>NW_024070208.1:17372134-18103938 GCF_014754425.2 Oryx dammah
CCGGGTGTGGAGTGGAGGTGGGGGAGAGTTTAGAACTTAGAAGCAGAGTTTATGGCAGGATTTCAGAAAGTTAGAATCCTGAGGACAACCCTCCATATCGTCCATGATGCCTGAGAGTCTATAATTAAAGTCCAATTCTTTCACTTAAGACTTTGTTTCTTGGTGAATAAGCAAATCTCTTCTACTGGCACCTCTCTTCTATTCCAGGATTCTGGAAAACCCTCTTTTCTCAGGGGATGTTGAGTGTCATGGAGAATAATATAAGCGGCTGCTACATCACTGGAAACCCAAGTTAGCAACTCTGGAGAAAGAGCAATCTGCCTTCTTCCAACCTAGCTCCTGAGTATCTTAGTTTTCTTTCTAAGCAGGACTTACAAGTATTGGCCAGTAGCTCTCTCTCTCTCTCTGGAGCCCAGGAAGCAGTTATCTTTTTACACATTAGTCATATTCTTCCCTCATGAGACTTGGTTTGGCCCATGAACCTAGTCAAAACAGCCACCCAGCTTTTGCCCAAGGAGTCTCCTGACTTCTGTTACTGCTTACTCCACACCACACCATGACAATACTGCTTTCATAAAGTAACACAGACAGTTCCCTCATAGCTCAGTTGGTAAAGAATCTGCCTGCAATGCAGGAGACCCGGTTTGATTCCTGGGTCGAGATGATCCCCTGGAGAAGGAAAAGGCTACCCACTCCAGTATTCTGGCCTGGAGAATTCCATGGACTGTATAGTCCTAGGGGTTGCAAAGAGTTGGACACTACTGAGTGACTTAAAACAAAAACAAAGTAACACAGACAATGGACTCTGCACAGTCTAGATGTCTACACAGTCTAGATCCAAGCAAGCGCTTGGATTCTACCTAGTCAGATTCCCATTTTCCCCATGTGATGACAGGGAAGCAAACTATTCCATAGTCCTGCCTGTTTTCTTCTCTTGTTTGGTCTCTCCTTCCCGTAGGTTTTGCTACCCACAAAGCTTCACTAGTACTTACTACTTTTCCTCCGATCTTGGCGCATTGTCCTTTCTACTACAAAATGGATTCACTTTTGATCAGCAACCTCTAATTTGAATATCATCATCCATCTTCATGAAAATGAAGACCTGAGAGCAGATTTGGCATGATCTAATCACTACCAGATTATGACTAAGAGCAGATCAAGCCCAGTATTACCAGTTCCAGGGGCTGGAAAGGCAATGGGGATTGTAATCCAAGGCAAAGACTGAGAAGTAGGTGTACTAAATTATCAGGATTCTAGAAGGGGGATCCTATCCAATAGAACTCCTGCAATGATGGAAACGGGTAATATCCCATATTGTCTGGTACTCTAATTATCAACCATATGTGACTACTGAGCTCTTGAAATGTGACTAGTGCTGCCGAAAAACTAAAATTCTAGTTGCATTGGCTTTTAATCAATTTTAAATAGCCACATGGGGTTAGTGGCTACTCTATGGGGCAGCTCATGTCTAGAAGGAAGTATACTAACTCCAGGAGAGCCAGAGGGAACACTAACACCCAGATATTCATCAGGGAGTGGGGAGGCAAGATGAGACTATACTCAAAGGCAAGTTAGGCAGGAGTAAAAGAAACAGAGGAGAAGGGAGGAAGTCATTATAAGTATGTTTTATCTAGAAAACTAGCGTTTACCACTTGATTTCTTGGAGAGGTTGAGTTCTCTCACCTTTGTAGAGGGGTGCTAGACCAAAGATATCTAGATGATCGATCAACTTATCCTCGTTAAGACATCACTCAGCCTTCTCTGAAAGGTCATCTAAAGCCCAGATACCATGAAGATCAGCACTATAGCCTTGATTTCAGTCCTTATGATTTCAGTGTACAAGGGTTTCTCCTTAACGTTGAATGTTTCCAAAGGAATCTACATGGACTTATTAGTGAAAAAAATGCCTTATTTAGAGATTTAGCCTTGTTTAGAGATTTTAGCCTAGAAGCTACAACAGCTTGTATTTCCAGGATAGCTATGCTTCTAGGAGAGTAGCAATCTTTATCACTACTGTACATTAACATAAAACAGAAGCTACTCAAGCTTGTTTAAACAGAAAAGGAATTTACTAATTGTTCATTTATTTAACAAACATCCACATGCCCAGCACTGACCTGGGAACTGAGGATAGATGAATGATGAAACAGACCTGTCCCCTGCCCGCGGGAGGGAGACAATAGGTGACTCACAAATAAACAAATAAAATGTCAGATATTGATATATTTAGTAAAGAAGGCCAAAGCAAGATTAAATGAAAATATAGTGCTGGGTTGTAGGAGGAATGCTGTATTTTACATGGAGTGGTCACATTCATCGCAATAAGGCAGTATCTGAGCACAGACGAGAAGTGAGGGCAGCAGGTACCATGTGCATAAAGCAGGAAGACTATAGAATTCAAAAAGCAACCAGTGTTTTTTCGGGGCTCTAAGGATACAGTGCTTTACCATCGTCACTGCTTTCATTCAATCCCATTATAAATTTTATTTGAGTGTTTGCTTGGTATCAGACACTAGTCAGGGGACCAAGAATATAAGGGCAAGTAAGACACAGCTTTATCTTCAAGAAACTCCCAATTTCTTGGGAAGACAGATCCAAGCAAATAAATAACCAACAATGCAGAGTAAAGGGTATTATTTAAAAGGAGTTTATGAGACTCAAAGAGGGGACAGCTGACTGTCTAGGCTGGTTGTGATGAGAATGGGCAGGCTAGAAATGGCTCTGTTTGAGGTTAGAGAAAAGAAGTTGTCTTGGTAGAATTGAAGAAAAGGAGATAATACTTCTGGTCAAGAGAGCTACATTGAATATTTCAGTGTGGCTGGTGTCCTGGTAGAAAGAATATAAATGAGGTATGCTTTGGGGGATACAAGTGGCAGGAAATAGTTAGAAAAGAAGACTGAAGTCTATGTAGTGTACAACTTAAAGAAATTTGCTTAATTTTTACAGGTGAGGGATTGTCAAAGTGCTTTGCTTGTCCATCGGTTTGATATTTCAGGAATCCTTTATTCAATAGTGTAGGGTATCTACCTATAAAATAGAGCTTCTGTGGATAATTTAAGAGAAAGAAATGAACAAATTCCCACTCTTTCTCCCCTTGTTGGTCCATACGCTTCCTCCATGGAATGCTGTGGTTCCAACAGTATGAATTGGTGGAGGGCTGCTGAAGAGCCATCACCTGGGAAAGATTAGAATTATTTTATGCTTTAGGAAGATCACTCCAATAGATCCAAGGAGGAAGAAGTGAAATTGAGAGAAGCTGGAGAAAGGGAGGCTGGCTGGAAGCCTATTACAGTGCTTCACTGCTGACAGGATAATAAGGGCACGGACCCGCACAGGCGAGACAAGGAGAGGGGCAGACTGATAGGAGGCTGCGGTGATGCTTGAATTTATGGAGAAGAGAAAGAAGAGTCAAGAATTTGTATTCAAGATTGACATCTAGCCGGGCATGTGGTTGCAGCAGACAATTCAGAGCATCAGGGAAAACACAAATGTAGGGAATATCAGGATAGATCATCAAATCATATTTGCATATTTTGAGTTTGTGCGACTGGAAGGATATTTAGCTAGAGGTATACAATATATTCTGGAGAAGGAAATGGCAACCCACTCCAGTACTCTTGCCTAGAAAATTCCATGGATGGAAGAGCCTGGTGGGCTACAGTCCATGGGGTCGCAAAGAGTCAGACACGACTGAGCGACTTCACTTTCACTTTCATACAATATATACAGAAAATATGTGTCTGAGATCAAGGAGACAAGTGGTGCTGAAAATACAGTGGTGCGGCTATTGGCAGCTGGGCGGGCTAGCTCTATAACATGTAGAGGGAAAATGAAAAGGCAGTAAGGACAGGAGCTTACAGCAAAGGTCCCTAACCTTTTTGGCACCAGGAACCAGTTTCATGGAAGACTGATTTTCAGTGCACTGGGAGCGGGCCGTGGGGGGATGGCTTCAGGATGATTCAGACCCATTGCATTTATTGTGTACTTTGTTACATCAGCTCCACCTCAGCTCATCAGGCATTAGATCCCGAGGCTGGGGACTCCTGGTCTAGAGCACTCCGCATTTTGAGAGGGTGAGACAGAGAACTGTGACTGTATAGACATGGTGAGAGAAATTGGAGGAGACTCTATTAGTGTAGATCTTATTATTTTTTCAAAATTATTCATTCCCTCCCCA
The DNA here is from genome assembly GCF_014754425.2 of Oryx dammah. Lineage (NCBI taxonomy): Eukaryota > Metazoa > Chordata > Mammalia > Artiodactyla > Bovidae > Oryx > Oryx dammah. Next base: position 17,376,312 of record NW_024070208.1, read on the forward strand.
CCTTTGGCATGCCTCCCACCACTGCCACTACACTACATGAGGTATATATAGTCCCTGGCTTAAGCCGATGGATTGTTAGCCAGCATGACAAATAGGACATTGAGCAAAAGCTTTAATTATGCGTGGAATAGCTCTGTTTCTTTTGTTTCTGTCCTCCGCCATGAAAACAACGTGGGCCAGATGGTATTAATAGCTAAGAGTCATGGATCCCCAAATAAGGAGACACATGAAACCCAGTCAAACCATAACCCACATGTCATGTGAGCAAGAAATACATACTTGTTGTGTAAGTCATTGATTTTGAGGGTTATTTATTGCGACAGCAAAAACTGACCAATATTGCAATATTAAGGGTGTTGTAGGGAGGGAAATAGCAAGATAGCATGAAGGAGGAGGAGGGATCAAGAACAGATGTCACACAGTTTGGGAATTGACAGCAGCTAGGGAAACCAGTAAGCTACAAATACGTGAGTACTTATGAGAGGCCTGGTACATATCCAGGAACAGGGCTTGGTCTGAGCTAGACAATGGAGTTTATCTTGGACAATCCCCCTCTTGATTACCCAATCCCTCCCTACTATCTTCCTATCCCTTTGTCTCTTCAGAAACAATTTTTTTCTTTACTCAGTTACCCATCCTTTGTATTAGGATCTCCCGGAGAGTCAAAAGACTTTGAGCCTAAATGATGTTCAGATTCTATGAAACAACAGAGGATGAATACTGGTGACTTTAATCATACATCAAACTTCCCAGAAGGATGTTCTGCCCTTGGTAGAATTCCTGATTACTTAGGCTTCATGGAGTCTTATTTTTTCATATCTGTTTAAAATAGTATAAAACCTGAAGGGTTAACCAAGCTGTATACATTTTATCTGATCACACTTTATGAAATGAGTGCTCACATTCTGTAAACAGGGCATGCTGACTTGAAGGCCAATAGCTTGTGCCTATCTGCAGAGAACAGTGGTTGTGAACTTAAGGTTTAAGGTTTGTATCTGAGCTCAGCAAACCCCTAGATTTATAAATTTAAACATAATACTTAACTCTCTGTACCTCAGTTTGCTTTTTTATGGTGAAAAAGAATAATATCTTTTGCATTTTTTGACAGTAGTTAAGTCAGAAAATTGCTTGAGAAGCACTTAGCACAGTGTTTGGTACATAGTTAGCCCTCAATAAATGTTAGCTGTTAATATATTGATATTATTATTATTCCCACTCTGTTTTGAAAATTTACTTTGTCTAAGCAGTGGGAGTCCCAGCTGAACTCTAACCTGGGATTTAGATGTGTTTGGCCATGATCTAGTAGGATGGTTGCCAGGAATCAATTTGAATGAAGGTTTTTAGTGAGATGAGAATGAGAGACTTCGTTCTGTACTGACAAAATTAGTTGAAGAAGATAGCTTGGCGTCTCTCCCAGAGAGTGGTTCCCTGTCATGGCCCAGTACAGGCCAGCCCGGCCGACCTAATTCTAAGAATTGAAAACTGTTGTATGGTTTCTCCAGTAGTCATGTATGGATGTGAGAAATTGAAAACTGTTGTATGGTTTCTCCAGTAGTCATGTATGGATGTGAGAGTTGGACTATAAACAAAGCTGAGCACCAAAGAATTGATGCTTTTGAACTGTGGTGTTGGAGAAGACTCTTGAGAGTCCCTTGGACTGCAAGGAGATCCAACCACTCCATCCTAGAGGAGATCAGTCCTAAATATTCATTGGAAGGACTGATGCTGAAGCTGAAACTTCGATACTTTGGCCATCTGATGTGAAGAGCTGAGTCACTTGAAAAGACCCTGATGCTGGGAAAGATTGAAGACAGGAGGAAAAGGGGACGACTGGGGATGAGATGGTTGTAGTATGGCATCACTGACTAAATGGACATGAGTTTGAGTAAGCTCTGGGAGTCGGTGATGGACAGGGAGGCCTGGCATGCTGCAGTCCGTGGGGTCGCGAAGAGTCGGACACGACTGAGTGACTGGATTGAACCATCCATTGAGAGAGGGGATATACCCGAAATCCGTGTGGCTTCTCATGAGGTGCTCTTTTTTTTCCACAGGGAATTCTTCTGGATATGAAGTTAAAATATCCCAGTTGACCTGAGACTCTGACCCAGGCAGTGGGAGGAGCTTTCTCCATCCTTCCGTCTGGAACAGCGGCTCCAACCTAGAGAAGACGCGGCTCGTGTGCTCCACACTGACACCTCCAGGCAGCTCAGTCAACCGCAACCCTGCGATGAACGCAGCCTCCTCCTTGGCGTGACTGGCTGCAGAGGTAAGACTTGCTTCTCAACGGTTCTTGGACAGTGGACACAGTGATGAGTGATCAAAACAGAAGACTATGGAAAGATTATTTGAGAATTACTACAAGTTTCCTCTGAGATAAAAGTGGATAAGTATTATAAGTTGTGTGTTAGTCACTCAGTTGTGTCCAACTCTTTGTGACCTCATGGACTGCAGCCCGCCAGAGTCCTCTGTCCATGGAATTCTCCAGGCAAGAATACTGGAGTATATTGTCATTTCCTTCTCCAGGGGATCTTCCTGACCCAGGGATCGAACCCAGGTCTCCTGATCACCTTTTAATTTCTAGTCTGGTATCACCTAAGGCCATATAGGACTCAGCCTTGGAGCCATGTATTAATAGTTAGAGAGAGCTGATCTTAAAAAACAGCTATATTCCCTCCTGGTAGTTTGGTTGGGTTCCTACTATCTCCAAATTTTCCTTATGTCCCATGGTGTATGTGTGAAATTACATATCGTGGTTATATCCCTTTATTTCTGGGTCTAAGAATGCATTTTCCCCAGGGGGAAAAATGCTCACTGTAACTTTTATTAGAAGTAGTGCTGAGTATATGGATATAATAAAAGGAGATTTTTCAAAAGCAGCAAGTGTAAGGAACATGAAGGTACAAATTTGGTTTATTGAAGTAAGTTGGAGAGTGGCTTGTAGTGGGTGTGGGCGGATGGGACGGTCACAGAACAAAAGCTGAGGCCATGAAGACAAATTCTGCTAACTTCACAGTTCTGTTCAGACTCTACATTAACTCTCAATTTAAAGAAGTAGGAATATCCATTCTAGTCCAGAGGCACTGTATACTTAACTTGGTTCTTTTATTCAAGTTGTTAGGCATGTCTAAAGATTGTGTGTGTGCACACACATGCGTGTTTTAAGTAACGCAATACTAGCTGTTGTAACAGATACACCTTAACAGTAAAATGGTTCAGTGTAACAGAGTGGAGAGCAGGGACATCCTGCTGGACTCAGGCATGTTTAGTTTGTGACTTTGAAGGTCACCCTGTGAATGTAGATGTGAAGATGCACCAGTCAGACCCCCTTCAAAGGAGGAGTTGTCTTCAGATGTCCAGTGATCTTACCTAGGATCACCTTCTAGAGTAGTCCACAGTCCAGGCTTGATGGTAGTAGGTATATTAGCCACTTCAGCTCAACAGGAGCTGACCACCAGATGGGGCTGCTTTAGCTTCTAAGATCCCACAGGGTCAGCCAAAGCTGCCATCAGGTCTGTTTCCTAGCTTGACTTGCCCTCTGCCCGATCCTGCTTTTGCCTTTCCTTCCACAGCTATTTTCCCCTAGGCTTTTCCTATTAAGCAATCCGCTCAGAGTCTGTTTACTGCAGAACCCAACCTGGGAATCTCTGAGGATTAACTTGCAGCCTGCTGAGGGGAAGACAAAGAAGGTCACCCAAGGAAGGTTTGATCTGGAAGGGACAAGTATCACTTCCTCTTACATTAGCTAGAACTCAGTCACCTGGTCAAGCTCTCCAGTTTCTCATTTTATAAAGACTCAGGGATACCCACAAATGTGGGATGGCTTACCCAAGATATAGCTCATTCTATAATTCAGATCGTTGAATTCCTTGTCCTTCTGAGGAAATAGTATGGTTTTTAGTTTTTCCCTTCAGATAATAAGGAGAATGATGTAACTGTCCTTCTCTTTCTTTGTATTTGTTTCAGAAAAACTCAAACACATTCAGAAAAAAAAATTATAGCATCTGTGTAATCCCTTACAGAATACATCTCTTTGTTTTATTTTCCTCATGTCATGACCCACTCTTCTAATTTATCTTTGCCTTGGTACAGTATTTTTTTTAATTTTTAATTTATATTTTATCATTTTATTGTTTCTGCTGTAAATCACCTCAAATTCTTTTTTTTTAGAGTGAGTCAGAGTACATGTAAATAAGTGAATAAATAAATGCATAGAAGTAAGATTCAGGATTCTTTATACTACAGCATTCTATTACAAAACCCTCTATTACAGTTGGGCATCATTATACAAATATTTCCATCTCATTACAGAATGAATTGACTAAATGTACAGAAGGTCTGGCTTGAACAAAAATTATATGCAGGGCACCTGTTAAAAGCTACTGCCTATGAAAACTTCTGATTTCCAGATGGGAAATGGCAACATAATTTATAATTTATGATTCATGGAAATGTTCTTTTAAGGATGAGTACCTCTCTGGCAGATAAAGTTTAATCGTCCTCCAAGGAATGTTCTTATTTTGGTGGCCACGCATGTTATGTATTGTAATCCTCCATTTCATGGTCAACAAAACTTGGGTTTGGAGAGGTCACTGCTCATAGTTACACAACAAGGAAACAACAGCCCTGTTCTCTTCATCTATTTTTTTCATTTAACTCTTTGATTTAGAAACACTAGTCCCAGTACAGGACTTCTGTAAAAAGATCATGGTAGCCAGTGTCTATGTATTCCCATTCTAATGCCCTTTGATAAATCTATTGCCCAGGCTTTTCTCTTGAATTATGTGCTGCTGGCATTGGAAACAACTGCAACTCTGGCTGCTTCTCTCTTCATTCCCCATCATCTTGTGAACATTCGTCCCTCAAAATTCTGCCCTACTCTGCCCTCTCTGATGATATCCACCCCTTGGGAAAGTCTTCATGTCTCACTCGTAAGGCAGGCTGTGGGTCTTGTCCAATTCAGCTCTCTAAATTAAAGGAACTTTGTGTATGTGTGCTGCCCCATGATAAGAGCCCAAAAAGGGTCTCAGGAGGCCCAGCAAGAGGCACAGAGCCTGCCGTCTCTATACTTGGATGAGGCCTGCAGATCTCATCCAAGGCAAACTGTTCCCTGACAAGCCTTGATTTATAAAAGCTTCCTTATCTCTCAGGGGCAGCGTGCCTTTTCCTGGAATTTGGTCACTGTGCATTTTAGTTGTGTGCTTCTGTAATCATTATATTTAAAGCCGTATGTCTGGGAGACCTGAAATTCCAGCTGGGTTCTGGAAGAGGTGACACGTGGATCTCTTCTCCCAGTAGAGGGACTGCAGCTCTGGCCTCCCCCAGGAAGTCACCCCTTTGGGGTGATTTATAGTTTTCTAAAACTTTTCTTATATGACGTATGAGGTCTACCAGACTTTCAAGGATAACTCACTTCTTCCAAGTGAGGCAGATGCACTTTTCAAGATTATGGCTGTAGTGCCAGTTCCCTAGGTAATTTTACTCCCGTTGAAACAAGTATTATCCATTCATTCATCCATTCCCTTATTATTCATTTATTCAACAAACATTTCTTTTTTTGAGTCAGCTGAGTGCCAAGTGCTAGAATGTAAGCTCTGTGATAACAGGGCCTTGCCAGTTTAGTTTATAATGCTGCCCAACTGTAATGGAAGGGGAGGATGTTGTGGTATTAAAAAATGCTAAATCATGCTTCCATGGATTTATTTATTCACTTATTTACATACACTCCCCAAGGCTTAATCCCATGGCTCTCATGTAAATTTATCAATTAAATTTAGCACATTTAAATATAGTATCTGTTGTGGCAGAGACTACTAGTTGCTTACACCAGCATCCATTCTTTCCTTCTTCCTTACCTAATAGAACTCTGATATTGAGCAAGGCATACTGTCACTAACTATAGATGTCTCTGCAGCTAGTTATGGCCATATGGTTTTGTTCAGGCCCATGGTATTCAACCGGCAGTGTAATACTACTGGGAAACTGCTTAAAGAGGGGTTGGTTCCTCTGTAAAGAGTTTTGTTTTAAATCCATTTCTTTAACTCCTCTTCTAGTTTGCAACATAGGTTTTTGCCCTCATATTGAGGAATAATTTATATAGATGGTGTACAAATCTTAATCATATAGGTTATTTGATTTTTCCATGTATGTACACTCATGAAACCATTACCCAGGTTAAAATATAAAGTATTTCCAGCACCCTAGAAAGTTCCCTTATGACCATCCTAGTCAGTAATCTTCCCAGAGGTAACCACTATCACCGTGGATTCGTTTTGCCTGATTTTTGAGTTTATATAAGTGGAATCACATAGTCAATCAGGCAAGATCCCATCAGGAGAAAGAAAGCACACCGGTAATTTGAACAGGGAAAAATTAATATAAAGAATTAACGATTAAAAGATAGTTAACCACGAAGATGGGCAAAATAAGATGCTAAGGGTTACAAAGCAGTAAATATAGATGTCAGCTACTACCTCTAGGACTTGGGGTGGTTAAGAAAGACACCAGGAATTTAAGGAATGCTCTTCTCTAACCCCTGAAATTCAGACCTGGTTGGAGGGAGTTGAGCTCTCAGGGGAGCAGGCAGCCTGCTGGTAGCTGAGAATTTTGCTAGAAGCTATAGGCTAGAACTTGCCCAGACAAATGGTTTGCCCCTGGTGGAGGACACAGACCTATGTGGGTCTGTGAGGACCACTGATGTGAGTACTACCAGGCCACCCCATGCCAATCCTCTAGCTTCCATACATATCCAAAACAGTATCCTATAACTAGGAAGGGAAGCTCCTTCTGCCTGCTACATATCTGCAGAACCATTTATTGACAAGCCTAATATTGAATGAACAGGCAAAGGAGAGCATTTATAGGGCCAAGCACCAGTATCACAAAACAGGGGGAAGAAGATTTAGAGCTGAGAGGCAATACATTGATAATTGACACATACAACACATACTCTTTGGTGTTTGTCTTCTTTTACTCATATGGCATGGAGACTGGGTTTGATAGCTGGAGCTCTGGTAGCTACCTGAGACCATGAAGTAACCTTGAGAACACAGGCTGTACTAGGATGGTGAGCGGGATGTTAGACGTTGCATCTGTGATGACAGTGAAAAAGCTGTCATACCAGCCCAGGACATTTTTTAGTGTGAGAGGAAAAGAATACTTCCCCTTGTTTAAATCATGTGATCTTTTCTTTTTTCCTTGATATGCGCAATGGAATGAAGTGGGTAACTAATAGCAAGTGGGTAACCAATATCAAGTGAGTAACCAATATACATGCTTCAGTTTGCTTACAATCTTGGTGAGATAATCATATAAGGAAAACCATGATCAGGATGAGAAAGCTACATGAAGGAACTAGAATTGGTTATTTTCGTGCTAGAACCTATGCTAAATATTTGGGTTACTGGTGAGATTCAGATCTTTCTTTCATATTATTTTGTGTTCAGGTGTCATATTGGCCCTCACAGATAGATTTTGAGTCTAGGTTATTTGACATCTAGTTTAGTGCTTTATTTTTCAATAACCCCAAAGTCAGCTGGGATCAACTTGCCTCTTAAGAACTAAACACGTTTTTCTAAATATCCAATTTTATGCTACTATTACTGAAATCTAAAACTTTTCCTGAAATTTCCATCAATTTAACTGTTCAGGATGAAGAAGGAAAATTTCCCTGGTTGTGTAACGTGTTTAAGTTTCTACAGCTACCTCTGGTTATGATTTGCTTTGTCAGTTCATGGATCAATTTTCTATCTTACTAGTTCACTAATTTTCATACTGTGTCAACTCAGCTATGCAACAGACAATTTATCAGTTTCTACAAAAATATCCATTCACACAAGTCAGTACTTATGTGCGATAATCTTTAATGAATTATACCCAAACAGTAGAGAGAATAATCTATATTTTTAAATTTTTTATTTTATTAAATCTTTTGAAAATATATTTAAATATTTTAAAAATGTTGAAGTGGGAAACAGTAAGTAGATGATTCAGTTTTCTATAGGTTGCTGGTCTTTGCTGATTGACAGTCTCACTATGTCAAATGGACCCTTTGTGATAAGGTTACAGATTTATTTTCTCAGTTTGTCTTTTTCTTTTCTTATAGTGGTCTTAGCAGGAGTTGAAAAGAAAGATTGAAAAACTATGACTATTATTTTAAAGTTACAAGAGATCATATTTTAATTAGAAAGACTTCTCATGATTATAAATAATTCTCAGGCTTTTTCCTAGTAACTTTTGGGCTTCCTTCTTATTTATATGTTTAAATCATTTGGAATTTGATCCATTTGGAATTTATTCTTGTATAGAGTATTAGTTTATATCCAATTTATATTTTTCTAGATGGCTGACCAGTTATCCCAGTACCTTTTAATTCTTAATATTTTTCCCATTAACTTAAGATATCACTCTTATTATGTGAATTATCCCATTTGTTTATATTAGTGAGTTCATCAATATCTATTCTTGAACTTTTATCACACTTCTATACCTATTTGACTTATGTTTTAATAATTTACAGGACTACTCTCATTTTAAGAGTCTTTCTATTTATTTTTAAAATTTTTATTTTCTATTGGAGCATACTTGATTAACAATATGGTGTTAGTTTCAGGTGTACAGCAAAGTGATTCAATTACATTCAAATCCTTTTCCCATTTCAGTTATTACAGAATACTAAACAGAGTTCGCTATGCTACACAGTAGGTCCTTGTTCATTACCTTTTTTTCCCTCTCTCTTTTTTCTTTGCTTGTTTATCTTTTTTCTGCATTTATAATCACCTTGTCTAGTGCAAGAACAAGATCCTCTTGGTATTTTTATTGGAATCATATTAGAGCTACAGATCAATTTTGGAGAACTTAAACTCTTCTGATACAAAGTCTTCCCCACACATTGTGCCTCTTCATTTGTCCATAATTTTTTCTCTTACAAGAGTATTTTACAGTTTTGTTTCTATAGATCTTATACATTTATTTCTTCTGTTGATTCTCAAGTATGGACAGATTTCATATTACCTCTGATTAATAAGTTGCTGCTGCTGCTAAGTCGCTTCAGTCATGTCGGACTCTGTGCGACTCCATAGACAGCAGCCCAGTAGGCTCCGCCATCTCTGGGATTCTCCAGGCAAGAACACTGGAGTGGGTTGCCATTTCCTTCTCCAATCCATGAAAGTGAAAAGTGAAAGTGAAGTCGCTCAGTCGTGCCCGACTCTTAGTGACCCCATGGACTGCAGCCTACCAGGCCCCTCCATCCATGGGATTTTCCAGGCAAGAGTACTGAAGTGGGGTGCCATTGCTTTCTCCGGATTAATAAGTTGACATCTTCTTTAAATTATCTAGCTCCAGTGTCATCAATGGTGAAGTTAAAATATCCTGTACTCTATGTTATTGCCTTCTAGTCATACAAACTCACTTTTTGTTCTTCAAATACACCAAATTTCTCCCCTCTTTGGACCTCTGCCTTAGCTGTTTCCTTTCCTGAGGATACTTTTGTCTCCAGATTTTACCTTTCTTTTTCTTTTCTTCAGGTGTTGGCTTAAAAGCCTCCTTAGATAGACCTTCCTTGACTAACAGTCAAGAAGTTAGTTTCTTTACAGAATTTATCACATCTGATACTATAAAATATAATAGGTTTGATGGCAGTGACTTTTTCTATTGTCATTTACTAATGAATCCCTCAGGCCTAGAAAAAATGAGGGTTTGTTGAATTAAATTCTACATAGCAGTTCTTTCCTTCATCTCTTATAAATTTTCCCTCATTTTTCCTTTCCCTGACACCATATCTTATTCCTGGTTACCAGCTTCTGGGTTTAGGATAATATCCTTCTAAGGTAGAGAAAATATCGTTCTAAGGTAGAGAAAGTTCCTCTGGCTCAACCAAGAGGAAGAGAGGAGGCCTGACATCTGAAGTCTCACTGGAGTCCCTCCACTCTTCCCTCCTAAAGCCCAAATGTTCCTTGCATCACCTTATCTACAACTAGGGGGGGTGCCTGCCACAGCCTCCTTCCCAGAGTGGGCAGGTTCTTTCATCTCCCCAGACTGAACACCTTGAGGAAAGGATACAATTTACTGATTTATGTACCTTTGATTGTTCTAGGGGTAGTTCATAGGCTCAAAGGAATTAGTGCAGGGTCCCGAGACCAGAGACTAGAACGGGGACTCACATCACCAGGCTTTTCCTTTCTTTTCTTCTCCAGGAAGCTTCCTGTCACCCTGTCCCTGCTTAGCCTCAGTCTGTGGAAAGGCTTCTCCAGGGTGCTGGGAAGATGTGGTCTGGCTCCTCAGGGTTGAGTAAGTACAACATAAATTGAGCTTCATTTTCAAACAGCTTGTTACAGGGAAAAACCTTTATTGGCCTTCCATGGCTCACATGACCACCCTTGGGCCAATTACCGCATACTCAGGACTTCCCTCAGAGAAGGCAATGGCAGCCCACTCCAGTACTCTTGCCTAGAGAATCCCATGGATGGAGGAGCCTGGTGGGCTGCAGTCCATGGGGTCGCTAAGAGTCAGACACGACTGAGCGACTTCAGTTTCACTTTTCACTTTCATGCATTGGAGAAGGAAATGGCAACCCACTCCAGTGTTCTTGCCTGGAGAGTCCCAGGGACGGGGGAGCCTGGTGGGCTGCCGTCTATGGGGTCGCACAGCGTTGGACACGACTGAAGCGACTTAGCAGCAGCAGCAGCAGCAGCAGCAGCAGCAGCACGACTTCCCTGGTGGCTTGGATGGTAAAGCGTCTGCCTACAGTGTGGGAGACCTGGGTCCAATCCCTGGGTCGGGAAGATCTCCTGGAGAAGGAAATGGCAACAAATTCCATGGACAGAGAAGCCTGGTAGTCTACAGTCCATGGGGTCCCAAAGAGTTGGACACGACTGAGCGACTTCACTTTCCTTTCTTTCCTCAGGAGTGAATGTGGAACTCTGATTGGCCAGGCTCTGCTCACGTTTCCTTAGGGACCGGAATACCTATTTCTAAATCTGCTGGGGGTTAGGTGGGGGAAAAATACAGGGATAGGCAAGAAAAAATAACTAGTAAGTACTTATTAATTCTCAAGTACTTATTAAATAAGCCACTAGAAATGGAGATTTTTCCATTGTGTGTATATTTATAAAATGATGTGTATGAGAATCAAATTATATAAAAAGATATTTGTGTATGTGTGTTAGTTGCTCAGTTGTGTTGGACTCTTTGCGACCCCATGGACTGTAGCCCGTTAGGCCCCTCTCTCCATGGGATTTCCCAGGCAAGGATACTGGAGTGGGTTGCCGTTTCCTTCTCTAGGGGAATCTTTCCCTCCCAGGGACTGAACTGGGGTCCCTGCATTGCACACAGATTCTTTATTGTCTGAGCCACCAGGAAAGCCCCAAAAGACATTTAATATTAATGGTTGCTGTTTGTGTTAAGTTTGTCCTTATTGTAGCATTTTTCTTTTTTGCTTGTTGTGTTTTGAGAATTTGGCCTGGATTTTCAGTAGTGTTTATCAAGTCAAATTTTTACCCTGTGCTTATAGTTCACCAGCCTAACTGTTTAACCCATTACCCTCCAAGAGGTATTAGTTCCATATGGATCAAGTCCGGTGACCTCTCATCACAAATGGTGAGACTCCACCAGCCCCATCGTGACTTATGGGATGAGTAAAGAGAAGCGTTTTATCAGTTTCAGTGCCTAAACCCCAGGGTCAGAACCAATGCACATAAGAAGATTCATTTGAAATTTCTACTATATAATTGAGAAAAGATGTGGCCCGCCTTGGAGTCCAGAGAGATCTGTGTTCTAGGGCAGACTTTGTCCACTATTCTCTATAAAACTTTGGGAAACCACAGAAACTTAGACTCTCATCTATCAAATGGAGAGCTTATTACCAATTTCACAGCATTGTGAGAACAGTATGTATGTAAATTTGCTCTACAAGTTGCAAAGCACTATACGTGTATTTTTAATAACGGTAATTGTCAAACAGCTTTAAATCTTTCAAATAACAACACAGGTGATAAATACCGTAATCAGGTTCTGACAAAGTGCAATGCGTTTATAGTCTGAAGCATTCATTTTCTAGCCTAATCAGGGATACTTTTGTACATCCCCCATTTCATAAATGTAGACCTCGTCCTCTCTCAAAGTATACTTGATGCAAGTATAACACGCCACGTGCATTTGAGAACAGCACCGCAGGGTCTGCGGTAGAGCAGGGTACCTAGACGACACAAAAATATAGGCCGTGGTGTTATGGGTCTGAAGCAGGGGGCAAGCGACAGTCAGGTTGAGGCAGCTGAGGAGGGAAGGTGGGAGCCACAATGGAACTGGAGCCTTTAGTTCCGAAGTCTGAAAGCAAGCGTGAAGAGGATGCTAGAGCGGTGGTGTAGGTTTCTATTCTCAAGTCCCAGCATATACTTCTGCCTTCAGAGTTCTGACAAATGGTTAATAAACAGAGAACTGGGTGAAGTAAGGAAAAGAAGGAAGGTTGTTAGGTCTTCTTAGGGAAGTTTGGGGAGAAGGAAATGGCAGCCCACTCCAGTATTCTTGCCTGGAGAATCCCATGGACAGAGGAGCCTGGTGGGCTACAGTTTATGGGATCGCAAGGGTCGGACACGACTCGATGACTAAACCACCACCAGGGAAGTATGGAGGTTAAAGATGTCTGCTTCTGAGAATAAGAAGAGGAGTTGCTGAAAATCATGGTTGCCTCCTTTTCAGTTCTCTAGAGCCAACTTTGAAGAAGGATGGACATCTGTATACAGAATTAAGACCCAGAACCACAGTCCACTTCCTGCTTCATCATCCTCTTTCTTCCTCTCTTTCTCTCTAACCACCTTCTCCTTTCTCTTTATTCCAAATCTCAAGGAGAGAAAGAGAAAAAAGAAGGGGAAAACATGGCAATAAAGATAAAATAAATAACAAGGAAGCAGAGGGGAGAAGGAACATGGAGGAGAGAGTGAGAAGAAGAGCTTTTCAGGGAGAAGGAGGTGAGTCATTGCTCCTGGATGGGTGACTGCTTTCAGCTCCCAGAGCACTGCTGCCCAATAGAAAGATTGTGAGCCACAAACTTGAGCTATGCATGCTATTCTAAATTTTCTAGTAAGCACATTTATAAAATAAGAGGAAACCTATTATATTCAACATGTTATCATTTTAATTTGCAATCAACATAATCAACAATCTGCAGTCTCTTGTTAAGGAGATATCTTATTTTTTCCTGTGCTAAATACTTGGAATTTGGTGTATACTTTGTATTTGCAATGTATCTAAATTGGGCTAGCCACATTTCAGGTACTCAAAGGCCACACCTGACTATATATTGGAACACACAGCTCTAGGAGATTTCACTTGTCTTTGGATTCCAGTTTGGGGGAGATAAATTAATTCCTCAGCAAAGGCAATGAGGATTGATGAAGGATGCTTGACTGAGAGAGAAACAAAGAACCCAGCTTTGTTATCCCAATTCCCTCCACCACTTATTGGGCAGATGATCATTCAGTCTCCTGCAAAGGAAGCTGATACTTGAATTGTACATTCCCCATGGTGAGATAAACAGAAATGAGAACAGGCTCTAAAAGGCATTTTGCACTTCCTGGAAACAGATGCTCCACTAGGTAAATTTAGTAGGTGGATCTGTTTATTATGTTGTCTTGTTAAATGCAATGTTATTGTTAATACCTCCTGTGAATTTCAATGCTTGATGCTGGTTATGCCACTTTATGTTGACTGAAGATGTAAGAAAGAAGGCTTAATGTGTTGCTATGGCAATGGATGCTCATGGAAGTAACAACAGAATAAGCAAGGCATTTTTTTTGTTTGTTTTTCTCTCACACTACTATATTCACATCTGCTGTGCCTCTTCCCATGGAATTTTCCAGGCAAGAATACTGGAGTAGGGTGCCATTTCCTCCTCCAGGGGATCTTCCTAACCCAGGGATCAAACCTGCATCTCTTGTGTCTCTTGCATTGGCAGGTGGGCTCTTTACTACTCATGCCACCTGGGAAGCCCTCCTTATACATATTTCCCTATATATTGAATACCTCTACCTAAACATCCTTCCAGTACCGTAAACTCAAGGTATACAAATACTATTTAAGTAGCTATCCTAATATTTCTAAATTTGTAGTTTCTCTGTATGCTCTGGATTGTCTGCTGCAACCACTTGCCATGCGAGGTGTTAATCTTGAATACAAATTCTTGACTCTTCTTTCTCTCCTCCATAAATTCAAGCATCACAACAGTCCTCCTATTTACTAGAGATGGTGTGAAATCTTAACTGTGGTGTAGCTGACTGTCCACAGATCACTGGGAACAAAAACAGACCACAGGAGGTCAGCCAGAAACTGCTCTTAGGTGATGTCCACTAGAGCAAAAAGCAAATCCCGTGGTGGTTCAGGTAGTAAAGAACTTGTCTGCAATGCAGGAGACCTGGGTTCAATCCGTGGGTAGGGAAGATCCCCTGGAGAAGGGAATGGCAACCCATGCAAGTGGGCTACAGTCCATATGGCTGCAATGAGTCAGACATGACTGAGCAACTAAAACTTTGAATACTAGGGCAAAGTGAAGGTGTCAAGCAGTTATCTGGTAAGACAGTGTAGACAGTCAAACCAGATTGCACATTCCTCACTCCTCAATCTTAATTTTCCATTATTGGACCAGAGTTACCAGCAAAAGGTACAAAATTTTCAATTCACACTACTTCCGTAGGATTCTGTCTTGATCTGGCTCACTCACTAGACCCACTGCTCTCTTTATCACGGCCAGTGCCTCTCAGTGACAAAACTAAAAGGGTAGTTCTCAAGCTAGTAGGTATAATCTAACATCTAAAACAATTGTTTTGGGGTACATGTGTCTTTTTGAATTATGGTTTTCTCAGGGTATATGCCTAGTAGTGGAATTGCTGGGTCATATGCTAGATGTATTTTTAATGTAAGAAACCTCCATATTGTTCTCCAAATATCTGTCAACAGATGAATAAAAAAGATGTGGTACATATACATAACGGAATATTACTCAGTCATTAAATTACTTGTAGACGTGTGGATGGACCTAGAGACCGCCATACAGAGTGAAGTAAGTCAGAAAAATAAATATTGTGTTTTAACCCATATATGCGAACTCTAGAAAAATGGTGCAGATGAACTTATTTTCAGGACAGGAACAGAGACAGAGGACAGAGCTGCGAACGGGAGGGAAGCAGGATCAGGATGACTCGGGAGGCTGGAGCTGGCACATACACCCTGCCATGTGTGACAAGCTCGCTAGTGGGAACCTGCTCTAACAGTACCGGAAGCTCAGCCCAGGGCTCTGTGATGCCCGCGATGTGGGGGAAGGGAGGAGGTGGGAAGGAGGTCCCAGAGGAGGGGATATATGTGTACACAGAGCTGATTCCCTTCGTTGCACAGCAGAAACCAGCAATACTGGAAAGCGAATATACCGCCCCCCTCCTTTTTTTTTTTTTTTTTAACAAAATGGTTATGTTGTTGAAGTATAGGTGGTTTACCGTATTGTTAGTTTCAGGTATACAAAGTGATCCATTTTATATACTTATTTTTTTTAGATTATTCAGATTTTTCAGATTATTTTCCATTATTACAAGATTCTGAGTAGAGTTCCCCGTGCTTGTTGCTTATCTATTTTATATATAGTAGTTTATATCTGTGAATCTCAACCTCCTAATTTATCCCTACCCCTACCTACCTTTCCCCTTTGGTAACCATTAGATTTGTGGTCTATGTCTGATAAGCCCTAAATAGCTTACAATCAAATTGTTCTGTTGTCAAAGTCATTACTGAATGTGTTTTATGATGGATCCAAGGCATATTTAAATTTATATCACAAGATGTCCAGGTTGCCATCTTCTCTCGTCTCAGAATTGCAATTAAGATTGTAAACTAAGGACATAACCTACTATGTAAGTCTTTAATGAGACTAGTCAGTGAGCCAGCAACAGTGGCAGCCACTTCAAAAACATCAATATGATAAGAAATAGGAAGGGAGACATTGTATTAATATTATTGGGGAGTGCGAAGCTAATAGAGAAGCTCTGAGTACTTTTGTGTGGGCAAGGTCAAAGTATGCTTTTCCCTTCTTAACTGAAAAAAAAAAAAAAAAAAAGAGCGGGGGGGAACCGGCATCTATTCTCAGAAAATTAGGCTAACAGAACCACTAAGGCTACATTTTTTAAGTGTTAGAAAAGAAAAGCACCTTCTCTTGCATTTGGTTATGAAATGCAGGGTAGGGCGGACTGAGCAGGTGAGCGAGAGTACGGGTGGATCACGCAGATGGTTGCTGGGCAACTCTGGAATGAGGCGAGAGGACTGGGAGGCTGGGAAGTAAAAGTTTCTAGGACGAGTGAC
Source organism: Oryx dammah (assembly GCF_014754425.2). Lineage (NCBI taxonomy): Eukaryota > Metazoa > Chordata > Mammalia > Artiodactyla > Bovidae > Oryx > Oryx dammah. Next base: position 17,392,644 of record NW_024070208.1, read on the forward strand.
GGATTACATATAGTGGGTGAGGGAGCCGGGAGGATACAGTTGATGTCCCTGAAAGGAGGGAAGGTAGGGGTGAGTTGGCAAGCAGGGTGTTTGGGAAAGAAGAAACAAGGGTGATTCGGTTTGGGAAACAAAGGCTATAAAAAGCAGCAGCTGAGCTGGAATACAGTTCGATAGGATTGTCTCATCTACTTTGAGACTGTGATGCAGTGTAGAGTTTAGTGGGAAAACGATTGGCATTGAATAAGGTACTCATGTCCCTGAATTTTGGATTTTTTTTAAACTATACCAACCTAGATAGCATATTTAAAAGCAGAGACATTACTTTGCTGACTAAGGTCCGTCTAGTCAAGGCTATGGTTTTTCCTGTGATCATGTGTGGATGTGAGAGTTGGACTGTGAAGAAGGCTGAGCACCAAAAATTGATGCTTTTGAACTGTGGTGTTGGAGAAGACTCTTGAGAGTCCCTTGGACTGCAAGGAGATCCAACCAGTCCATTCTGAAGGAGATCAGCCCTGGGATTTCTTTGGAAGGAATGATGCTAAAGCTGAAACTCCAGTACTTTGGCCACCTCATGCGAAGTGTTGACTCATTGGAAAAGACTCTGATGCTGGGAGGGATTGGGGGCAGGAGGAGAAGGGGATGACAGAGGATGAGATGGCTGGATGGCATCACTGACTTGATAGATGTGAGTTTGAGTGAACTCTGGGAGTTGGTGATGGACAGGGAAGCCTGGGGTGGGTCACAAAGAGTCAGACACGACTGAGCAACTGAACTGAACTGAGCTGATGATTCATGGAAATGCTGAAGACTAAAGAATTTTGGAAATCTGGGTCACAGTAAAGATGTGTAATGTAGTGAGTGGCTTACTAGATTTGGAATCAGAGGAAAGAGGTTTGCACTGGGGACAGCCTAAAGAGTTTTTAAGAAAGAGGAACATAAATACACACTGTATTGTGGTGGCTTCTGTTTCTTGAACAAGAATGTGTCAGTCATTGTGCTACACGCTTTGTACGTATTGCTTTATATGTACTGTTCTTATAAAACATTCAAAGAGGAACAGGTGCTACTTTTAGTATAATTTTCCAGATAAGAAAAAGGCCTAGAGAGGAAATGAAAAGGTCACGCAGCAAAAATGAAGCCAGAATATAAACCATCATCTGTCCTACTCCAAAGACTGAACTCTCCACACTATAGCACTTTGTCTTTTAGACATCAAATAGAAAAATCCAAGTAAGGCAGGAACTTAAATGAAAATGGTGCCAGGTATAAGGTTATATGGGCTTCCCTTGTGGCTCAGATGGTAAAAGAATCTGCCTGCAATGCAAGAGAGTTGGGTTCAATCCGTGGATTGGAAAGATCCCATGGAGAAGGCAATGGCAACCCACTCCAGTATTCTTGCCTGGAGAATTCCATGGACACAGGAGCTTGGTGGGCTATAGCCCATGAGGTTGCAAAGAGTTGGACACAACTGAGTGACTAACACTTTCACCTTTTCACAACATACAGTCCTGTACCTGTGCTATCATTCAGACACAAATTAGGCTTGAGTATTACACAGAAAAGAATGTATGATCAACTACACAATTTGCAAAGTCAAGATAAAGTCAAGTGCTACAGAAAAGTAGAATTATTCTAATAATAACACTAGATAGAAATGTCTTCCATAGATTCTCCACCACATTCATTATAATATACATCTTCTTCAACAACACCCTCAGCACAGACACAGTGATGAATATCAGATAAGGTAGCATTATTACTAGTGCATAAGTAATAAGATATTAAAATTAGTTTGAACTCAGATGAGAATTTCCAAAGTTAGATCACAAATTCACACATATTATATCAGCAACAGTTGTCAGAGTGAAAAAAAGAAAGATTTGTGGAGCTGGATCTCTGCAAGTCCTATTATAAGGTGGTGAGTCCCGCCTCCACCCCTGTGGGATGGGTGTGGTGCAGGGGGTTTCCTTCCTTGCAGTAAGCCTCATCAGAAGTTGATTTTTAGTGGAAATGGGTACAGACATATCCAAATGTCCTTTGTCTTGGCTTTTTCTCTCTGGAAACTTGATCTGGATCCTGGGGAAGAGGAACTGCTTTTGTTCCACTTCATTAAGATGACAGTTGGATCAGAAAAAAATGATCCTGCACAGAAATGATAGTGAAAGAGCCGCAGAATGAAACCAGCCACCTCCCGAGTGGCAGCCTGTGAGCCCAGGGCTCACAGAGTCACTTACAGGAATTAAAAAGGAGAAGGGTATGACATCTAATCCTAGAGGTATTATGGATGGAGATCTTTCTGCCTAGGGCCTGGAGTCCAAAAGGAGACTCTTGATAGAGCATCAGAGGCTGCCAGAGGACTTCCTGAACTAGCAGAGCATGTGATGAGGACAGGAGGTGTCATTCTGTTGCTAGAGTCTGGGGTGTCGTAGTCACCCCTATTGCAAAGCTTGATGATTAGATGTCGATCATGTTTCTCCAACTAAAAGATGCTTCTCCACAGGTCCCTCTCAAGTAAGGGCTTTAGTCTGTCAATAAGCATTTAATGAGCGTTCATCAATGGGCTAGGTTGCCTGAGAGATTATGAGAAAAAGACATCATGGGTTTCAGTCCCAAGTGGAGGACAGGAAAGCCAAGTGAGGGATTGTGTGATCGACCCAATGTGGTCAAGAGTCAGGACTGAGGTCCAGCAACCTGCCCTTCAGTCCAGGACTCCTTCAGGTCTGTGTGATGGTTTTCTACTAGAGAGGACCTCAGGACCTAGAGAAAGTGTCTTCCATGAAAGCAGGCCCAGTTCATTGATGGAGGTGCTTTGTTATTGAGATTGAGGAGGACTTTTTTTCTCACAGAGAATACATATTCAGAGAAACCTGCCAATCTGAGCTTACATGGAGACTGCAAACAGTGCCCATCACTCCCTTCTTCAGGATAACCTAGGGGCTCTCTTTGGAGTGTCTCCATTAGAAACAGGTGTCCACTTTTTCCTGTACAGGTTGTAGAATCCTGTTCTTGACTCCTCATTCCCTCACCCAAAGCAGCCACCTTCAGTCATTTGACCTTTCGAATCCTTGGTAACAGAACTGGTTGGCTGGCTAGCTTTATTAAAGTCTGCCCTAGAAGCAAAACCTTCACATGGGGCCAAAGGAGAACTAAGAACTCTTCAAAAGGACCACTTTAACACTCATTTAACTTGTCTAACAATTTTAAGTCCCCTGCATTTGTTGAGTTCGAGTAGCGTGCTATGTGTGGCCCTCAGCTCTTTATCATCCAGGGCTGTGGCTGGGAGCCATGAACAGTTTATAGTTAAACCCTTCACTTGGTCTTAAGTGAGCTTTTGTGCCTCTATAACAGGCCTGACATTCTGGGAAAACTCTCATTCCCCTTCGCCTCTGGCTTAGAGACTCAGCTGTACACTGACTATTCTATCTGCCTACTAATTTCTCTCTTTTCCTAATACTCGCTACTTATGGAAACAAAGGCCCCTGCTGGGCAGTGACCCTCTGTGTTTCTGGCCTGTAGTTCACAGGCAGCTGATTTTGTTCTGAAGGTGGACTTTCATCACTGCCTAGTGCTATCCACGTGCCAGCACTGACGTAGCCTGCTCCACCACTGACCTTTCTCACACCAGGGACCTTGCCTTCTCTCTTTTTTTAAGAAGCAGACGACTGAGCTGAGCCATGGAAAGGGGTTCAGATGAAGCTCAGCGAAGTCTCAACATAGGGCACCTGTGGGCAGACCTTTGATGGGTGACTGTTGGGTGCTTTCTCACAGAGGGCAGTGGCTCAGATGGTAAAGAATCTGCCCGCAAAGCAGGAGCCCTGGGTTTGATCCCTAGGTTGGGAAGAGCCCCTGGAGAAGGGAATGATAACCCGCTCCAATATTCTTGCCTGGAGAATCCCACGGACAGAGGAGGCTGGCGGGTTACATGATGTCGCAAAGAGTTGGACTGACAGAGAGACTTTCACTTGCTCATAGCTCAGCCTGGGGAGGAAATTTCCAACTTGCTAAATTCTCAGTTTCCGTTTCGTCTGACAGAGGTTATGTTAGACATGCCCTCTGTATAATACTTTTCAAAAAAAAAAACTATTAATGATCATATGCTATTCTTGAGAGACAGAAAAGAGGAACCATTAGTTTGGGAGAGCCAGACAGCAGGGTAGTGACTTGCATAAGTTCATGCGATTCGTAAAGGGAGCGCTGAGATGAGAGTTCATTTTCTAACCAGAGTCTACCTGAGATGGTAACCATATTCCTATCTTCTACTGCCAACACACATTAAAAAATAAAGCGAAACATTTTATAAGGAATTGTTGTTGTCGTTTAGTCACTCAGTTGTGTCTGACTCTCTGCGACCCCATGGACTGTAGCCTGCCAGGCTCCTCTGTCCATGGGATTCTCCAGGCAAGAATACTGGAGTGGGTTGCCATTTCCTTCTCCTTTATAAGGAATAGGTTTCCTTTTTTGGGTTAGAAATATGAGAGAGATCTAAGTGGTTGGTGACTTGCCTTTTCTTAGATTTTAATTGACAACTGAGAGGATAGTTCTAGCTTTCCCTAGTACTTAGAGAACATTTGTGCATTCTCTGATTTATAAGACAATGGAGGAAAGTATGTACATTAGGTAAATCTTATCTGTCAAGTAATAACAGCCTAGGAATGTAACCTGACATTTTTCAAGCATGAATTCTGCAAGGGCTTTGTTGGGAGAAGAGCCCAGGGGCTGCTTTCTCTGTGACTTAACTCTAAGAATGCTTTGAGGGTTCATATCAGATACAGTATATCCTTTGTTCCTTGATCTCATAACAAATGAACTATTTTTCCCTTACTAGGCCCCTTCACTGATTCGATGGACGTGAGTCTGAGTGAACTCCGGGAGTTGGTGATGGACAGGGAGGCCTGGCGTGCTGCAATTCTTGGGGTCGCAAAGAGTCGGACACAACTGAGCAACTGAACTGAACTGACTGAGGCCGCTTTTTAGGAGTTTTCCTGAGTCACTTTTGATGTGGGTTAAGACCTAGGTTGGTAATATGCTAAGAATACATGGTCCATGTGTTCCTGACATTTTCTTTTTCTAAATTGTTTGGAGATTTACCTTTTTATCTCCCTATGTATTAGTTATTGAAATAGAGTACCAAATAAAATAATAAAATAATTTATTAAATTTTTATTAGATTTTAAATTTTTAAATTTTAATTTAAAATTTTGTTAATTAGAAATAAAATAACAAATAAATTAAATAATTAATTAAAGTAACCTTTCCCTTCTCCAGGGGATCTTCCCAACCCAAGGATCAAACCCAGGTCTCCCACATTTCAGGCAGATTCTTTACCAGCTGAGCCACCAGGGAAGCCCAAGAATACTGGAGTGGGTTGCCATTCCCTTCTCCAGGGGATCTTCCTGACCCAGGAGTTGAATCGGGGTCTCCTGCATCGCAGGTGGATTCTTTACCAACTGAGCTACCAGGGAAGCCTGAAATAAAAACAAATAATCAAACCCCCCAAAATAGACATTTTATCACACATTTAAGGATACATCCAAATTAAAACAGGATTTTTAAATGTGCTAATCTTCCACTATTCTTACCAATTACTGCTCAATTTAACTTCAGTCTTCCTTATGCTGATTTAAGGAGAATATTTACATTTCTCAAGGGATTAAGAATGGAGGCTCACTGGGGTTCCTATTTACCTGAAAAAAAGCTATACCCCTATCTTTAACTACCTACCTTAAAATTATTAGAAAGAAAACATCAAATTCCTCTTCATCCACTTTCCACTTTGCCTTCTCTGCATCTACTGTGCCGCCCGCCAAGATCCCTGCTCCTTCTTCCCTCTTCCCAGCTCCCCAGTGCCAGCACGCTCTTCTTCCTTGTGGGCAACCACACACACACAGCCACGAAGACACAGATGGTGGTTTTATCTGAAATGAGACTCTCCTAGGATAACACCTGCCTGATTTGGCCTCTCAGTTATTTGCTATTTAATCTGAATTAAATTATTTGATCAGAGTGAACAAGAATCCCCTGTGGGGAGTGGTGGGTGGGTTAAAAACTGAGAAGAGTGGACTGACTCCCAGAGATGCCAGCCAGTCACTGCTGAATGGGGACTTGAAAGCATTGGGCTGGCAAGGAAATTGGCTCGGGATTTTCCACATCATGTTGTGGAAAACCCTGAACAATCTTTCGGGCCATCCCAGTGTAACTGTAAACAGCTGGTCAGCGAACACTAGTGCAGATGTTGGGGGTAAATCTTTCAGAAACTCTGCTTTATGCTTCCCAGGTTTGCACCCTGGTTTTTCATCTACTACTAAACAATTTCAAGTATACTTGAAGAGATAAGAATGAATTTTAAACATCAAAAGAGGATTACTAAGGAATACTGATAGAACACTATTTGAAAAGGTGCTATTTCAGGCTTGCAACTGTTTTCCCTGTAACTGCACAACTGACTGAAAACTTTTAGGTAAGATGACTTGTAATTACTTTTCAGTGGTAAAGACTTTTTATTTTCTTTTTTTGAGAACAGGTATCTGAAGATCATTTGTAGAATGTTAGCATTTATGTTAGGTAAGTACACATACACTTGGATCAAATATCTCTTGAATTTAAACATGAAGTATTTTATATGGGTTAAAAATTGCAGAAATTTTTGTATTTTTTTTAATTCTTAGTTTGTGTGTTTTTTATATATTTAAAGTCATCCTTGAAAGTGATTCTTCAAATAAGATTTCATATAAATGTTATATGTGAAAATTCAGTGGCAGAGTGGTAAAGAATTCTCCTATCAATGCAGGAGACATGGGTATAATCCCTGAGTTGGGAAGATACCCTGGAGCAGGAAATGGCAACCCACTTCACTATTCTTGCCTGGGAAATCCCATGCCCAGAGGAGCCTGGCAGGCTACAGTCCATTGGATCTCAAAGAGTCAGACATGACTCAGCAACTGAACATGCACCATTGTTAACCAAACAAATAAGAGGGGCTCAGGTGAAATAAGAATCATTGGAAGCAGAAGAAAATGTTGAACAAAATTAGCCAGTTGTCACAAAAATCCTCATACAGGTAAGAGGAGATGAGTACTATAATGCCTACCTCATCCTTGTGTATCCTTAGGACAGTCACAGCTTTGGTTATTATTTGGTTATCTCATCTCTAACATGGAGTTGCAAAAAGACCTTAGCTTTACAGCAGGGTTTTTTTAAATCAAGAATACTGTCCAGAGATTTCTAACTTCCCTGAAGAATGGCTTTTTGAGCTGTTTTCTTCAAACTTTACTGGGAGTCCCCTCTTACATAAATGAGTACACCCAGGATTATCAACCAGAGTATCATGACAAGCTTGTGTTGTGACCAGTTGTGTTTTATGTAGCAAATAATTTATTATCAGAAGTGAAAAACCAAAGTTTTAAATAATTTCCATCTTTAAATTAGAGCAGATTTAAGATTTGTCTTATAATAATAACTTGTCTTTCAAAAGCTTGTCACTCGGGTTATGATTTGCTTTCCAAAGTAGTCTGAAGGAGCTGAACTTAAAGACACCCTATAGGAAATCTATTAGAAAATCTATTAGGCTATATGATCAGGGCTGTAGCTCAAAGTGAATACTTATAAGTTATTACAGTATTTTATGTGGGGGTTCTATACTTTTGTAACCTAAGTGTTCCCTCTATTAAGGAGCACCTTGAAGTGCATGCATGAGTATGTAGTAGTCACTTGGTCATATCCGACTCTTTGCAACAGTGTGGACTGCAGACTGGTCTTTAAATCACCTGTGTTAGAATTTCCTGGAGTGTTTGTAAAAATACTCATTCCTGGATATTAGTTCAGACAATGAATCATGCTCCCTAGGGGCTGTACCCAGGAATCTGCATGTTCAATAAATTCCTCAGGTGCAGACTGTATTTTAAAAATCACTGCCATGGTCTATCATCTTGCATTTCTGCACTGTGACTTTGTTACACCCACCTCACTGTGCCTCTCCCCAGTTATTGATTATCATCTCAAAATGCTGGACAGAATGCTAATAGAATGTTGATCCTGCCATAGAGATGCCAGCATAAAAATAAACATTGAGCTGTCAACACCTGGCTGACAGTGTCTTTATTTTCCACAACACAAGTTCAGATTGAGAAGTGGAATATTATCAGCATCACAGACACTATTATTAATACATATCCCCTCAGTCACCTCCTTCCCCCAAAATAATAACTATTGTGAATCTTCTTGCCATTAATGAGCTTGCCTGATTTTGACTTTTAAATAAAATTGAATCATGTGGTATGTCAGCTTTTGGTTTTGGCTTCCTTTACTCAATGTTCTGTTCGTAAGACTGATTTGTATTTCATGTAGCTGTTCATTCATTCCAATTACTATATAATACCTATAAATTTATAATTTATCCATTCTGCTGTTGATAGACATGTTTTCATTTTTGTTTTAGTCTGGATTTGTATAGTGCTGAATAGTGCTATGAATATCTTATATGTTTACAAAGTGAAAGTAAAAGTTGCTCAGTCGTGTCTGACTCTTTGCAACCCGGTGGACTATATATTCCATGGAATTCTCCAGGCAAGAATACTGGAGTGGGTAGCCATTCCCTTCTCCAGGGCATCTTCCCAACTCAGGGATCAAACTCAGGTCTCCTGCATTGCAGGTGGATTCTTTACCATCTGAGTCACTGGGGCAGGCCAAGAATACTGGAGTGGGTGGCCTGTCCCTTTTTCCAGTGAATTTCCCAACCCAGGAATGTTTAGTTATATACTTATATGTTTAGTTATATTTTGTTATTGAAAGAAGTTAAAGTTTCCCACTGTGATTGATAACTTCTACTTTTTTATTTTTGTAATTTTGCACCTTATGTATTTTAAACCTAAGTTAGTAGATGTATAACAAATTAGAACTTATTAATTTTAGTAAGTCAAGCATGTGATATAGAGATATACACATATTATCTAGTGTAACCACTGAAAGAATGTGTAACTTTCAGAGTAAGTAAGTGTAAAATGAACTAATAAGCTAATAAGAGTAAAATGAACTAATAAAAATACTCAACATAGATAAGGAGAGAAAAAGAAGTTGACACAGAAAAAATGTAGTAAACAATTCTAAGATGGTAAATATTAGCCTCCATGTATCACTGGTTACATTATACCTGAAGGGACTAAGTCATTCAATAAAAGGATAAAGATTTTCAGAGCTCTATACTTTATACAAGAGACATATAATCATCATTTTGATAGTCAGAGATCCTGGAACCAGTCTATCTCCAAAAGACTGGTTCTAGAACCCTTGGATACCAAAATATGCTGTTGCTCAAGTCTTATAATCAGCCTTCAATATGTGCAGGATTCTGCATTCAATGATTCAACCCAGATCCTGAACCTAGTACAGAGCCCAGCATGGTTGAACCTGCACCTGGGGAACCGGAGAATATTAGGGTCTAACTGTACTGTACATACAAGACACAAAATATTTAAAGTCTTATTTAATCTGGTACTACAGTCACATTAACTTCTTTTGGTTTTTCTTTGCACAGCGTATCATTTTTCATCATTTCAATATTTTTATGTCCACTGTCAACTTATTTCCTGCTTCTTTGATGGAAATACATCATTTTTCAGCTGCTTTACAATGATTATTACTCTTTTTTTTTTGGTTTTTAACAGTTGGACTGGATTGCTTTCTTTGTATTTTCCTTAGATTTGTTAAACTTCCTGCACCTGCCCTGCACCTGTTTCTTGATGTATTCTATTAACATAAAAGCTTAGCCATTATTACTTTAAATAAATCTTGTGTCTCATTCTCTTTCACTTCTCTTCTAGAACTCTTATATGTTAAATACCTGTTAGACTTTTCACTATGACTTATGAGTCTTATAATAGTCCCTATATTTTTCATCCATTTGGCCCTCCATATTTCATTCTGTTAACTGACTTCCGTTTACTAATCTTCTCTTTTGTCCAATTTATCCTTTAACCAATCTAGTTCTTATTTTTAGTTAAATTATCAGTTCTGTAATTTTCATTTGATTTTTTTATAAGATTATGTTTTCCTAATAAAATTCTCCATTTTCTCATTTATTTTCTCAAATTTATAACAATTACTTTAATGTTCTTGTCAGATGACACTGTTTCTATTGTTGCTTTTCTTTTCTTTTGTCTTATTATTTTGTTTGGCTAGTAATTTTTGAGTAAATTCCAGACATATGTTAGTAAACTTTTAGAGAATCTGGATAACTTTACTTTTTCCAGAGAAGGTTATTCTATTCTTGTGTAAGCAGTAGAAAAGATAAGGCCATGCTAACCAATCAGAGACTGAGCTTACTCAAGTTAACCTCTTTGTAATTTTCTGTTTATTTCTGAGTAATCTTCACTTTTGGGGTTTAACTACCTAAGTGTCCTATCTGAGAGTTTAGGATATTTAACAAACTTTTCCTTTTTGGTATGCCCTTAACTCTAATTTTTGTCTTCTTGACACCATGAGTCTTAAAACTCTCACATATGTTTCAGAGTTTTGCTGTTTGGTTTCTTGTGCTGTGCAGTATAAGAATTCAGCCACACCTCAGGGGAAACAGTGCCAAGTCTCAGTCAATTTGTTGCACCTCTTTTCATTCTAAAAATTAGACCCTTACATCCTGGCTACTTTGACTTCCAACTTTTACGTCCTTGGCTCTGTGGAGTTGCCAAAAGTTCTGTTGACATTTCTACCTTTCAGTAGCATCCCCTCTGTCTGATTATCAGTATCTCACTCCCAGCCAAGAATCAGAAAATACCTCAAAAGAATAAAACACCTCAACAGCACAGGAAATATTAGCTATTTCTGCAGTTACCTTCTCAAAATCTTTGTCATACTTCAGTTCAGTCACACAGTTGTGTCCAACTCTTTGCAATTCCATGGCCCAGACCACACTAGGATCCCTGTCCATCACCAACTCCTGGAGCTTATTCAAACTCATGTCTATCAAGTCGGTGATGCCATCCAACCATCTCATCCTCTGTCATCCCCTTCTCCCGCCTTCAATCTTTCCCAGCATCAGTGTTTTTTTCTATGAGTCAGTTCTTCGCATCAGGTGGCCAAAGTATTGTAGTTTCAGCGTCAACATCCATCCTTCTAATGAATATTCAGGACTGACTTCCTTTAGGACCGACTCGTTGGATCTCCTTGCAGTCCAAGGGACACTCAAGAGTCTTCTCCAACACCGCAGTTGAACAGTATCAATTTGTCGGCGCTCTTCGGCACTCAGCTTTCTTTATAATCCAACTGTCACACCCATACATGACTACTGGTAAAACCAGAGCTTTGACTAGATGGACCTTTGTTGGCAAAGTAACATCTTTGCTTTTTAACATGCTGTCTAGGCTGATCATAGCTTTTCTTTCAAGGAGCAAGTGTCTCAATTTCAAGGCTGCAGTCACCATCTGCAGTGATTTTGGAGCCCAAGAAAATAAAGTCTGTCACTGTTTCCACCATTTCCCCATCTATTTCCCATGAAGTGATGGGACCAGATGCCATGATCTTTGTTTTCTGAATGTTGAGTTTTAAGCCAGAGTTTTCAATCTCCTCTTTCACTTTTATCAAGAGGCTCTTTAGTTCTTCTTCACTTTCTGCCATAACGGTGGTATCATCTGCATATCTGAGGTTATCGACATTTCTCCCCGTAATCTTGATTCCAGCTTGTGCTTCATCTAGCCTGGCATTTCACATGATGTATTCTGCATATAAGTTAAATAAGCAAGGTGACAATATACAGCCTTGACATACTCCTTTCCCAATTTGGAACCAGTCTATTGTTCCATGTCCAGTTCTACCTGTTGCTTCTTGACCTGCATACAGATTTCTCAAGAGGCAGGTCAAGTGGTCTGGTATTCCCATCTCTTTCAGAATTTTCCACACTTTGTTGTTATCCACAGGGTCAAAGGCTTCTGTGTAGTCAATAAAGCAGATGTTTTTCTGGAACTCTCTTGCTTTTTTGATGATCCAGCAGATGTTGGCAATTTGATCTCTGTTTCCTCCGCCTTTTCTAAATCCAGCTTGAACATCTGGAAGTTCACAGTTCACGTACTTTTTGAAGTCTGGCTTGGAGAATTTTGAGCATTACTTTGCTAGTCTGTGAGATGAGTGCAGTTGTGCAATAGTTTGAACATTCTTTCACATTGGCCTTCTTTGGGACTGGAATGAAACCTAACCTTTTCCAGTCCTGTGGACACTGCTGAGTTTTCCAAATTCCTGGCCTATTGAGTGCAGCACTTTCACAGCATCATCTTTTAGGATTTGAATTAGCTCATCTGGAATTTCATAACCTCCACTAGCTTTGTTCATAGTGAGGCTTCCTCAGGCCCACTTGACTTCACATTTCAGGATGTCTGGCTCTAGGTGGGTGATCACACCATTGTGGTTATCTGGGTCATGAAGATCTTTTTCGTAGAGTTCTTCTGTGTATTCTTGCCACCTCTTCTTGATATCTTCTGCTTCTGTTAGGTTCATACCAGTTCTGTCATGTATTGACCACATCTTTGCATGAAATAGTTCCTTTGGTATCTCTAATTTTCTTGAAGACAACTCTAGTCTTTCACAATTCTATTATTTTCCTCTCTTTCTTTTCATTGATCACTGTGGAGGGCTTTCTTATCTCTCCTTGCTATTCTTTGGAACTCTGAATTCAAATGGGTATATCTTTTCTCCTTTGCCTTTAGTTTCTATTCTTTTCTCAGCTATTTGTAAGGCCTCTGCAGGCAACCATTTTGCCTTTTTGCATTTATTTTTCTTGGGGATGGTCTTGATCACTGCCTCTTGTACAATATCACAAACCTCCATCCATAGTTCTTTAGGTGCTCTATCAGATCTAACCTCTTGAATATATTTGTCACTTCCACTGTAAAAATGTAAGGGATTTGATTTAGGTCATACCTGAATGGTCTAGTGGTTTCCCCTACTTTCTTCAATTTAAGTCTGAATTTGGAAATCAGGAGTTCATAATCTGAGCCACAGTCAGCTCCTGGTCTTGTTTTTGCTGACTGTATAGAATTTCTCCATCTTTGGCTGCAAAGAATATAATCAGTCTGATTTCAGTGTTGTCCATCTGGTGATGTCTATGTGTAGAGTCTTCTGTTGTGTTGTTGGAAGAGGGTGTTTGCTATGACCAGTGCATTCTCTTTGCAAAACTGTTAGACTTTGACCTTCTTCGTTTTGTACTCCGAGGCCAAACTTGCCTGTTACTCCAGGTATCTCTTCACTACCTACTTTTGCATTTCAGTCCCCTATAATGAAAAAGACATCTTTTTTGTGTGTTAGTTCTAGAAGCTCTTGTAGATCTTCTTAGAACTGTTGAACTTCAGCTTCTTCAGCATTACTGGTGGGGGCATAGACTTGGATTACCGTGATAGTGAATGGTTTGCCTTGGAATCAAACAGAAATCATTCTGTTGTTTTTGAGATTGCATCCAAGTACTGCATTTCAGACTCTTGTTGACTATGATGGCCACTCCATTTCTTCTAAGGGATTTTTGCCCACAGTAGTAGATATAATGGTCATCTGAGTTAAATTCACCCATTCCAGTCCATTTTAGTTCACTGATTTCTAAAATGTCGATCTTCACTCTTGCCATCTCCTGTTTGACCACTTCCAATTTGCCTTGATTCATGGACCTAACATTCCAGGTTCCTATGCAATATTACACTGTACAGCATCAGACTTTAATTCCATCACCCGTCACATCCACAATTGGGTGTTATTATCTCTTTGGCTCTGTCTCTTCATTTTCGGAAGTTATTTCTCTACTGATCTCCCGTAGCATACTGGGCTCCTACCAACCTGGGGAGTTCATCTTTCAGTGTCCTATCTTTTTGTCCTTTCATGCTCTTCATGTTAGTCATACTAGTTTTTGCTTTTTTGTTTTTGCATGGTCCAACCACCTACACCCTGGCAACTCACTGATGCCTTCCAAAAAATTTTTTTTAATCTAGATTTTGCCACTGCTATGAGTGGCAGCATTAGTCTACCACACTCATTCCATCACAGTCTTAAAAGCAAAAGAAAAGATATACCAGTTGTACTTATGCAAGGTCACAAGTGAAATATCCACATAAGTAACTGTAACTGTAACTGTAACTGTAGGGAAAGACAGCCTCATGCATGCAGTGACTCACCCGCTATTCAACCACATGAGAATGGACCTTGGGTCCTGAACAGTTTCTTATTGAAAGAGTCCTCATGGATGGTGTTGGAATTGTCACCTTAGGAAGGAATATCTTTCCCAGTTTCAAACTCAGTGTGTGCTCCTTTGCTTTGCTTAAGCATGTGCGTCACATGGCACCTAGCCCACCCCACTATTATATCTGTCCCCAGAGGGGAGAGGACAGTGTCCTTCTGCTGCCTCAGCAGAGTGGAATATCCAGACTAATTGCCTTTTGTTTAAAAGAAAATCTTACTGAGTATATAGTTGCCTTATAATGTTGTTAGTTTCTGCTGTACAGCAAAGTGAATGAGCTCTATGTTTACATATATTCCCTTTTTTGGATTTCCTTCCCATTTAGGTCACAACAGAGCACTGAGTAGAGTTCCCTGTGCTGTACTGAAAGTTGCTGAGAGGGACTCACTGCCTATAGGGGAACCAATGCCCACTACTGAAGCTGAACTTGCTCTCTCTTCTCTGTGTGAGGAAAGTGCTGTTCCATCCAGGGCTTGACTGCATTATTCTCCTTGGCAATTCTGATGCCACTGTGCAGGGGACAGAGGCATGCAGATTTCTACCCTGATAATGGGCCACTTGCTCAACAACAATCCTATAGTGCACGCATGCTAGTTGCTCAGTTGTGTCTGACTCTTTGTGACACCATGGACTGTAGCCTGCCAGGCTCTTCTGTCCATGGAATTTCCCAAGCAAGAATACTGGAGTGGGTTGCCATTTCCTTCTCCAGGGGATCTTCCTGACCCAGGGATTGAACCTGTTTACTGCCTTGCAGATGGATACTTTACTGCCTGAGCCACCAGGGGAATTCAATCCTCATAGTGCCGAATATATATGAGTCTTTTGCTCATTGTTCCTGTTGTCTACTGCTGCATCCCAATCCTGAATGATTCAGACCAAGAACAATCATTTATTTTGCTCACAAACTTTCAATTTGGACAACACTTTAAAAGGAAAGTTTATCTCTGCTCTATGCAGCATAAGCTGAGAGACTGAAGGGTAAGGGTCATTCAGTGACTGGAGGCTGTTTGAACACTTACTCACTCTCATATATGGAAGTTGATAATGGGCTACTGTTTGGAACCTCCGGTAGGATAATTACAAGAACAACTGTATGTGATTTTTCTATATGACTCTTTGTTTTCTTACAGAATGTTTTTGGGGTTCTATGAATACCCTAAAATATAGGAAATATAAGCTTCCATTCTTTAAAGGCCTCAGCTGAAAAACTAGCACAGCATAACTTCTGCCATATTCTATTAGTCCATGTTCGAGAAAAGGGGACATGGACTCCACATTCCTAATGGGAGGAGTGTTAGGTATTTTTGAATTAGGTTTTAAAGTACTCACATTCATTGATCCACTTAATTATTTTATGTACTTCAATGTGCCCTGTACTGTGTTGGGAATACAGTAGTGCACAAAATGTATCAATTTTCTTCCCTCATAGTAGAAATAGAAAATTAAAACACAAATCTACCCTATACTTCTGAATGGTTATATAAGGCAATGGAGAGTAATGATCAGGTTGAAAATTTTAACAGACAGTAACTGCAAAGTGTCTCATTGAAATGGTCACATTTAATCAGATGCCTGAATGAAGACTTGTAAGATCTAGAGCAGGAACTTGACAGGAAGAGGGTATGGAAGAGGAACCTGTACAGAAGAGAAAATGAAGTTGGCATGTTTGAGGGGTGGCTGGAAGACCCGAAGGCTGAAGCAGGCAAGCAGAGTTGTGAGTGGCTGGAAAGGAAGTCAAAGATATTGGCAGGGCTGGGTATGTAATGTCTTAAAGATTGTTCTAAGAAATATGAATTTTCTTTTGAGTACTGTGGGATGACATGGATGAGTTTTAGATAAAGGTTAACAGATTATTATTTGTGCTTTAAAAAAATCATTCTGCCTGCTGTGTAGATTGAGTAGAGGGTGGCAAGAAGGAGATGTTAGGGGGCAAGAGATGAAGTTAACTTGGATGGTCACAACAGAGTTCGTTAAAAGTAGCTGGATTCACAATATATTGTGAAGGTAAGTGAAGTGAAAGTTGCTCAGTTGTGTCCGACTCTTTGCAACCCCATGGGCTATACAGTGCATGGAATTCTCCAGCCCAGAATACTGGAGTAGGTAGCCTTTCCCTTCTCCAGGGGATCTTCCCAACCCAGGGAAGAACATGTTTTGAAGGTAAAGCTTACTACTGTCCAGTGGAATGGATATGTACTATGACAGGAACAGAAGAGAATATTACAATATTTGCAGTTTTGATCTCAGCAACAAGGTGAATTGTGATGCCTTTAACGAAATGAAAAAAGAGTAGCAAGGAGTGGGGTATAATTTAGGAGTTCTTAAATATGTTATGTTTGAGCTTCCTATTAGGTATTCAAATGCCAAAGGGTAATTGAGTATATAGGCATAGAATTTAGGGGAAAGGTCCACATTAGGATTAGAAATGTGGAGTCCTCAAGCTGTAAATGATATATAAAGTCATTGAGCTAGATAAAAATCACCAACAAGGTAAGTACAGACAGGAAGGAGATGAAAATAAAACGCAAAATTTTTCAACTCATTAAAATGAAACATTTTAGATCACATTTTTTTAAAGACTAAAGCTTAGAAGGGAAGAATTTGAGTCATAAATTCTCAGAATATTACCATTATTATTCTCAGAAAGATTAAAAAAAATAAGGCAGAGAATATTAACATCCTGGGACCATAATCAATGGACAGAGAGCACTATGGGAGACTGAATCTCATCACGCTCTGCCTCTTATTTACTGAAAGCAAGAATTTCCAAGGATATCTAATTTCCCAGAAATTTAACCTTTCATCTTAACTGGGCTGTACATGGAGTACATAACATTAATTTATTCTATAAAATATATTAGAAAACATGAAAAATTTTTCTTGCAGTGTAAATAAAATCACCAGCTTTATATTAACTAATCCAAAACAATACAAATACTGTAGACCTTCTGATACTCAGAAGACTGAATCTTCAGGACTCTTCTTACAGTCCTTCCCCCATTGTAATTCTGCTGCTGCTGCTGCAGCTAAGTCACTTCAGTCGTGTCCGACTCTGTGCGACTCCATAGACGTCAGCCCATCAGGCTCCTCTGTCCCTGGGATTCTCCAGGCAAGAACACTGGAGTGGATTGCCATTTCCTTCTCCAATGCATGAAAGTTTAAAGGGAAAGGGAAGTCGCTCATTCGTGTCCGACTCTTAGAGACCCCATGGACTGCAGCCCACCAGGCTCCTCCATCCATGGGAGTTTCCAGGCAAGAGTCCTGGAGTGGGGTGGCACTGCCTTCTCTGCATTGTAACTCTAGCCGATTCCAAACCAAATGCGTATGAGAAATGTGATATCTTCAATTAAAAAAGAAAGAGAAGAGAGCCAAGCACTGAGCCCAGAGAACGTTCAATAATTAGAGCTCACGAATAAGAGGTGAATCGTTATAGGTAACTGAGAATTAGAAATCAGTGAAAAAGGAGGAAAAAATATACAGTTTGATGTCTTAGAAACCAAGTTAATAAAATGTCTTCAACAAGAAGGTAGTTATTATGCTGAAATAAAATGAGAAATAGAAGTTGGCTATTAGATTTGGCAAGACTGGTAACATTGTTAAGTATAATCTCGGTAGACTTTGGAGACAGTGTTGTGACTGGCATAGATAGAGGAGAGAGGTAGAGACATTGAATACAGACAGCTGTTTCCAGGAGATTTACTATAAAAGAAAAGCTGAGACTAGAGAGTTGTAGGCGGAAAACATAGAGCCTAGGAAAGTTTTATGATATTTACCACAGCATATTTGTATACTGTTGGGAATGACCCAGAAGAGAGAAGTTGATGATGTAAAAGACTGAAGGACAGGTGTAGGTGCCATGTCTTAAATAGGCAAGAGGACATGGCTTTAGTGTACAAGAGGTTGCCTTTAGATGGAAACAAACACCTCACTCATGTTATACAGGAAGGAAGACTAGGTGGGTAGTCATATAGGTTTGGTGGTATAAAAATGAAGGAGTTTCCTTTTAATTACTCTGATTTTATCTCTAAAGTAGGAAGCAATTGTGATCTAAGGGTATGGTGAGGTAAAGGGATCTATAACATTTGAGGAGAGAATGGGAGTGAAGTAGTCCTCCAGAGAAGAGACTGCATTAACTAGGACAGAGGGATTCTGAGAGGCATTGTTCACAGGCTTGGGGTACTTTCCAGTGAGCAAGAGGGAAAGAAAATCTCCAAAGAACAAGAAAGTCTTCAGAGTTCTACAGGGCACAATGGAAAGATTTGAGAGTGCAGTAAAGATGCCTGAAATATGGTATATTCAAATTATAGAAGATGATAAAGCAGTTGAAGAAAATGAAATGATACATATACTATGCCAACATGCACAGATCTGAAAAATATGTTAAATGAAAAAAAGCAAGTTGCAAAGAGACTTAACCATTTTATAATTCATATAAAGTTTTATATAAACTAAAAATCACTATCTTGTTTAGAGATAGCTATGTTAGTCTACAGATACAAAACATTTAACTTGAAAAGAGTCACACTGAATTTACCATAGCACGTATCACTCTGTGGGAGAAGGCAAGAGTGGAAATAAAAGTGCAATTAAATTCCTTTTCTTCATTTATAAAATCAAAGAACATACATTAGTCTATGTCTGATGCAGGATACGGCATGCTTAAGGCTGGTACACAGGGATGACCCAGAGAGATGTTGTGGGGAGGGGGGTGGGTGGGGGGTTCATGTTTGGGAACGCATGTACACCCGTGGTGGATTCATGTCAATGTATGGCAAAACCAATAAAGAATTGTAAAGTAAAATTAAAAAAATGTAAATTTATATAGCAACTATGGAGAACAGCATGAATATTCCTTTAAAAGCTAGTAATAAAGCTACTGTCTGATGGGCAATCCCACTCTTGGGCATATAGCCTGAGGAAACCATAACTGAAAAAGACATATGTATCCCAATGTGCATTTCAGCACTGTTTACAATAGTTAGGACATGGAAGCAACCTGGATGTCCACTGACAGATGAGTGGGTAAAGATGTGGTACATATACACAATGGAATATTACTCAGCTCTCAAAAGGAATGAAATTGAGTCAGTTGTTGTGAGGTGAATGAACCTAGAGACAGTTATACTTAGTGAAGTCAGTCAGAAAGAGAAAAAGATGTATCATATAGTAATACGTATATATGGAATCTAGAAAAATGGTACTGACGAACCTAGCTGCAGGGCAGGACTAGAAACACAAACATAGAGAATGGATTTTGGACACAGCAAGGGAAGGAAAAGATGGGGCGAATTGAGAGAGTAGCATTGAAATATATACATACATTACTATGTGGACAACATTAATAGCTAGCAGAAAGTTGCTGTATAATACAGAGGGAGCTCAGCCTGGTGCTCTGTGATGACCTAGAGGAGTGGGATGGGGTGGGAGGGAGGGGATACGTGTGTACTTGTGGCTGATTCATGTCATCGTATAGCAGAAACCAACCCAACACTATAAAGCAATTATATTCCAATTAAAAATAAATTTAAAAAAATCATACATGTACAGGTATATGTTTACTATATTATTTTGGTACATTTCTACATTTTTTAATTCTCAAAGAAAAAGGAAATAAGGATAAAGATGCAGAAAATTTTAATAGCACATCCAAACAAAAAAAATGAACATTTCTATAGTAAAATCAAAGCAGCTATGTTATTTGAGGGAAACTTAAAGGATATATAATTACTATTGAGTTGTTTGGGGCCCTGAGCTTAAGCAGCAGAGTTCTAAAAGCAAACTTGTTTTGTCAGTTTCCCATTTCTATTTATTCTACAATTCAAGTTTCCTCTCACATCCACAATGTTTCTTAATCAAGAATTACTTGATTAGAACAAAGATTCCCCCCCTTTTTCTAGAAGGATTTAGTGTTTGCCTTCCTTCTAGTTGAGAACTATGACTCATACAATTTTGGAATTCATCTAATATGTTAATATTAGGTAAGAGGAGGACCAAAGTGGTATTCTGGCACAAAGAAGTTAAGAGAGCCCAGATACTTTATGATCTTTTCAGTGCCTGTAAAGACTATATGTAATTTACCACAAGTCCCCAGAAAGAAGATGTGATATCCTGATGAAATGTCTCAAAAGGCTGCATAAAGGATGAGAGAGGATTACATGTGTTTTTAAAAATCTTCTATTTTATGTCTCAGTAAATAGATATGTCAAGGACTGCTGAATTCAAATAGTTGCTAAGGGATCTACCTGTATATGGACCTGCTTCATCTCCAAAAACAGAACAGAAAATCCAAATAATGTCTCACCTCCCACTCAGATTTCCAGTTAGAGAAAGACCCTGCTTCAGCCTACCTGCTCCAGTTGTCCTGATCTACCATGCAGACTGATCCCAGTATTAGCTATCAAATGGCCAGTTAGTTCTTATCAGGTAATCACTTAGCTTTTATCCAGAAGTGTGTGTGAGAGAGAGAGACTGAGAGAGAAAAAAGGGAAGACAGACAGAATGAAGAGGGAGAAACAGTTACAATTCTGATTGCTGACAACTGTGAAATCTTAGTTGACTGTGACTTGCATGGCAGTCAGAACTCTTAGGAAGTTTAGTCAACGAAAGTCACATTTCTAACCAGGGGACCTGCTTCATATACCATTTGTTTGCATACACAGAAGAAACTGCTGGTCTTTGATTCTAACTCAGTATAATATTGTTCAGGGGAGAGGATGACTCATTCAAGTTGTATAGGTTCCTTTTATTGAAATATTTTAAAGACAGAAGAAAAAGAGTCAATAACCTAAATTAAGGCACAGACTTCAAGTAGTGAAATATGTAAATATATGGCTTGTTTAGGTATGATTTAGAATGTGTGTGTATATTGTTAGATCACTTCCGAAAGTTGTTGTCAAGAGGCCATGGATCATATATGCTTTCTCTTTTTCTAAGCACATGGACACATGCCTCAAATTCTGCAAAACCACCTTTTCCCAGAGTGCCCACCTGTATAAGTGGCTTTTAGTATCAATAAAAAGGCCTCTGAATGTCTTTTATTTCCCAAACCACTGAAACAAGGAAGAATAAATTATCCTAAGTCTTCATGCATGCATGCATGCATGCATGCCTGCTAAGTCACTTCAGTCATGTCCAACTCTGTGCGACCCCATAGCCAGCAGTCCACCAGGCTGCCTGTCCACAGGATTCTCTAGGCAAGAATACTGGAGTGGGTTGCCATTTCCTTCTCCACTAAGTCCTCATAGCTACCATTGAAGACCACAGTCACCATAACTTCTAGCTTGATTTTCCTTTGGTTTGCACTGGTGAGAAAATGACCCATGTCTTCTTGTTAAACACAAGTCAGAGCCGACTCTCTGTCTCCCTTCCCATAAGCTGGAAGCATTGTGTATGTATGTGTGTATGAGATTTAAGTGTGACTATGTGCTTGTGTATATGCACGTGCATGAGTGTATATTCAAGTGTATGTCTAAGCATGTGTGTGTATATGTTTGCATGTATGTATACATGGATATGTATGCATGTGTCCATGTGTGTATGTGTGTGGGGGGCTGTGTGTGTGCATTTTTAAGGGGAAAGAGTTTCTAATGTAGGGCTCTGTGGTTGCAGAAATCTTTTACTTTTCAAACATTGTGAAAGGCTCTCACCAGGGCCTTCTCTGTAGAAGCTGGTTTTGGCTGTCCTTCCTGTCACTGCAGAGGCCAATGGGCGAGACATCTTCTACCTCACTGTGCTGGCTGAGGGCTTCTAGCTGAGAGAGAGAGAGAGGGCTTCTAGCAAATATAAAGGAGCACTGCCCAAGGCTAAATGCCCCAGGAATTAGACTTCACCCAGGTGACGCTAGTGGTAAAGAACTGCCTGCCAATGCAAGACCTAAGAGATGTGGGTTTGATCCCTGGGTTGGGAAGATCCCCTGGAGAAGAGAATGGCCATCCACTTCAGTGGATTTCCCTCATAGCTCAGTCGGTAAAGAATCTGCCTGCAATGCAGGAGACCCGGGTTCAATTCCTGGGTCAGGAAGATCCCTGGGAGAAGGAAATGGCAACCCATACCAGTATTCTTTCTGGAGAATCCCTTGGACAGAGGAGCCTGGCAGGTGACAGTCCATGGGGTAGCAAGAGTTAGACACGACTCAGTGACTAAACCACCACCCACTTCAGTATTTTTGCCTGGAGAATCCCATGGACAGAGGAGCCTGTCAGGCTACAGTCCATGGGGTCCCAAAGAGTCAGATACAACTGAAGTGACTTAGCACGCATGCCTATGTAATGCTTTAGAGTTTACTAAAATGCTTCCACATTGTTCATTCAATAAAAATTTGCCCTCGAAATATTCTCTTTCCATACTCTTCCTTGCTTATCACTTGCATTTACTGACAAAGTGGCATTTTTTTTTTTTTTGAGGACTTTAAGAAATAGATACAAAACCAGGAGATAAAGAGAACCCATCTGTTTGTCCCTAAATAGGGCTTCAGATTGACAGAACCATCAATCATGCAATAGCCTCTTTAGCGTGGTGCCCTCCAAAAGAGTGGACACCTCCCAATTGTTTTTTGATGCTGGGAAGAGGCCCTGTCTTAAATTCTGCTTAAGAGCTCAGACTGGTACCTAATACCCCTGCCCTGTCAACCACCCACAACTCTACCCACAGTGTATAGACAGAGATGAGTGTTTATGGTATAACTACTATGCTTCAGTTCTCATTTCATTTATTTCTCACATTAGCCAATAAGGGTAGCTCTTACAATCCTATTTTTATAGACAGTCAAGAATTCTATATAACTACTCAAGGACACAGCGCAGTTAGAGATAACAGTTGGGCCTCAGTCTTCCCAAATCAAATTTCTGTTTCCTATATCCACTGTATTTTAATCAAAAAGGAAAATAAAATAGGTTTTCCCCCCTATGTCATGATATCAGAAAGATTTTGCAGCTTTTTTGAGTGATACTTCTACCTACAGACTAAAAATTATTTCTTGTCTCTTATCTAAAACATGACTCTTTTCTATTCCTCTAGCGTTAGCCCATCACCCTATTATGATCCAGAGAGTCCCCTGAAAAGTAACTTATCTGAAAATGGAAGGTATCTTAACCAATAAAAGAACATGGGTAAGGGCACAGTACTTGAAACTAAAGGAAATAAATGATAGGTTATGGCACACATGCAGCCAACCACCCAGAGGTTGCTGTAAGAGTAGAGAGAAGTCTAAGAGCTATTCAAGGCTCCATGACTCCCTCAGTCAAGAGCGATATTCATTTTCTCCCAATCCTCTAAGCAAACTACTTTATTACATGGTCTTTCCAGCATTAACCATTGCCAGGGGGCCAAATACAATAAATGGATCAATGGCTTGATGCTATTAAGCAGCTCCTATAAAGAAAAGAAATAACCTGCAGTTTCCTTGGCAATAAGACATCAATACTAGACATCCTCCAAGGAGGTCTCTCAAGCAGAGTACCTACACACATTCCTGATCAATAAAGCATTAAACAAGGATGAGTATACTGGCGTGGTAAACAATAAACAGTGCTGAATCATCTATATCCCCTCAAAATGAACCAAGCTTTAGACCATGTGAAATGGAAACAAATCTTTGCACAGCTCTATGCATGACTTACTGGTGAGCTGTGTTCTTTGATCAGGGCTGGACTCATAGTATGTTCTCAGTACTTGCCTTGACAACACTGAATAATGGCAGTAGTAACAATAATGTAGTAATTAGTAGGTAATAGTAATAGGTAATAATTTCTAAATGCTGTGTGTTTATTAACATGTAATCCTCACAACAACCCTACAACATAGGTACTATTATCATCTCCACTGTGAAGAAAGAAATGGAGATGTCACTAAGATACTGACATACGAAGCTGTTGAATTTCCTTCCTTTCACAATACACAGAATATACAGCTCCTTATGGATCAATTCCTTCTGAGAAAAATCCAGAAACTAGTTGAGTGACTCCTACATATCAGGCAGCTGAGAAAGCACCCACATTGAAACAGGTAAGAAAGGCTAAGACCTACACCATCGGTTCAGTTGCTCAGTTGTGTCCGACTCTTTGCGACCCCATGAATCGCAGCACACCAGGCCTCCCTGTCCATCATCAACTCCCAGAGTTCACTCAGACTCGCATCCATTGAGTCGGTGATGTCATCCAGCCATCTCTTCCTCTGTCGTCCCCTTCTCCTCCTGCCCCCAATCCCTCCCAGCATCAGGGTCTTTTCTAATGAGTCAACTCTTCACATCAGGTAGCCAAAGTATTGGAGTTTCAGCTTCAGCATCAGTCCCTCCAATGAACACCCAGGACTGATCTCCTTTAGAATGGACTGGTTGGATCTCCTTGCAGTCCAAGGGACTCTCAAGAGTCTTCTCCAACACCACAGTTCAAAAGCATCAATTCTTCAGTGTTCAGCTTGCTTCACAGTCCAACTCTCACATCCATACATGACCACAGGAAAAACCATAGCCTTGACTAGATGGACCTTAGTTGGCAAAGTAATGTCTCTGCTTTTGAATATGCTACCTAGGTTAGTCATAACTTTTCTTCCAAGGAGTAAGCATCTTTTAATTTCATGGCTGCAATCACCATCTGCAGTGCTTTTGGAGCCCCAAAAATAAAGTCTGACACTGTTTCCCCATCTGTTTGCCATGAAGTGATGGGACCAGATGCCATGATCTTAGTTTTCTGAATGTTGAGCTTTAAGCCAGCTTTCCACTCTCCTCATTCACTTTCATCAGGAGGCTCTTTAGACCTACACCATAACCCCACACTAATAGTACTGTACAGTTGGGAGGGAAGTTCCCAGCTTCTCCAAGAGGGGGGAAGAGTTTGGACCTCACATTGAGAGCCCCAAGTTTTAAGGCTGCTACTGGAGGCACAGCCCCCAAATGACCTAGCTCTGAGTACTCATGTTCATGAATTTCACAGAACTATAGCAAACAAGCAGTTTTTAAATGGATGTGCAAATACTCCCTGTGACTAGATGCCTGGGATTGGTGCAAAGGGATCAGGAATAAGCACCCATCTCCCAGTTTCCTCCAGGAAGGGGCTTGGCTGCATATTTTTCCAGCTGTTGCCTGAAGGTCCAGCTTCTGATCAGCCTGTATTTAGGTGCTGACTACCATCCTCCTCAGAGCTCAAAAGAGCCAGTGGTCACCTTCCTTACATTCTCCCTCTGACTTCCTCCAACAATAAAACCAAGTCTCCAACTTCTTCCTGGAAGGAGCTTGTTCACACTTCTGGTGTACCAAATTTTGTGGCTGCCACCTGAAGCATAAGTCCTCATATTAACTAGCTCTGACAGCCAACAGGGTTCAGATTTCACTAGTCCCACAGGACCATGTTAAACAAACAAAAAAAGCAGTTTTCAAATGGGCATGGAAGCACTTTACTGCAGCAATTCCTACCAGACAGCACAGAGGGAACAGCCAAAACACCTATCTCCCACTTTCTCCCTGGAAGAGATTTCACTTAATATTTTCCCAGCTTCTCTCTGAGGTTCTGGGTTTTAATCAGTCTGCATGAGGAGCTGGCTAGTATCTTCCTGGTAGTCCAGTAGTGCTGGTAGTCACATCTCCCACTGTCTCCTCCAACTTAATCCAATACTAGTAGTAATTCTCCAGCTTCTCCTTTGAAATGAGCTTGTCCACACACTTAGCAACCCTACTATTATGGCTGCCACCCCAGGGGCTGGCTCTCAGTTTACCTAGCTCTGGGAGGAAAGAGGGTTCAGCATTTATGAGTCCCTTGCTGCTGCTAAGTCACTTCAGTCATGTCCGATGCTGTGCAACCCCATAGACGGCAACCCACCAGGCTCCCCCGCCCCTTGGGACTACATAAAATGAAAAGGCAGTTCTATTTGAGCTTCAAGGACTCCAAGATATTATTCCCTTATACTCAGCACAGTGAATCAGAAACCAGCTTCTGATTTCCCCCTGGGAGGGGCTCTACTGTGTATAGAATGTCCTGATTTTCCTACCTGCTGCCTGAAGTGTCAGTGTTCAACTAGCCTGCATCAGGGAGCTCAAGGGGTTGGAGGTTAGTAGTCCTCTGGGTACCTAAACAAGAATGTGGCCATCTCCAAAATCTTTGGTACACTGAAGGTTTTGCTACACCCTCAAAAACTGGGAGCCACTAGGAAAACAATGGCAGCACAGACACAAACATTTGAAAGACAACCAGGTGCTCAGGCCAGGCTGACTGATGAGGTTAGTCTCCTTATGAGACCAATCAATCAAAATAAAATAAGCAGGCTTTTTATTTAATGTACATATATCAACAAAAAGAGTCAAAGAAAATGAAGAAATAGGGGAATATATTCCAAACATAAGAACAAAAGAAATCGCTAGAAACCAAATTAATGAAAAGGAGATAAGTGATTTACCCAACAAAGAATACAAAATAATGGTCATATAGATGCTCAAAGTCAGGAGAATAATGCATGAAAAAAGAGAATTTTGACAAAGAACATTTTGAAAAGTACCAAACAGAAATCAGACAGTTGAAAAATAATAACTGAAGTGAAAATTTTAATATAGGACTTAAAGAGCAGACTAAATCAACCAGAAAAAAAATAGCAAACTCAAAGACAATGGAATTCATCAAATCAGAAGAGTAAGAAGAAAAAGTGTGACGGTAGATACAAGGACTATGTTACAGTATCAAGGAAACCAATATATACCTTATAGAGGTCCCAGAGGAGGAGAGAGAAAGAGGCAGAAATTTTATTCAAATAAATAATGGCTGAAAACTCTCCTAACCTGTGGGAAGAAACAGATATCCAGAACTAGGAATCCAAAAAAGTGCAAAATAAGAAAGAATCCAAGACCCATAAGTGAAGTTGTGCAGCTCTTTGCAATCCCATGGACTGTAGCTTACCAGGCTCCACTGCTGTTGGGATTTTCCAGGCAAGAGTACAGGAGTGGCTTGGCCTTTCCTTCTCCAGAGGATCTTCCCAACCCAGGATTCGAACCTGGGTCTCCCACATTGAAGTCAAATGCTTTACCCTCTGAGCCACCAGGGAAGATCCATACTGAGACACATTGTAATTAAACTGTCAAAAGTTAAAGACAAAAGAGAATCTGAAAGCTTCAAGACAAAAAGTAGCTTGTCATGTACAAGAAAACTTCCATAAGACTTTCAGAAGATTTTTAGTGGAAACCTTGCAGGCGAAAAGGAAATGGGATGATCTACTCAAAGGGCAGAAATAAAACAGAAACCAAACCAGCCAACTCTGCCAACCAAGAATATTCTACCCAGCAATGATGTCCTTTACAATTTAAGGGGAGATAAAGAGTTTCCGGAACAAACAAGTTAAAATAGTTCACCAGCACAAAACCAACTTTACAGAAATGTTAATGGGAGCTCCTAAAACTTAAGGATGCTAATTAGTAACATGAAAACATGTGAAAGTATAAACTGGTGAAGGTAAACATATAGTTAAATTCAAAATATTCTAAAGTTGTAATGGTGGGGGTAAATCACTTATAACTCCAGTATAAAGATAAAAAGGAAAGTATTTCAAAAATAACTAAAACAACATTATTTGTTAGTGGATATGCAAATCTGACTTGATGGACATGAGTTTGAGTAAGCTTCAGGAAATGGTGATAGATAGGGAAGCCTGACATGCTGCAGTACATGGGGTCACAAAGAGTCGAACACGACTGAGCGACTGAACTGAATGCAACACAGAACAATATAAATGTGCCATCAAAAATATAACCCCCTAGGAGGAAGTATAAAAATGTAGAACTTCTGTATGCATACAAAGTTAAGTTGTTATCAGCTTAAAACAGACTGGTATAAAATGTTTAATGCTAGACTCATGCTAATTACAAAATAAAAAACCTATCAGTTCAGTTCAGTCGCTCAGTCGTGTCCGACTCTTTGTGACCCCATGAACTGCAGCACGCCAGGCCTCCCTGTCCATCACCAACTCCCAGAGTTCACTCAGATTCATGTCCATCGAGTCAGTGATGCCAAGTAGATAAAGGAGAATTAATCAAAGCATACCACTATAAAAATAATCAAATCACAAAGGAGAGGAAGAAACAAAGGAACTACCAGAAAGCAAAAAAAAAAAAAAGACAACAGTAAGTGTGTCTGACTCTTTGCAACCCCATGGACTGTAGCCTATCAGGCTCCTCTGTCCATGGGATTTTCCAGGCGAGAGTGCTGGAGTGGATTGCCATTTCTTTCTCCAGGGGATCTTCCTGACCCAGGAATCAAACCCGGGTCTCCCGCATTGCAGGCAGACGCTTTACTATCTGAGCCACGAGGGAAACCCAAGTCTATACTTACCAATAATTAATTTATGTAAGTGGATTAAGTTTTCCAATCAAAATGCAGAGTGACGAAATAGATACATATGTAAGGATTTATATATCTATATCTATGTATATATATAAGACCTGGCTGTATACTGACTTATAGTCACTGAAGAGACTCACTTGAGTTTAAATAGACTGAAAGTGAAGAGATAGAAAAGATATTCCTTGCAAATGGAAACCAAAAAATGAACAAGCATCAATCTATGTATATCACACAAAATAGACTTTAAGTCAAAAATGTAATAAGGAACAGAGAAGATCATTACACAATAGTAAAGGGTTCAGTCATAAGGATATAATAATTCCAGTTATTCTTGCACTCTATTAGAGAAACTAAATATGTAAAGCAAAGATTAACAGAGCTGAAGGAAGAAATAGGCAGCAATACAATAATTTAGGAGACTTCAAAATCCCACTTCAACAATGGGTAATCCAGACAGAACAAAAGGAAATATTGGACTTAAATGATACATTAGACCAGATAGACTTAACAGGCACAATGGAACATTCCATCAGCAGCAGAATGCACATTCTTCTCAGGCACACATGGAACATTCTCCAGGATAGATCTATTTTTAAGCCAAAAAACAAGTCTTAACTAATTCAAGAAGACTGAAATCACATCAAATGTCTTTCTGATACAATATAATGAAACTAGAAATAAAAGGAAAACACAAACATATGAAAATTAAATGTTTCTGAACAACCAATGCATCAAAGAAGTCAAAAGGTTAATAAAAGAAAAATTTGAGACAAATAAAAGTAGAAACACGACATGCTAAAATCTATCAGATGCAGCAGAAGGCAGTTCTCAGAGGGAAAGTGACAGCCAAAAACACCTGCATTCAGGAACAAGCCAGACCTAAAATAAACCACCTCACTCCAGATCCACAGAATTAGAAAGAGAGATGAATAACCCCCAGATTAGCAGAATGAAGGAAATAGCAAAAATCAGAGTAGAAACAGGTGAAAGAGAGACTAGAAAGACAACAGTTCAGTTCAGTCACCCAGTGGTGTCCGACTGTTTGCGACCCTATGAATCGCAGCACGCCAGGCCTCCCTGTCCATCACCAGCTCCCGGAGTTCACTCAAACTCACATCCATCGAGTCAGTGATGCCATCCAGCCATCTCATCCTCTGTCATCCCCTTCTCCTCCTGCCCCCAATCCCTCCCAGCATCAGAGTCTTTTCCAATGAGTCAACTCTTCTCATGAGGTGGCCAAAGTACTAGAGTTTCAGCTTTAGCATCATTCCTTCCAAAGAAAGCCCAGGGCTGATCTTCTTTAGAATGGACTGGTTGGATCTCCTTGCAGTCCAAGGGGCTCTCAAGAGTCTTCTCCAACACCACACTTCAAAAGCATCAATTCTTGGGCGCTCAGCCTTCTTCACAGTCCAACTCTCACATCCATACATGACCACAGGAAAAACCATAGCCTTGACTAGACGGACCTTAGTTGGCCAAGTAATGTCTCTGCTTTTGAATATGCTATCTAGGTTGGTCATAACTTTTCTTCCAAGGAGTAAGCGTCTTTTAATTTCATGGCTGTATCAAATCGAGAGTTCTTTTTTTGGAAAGACATACAACACTGGTAAATCTTTAGGCGAAGAACAAGAGAGAAGACTCAAAATCAGAAATGAAAGAGGTGACATTACAGCTGATAACAGAAATATTAAGAAGCATAAGAAACTACTATGAACAATCATATGGCTACAAATTGAATATTCTAGAGGAAATGGATAAACTCTTTAGAAACATAACTCTCTACCAAGACTGAATCAGGAATAGAAAATTGGAACACACCAACTACTAGGAAGGAGATTGAATCTGTTACCAAAAATTTCCCAACAAAGCAAAGTCCAGGACCAGATGGCTTTGCTACCAAGCATTTAAAAAAGCATTAATACCAATCTTTGTCAAATTCTTTCAAACAAATAGAAGAAAATGGAACACTTCCAGATTCATTTAGGAGGTCACAGCATTATCCTGATACTGAAGATAAAAAAGGACACTACAAGAAAAGAATAACTATAGGCCAGTATCCCTGATGAACACAGATGCAAAAATCTTCAATAAAATATTAGCACTCTGAATTCAACAATACATAAAAATAATCGTACACTGTGATTAAGTGAGGTTTATTTCTGGGATGAAAAACTGGTTCAACATACGATATGATACACCACATTAACAAAATGAAGGATAAAAATCATCTAGCCATCGTAACAGATAGAGTATTTGACATAATTCAACATCCTTTCATGATAAAACTCTGAACCATAAAAGAGAATGGAACCTATCTAAGCATAGTAAAGATCATATCTGACAACCACAGAGATTATGTGACACTCAACAGTGGAAAACTGAAAGATTTTTCTATAAGAAGATGAGCAGGACAAGGATGTCCACTCTCACGAGTTCTATTCAACGTGGTACTGAAAATCCTTGCCAGAGCAATCAGGTAAGAAAAATAAATGAAAGGCATCAAACTCAAAAAGGAAAAAATATAAAATTATCTCTATAAAATACATAGAAAACTCTAAACAGTACACCAAAAAAAAAAAAAGTTACAAAGTTGCAGGATACAAAGTCAAAATACAAAAGTACAACAGACTAACAATGAACTATCAGAAAGAAAAATTAAGAAAATAATCTCATTTACAATAGCATCAAAGAGAAAAAAAATAGGAATTAATCTAACCAAGGAAGTGAATGATCTGTGCACTAAAAACTACAATAGAGGCATCCCTTGGTGTCCACGGGGTATTGGTTCCAAGACCCTCAAATATACCAAAATTTTCAGAGTCCCTTAAAAACTTTCAAGTCTCTTACATAGAATGGCATAGTCAGGTGCCCTCCCATGTCCATAGATTCCACATCCATGGATTCAATGAACCCTGGATCAGGTTCAGAATCTGTGGATACAAGACAGCTATACATTTTGATGAAATAAATTGAAGATGACACAGATAAATAAAAAGATAGTCTGTGTTAATGGACTGGAAGAATTTATATAGTTAAAATATCCATACTATCCAAAGTGAGCTACAGATTCAATGCAATACCTATAAAAATCCCAATGGCACTTGCCACAGAATAGGAAAAACAATTCTAAAATTTGTATGGGATATATGTGTACCTATGGCTGATTCATGTTGATGTATGGCAGAAACCCACACAATATCATGAAGCAATTTTTCTCCAGTTGGAAATAAATTTTAAAAAATTTGTATGGAACCACAAATGACCCCGAATAGCCAAAGCTCTCTCAAGAAACCTGATGTGGCATGCTTCTTGATTTCAAAGTATATTACAAACCTACAGTAATCAAAAGAGTTTGGTATTGGCATACAAACAGAAACATACTGTTAGATCAAAGAAGAACAGTTTTACTAAAGGAAACTGTCAACAAAACAAAAAGGGAACCTATGGAAGTGAAGAACATATTTGCAAACCACCTGTTTAAAGGGTTAATATCCTGTATATACAAGGAACTCATACAGTGTATGTATGTGTGTGTGTGTGTGTGTGTAAAAGAAATGTAATAAACCAATTTAAAAATGGGCAAAGAAGCTGAACAACATTGTCCAAAGAAGACATACAAATGGCAAAGAGGTACATGAAAAGACACTCAACATCACTAAATATCAGGGAAATACAAATTAAAACCACAATGAAATCACCTCACACCTGTTAGGATGGCTATTATGAAAATGTTAAGAGATAACAAATAATTGTGAGGCTGTAGATAAAAAGGAACACTTGTACCCTGTTGGTGTAACTGGTCCATCCACTTTTTGGAAAAAAGTATAGAGTTTCCTCAAGAAATTACAAGCAGAACTAATGTCTGATCTAGCACTTCCATTTCTGGGTATACATCCAAAGGATACAAAATCATTATCTGGAAGAGAGGATAATGCTTCCATGCTCACTGCAGAATTATTCACAGTAGTTAGAATATAGAAACAACCAAAGTGCCCGTCATGGATGATTACAGAGTGTGATATACAAACACATACGTAAGTGCATTATTCTGCCTTAAAAAAAGAAATCTTGCCATTTTTGACAACACGAATAAACCCAAAAGGTATTTGAAATAGACCAGACACAGAAAGATAAGTACTGCATTGGTGCACTTATATGTGTAATCTAAAATAGGCAAACTCATAGAAGCAGAGAGTAAAATAGTGATTGCCAAGGCTGGGCAAGTAGGGGAAATGAGGAGAAGTTAGTAAAGGATACAAATTCTCAGTTATAAGATGAATAAGCTTTGAAGACATAACATATAACATGGGCACTAGGGCTTCCTGGGGGCTCAGATAGTAAAGCATCTGCCTGCAGTGTGGGAAACCTGGGTTCAGTCCCCAGGTCAGGAAGACCCCTGGTGACGGGAATGGCAACCGGCTCCAGGATTCTTGCCTGGAGAATCCCATGGACAGAGGAGCCTGGAGAGCTACAGTCCATGGGGTCGCAAAGAGTTGGACGTGACTGAGTGACTCACACACACACACACACACACACACACACACACACACGGTTGATAATACTATATTTATTGTTTAATTGAAATTTGATAAGAGAATAGAACTTGTGTTCTCATAATAACAAGCATAGTAAGATGATGAGTGTGTTAAGCAACTTTGTGAGAATACTTTCATAAGTCTTACATAGGTTAAATTATCACATTGTATACTTAAAATATACTATAATTTTATTTGTCTATTATACCTCAAATGAGACTGAAGAAAAAAATAAAGAGATGGAAGCACAGAGACTTTAGGAACCTGTCCAAGGTCACACAGATGATAAATACTAGAACCAGAAGTTGGAATCTAAAGTCTGCTTTTGCAAACACTCCATTATCTGAGAAAAAAAGGTGGAGTCATCCCTCCTGGGAGCAGGAGGAAAGCTCAAGCCAGTGGTTATGAATCAATGGGCTACAAAATTTGGATGGAAATAAGAGATTTGGGAATCCACCTCATGCAAGGATCTGCCAATGGTATTTGTCAACTATGTTTTTATTCTCACACACCTAGGCACCTGTATCTTAAAGAATATATAGATGATGTCATGATTACTAAAATGCAGATTCACTGCATTCAAGTCATATTTTAGTCTACGAACCTCTTGAGAGCAAAGAATTTTCATTCAGCATCATGCCTATTGTATAATATGCACTTAATACAAATATGTTAAATAGAAATCTGATGGATATGCCATTCTTAAAAATCGGGGGTTACAAAATTAAAGTTACAATTTTCAAAGGAATCAATTAATTTATTTTAAAAAGAAATTCTCATAACTCAAAAGTTTGGAAATAACTAAGAATCTAACTTTCTCTTTGACTCTTTCTCAACATTATAAAGCAAAACAGGTGATACTGGGTGTATCTACTGAAATACAGTCTCAGACCTGCATGAGAAATAAGTAGAACTGCCCTTCATATCCTAGCAAGACACAAATTGGCTTTTGTCTTTTATAAACACAGCTGAACTCAAGGTAAAATGTTAGGGGCCCAGTGGGCATTAGAAAATGTTAATTAGATGCTGACCTTGGCTTTGCTGCTCAGATACAGCCCAGACATCTCTCTCTGTGCTAAAGTTTCCTTCTATGAAAAATGGAGATGCTAATCCAGATCTTGGTAAAACTTAAAGTCATTTTTACAAAGCAAAGGTTATATAATGAGCACCTTTGGAATAAAACATGACTTTCTAGATATATATATATATATATATAACCAAACAATCTCAGTCCCCACTATGTCAACTTGGAACAGACCCTAATGCAGACTTCTCAGTCTAACACAGATTTTCCCCCTACAGATTTCTGTCTATTTTCTTCCTAAGTGCAGTGATTTCAGGTGGAAATGACATCAGTACAAACTTGACATTGTCCTATTAAGTCAGCAAAGTGCTTAGGGAGAAAACCACCAACGGCAGCATCAGTAAATAGATGAAAGAGGAAACATTTCAAGAATCTCCTTGTCAAGCAGTAAGTCATTCCTTGAGTCAGAATTAGTTAAAACATTGCAATGTCTCCATCTAATATGCATTTGGTCACCTTCAGCTCAGCGTTCAGATGCTCTGTTACTCAATACAAAAGCAAACAGAAATACTGGAACCCTGTGAATTAACACTGAACTGGGGCTGTCATTGGAAAGGGCCTCCTTAAACAAGCCACTTGAACATTAATCCTTAGAGTTCCCTCCATTTTTAGGCAGAACAGAGGATATTAAATAGAAATTAGTTGACTTATTCCCTAAGGGTATTTTGTTTGTTTTAATTTTAAAAAATCCTACCATACCCAGAGAAATGTTAAGATATGAAATATATACTTACTATTAATAATATTTAGTATTTGGGGGGGATTGAGATTTCAGTATCTCTAAAAGTAGATGCTTATAAGCAAATAAATTATATTACTAAGCAGGGCATGTTACATCTTTAATATTATGCTTATTTCAAAGAAGCCCAGATGAATTTATGATGAGAATTCATAGTCATGAACTATCTTTTTTTCCCAGCTGGTGTTCACTCATTTTTCCCCTAACAGAAAAATTCTTAAATTCTGATTTTCATTTTAAATTAAGAGAAAGTCATTGTAGTAGTGATACCTGCAATGAATATATAAGAAACACATTTACTTAGTGTTAAGTGAGTAATTATGGGTTGGGAAGATCCCTGGAAAAGGGAAAAGCTACCCATTCCAGTATTCTGGCCTGGAAAATTCCATGGACTGTATAGTTCATGGGGTTGAAAAGAGCTGGACACATCAGAGCCACTTTCACTTCACTTTGAAGTTCTAAAAGTAATGTCAAAGGAACTTTAATTCATCCAGTGTCTCCTAAAGCAGAATCTCCTGCTGAGAGTTCATAGCGCTGTTTCTAAAGATATAATAATACTGCCCTATAAGAGTTCCTTTTGGATCCTTCTAAGATCCAACCAGTCCATTCTAAAGGAGATCAGTCCTGGGTGTTCTTTGGAAGGAATGATGCTAAAGCCGAAACTCCAATACTTTGGCCACCTCATGTGAAGAGTTGACTCATTGGAAAAGACTCTGATGCTGGGAGGGGTTGGGGGCAGGAGGAGAAGGGGACGACAGAGGATGAGTTGGCTGGATGGCATCACCGACTCAATGGATGTGAGTTTGAGTGAACTCTGGGAGTTGGTGATGGACAGGGAGGCCTGGCGTGCTGCAATTCATGGGGTCACAAAGAGTCAGACATGACTGAGCGACTGAACTGAACTGAACTGAAGATACTTACAGTCCATAAATCTCTAACAGCTTCTCTTAGATGAGTACATTGAACCAAAATGCCAGCTACTCTTTGGTAGTTTCCTTCCTCTGTGGTACACTTGGAGGATGTTACAACTGAACTGAACTGAGCTGATTGTAGAAGGAACTCTACTCAGTGCTCTATGGTGACCTAGATGGGAAGGAAATCCAAAACAGAAGGTATATATGTAGAGGTAAGAGTAGACAACATATTAAAAAGCAGAGACATTACTTTGCCAACAAAGGTCCATCTAGTCAAAGCTATGGTTTTTCCAGTAGTCATGTATGGGTGTGAGAGTTGAACCATAAAGAAGGCTGAATGCCAAAGAACTGATGCTCTTGAACTGTGGTGTTGGACAAGACTCTTCAGAGTCCCTTGGACTGCAGGGAGATCAAACCAGTCAATTCTAGAGGAAATCAAACCTTAATATTCACTGGAAGGACTAATGTTGAAGCTCCAATAGTTTGGCCACCTGATTCGAAGGGCTGACTCATTAGAAAAGACCCTGATGCTGGGAAAGATTGAGGGCAGGAGGAGAAGGGAATGACGGAGGATGAGATGGTTGAATGGCCGTCACTGACACATCGATGGACATGAGCTTGAGCAGGCTCCAGGAAGTGGTGAAGGACAGGGAAGCCTGCACGCTGCATGCAGTCCATCGCACCGCAAAGCCTGAGTGACTGAACAACAAGTATCTCATTCAGGTTTCTGTATATAGCAGAAACTAACACAACACTGTAAAGCAACTATATTCCCCCAGATTATTTTTTAAAAGCTATTATATATTTGGACTTACTTTGACAAGTCCATTTAGTCTGTCCCTTTCTTGGTAATTATGGTAGCTGAAACAGAGAGAAAGAGAGAAATTTTTTTCAGGGGGACTAGAATACTTTGAATAGACTAAACTTTGGATCTCTAAACAGCAGCCATTTGTACTATCAAGACTGAGAAGGGTGACCTGTGATTCGGTTCAGTTCAGTCACTCAGTCATGTCTGACTCCTTGCGACTATGGACCGCAGCACGCCAGGCCTCCCTGTCCATCACCAACTCCCGGAGCCTGCTCAAACTCATGTTCATTGAGTCAGTGATGGCATCCAACCATCTCATCTTCTGTCATCCCCTTCTCCTCGTGCCTTTGATCTTTTCCAGCATCAGGGTCTTAGAGAATTGTATTAATAACAGACCTGCAGAGAAGAGCAATATTGAGAATAACGCTTCAAGGACTTCCTTGTTTCCTAGAAAGTTCTAGGCAGTGATTCTCTTCATGATGCCCAGATGGGATGCCCAGTGTCCTTCCAAGAAGCCTCTTCAGCTTATGTTAGTTTGGCTTAAAATCCTTTCAATCAAGAGGGTCTTAATGAATCATCTTCACCAGAACTGAAAGCCAGTCAGACACCAGGAAAGTTAATATCTTGCTCAGAAATACATGAATGACCAGAGGAGACGCTTCTCACTGCAACTGTCTACTTCTACTGCCCCTGGGTTATCCTTGGTAGTATAAAGAAAAACTTCCTTGGTATTATTAGTAACATTTTCCCACTATTTTAAATATTGTTATTACGATTCTCTGTGACAGAACACTTGGAAACTTTAGTCAAAGAGCTTCTGCTGTATATGCCATTAAGTACAATGTGTAAAACCTGTAGTTGTTTCAGAAGAGATGGGTATTAGAAGGATGGAATGCAATGTTAGTTCCGAGCCTTGAATAGAACTAACAAAACAAATCACCACTCTGATAGTATCAGATAATCTAGAAGGTAATCCTCAAACCAAGAAATACAGCAATACAACTGGGGCACGCACCTCTTTATTCCTAACTCATCTTTTTCACTCACCTTGCTTTCCCATTTATCAGACACATTGCAGACCCCAGCCCACCTCCCTCTGGGTGGGTTATCCTATTCTACTGCTCATCTGACTTTTGAAAGAAGCCTGTAGAAGAGTGAGTGAAGAAGGGGTCAACTGAAGGATCAGTCAAATAACCCCTGGTGGGTGGTCTGACACTGTTAAAGCCACATCATTCTTGCCTAAAAACACTTTACCTGACTATGTAAGGTTGGTGGACTGTGCTGTGCTTAGTCATTCAGTCATGTCTGACTCTTTGCAACCCCATGGACTGTCACCCACCAGGCTCCTCTGTCCATGGGGACTCACCAGGCAAGAACACACCCTCCTCCAGGGCATCTTCCCAACCCAGGGATGAAACCCAGCTCTCCCAAATTGCAGGTGTATTCTTTACCATCTAAGCCACAAGGGAAGCCCAAGAATACTGGAGTGGGC
The DNA here is from genome assembly GCF_014754425.2 of Oryx dammah. Lineage (NCBI taxonomy): Eukaryota > Metazoa > Chordata > Mammalia > Artiodactyla > Bovidae > Oryx > Oryx dammah. Next base: position 17,430,728 of record NW_024070208.1, read on the forward strand.
AGCCTATCCCTTCTCCAGAGGATCTTCCTGACTCAGGAATCGAGCCAGGGTCTCCTGCACTGCAGGCAGATTCTGTACCAATTGAGCTACCAGGAAAGGTTGGTTTACAGAAGATATTTAGGTTAAGACAGACTACAAACTTGAAGAGGTAGTGGCTCAGAAATCTTCTTAGTATGAAGAAAGTTTTTGAAGTCAAGATGGAAATATGGTCAATAAAACACAAGGGAAGGGGCTTCCCTGGTGGTTCAGTGATAAAGAATCCACCTGCCAATGTAGGAGACATGGCCTCAACCCCTGATCTGGGGAGATCCCACATGCTGTGGCCTCCTGATTAAATTTTTCCTTAACTGGTCTAAACCCATGCACCACAACGACTGAGCCTGTGCTGCAGAGCCCGGGAGCCGCCACTACTGAAACGGGTGCACCTGAGAGAGCTGATGCTCCGAAACGAGAGAAGTCACTGCAATGAGAAGCCCAAACACTGCCCCTAGGGAGTAGCCCCTGCCCACCGCAATGAGAGAAAAGTCCCCACAGCAAGAAACATGCAGCACAGCCAAAAATAAATAATTTTTTTAAAAAGCAAAGGGAAAGACCGTGACTATGAAAACTGAAAATGGTATCAAACACCCCACTTTAATTATCACTCAACATCCAGCCACAGGAAGCAAGGAGGAAAGGAAACCAAGGTCATTAACTTGCATCACATTTAGTGCAATGACAGTTGATCGAAAAAAAAAAATATATATATATATATATACACACCCCTTTTCTCCTTTCCCATTACCTGATCTCCAGATTAAGTCCTTTGGGAGAGCTAGGGCAAAATTGAGTCTATAATTGTTCTTCCTTTGCTGCTGTTACCACAATACTAAAATTCCCCCAATACTACCCCATATGTGTTGATATTCAACAATGCATTCCCTGGCAAAATGGCTACTTAAATAAAACACAAGATTCCATTTCCCAGGTACCTTGCTTGGCTACATCAAAGACTCTTAATTATAGTACAATCTGAATTAATGTTCAGATGCATGATTTACATTGAAGAGTTATCGACAATGGGCATTTGGATATTGTAGACCGTTTCCACAAGTATGCCTCAGTTGCAACAGAATTTTTCAACATTGTTAGGCTTAATGAAATTCCTGTTACATATTCATGAGTCATCGAGCTGTCTCCTGCCCTCTTGATTAAATTTTTCCTTAACTGGTCTAAACACCAGGATGTCTGTTAAGTATGTTTATCTTCTCTTTATTTAAGCCAGGATTTCTTATAGTAAAGGATTGCATTTGGAATGATTCTTTTGACCCTTTAGTGTCATTTCTCTAAATTACAAACAAGTTCCTAATGTTGACTGGAAAAATTTAATTGGAAAGTGAAGGAGGCACTCAAACTAAATAATGTGAGGGCTCTACATTATGTATACATCTTTTAAAAAGAAATTCCGTTAAAATAATATCAGTTGAGAATCAAATTTAGTCTCAGAACTTTTATTCTATAGACTTCATGAATCTCATTAGTAAAATAGTGATAGTTTATTACAATCAACCAATTAACAATTGTTCTTTGTTCATTAAAAGGTTCTGAGCTAGGCAACAAGGTTTAAATGAATAAACCACTATTTCTGTGCACAAGTGGCTCATAATTTTGTTGGAAAAACAGGAATATAGGCAATTATCATATGTTAGATTATGGCAGCATTAAACAAGGGCATAAGCACCAAGCCATGGGGACTCAGGGAACAGAAAGCAATTCGGACTGGAAGAATCAAAGCTTACAGAGGTTTCTGTAGAGAATGTGAAACTTAACCGGGTCTTGAAAGCTAAGTTGAATTATTGGACAGGTAAAGAATAAGGGTGAAGTGTATTCTACACTGGCTTCCCAGGAGGTGCTAGTGGTAAAGAACTTGCCTGCCAGGCAACATAGGAGGTGCAGGGTTTGTTTGTTTGTTTGTTTAATATTAATTTATTAATTTTGATCCTTGGGTCAGGAAGATCCCCTGGAGGAGGACATTGAAGTCAAGGCAGGAGCTAACGCTCTGATACCCGAAACCACATGGAATATTTGGGAAATGGCATAGTTTGGGGCAAATAGAGGGTGGTGTTGAGGGCAAAGTTAGAGAAATAGTTTGGATGCAGATTATAAAAGACTTCGACTATGAATATGAATAGATGGCCTTTTGATAGACAGGCTTTGGGCTTTTACAGCAAAGGAACTATATTAGAGCTGTGCTATAAAAATACAACCAGGGGTAGTATGGCCAGTGCACAGGAAAAGGAAGAAGCTGTTTTGATCTTTGCCAAAATAGGAAAGCATTAAACAATTTTTTTTTTTTTTACAAAGCATGTTTTCCAAAATGGTCCTGAAATTAGGAGGTATGTATGTACATATACAAAAAAAAAAAAAAAATCCCATTTGAGCACAGGTGTTTCAGTGTTCCTGCTAAACACAGAGTTGTGTTGTAGTCTGGTGGATAACCATAATCCTGGAAATAGGTGCTTTGGAAGGCCCACTGGGTCCCAGGCCTGATTTTCATAAGGCTGGTGCAAGGAGAGAGAACTTGTTTTTATGTTCAGAAGGTAACTTTTATCAGAAATACTTATTTGTTCTATGTAAACGTGACCTCTGGTGAGATCCTACTACTTGCCAGGAGCTGTAACAGGCATATAATTACTTCACTTTTGCAGTATGTCTAAATTCAGTCTCTTGAGGTACATATAGAAGGGACCCCGGACTGATACGTGGAATTTTCATTTGAAATTCCAAACCATGATATTATAAAATTATCACACTTATTAGTCTGAAAAGCAACACATAATTACAGCAATCAGATCTCCACCTCTGTTAAGAGTGGAGTCTCTGGATAAAAACTGTCAACCAGACTGAGGAGCACACTCCTGGATTTGTCATTTGCTAGTCTCAGCTTCCTAAACTGTAGAATGGGGATAGTATCTACTCATCAGATTTCTGTAAGGGTTACATAGCTAAATTCTTGACACACCAAAACGTTTACCTGTTGCTAGTTGTTGCTGTTGTTACTGACTACATGTAATTATTCTCCTATCACACATGGTACTCACATATTTTCAGTAAAGATCACTTCTACTTAAGTGACAATATTTGGACTAAATATTTTTCATGCCCTTTTTGTCTTTTGATACATTCATTTTCCATTTTAGTGTATGCTTGGCACCAGGCAATTCTGATTATCTCTGTCCCCGTTATATCCTTTACACAGAAAGTTCAAGGTGATATGGTATTCCTCTACCTGAAATCTTTGATACTTTTTATCCACACAAGCCACATTCCCACATGCCTTTCTCAGGCTCCTGCCTCACCTGCTCCCACATTATCTTCTCACGTATTTTTTTAAGAAAATTATTAGGATGTTCCTCATTGCTTCTTAGGAACCCACTCTTAGGAACTGATAGAATGACCTGGACCCTTTTGTAAGGGAACAAGAAAAGGTCAGCATCCTTGGTAGAAAAGAACTTATTTTTTCAATTTATTTTAGCTTGCCTTTCATTTTTACCCAAACTAAAATGACACATTTTCAGTTCAGTTTCAGCTTTATGCATGGCCAAAACTATTGACACTGGCTCCAAGACCAACCTAACTTTATCATGCTGTATTCTCCTTTTTGGATACTGTAACTCAGTGAGGCTTCATTCCTTATTTGCACACACAGTCCATTCACCTCTCATGCCCTTAAACACAGGGTTTTCTGACTATAACATCTCCTCCCTAATGTTGTCTTCTACTAAAATGCATTCATTCTTTAACTCTCAGCTCATTTCTACTTCTTTTGGGAAATCTTTTCTGGCTCCCTGAATCCTAAGAGAGCCTCCTCTTACCCCTCTCTTAAACAAGATGACACTCATGGAATCAGCCAAACAAATAAGCATTTTATAACATATTTATTTATTGAATGTTCCCTCTGCCTAATTTTTAGTTCCTTAGAGTTCTGTCAGCTTCATTGGAGAAAGAGCCATGCCTTTTGATTTAACTGTATTGCACTCAGCATTGAGCACAGGCTGACAAACAGAAGTTGCTGAATTAATATTTTTGGCAGATTAATTTCATATCCAAAATCATTGTCCCCGTTTTATATTACAACATAGCTTCTTCACAACATAATAGAACTTGTATAAGCAAGATTATAAAATTATTTTTAATTAAAACCAAAAGTATATATATTCTAACTGGGCCAAGAGAAAAAAATGACTTAGTAGTTTATTACTCTTCTGCATAGATTAACTAAAAGTCTGGCATGATATCAAAACAGGAATAAACCTGCAAAGGAGAATGGGAGGTTAGTGACCGACAAATGTGCTGCATTTGTGCTTTTTAATTCTGAGATAATGCATTCACTTCTCTCTTCCACCTACATTTTTTACATTAAATGTTTCCTTGGATTGGTAAATTTACAAGGATATTTTCCATTAGCTCCAGGTGTGTGTACATGTGCTACATTTAGCATCTAAACACAGGCTATATTAGTACATCTGGGAAAATCACACCATGGAGAGGAAGAGCAGTGATCCTCATGGTTTAGGGAGTCAAGAGCTTAGAAACTGATATTATCTTTTAAGACTGAATCCTGTCATGGAGATGCTGATCTATACCTCAATCTTCTTTACTCTCATCCCCAGGGACTTGCCCCGTGTCTTTGATACAGGGTAAAGGAAAAAAGTGTTTTGACATATAATGATAGAATCATAAGCATAAGCCTTACTGTAAACCACTTAATTTTCACTTTAATTTCTGAAGACAATCACTCTTATTCCCATTTTACAGATGGTAAACTGAGGCAGAGTGATTACATGACCTGTCCCAGATCATATAGCTAGCAGGTGACAGAGCTAGATTTAGAACACTTACAGTCCAGCTTGAGTCCACACTTTAAATACTAAACTGTAAGTTATCTTTGTCTATTATAATAGCTTCAGGTCATTATTATGATCAATATTATTAATTGGGGAAATATAATCTCCTAACAGACTATGACAGAAAAACTAGATTTACACTCAAAAAATGAACATGCATGAAATTTATCATGCCATTCTATCTTAAGTGACTGGCTACAATATTATGAAAAATGAAAGAGTTTATAAGTTATGTGTAAGCCCTGAAATGCCTGTTTCCTCTTCTTGATACCTGGAGGCCTTTTCTTTCCCTTGGTTCAGGGAGGAAAGCAGCTTACCCTCAACACCGCATGCATCTCAGGGCCAGCGCCCACTGCTCTGCCCGCTCCCCAGTCCTCTTCATAATCTGATGGGAAGTTGGGGCAAGAAGGGATGAGTGAAAGTTAGGCCAATTCTAGTGCATATTAGCAAGTCTCGAGGAAAGACAAGTCATGCTCGTTTGCTGGATACACTGTAGATCGGGCTTCCCCTGTGGCACAGCAGTAAAGAAACCACCTGTAATGCAAGCTGTAATGACCCAGGCTTCCCTGGTGGCTCAAACGGTGAGGAGTTTACCTGCAATGTGGGAGACCCAGGTTTGATCCCCAGGTGGGGAAGATCCCCTGGAGAAGGAAATGGCAACCCACTCCAGTGTTCTTGCCTGGAGAATCCCATGGATGGAGAAGTCTGGCGGGCTACAGTCCATGGGTCACAAAGAGTCGGACAGACGACTGAGCGGCGAACATACACACAAGCCCGTCACTACTGTTGCTCTTTAGTGGCTGTCGTGTCTTGACTCTTTTGTGATGCTGTGGACTGTAGTCCACCAGGTCCCTTGGTCCATGGGGTTTCTCAGGAAAGAATACTCAAGTGCGTTGCCATTTCTTCCTCCAGGGGAATCTTCCCAACCCAAGGATCAAACCCTCGTCTCCTGCATTGCTAGGTGGATTATTTACCACTGAGCTACCAAGTGTTGTATCAGCTTTGTAGGGCTGATGTAACAAATTACTACAAGCTGGGTGGCTGAAAACAAAGGAAATCAAAATATGGGTAGAAGACTTAAATAGATATTTTTCCAAAGAAGATATACAGATGGCCAATGAGTACATGAAAAGATGCTCAACATCACTAAGTATTAGAGAAATGCAAATCAAAACTACAATAAGGTTTCACCTCACACCAGTCAGAATGGCCATCATCAAAAAAAATCTATAAATAATTAATGCTGGAGAAGATGTGGAGAAAAGGGAACTCCCTTGCACTGTTCGTCGGAATGTAACTTGATACAGCCACTAGTATGGAGGTTTAAAAACTAAAAATAGAACTACCATATGACCCAATGATCTCACTATTGGCCATATAGCCAAAAAAGAACTATCATTCAAAAAGTTAGAACTGCCATATGACCCAGCAATCCCACTGCTGGGCATACACTCCTAGGAAACCAGAACTGAAAGAGATACGTGTACCCCAGTGTTCATCACAGCACTGTTTATAATAGCCGGAACATGGAAACAACCTAGATGTCCATCAGCAGGTGAAAGAATAAGAAAGCTGTGGTACATATACACAATGGAATATCACTCAGCTATTAATAAGAACACATTTGAATCAGTTCTAATGAGGTGGATGAAACTGGAGCCTATTATACAGAGTAAAGTAAGCCAGAAAGAAAAACACCAATATAGTATATTAATACATATATATGGAATTTAGAAAGATGGTAATGATGACTCTATATGCGAGACAGCAAAAGAGACACAGATATAAAGAACAGACTTTTGGACTCTGTGGGAAAAGGTGAGGGTCAGATGATTTGAGAGAATAGCATTGAAACATGTATATTGACATATGTGAAATAGATCGCCAGTCCAGGTTCAATGCATGAGACAGGGCACTCAGGGCTGGTGCACTGGGATGATGTTGAGGGATGGGATGGGGAGGGAGGTGGGAGGGGGGCTCAGGATGGGGAACACAGGTACACCCATGGCTGATTCATGTTAATGTATGGCAAAAACCACTACAATATTGTAAAGTAATTAGCCTCCAATTCAAATAAATAAATACATTTTAAAAAGTTACATGTGCCCCAGTGTTCACAGCAGCGCTATTTACAATAGCCAAGACAAGGAAACAATCTAAATATCCATTAACAGAGGATTGGATAAAGAAGATGTCACACAAAATTGAGTCATTTGCAGAGACTTAGATGGACCTATAGGCTGTCATACACAGTGAAGTAAGTCCGAAAGAGAAAAACTAGTATTGTATATTAATGCATATATGTGGAATCTAGAAAAATGGTACAGATGATCATATTTGCCAAGCAGAAATAGAGACACAGACATAGAGAACGAATGTATGGACACCAAAGGGGAAGTAGGGTGGGCTGGAGGAATTGGGAGATTGGGATTGACATACATACACTATTGATACTATGGTATAAAATAGGTAACTAATGAGACCCTACTATATAGAGGGAACTCTATGCAGTGCTCTGTGATGACCTAAATGGGAAGGAAATCCAAAAGGGAGGAGATATTTATATACTTAAAGCTGATTCACTGTGCTGTACAGCAGGAAGTATCACAACAATGTAAAGCAACTATACTCCAATAAAAATTAATTTAAAAGATAAAATAAAAATCAAAATAAGAGAATTTATTCTCTCACAGTTATGGAGGCAAGAAGTTCAAAATTAAAGGGTTGGCAGAGTTGGTTCCTCCTGGAGGTTCTTAAGGAGGATCTGGCCTGAAGCACGACCAGCAATCCGTAGTGTTCCTTGGCTTGTAGGCACACCACTCCAATCGCGGCCTCGGTCTTCATGTGTCTTCTGTGTAGCTCTATGCACACATTTCCCTCTTCTTATGAAGACATCAGTCACGGAGTTAGGACCCACTCTGATCCAGTATGGGCTCATCTTAACTGAGAACACCTACAAAACCTCTCTTTCCAAATAAGGTCACACTCTCATATACAGGAGATAGGATTTGACTGGATCTGTCGGAGAGTGCAGTTCAGTCCCCAGTAGGTACCTTTGACCAATTTAAGACTTTCAAAGCAATAAGCCTACCTTAAGCCTTAGTCTTGGAGCTCAGTACTACCAGTTTGAAGAGCAGTTGATGCAAGACCAAATTGTGAGAGAGAATATGGTGTCCTTTTTCAGTCTTTAGCTGACTTTGTCAGGTTTTTTTGGTCTGATTTTAAAAGAGTTTAACTCTGGTTGTTGGGAAGAAGCTGTGACCCAAAAGGAACGCTTACTCTTGTCTTTGTGCGGGCGAATTTCTACCACGTGCAAACAGTGTTAGAAGAATGTACAGATTCCTCAGGTCTTGCTTTAGCCTGGCATGTATCTAATATTAATTCAGTCTTGTTAATTTGTGAATACATTTCCTGTCATGACTATAAGTGCTCAAAAATGTGTATCTCGTAAACAAATTATCCCATTTCCCTTTATCTTTAGTTATACTAGCTTTTCATGTGCATGCGTGCTAAGTCACTTCAGTCATGTCCAACACTTTGCAACCACCAGGCTTCTCTGTCCATAGGATTCTCCAGGCAAGAATACTGGAGTGGGTTGCTTTGCCTGCCTCCAGGGGATCTTCCTGACACAGGGATTGAACTCGTGTCTCTTAGGTCTCCTCATTGGCAAGTGGGTTCTTTACCATTAACATATTCCTTTCCACTAACTAATGATCATACATCTGTTTTTACTTTTTTGTAGGTAATTACAATATGGAATTTATGACCTTTATCTGGCACTTGTCACAGTAAAAAAAAAATTAGTAGATTACAGAAACATAAAATTCCTTTTAAGAATAAGAATACTAAAGACAGTATTTCAATATACTAGTGCATTTCTATGAGTATGTATTTTTACATCATGGAGGTTAAATTTAGATGTTCTTATTTTTGTGCTGTTTTAACTTTAATAGCATCTCATAATTACCACATTATTAAAACTCTTAACAAAATCTTAATAATAATATTTTATCACATGGCTTCACTATAGTGAAAGTGAAAATTGCTCAGTCATGTCCAACTCTTTGCAACCCCATGGACTTTACAGTCCATGGAATTCTCCAGGCCAGAATACTAGACTGGGTAGCCTTTCTCTTCTCCAGGGGATCTTCCCAACCCAGGGATTGAACCCAAGTCTCCTGCATTGCAGGTGGATTCTTTACCAGCTGAGCCACAAGGGAAGCTCTTACTGTAGTGAAATTACCTAGTATCTTTATATAGTTACCCATTCCTCTTTTTTGAAGATTTGAGGGGTTTCCAATTTTTCTTTATTAAAAAGAAAAATTACCATGATTACCAATTTTGGATATAAATAATTGTTCATAACTGTGCTTATTTTCCAAGTACTTATGTTTAGATGGAGAAACAATTAGTTAAAAGGTATGAATAATTTAGAAGTTCTTGATATATATTAACGAAGTTAGTAGGAACCAGATTTTACCAGTTTATATATAATCTCAATAATTGATGAGAGTGTCTCTCCACTGTAGTTTTACCATAATTTTACTTAATCATGCAAATGAACAATGCTTTCATTAATTTCAAGTTAAGATGTTGAAGGAACAAAACATCTTTGTTTAAAAAAAAAAATCTTTGTTTCTTCGTAACACAAGAAAAAAATAAAACAGGTAAGCATCATCCTTTGTATTAGGTTATCAAAGAAATGTAGACACAAGGGAATGCTGGTGAACTGAATTCTAGATGCAAAACTACATAGGCAATCAGACTGCAGTGTGAACATGCATACGTGGGATCAGCCATTTGGTCTGGGTTTGAGTGCTTAGAGAAGCAAAACTAGATGTTTTGCAAGATGTCACTGCCAAAAAAAAAAAAAAATACACTGAACCTTTAAAATTAGGGTGAGATGGCAGACCAGAAGGAAATTTAGAAGAGCTCCAAATGCCAAAAAAAAAAAAATCACCCAGCTTGGTAATTCTCATTCACCCACAGAATTTTACTGAGAAGGCAAGAATGAATGTGCTGGAAAGCAGAGAGAATTAGTCCCTCTAATTGTAATTAAGTTCTCGAAATCTGCTGGGGTGAATTCAACAGCTCATCAAGCCGATGTGAAACTGCAGGATGGTCCCTTTATAGCTCAAATGCTGCTGAAGATAAAGAGGTTGATAACTGGATGACAGTAATGTGAGAGGTTGGAAACTGTGTTAAATCGAGCTGAATTAAATATATTAAAGCTGTGATACCAGTACCAGCGAAACTTGATCTTTTTTGGAATATGGATAACCAGTCCCTTACCCCTGCAGTCAAAGAGAGAACAGGATATTCTCTAGGGAAAACAAAACAAAAAGCAAAAAATGACATTTCAGTCTCCATGTTTCTTTAAAATACAATATCCATAATACAACTTTTAAAATGTTGACACTTTGAGAAAACAACAACCAATATTACCAAAAGGAAAAAAGCAAAAAAGAGGTGGATGCAAAGATGATCCAGATATTGGAATTAGTAGTGTGCTGTGCTGTGCTGAATCCAACTCTGTGTGACCCCCTAGATTGTAGCCCACTAGGTTCCTCTGTCCATGGGATTCTCCAGGCAAGAATACTGCAGTGGGTTGCCATGCCCTCCTCCAGGGGAATCTTCCCAGCCCAGGGACTGAACCCATTAATCCCGCATTGCCAGCAGATTCTTTACTGTCTGAACCACCAGGAAAGCCCAAGAATAGTGGAGTGGGTAGGCTACCCCTTCTCCAGGGGATCTTCCCGATCCAAAAAAATTAACCGGGGTCTCTTAACATTGCAGGTGGATTCTTTACCAGCTGAGCTATCAGGGAATTAGTGGATAAGGATTTAAACAATTGTTACATTTCCCAGTTTAAAGGGAAAATGATCTAATGGATAAAAAGAGATTCTCAAGGAAGAAATGAAAACTGAAAAATGTAAATTCTACAGAAAATATAACATCAAAAAACACTGTATTCGATATCTACATTTGAAAAACTGTAAAAAGTTACTGAGAGAAACTCAAGATTTAAGTAATAAAGATATAAACCATGGTATGGACTGAAACCATGAATATTTTTAAGATATCAATTCTTTTCAAATTGTTAATACCAAAAAAAAAAAACCTCAATTAAAAAAAATAGGATTCATTTCCAGTTTTGGACAATATATAGTAGATGAAATTCTCCCTGTTGTTCTTCCTAGAAGAACAGAAAACAGAAGGAAAACACAGAATACCCTCAAAATTGGCAAAAAGAAGATATACTGGCCTGGGATTTAAGGCATCGAATATCAACACGCAGTGAGTCCCCCCAGTTTACTTTTTGCCTCAAGTATGTCAGACTGGGTGATTAAATACTGGACATACCACTGGGTTCAGACAAGAAACCCTCCTCTCTTTCACCGATGGACCAAGATAAATGCAGCGTAGCAAGACAGAAAACTCTTAGATAATAACTGTGTTACTTCAAACACCAAAGAAAAAACTGGCCTCAACCCACCTTCATCAACAAAGGCCAAGTGACAGGAATTAGACTTCCATTCTCATCTGGCTACAGTGAGACACCAGGGTGGAGGTCAGAGAAGTTTGCATGAGGATCCAGGACTTCATCCCTACCGGACAGTAGCAAGTACCACCCCCACTCTGCCATGCCAGAGAAGACAATATGGAGAGGAGTGATGAAGGATCATCCCTCTCAGAGTACAAACAAAACCCAAGAGAGAACCTGGATTCTTCCCCAAACCTGACAGAAATGAGCCAGCAAGAAAAAAAAGAAAGAAAGGCAGCGGAGAAACACCACCTTACCTATGGAGAAGAAATAATCTGAATGACACAATTGTCATAATTATTGAAACCAGAAGAAAGTGACACACCATTTTTCAAGGGCTAAAAGAAAAGAACTTTCAACCCAGAACTCTGCATGTAGAGAAAATATTCTTCAGGAATAAAGGGTAAATCAAGGTATTCTCAGAGGAAAGAAAATTAAAGAGAATTTGTTACTCAGAGACCTATCCTAATTTTAAAAGAAATCCTCGGGACAGTTAGTAAATGATAAAAGAAGGAATATTAGAACATTATGAAGAAAAAGTGAAAAATGAAACAAGGAAAATATCAGTATCCTCTAAGTTACGTTTGATGGTTTAGACAAAAATATGATTACTAAGACTTTCAGTGTATGTAGAAAATATTTAAGATTGTCATACTATAAGTAATGAAGAGTAAAAGAACTTATCCAGCTGATACAATATCAACATCCGTAGACTGAAATAAGTATGTGTCCATAATGAAATACTTTATAAAAGACACATACACAAAGATATCCAAAAATATTACAGAAAAAAAACTATAGAAAAAAATGAAATTTCAAAAATATTCAACAAACCCACAGGAAAGCAGGAAAAAGAAAACAGAGGAGGAAAAATAAGACAAACAGAAAAATAAGAAATACAATGTCAGACATATCAATAATCACATTAAATGTAAGTGATTTCTAGACACCAGTTAAAATACAAAGATTGGAAGAGTGAAGGAAATATGACACAACTAGGTGATGTCTATAAGAAACTCACCTCAAATATAACAATATAGGCAAGCTGAAAGTAAATTTATGTAAAAAGGTGTGTCATACAAACATAAGGCAAAAGGAAGTTGGAGCCTATATATTAATATCAGATAAACCAGTGCTCAGTCATTCAGTCATGTCTGACTCTTTGCAACCCCATGAACTGTAGCCCACCAGGCTCCTCTGTCCATGGGATTTTCCAGACAAGAATACTGGAGTGGGTTGCCATTTCCTTCTCCACAGATAGACTAGAATTCATAACAAAATATATATCAGGAAGAGGGAGTGATACTATATAATGATAATGAAGTCAGTTAATTAGGAAACAGTTTCAAAATATGTGAATCGCATGCAAAATTGAAAAGATAAAAAAACAAATTCACAATTATAGTTGGGAGACTTCAACAAAATTGATAGAATGGTGGTGGTTTAGTCACTAAGTTGTGTTTGATTCCTGGGACTCCATGGGTTGTAGCCTGCCGGGCTCCTCTGTCCATGCAATTCTCCAGGCAAGAATTGATAGAATAACTAGGCAGAAAATCATCAAGGATATAGAAGAATTCAACATCAACCAATCAGTATTATAGAATAGTCCAACAAGATCACATTCTATTTAAGCAGAACATTTACCAGGACAGAACATACAAGGGGCTAAACAAACTTAACAAATTTCAGTTCAGTTCAGTTGCTCAGTCGTGTCCAACTCTTTGCGACCCCATGAATCGCAGCACGCCAGGCCTCCCTGTCCATCACCAACTCCCGGAGTTCACTCAGACCATCCATCAAGTCAGTGATGCCATCCAGTCATCTCATCCTCTTTCGTCCCCTTCTCCTCCTGCCCCCAATCCCTCCCAGCATCAGTCTTTTCCAATGAGTCAACTCTCTGCATGAGGTGGTCAAAGTATTGGAGTTTGAGCTTTAGCGTCAACTCTTCGTATGAGGTGGCCAAAGTATTGGAGTTTCAGCTTTAGCATCATTCCTTCCAAACAAATCCCAGGGCTGATCTCCTTCAGAATGGACTGGTTGGATCTCCTTGCAGTCCAAGGGACTCTCAAGAGTCTTCTCCAACACCACAGTTCAAAAGCATCAATTCTTCAGCGCTCAGCTTTCTTCACAGTCCAACTCTCACATCCATACATGACCACAGGAAAAACCATAGCCTTGATTAGATGGACCTTTGTTGGCAACAAACTTAGAAGTACTTAATTGGAGAAGGCAAAGGCACCCCACTCTAGTACTCTTGCCTGGAAAACCTCATGGATGGAGGAGCCTGGTAGGCTGCAGTCCATGGGGTCACTAAGAGTCAGACATGACTGAGCGACTTCACTTTCACTTTTCACTTTCATGCATTGGAGAAGGAAATGGCAACCCAGTCCAGTATTCTTGCCTGGAGAATCCCAGGGACGGGGGAGCCTGGTGGGCTGCCGTCTATGGGGTCGCACAGAGTCGGACACGACTGAAGTGACTTAGCAGCAGCAGCAATCATATGAAATCTGTTTCCTGATCACAATAAAATCAAACTAGAATCAGTAACAGAAAGAGAACCTAAAAATCTCTATAAACACTCAGAAACTGAACTGGATACTTTTAAATAATCCACAGGTTAAAGAATAATTCTCAAGGGAAATAACACTAAGTGCTTACATTAGAAAATGGGGAAAATCTCAAGTCAGTGATCTAAGTTTACACCTTAATATATATGAAAAATTAATCCAAAGCAAACAGAAGGAAATAAAGATAACTGCAGAAATCAGTCAAAATGCAGTAAAAACAACAGAGAAAACAGATGAAGCAAAGGACTTTTCTTTGAAAAGATTGATAAAACTCATAACCTTCTATGAAGGCTGACAAAAAAGAGAGAGGCAAAAATTATCAGACATGAACAAAACAAGAATATCACTCCAGACACTGAAGACATCAAGTGATAATAAGGAAATCCTAAGAACCAGCTCTGAACACATGAGTGTGACAACTTACATCTTCCTATCAGTCTACAAGTATTTCAAAATGAAAAACAAATGGGAAAAACTTTTGAGCACTCTACACAAATAGATGTTCAAATGGCCATTAAGTTCATTATCAGTTGCTTAAAATCAGTAGTCCTAGGGAAAATGCAAATTAAGATCACTGGTCATCTAAGTAATCCCACACATGTTTATATTACTCATTTAGATTATCACTAAAGTAAACGTCAATGTAAATAAGCTTGTAAATATCTGTGGCTTACTGATTTAGGAAGCACTGCTTTGAGTAATATTCTATTACTCTGTCTTTGATTTCCTAGTTTGCCTCCCCTGCCATTTTCACGTAGCCCTTTGGATTGATGAGTCATCGTGGACGTCTTGCCTAAGCTTCTAGCTCATCTACTTTCTAGGAGGTTTTCTTCAGGATCCCATCTAATGTCCCACTGGACTCTAAGGAAGAAGCCCTGCCCAAAATCGATCCTCAGCCTCATGTCAGTTGCTCTGAAAAGAGGACCACCTTCCACTCTTCAAGCTGTCCTCCCATCATTCCTCATGGCCAACTCATGCACAACCAAGATTGATATTCAGTTGGCATGTACAAGTTGTTAATATATTAAAAACAAGGGACATACTTAGAATATGAACTTTCTCATACTTTCTTTAACCAAGAGGAGGAAACAGAGAAACAAGGGAAACGAAAAGTATCTGGAAGATAGTCTGTGTTTAGATCAGAAAATCATATGGATGCCAGACTAAAATGCTGACATGTTTTTAGGGAATGAGAGACAATGGGATCAGGAACACAGGTCCTCATTTGTTTTGGAGAAGAAATAATGTGATTTGGCTTATGTTTTGGGAAGATAACTCCCAAACTTAACTTATGGATAATTTCTGGCAAGTAATACTATTACACTGTAAAGATTAAAAAGCATAACCACGTATTTTCTGATTTTGACTCACTCCAATCACTATCCTTGGAGAAATTTTCTATAAAGAAGCAACCATCCCAATCCAAATGTCCTATGTCTCAAGCATATCCATCTTTGGCACTCATATCTCCAAAGGTAATAAATAAGCAATAGATCTTTTAAAAGGATCACATTGAGAGGATTGTAAATGACGAGAAATAGGATAGGAATCGAAGGAGAGCTGGCACACAGGAAAGACCATATTAAGCTCATCTAGAGAATGAGTCAAAAATAGGAGAATCCACTCTTTCTACATTTTCCAAAGCTGTTAAAAGCTGAATTAAGTGGCCTCAGTTTGGGTGGCATAGTTTTGCTTCTAATGACATAACTTGAGCAGCAAGATTTAAAATGTTCTCACTCCACTCCTCCCTGTCTCTTGAATGTAAATGATAGTAAAGATATGAATGTGAAAACGTTAATTTTTAAGTATTTGCTTTTACATTTGTAATACTATGGAGAAAGTTTTATTTGTTGATAAATACGTTCAAAAATATGTTTCAAGTTCAGACAATGTTAAATTTCCTATTTGAACTTGGCTTTGAATTTTTCCAGCATTACTGTATTACTAACATCACTACAAAATGTATAGGTCTGCTGGATCAGAAAAGGGTCAGCACTATTAATGTCTTGAAACTGTTATTTTGCTGTGACACTGCCGTGTTCACTCTGAGATGCTTAGCAGCAACCTTGACCTCTGAACTTTAGATGGCACCATCACCCTCTCCCAGTTGGCATAGTCAAAAATATCAGCAGACATTGCCATATGTCTCCGGGGGAAGCAAAGATGCAAAAGTGAAGCAATCACCATAAGACTCTTTGGGCACAGAACATTCCTGAAAGAGGGATCACCAGTGTGAACCCCTGAGGTGAGCGTGTGCTGGATATGCTTGAGGTGCAGCAGGGAGGTCAATGAAGCTGGAGCAGAGTCAGGAAGAGCAAAAAGACGCTGGAGATAAAATCATGTAGATATGGAGAGAAGAGGTAGATTTAGGATCTTGAAGGACATAAAAAGAACTTTGACTTTTCTCTCTCCAAATTTAGGAGTCATTGAATGACTCTGAGCAGGGGTGTAATGTGATGATTTAAATTGAAAAAGAGTTACCTGCCTTTTGTGTTGAGAAAATACAGGATTTATGGGGTGACTGTAGAAGCAAGAAGACCACTTAGAAGACTGCTGCAATGACCTAGAAGAGAGATGGTGATTGAATCCGTTTTTATGATGGAATCTACTGCTTTCTTGTGGGAGGTGGTGGGAATGAGGTCAGTATGTTAGCAAGAATAAGGGTCTTAGAGAACTTATTCCTGACTAAGAGAGCCACCTGAGTCTGGTGAGGTCTTTTTCAGGGAGTAGGGAGGCCTCTGGGAGCTGAAAAGTCTTGCTTAGACAATGAATCATGCACCATACTTCTTTCTCATGCATTGGCACTTCCCGTTACAATTTAGAATGAACAAAAAATAGAATCAATGAAAAATAATTTTTCACAGTGACTAAGTGTTTACCACAATCTAAAGCAATGTTTCAAACGTCATTTCTCATAATCCTACATGGTAGGTACTATAATTACATACATTGTACAGATGAGAAAACTGAAGCAGAGAAGGGCTGAGTATCTTGCTCATGGTTACACAGCTAGGAAAGATGGAGCTGGATGTCTGATTCACAGCCCCTTGAATCACATTAAAAAGCAGAGACATTATTTTGCCAACAAAGGTCTGTCTAGTCAAAGCTATGGTTCTTCCAGTAGTCATGTATAGATGTGAGGGTTGGACTATAAATAAAGCTGAGAGCTGAAGAATTAATGCTTTTGAAATGTGGTGTTGGAAGAGACTCTTTAGAGTCCCTTGGACTGCAAGGTGATCAAACCAGTCCATCCTAAAGGAAATCAGTTCTGAGTATTCACTGGAAGGACTGATGCTGAAGCTGAAACTCTAATAATTTGGCCACCTGATGAGAAGAACTGGCTCATTGGAAAAGACCATGATGCTGGGAAAGACTGAAGGCAGGAGAAGAAGGGGACAATAGGGAATGAGATGGTTAGATGGCATCACCAACTTGATGGACATGAGTTTGAGTAAGCTCCAGGAGTTGGTGATGAACAGGGAGGCCTGGTATGCTGCAGTTCATGGGGTCACAAAGAGACGGACACGACTGAGCAACTGAACTGGACTGGACTGAAATCATTGCCACTGATATAAAATAAAAATTTTATGTGTAAATGATTGCCAAATGACAAGAAATGGCAATATTTCTAAACTGGATAGAGAATAGCAGAATAAGACAACAACATAAAATTCCATGTGGTGGTTCAACTGAATAAATGAAGAAAGTGAAATGATTTTAATTAAGAAGGGAGAAGATCCTCAAGGACTGGGGCAGAGACTGACCAGTGAAGTTCTTGGGTCTATGAATCAGAGTAGAGCTTTGAGGCTCCTCCAGCAGAGCAATGAAGAGCTGTGCTATAGTTCCGTGAAAACAGGCTTAGCTCTCCCCAGGGCTACTGTCTTTATCCTGCACAGTGCAGACTCCATAGTTCCACACAAACACAGAAGCTACTTTGCCAAAGTGCAAAAGGGATGCAAGGTTTTTACCTTTAGTTAGTGCCTACTATGTGCCAGGCACTTCGCTAGATTCTTGAGTATAAATATGGCCATATAGAACCCTTATCTCAAGAAAGAGTTAGCTCAGCTGTGTCTGACTCTTTGCAACCTCTTGAACTATAGTCTGCCAGGCTCCTCTGGTGGGCGAGAATTCTCCAGGCCAGAATACTGAAGTGGGTAGCCATTTCCTTTTTCAGGGTATCTTCCCAACCCAGGGTTCCCTGATGACTCATGGTAAAGAATCCACCTGCAGTAAAGGAGACCCAATCCCCAAGGTCCAATCCCTGGGTTGGGAAGACCCCCTGGAGAAGGGAATGGCTTCCCGCTCCAATATTCTTGCCTGGAGAATTCCAAGGAAAGAGGAGCCTGGCAGGCTACAGTCCATGGGGTTTCAAAGAGTCGGACATGACTGAGGAATTTTCACTTTTATTTCAAGAAACTTTAGAGTGTTATCTCATATACTCATTTGTTTAATCTGAAAATAAATATTTTTTGAAAGATGTGAGATTTCTTATGTTTATTCTTTCCTTTCTCTGTCCCAATATGAGAGTGAACAGTTACTGGGCTCTTAGATAACCCATGTCTTCACATCCTGTGATGAAAAATATGGTTACTTGGGTCCAGGTTTATATACAGGGGCAGCATTTTCAAATTTCCCTGAGCCCTTGATAAGGCACACTAATATTCAAGCCACTCAGCTCACTAAAGGACCTGTCCCCCATTGCTCAGTTCTTCCCCGACCCCTTCTCACTCAAATTTTACCATCTGTTTTTGTACCACAATCATTAGTAAAAATCTGACAGGAGTGGTCTTTATGGAAGAAGTATTACATGGAAAGAAAAACAGAGGCCAAGGACAGAAGTTTGTGGAACGTCCACTCTTGTGGAACATCCACTTTTGTGGAATGTGCAATGGGAAGAGCAGACTGCAGAAGCATCAGGAATATATGGAGGACAATTAGTGACAATACACCTCCATAGAAGCCAAAACCTTGAGCATATAAAGATTTGTATTAGGCTAAGACATGATTTCATTTAATAAGTGGGTTTCTTTTTTACTTTCATTTATTCCTCTTGAAATCTGCCAAACTCTGAGGGGTCTGAGTGTTCACTGATTACTTGATTCAGTTTCAGATTCACTGATACTTATAAAGCATCTGTTATAGTCCACATACTTTTTAATACTTTCTAAATGAGCTTCTAAAACCATGCTTTATTTGGAATGATATCTAAACTTTACAGTGTTCAACTCTTTTGTGTGTATCATTTCCATTTCCATCTACCTACCTACTTGCCCACCAAGAAGGTAAGGATCTGCTGAAATCACGTGGAGCTAGATATAAAGTCAAGACAGTATTTTCTCACTGTTTTCAGAAAAATCAGCCGCATCTCCATTTCACTCATAAGTAGATTTCTAGTGTTCTTGTTTCTCCAATTATTAAACAGATTTGCAGATGAAACTGGGAAAGTTCAAGATAACCCTTAGCAAAGCACTGCTGTGGTTACTTTTTGAAGGACATTTTCACTGGAGGACTAATAATTAAAGAGTACCAGTAAGAGCAAAATACTAAAGAAAAGATCTATATGCTCCTTCCTGGAAAAACTGAAGTATAAGCATTGCTGAAGGCACTTATATAAATATCTTAAATTTGTACAACTGAAGAATTTCAAGCCTCTGGAAGAAAAAGGTAGAGAAACAATACCTGGACTGGAGTTGCTCATAAATGTACTGTAGGTGAGCTCTTTGAAGAAATTTTTTCTTTCTCTTTTGAAAATGTGATACTCTTGATCCATTTAGTATCTCAGCATGGGCGGAGGTTTACTTTCTTGGCCAAGAAATTGAGGCCTATGGTGGTTTGTTGAAGATTACAGTTCCCAGTAGAACCAGGTGAGGGATTACAAATTTGAGCTCGTAATTCTTAGTTCTGGACAAAGGTTTCAGAGGTTATGCTTGCTTTAAAATCAGACAAATAATCCTTTGTCACATCCTCTCAAACTGCTAGTTTCAGCAACTGAAAAACACCAGTGGGAATTTCTTCCCTGATCCAAGCCAGTTCTCACAGATCATTAACAGTTGTCTAGGAACTTGAAGGATAACCATTTGAGATGAAAACTATGTTTTACTCTGGCTCTATGTTCATTCCATATGTATGTAGGCCAATGGTCACAATTAAAAAGTCAAATATCCTCTTTCAAGTCACTCACCAATCAAGCAGAAGGAAGGAAATAATACCAATAAAAGAAAAGATTTATGAATATACTTGAATATAGAAACCAATAGAGAAAACTAATGATACCAAAATCTGGTTCTTTGAAAAGATTCATAAAATTGATGAAACAATAGACACACTAGGAAAAGAAAGAAGACACAAATCAATCAAATCAAGAGTAAAAGAGGAAATATGACTCTGGATCCTCCAGACCTTTAAAAATACATTAAGAGAACATTATAAATACCTTTATGTCTATAAATTCAACAGTTTTGACTATATAGACTAATTTCTTCAGAAATACAAGATTCATAGCCTCTTCCAGGAAACAGAATAAGAGGGAACACTTCCCAACATATTTTATGAGGCTGGCATTAAACATTTCCTACCAAAACTGGACAAAGAGTTGTTTGGCTCCATGAGAGTACAGTACACACTTACAAAAATTCATTGAATTATATACATAATTCTCCTTGGGCCTCAGGAATGAGTCATAATTCTCAAATACCGATGTTATTAAAGTTGCTGAAAGAGTATGTACATGTACTTTTCTCCAAGGGGGAGTTTTTGATTGTGGTGAAATTGTTATATGATTCAAAATTGTTTTTGTCTTGTATTGCTTTTTTGGAAGAATGGATAAGGAGGTGGAAAAATACTTCTTTGTTCAAATATGTAATATGAAGTTTTTTTCTTCATGCTACTTATGTGAATGTAGATGAGTTTACATGAAAGTAATACTGCTTTCAGCCCTAGAAGTGAATCTAAGCTTCTGAGCAAAGTGGATTGGTAAATAAATATTGATGCACCTTAAAACTTGATATGGACAGTTCTAAGGTATACTCAGAATGTAAAGGATCCTTTCTTTACTCTTTTTCTCTCCCCTTCTTCCTTCCTTTCTCTTTTCCTATTTTATTTTATTTTATTTTTATTTTCTTTCTTCTTTCCTTTCCTTCTTCCTTCCTATCCAAGCAGACCAATGTCCAAGACAGATCTGGATCTCTCTGACTGAACCAAAGAATAAAATGGACAAGATAAATTTGAGCAATAGTTATGTTTACAGGCAGTTTATTTTATTTTGAGTGGGGACCTGGTATCCTGGAATAAAATTGTGAAGAAAAATGTTCTGCTTTAGTATTTGGATTGGAAGAGAGAAAAATTCAATTATCTTAAAAGTCCATTAGCTAATTAATAGTTTTATCAGTGTTCCCAAAAGACTTTGGCTCCAATGCTTTGGTGGGCAATAGCTCAGTTCAGAAGACACTAAAGACGGGACACAGTAGGGAAGATATGACTCATAGAAACTCGCATTGTAAGTCAGAATATGTCATTCAGTAGGGATCACACTTCAGAGAGCTGGGTTGTGGAAAACACAGCCATAAATTCTTCTATCTAAGCCCATCTTCAGAATTTGTAATTATTGGCCTTAAAAGGTGAGTGGGTGACTGAATTCATTGACAGTCTATACAAGTTACACGTTTTGTGAATAAGGAATTGATTGAAAAGAGTGGTCTATTTGTTGAAACTAAAAGTGCTTGCCTCTCTAATTTATGACTTAAGGCTCAATCATCTGCATCATAAATTCAGTGGGGCAAATTTACAGCTGCATATAGTCAGTCCAGTTCAGTCACTCAGTCGTGTCTGACTCTTTGTGACCCCATGAACTGCAGTACGCCAGGCCTCCCTGTCCATCACCAACACCCAGAGTTTAACCAAACTCATGTCCATCAAGTTGGTGATGCCATCCAACCATCTCATCCTCTGTCATCCCCTTCTCCTCCTGCCCTCAATCTTTCCCAGCATCAGGATCTTTTCTAATGAGTCAGCTCTTTGCATGATCTGGCGAAAGTATTGGAGTTTCAGCTTCAACATCAGTCCTTCCAAAGAACACCTAGGACTGATCTCCTTTAGGATGGACTGGTTGGATCTCCTTGAAGTCCAGGGGACTCTCAAGAGTCTTCTCCAACACCACAGTTCAAAAGTATCAATTCATCAGCACTCAGCTTTCTTCCTAGTCCAACTCTCACATCCATACATGACCAATGGAAAAACCATAGCCTTGACTAGACAGATCTTTGTTCACAAAGTAATGTCTCTGCTTTTTAATATGCTATCTAGGTTAGTCATAACTTTCGTTCCAAGGAGTAAGCGTCTTTTCATTTCATGGCTGCAATCACCATCTGCAGTGATTTTGGAGCCCCCCAAAATAAAGTCAGCCACTGTTTCCACCGTTTCCCCATCTATTTCCCATGAAGTGACAGGACCAGATGCCATGATCTTAGTTTTCTGAATGTGGAGCTTTAAGCCAACTTTTTCACTCTCCTCTTTCACTTTCATCAAGAGGCTTTTGAGTTCCTCTTCACTTTCTGCCATGAGGGTGGTGTCATCTGCATATCTGAGGTTATTGATATTTCTCCTGGCAATCTTGATTCCAGTTTGTGCAGCCTTGAGGTACTCCTTTTCCTATTTGGAACCAGTCTGTTGTTCCATGTCCAGTTCTAACTGTTGCTTCCTGACCTGCATATAGGTTTCTCAAGAGGCAGGTCAGGTGGTCTGGTATTCCCATCTCTTGCAGAATTTTCCACAGTTTATTGTGATCCACACAGTCAAAGGCTTTGGCATAGACAATAAAGCAGAAATAGATGTTTTTCTGGAACTATCTTGCTTTTTCAATGATCCTGTGGATGTTGGAAATCTGAGCTCTGGTTCCTCTGCCTTTTCTAAAACCAGCTTGAACATCTGGAAGTTCATGGTTCATGTGTTGCTGAAGCCTGGCTTGGAGAATTTTGAGCATTACTTTACTAGTATGTGAGATGAGTGCAATTGTGCGGTAGTTTGAGCATTCTTTGGCATTACCTTTCTTTGGGATTGGAATGAAAACTGACCTTTTCCAGTCCTGTGGCCACTGCTGAGTTTTCCAAATTTGCTGGCCTATTAAGTGCAACACTTTCACAGCATCATCTTTCAGGATTTGAAATAGCTCAACTGGAATGCCATCATCTCCACTAGCTTTGTTCGTAGTGACGCTTCCTAAGGCCCACTTGACTTCACATTCCAGGATGTCTGGCTCTAGGTGAGTGATCACACCATCATGATTATCTGGGTCATGGAGATCTTTTTTGTACAGCTCTTCTGTGTCTTCTTGCCACCTCTTCTTAATATCTTCTGCTTCTGTTAGGTCCATACCATTTCTGTCCTTTACTGAGCCCATCTTTGCAAGAAATATTCTCTTGGTATCTCGAATTTTCTTGAAGAGATCTCTAGTCTTCCTCATTCTCTTGTTTTCCTCTATTTCTTTGCATTGATCACTGAGGAAGGCTTTCTTATCTCTTCTTGCTATTCTTTGGAAGTCTGCATTCAAATGCATATAATTGGGGCTCAAATCAAATATTCCCTCCTCAAAGATGCTTTTATTAACCCTCTAGGGAATATAGTTCCTCTCTAGTGGCCATTCCACCTTATTACCCTAATTTTTTCAGTGTATTTTCTTTCTACTTCCACCAGAATGCAAGTTCATTTGGTTTTGGCAGTAGTAACTCAGTTTCTCTTCCTGCATCTTTACACCTTAAAACAGAGTCTAGAAGACACAAGTTACTCATTATTTAATTGAATGTTTAAACACTGATTGCTAAACATATTCACAGATGTGGCCATAAAGGTGCACTTTTAAATCTCCTAGCACTAAGAAAAGAGGCAGTCACGTAGAGATAGTCCCATGAAAATTGGTAAATAGCTGAGTGAATGAATGAGTACAGGTACATGATCGATCTGAAAACTCAGTTTTTGGCTGAGAATAAAAGATCATGGTTCTGAGTTTCTATAAAATGACATGTTTCCGGGACACTGCTGTTTTACATCATACTTGGGATGCCTGAGGTTCTAAACCAAAGAATAACAATAATACAAATTTCTCAGTTCCTTTAAAATTATCTGCAGTTCCTAGAAACAACTCACTCACCTCCATCATCTCTAACTGAATGTATACAAAGCACCCCTTTTCCTTTTTAGGTTGAACACCTTTTTAGGTTGTGTTAATCTTGTCTCAGATTTTCCAAACAGTTAGCTCTTATTTGGACTATCATCATCTCCAGTCACCAAAACCCATTATCCACACCTTCTACATGATACTTATGGGCATTGTGATGGATACTAGAAGAATCTGTATTGTGATGCAGAGAATAATGCCCCCCACAAAGATGCCCACATTCTAATTCTGGAACCTATTAAAAACTAACCTTCCACAGTGAAAAGGACTTTGGAGGTGTGATTAAGTTAAGCACTGGGCGGAGATTGTTCCTGGATGATCCCAATCAACAGCATGTGATCCCAAAGGGCCCCATATGAGAAAGATAGGAGGGTCAGAGTCAGAAAAAGCACAATGACAGAAAACAGAGGCTTGGAGTGACACAGGGCCATGAGCCAAGGAGTGTAGGCAGCTTCTAGAAGTTGAAAGAGGCAAGGAAACTGATCCTACTTTAGAATCTCCAGAAAGAACTAAGTCCCGTTGATACCCTGATTTCAGTCCAGTGAAATTCATTTTAGACCTCTGACCCCTGGAACTGTAAGAGATGAAATCTACGTTAGTTAAAGCCACTAAGCTTATAGGAGTTTGTTACAGGAGCACTAGAAAACTAAAATCAACCAATGGGTATGATATGGGGCCTTAGCACAAGAGAACTGGTTAGTTGATTCTTCAGTTTTTATCTATAGTTAGTTGTTCAGTCCTTCACATCCCTGAATACTCCCTTCATAAGGTCTACAGCACTCATTACAACCTGTACGTTCTCACTCAAGCCTTCATTCTCCATTCCCTGTCAATATATTTGTTATTTCATAATTTAGCTGATATTGCAACCTCCTGATTATTTTCCCTATTTCTGATTCTTTTACCATCTGTGGACCAACTAGATTTATTTTCTTACCAAGCCGCTTGGTCATGGAGCTCGACTCTTAAGGTATTATAGACTGAAGGCTCAATGTATCATAACCATCATCCAATGCATCAGCCTTTCTTGGTAACTTTCACTTCCTCCACAGCCCTACCCTACACAAGCCATCTTCTGTAGTGTGTCATGTATTAGCTAAGCCTTTTGCTAGATTATCTCTATCTTTTCAGTTATATCTCTCTCTATCTCTTTCCCGAAACTGAACCAAATGCTCTCAAACATTCCATATCTTATTTCTGCGCCTTTTTCATGCTACCTCTTGGCCTAAAACCTTCTCTCATTGTATCTATTAGGATGTTAGCTGTCCCTCAAAGTACAACTCCAAAACAACCATATTCTCCTAAAGGGGACAGCACTATCACATTAACTATAACTCATTCTCTCTCCCTCCCTCATCTCAACAATCAAGCTGTGGTATAAATCCCTAGAGCTGATGTGTATGGATTATCTGGCTCCTAGAACTTTTGTTTCAAGTCAAACATTTTCTAAGTTTATGTGTCAATTGACTTTGTTCCATTGTTGGTTTGAGGGCATGTCATAGCTTCTTAGAGAACAGATGTCTCCCTGAGTGTCTCTCTCACGCACTGAACTGAGAGGAGCAACATGTGAAGGGAAGAAAGCTCTGGTTTAAGAGCAAGGACTCCAGACTCATTGACCGGGCTGTGCCCCTAGTCAGTTATATACAGCATTAAGTCACTTACCTTTGATCTTCATGCATCAAAATCTTCATGCAGTTTTCACATACATGCATGGAGATTATCGCCAATTTCAATGGACTATTGGAAGTGAAAAGAGCTACAGAAAGCAAAGGAAATGTGTACTCAGGAAATATGCTTGCTTGCTCTGCCTGTTAGAAGTCTTAGCTCTCAAGGTTGAGGCTTGGTTTGGTGGAATGAATCCAAATTCGCACGGACTCTACTGGAATTATATGATACTTGGTATTATTGCAATGAAGATGCAAGATAGTGCTGACCTTCAGTTCAGTTCAGTTCAGTCGCTCAGTCGTGTCCGACTCTTTGGGACCCCATGAATCGCAGCACGCCAGGCCTCCCTGTCCATCACCAACTCCCAGAGTTCACTCAGACTCACGTCCATCGAGTCAGTGATGCCATCCAGCCAACTCATCCTCTGTTGTCCCCTTCTCCTCCTGCCCCCAATCCCTCCCAGCATCAGAGTCTTTTCCAATGAGTCAACTCTTCGCATGAGGTGGCCAAAGTACTAGAGTGTCAGCTTTAGCATCATTCCTTCCAAAGAAATCCCAGGGCTGATCTCCTTCAGAATGGACTGGTTGGATCTCCTTGCAGTCCAAGGGACTCTCAAGAGTCTTCTCCAACACCACAGTTCAAAAGCATCAATTCTGCGGTGCTCAGCTTTCTTCACAGTCCAACTCTCACATCCATACATGACCACTGGAAAAACCATAGCCTTGACTAGACGGACCTTTGTTGGCAAAGTAATGTCTCTGCTTTTGAATATGCTATCTAGGTTGGTCATAACTTTTCTTCCAAGGAGTAAGCGTCTTTTAATTTCATGGCTGCAGTCACCATCTGCAGTGATGGTGTGGATAAATTAATAAAAAAAAATTTACTAGTTCTGCATATGCTTTGAGGATGGACTCACATACACACACACACTCTCTCTCTCCATTCAGAAAACAAACGAAACACTGGTTTTGAAATACCCTGCAATCCAAACAGGAAACTGATCTCAGACATAAGAAAGGCACAAAGATATACTGCAACATAGAAACAAAATGGCATCATGCTTATATAGTGATAACAAACATATAGCATTGACCATGGACTGTGTGTGTGCGTGTTAAGTCGCTTCAGTCAAATCCAACTCTTTGTGACCCTACAGACCGTAGCCCGCCAGACTCCTCTCTCCATGGGATTCTTAGGCACAAATACTGGAGTGGGTTACCATGCCCTCCTCCAGGGGATCTTCTTGACCCAGGAATTGAACCTCTGTCTCTTACATCTCCTGCATTAGCAAGCAGGTTCTTTACCACTAATGCCACCCAACATATAAACAAAATGGTATCATGCTTATATAATAATAATAACAATAACAAACATACAGCATTTACAAAGCAGTAGAAACTATTAATATCTGAAGCATTTTGCATGCATGGCTGTATCCACTCCCCACAACAACCTTATGTGGTAAGTGCTGTTGGTATCTTCATTTCACAAATGAGGAGACTGGGAGGGTAGCTGGCCCATGGTCACAGAGTTGGTAGCAGAGCTGAAGTTCCACGCTCTCAATCACTCCATGTCTCTCAAGGGTGGCATGCCATCTCAGATCACTGAAAATAATCTTGTCCTAATTCCTGCCACGATTTTGAGAACAGAGTTTGTGTGAAGAAATAAGGATTCTTATTTCCTAAGATGATGAGGTTTCATCTCAACTATTTCTTCCAGGGAGCCCCACCTGACCAGCCCCCTTCTCCCTCCAATCCAGACAGTTGTAGTGACCCAGGTCCATGCTCTACATATCCATGGCACCTAGACTTGCCCCTATCATTAGACTTGAACCACTCTGCAGAAATGGGTCTTTTTTTTGGTCTCATCATCTACATTTTAATGCTCATAAGCAACAGCATCCTTTATCTTTATAACCTCAGCATTTATCCTGGAGCTGAGATCTCAATATATGTGTGTAGCATGAATGCCTGTAAACATTTTTCTTCTTGGCAGGTTTATTTTTATTCATGGCAGGCTTTATATAAGAACTATCAGTCTCTTCAATGGAGAGTGTTTAATGAAAGGAATCAATGGGGATATGATAACTGGATAATTCTGCGGCTATGCCAGATGTTGTGTGTTGGCAGGGACAGGGAGGGGCAGAAGAGCAGGGAAGTGGAGTGTATTTTGCTTCCTCAGTCATTGAGGGCCATCTGTGGAACAGGAGAGGAAATCCACAGCCTTGAACCCCTGCAGCTTTCTCCTCCGGAGGCTGCTGTGGCAGCTGTCACCCCCCACCACCACCACACACCCCACCCCAAGTGAACTCATTAGCCAGAAAATTCAGCACAGCCAGGTTACTTTCACTATGTGTCCCTGTCATTATTAGCCAGTGTTTTACCCTAGTAACTGAATGAAAACCAAACTGTCTCAAGGAAAATAGTAAGTCTCCTGGATATTATGGGAGAAAGATGTGAGAGAGTTGCAACTGAATGGGAGGAACATATACTCCTTCTCCCAAACACAGTTTTGAGGCTAAGGGAACTCTTTGAAATTTCAGATGACATTTCTAAGCAAGAGAATATTCTACTCTAGAAAACATGTTGAATAGTAGGGCCCTACATTTAACAATGGTATCTCAGACGGTAAAGAATCTGTCTGCAGTGCAGGAGACCCCAGGTTCGAGCCCTGGGTCAGGAAGATTCCCCTGGAGGAGCTTCCTATAATGGCTACCCACTCCAGTATTCTTGCCTGAAGAATCCCATGGGCAGAGAAGAATGGCAGGCTACAGTCCATGGGGTCATGAAGAGTCAGACTTGACTGAAGACTAACATTTTCACTTTTACAATTAACAATTTGAGATTCATCAGTTTGTAAACTGTAAAAAAGAAAAACCCTTCCACATGTCTTAATTAATATATTTGTAATGTCCTACACAACAAACTGTGGAAACTTTTAAAAGAGATGGGAATACCAGACCACCTTACCTATCTCCTGAGAAACCTATGTGTGGATCCCGAAGCACCAGTTAAAACCAGACATGGAACAACTGACTCATTCAAACTGGGAAAGGAGTATGACAAGGCTGTATATTGTCACTCTGTTTATTTAACTTCTATTAAGAGTACATTATGCAACCTGATGGGTTAGATGAATCGCAACCTGGAATCAAGATTGCCAAGAGAAATATCAACAACCTCGGATATGCAGATGATACCACTCTAATGGCAGAAAGCGAAGAGGAACTGAAGAGCCTCTTGATGAGGGTGAAAGAGGAGAGTGAAAAGCTGGCTTAAAACTCAAGATTTAAAAATATGGCATCCAGTCCCATTACTTCATGGCAAATACATGGGGGAAAAGTGGAAACAGTGATAGACTGTACTTTCTTGGGCTCTGAAATCACTGTGGGCAGTGACTGCAGCCATGAAATTAAGATGTTTGCTCCTTGGAAATAAAGCTATGACAAACTAAGACAGCATATTAAAAAATAGAGACACCACTTTGCTGACAAAGGTCTATACTGTCAAAACTAGGCTTCTCCAGTAGTCATGCACGGATGTGAGAGTTGGACCATAAAGAAGACTGAGCACCAAAGAATTGATGCATTTGAACTGTGGTACTGGAGAAGACTCTTAAGAGTCCCTGGGAGATCAACTCAGCTAGTCCTAAAAGAAATCAACCCTGAATATTCATTGGAAGGACTGATGCTGAAGCTGAAGCTCCAATGCTTTGGCCACCTGTTGACTCCAAAGAGTGACTCATTGGAAAAGACCTGATGCTGGGAAAGATTGAAGGCAAAAGAAGAAGGGGGTGGCAGAGAAAGGGATGGTTAAATAGCATCATCAAGTCAATGACATGAATTTGAGCAAACCCTGGGAGACAGTGGAGGATAGAGGAGCCTGGTATGCTACTAACCACAGGGTCACAAAGAATCAGACACAACTTAGCAACTGAACACTACCACCACCATACTTTGCCTGCGTGGAGTAAAGTAAGCACATATACGTGACAAAGGAACAGAAACTTCGTTCTGTGGGAAGAAAAGAGATGAGAAAGAGATGGATATCTGGAGGTCAATTCAATTCAATAAACATTTAGTCAGATAAAGCCCTGTGTGGGATGGCTGAGCATGGAAACTGGAGCCAGATAAGACTTCTGAGCAATCCATGGGAAGAAGAAGCGGTAACGAGACCAGACATGTAGAATTCTGGAGAACATGTCTGGACATGAAGACAGGATGAGAGAGAATAAGGGAGAACTGAGGGAGTTCACAAGAGGTCCCGGCACGTGGTGACATGCCCCCAGACTCCGGTGTCATCTTTCATGAAATCTTAGAAATTGAGGTGTAATGACTATAAGGATTTCAACCCAAGTAGATCCTGGATTCTGTGATTTAGATGAAAACTGATGTCTTGCTATAGTTTTCTGGTCCACTGCATTCTGTACTCTTTTGCATTTCTGAAGAACTATGAAGTCAAAGAACTTTCTTTTTTATTTTTATAAAACTGTGCTTCTTTCGGTGGGAGTGTGTGTGGGGAGACATGACCGTCTTTAACTATAAATTCCTGATGTGGAGTTTCAATATGTGATTCTCTCCAAGTTCAGGCTTCAGTTTTTGTATGCTTATTTTTAAGATCCTCTATACCAACGTTTGTTCCACAAGATCCTAGTCATTTAAGATGTTAACTGAAAGGAAGTATCTTTCTCTCTCTCTCTCATACACACGTAAAGACACGTATTCACAGAAGTTTCATGGCCTTGTCCCAGGTCTGAATTATTATAGCTAACTAAGTTATATATTTTCATCATTTCAAGTAAAATTTTTATGGAGTCCCTACTGCCTGCAATGTGGGAGACCTGGGTTCCATCCCTGGGTT
Organism: Oryx dammah; assembly: GCF_014754425.2. NCBI lineage: Eukaryota > Metazoa > Chordata > Mammalia > Artiodactyla > Bovidae > Oryx > Oryx dammah. Next base: position 17,461,417 of record NW_024070208.1, read on the forward strand.
AGGAAGATCCCCTGGAGAAGGGAAAGGCTACCCACTCCAATATTCTGGCCTGGAGAATTCCATGGACTATTCCTGGAGAATAGTCCATGGGGTTGCAAAGAGTCAGACATGACTAAGTGACTTTCCTTCACTTTCTATATACTTCATAATACGTGAGATGCCATTGAAATATACTGATATCATATAATCTAGTTGAGAAGAAAAACACTATGTTCTAAATGCTTAATGAATAGACTACATACATGTACACAACATACTAACTTATTTTTACTGCTTTTAATTAATTTTCTTGCATGTTACCTACTTTGACTCTCAAGCAAGCATGTGAGTCTGATGGGAGAGTGATCCATATTCCCATGTTGGGGGATGAGGAAGCTGATGTAGGGGGTTCATAACCGCTGTCACAGAGTCCACATGCGCTATATTCAGGAAGAGAAGCCATACCTTCTGAAACCTGACCCACTGTTCTACACTTGCCTCATTTGTACTCTGGACAAGACCGTGCTGTGTGCTAAGTCACTTCAGTCATGTCCAACTCTTTGTGACTCTTTGGACTGCAGCGCACCTTGCTCCTCTGTCCATGGGATTCTCCAGGCAAAATTACTGGAGTGGGTTGCCATGCCCTCCTCCAGGGGATCTTCCCAACCCAGGGATCAGACCCATGTCTCTTATGTCTCCTGCCTCGGCAGGTGGGTTCCTTACCACTAGTGCCACCTGGAAGCGCTAGTGAAAAGTGAAGTTGCTCAGTCGTGTCCGACTCTTCGCGACCTCATGGACTGCAGCCTACCAGGCTCCTCCATCCATGGGATTTTCCAGGCAAGAGTACTGGAGTGGGGTGCCATTGCCTTCTGGTGGAGGCAAATGTTCACAGTATTATGAAGGGACTCTGAATCACAGGACTTGGAGAAGAAAGCAGAGTAAAGGGTATGAAAGTGAATGGGGCATGAGGCCAAAATAGGAGGATGGTTGAGTAGGAATGGAACTCTAAGAGTCAACAGTGCTGAGCAGACATGGGAAAGCTACCAGCTGGGGGCGGGGTGGGGGGGGGCGGGAATTAACAGAATGGATGGCTACTCCTGCCAAGTTGATACGTGATTGAAGCAGGGTGAATCAGTAATTGAAAGATGAAACTTTCTTCCAGGAAAAGACTTCACATCTCTGTCCTACCAATAATAAGACCCACGAGGAGCCAAGTATTAATTAGCTGACTGAGTACGTGAAGATCTATCTGAACCTAGGGAAAGCAGGCTTAAGCAATAGGAGACACTTCTCCCTAAGTTGATTCAACATAAAACCTTTCAAAATGTCAGCAGAAATGAGAAGCCAATCCTAAAATTTATATAGGAATGTGAACCCAGATTAGGCAAGATAAATTTGAAAAATAAAAGAATAAAGCTGAAGGACTTTCAATCTCCAATTTCAAAACTTGCTGTAAAGCTGCAGTAGTCAAAATAGGATGGTATTAGCATAAGGATAGACATATTGATTGATAGAACAAAATTGAGAGTCCAGATACAACCCTTTATAGTTATAGACAAATAGGTTTTTGCATAAGTGCCAAAGTAATCACTGGTAGAGTGTATACTCTAGGAAATGGCAACCCACTCCAGCATTCTTGCCTGGAAAATCCCACGGATGGAGGAGCCTGGTGGGCTCCAGTCCACTGGGTCACAAGAGTCAGATACAATTGAGTGACTGATCACACACATGTTCTCTTCAGCAAAATGGTACTGGGACAACTATATATCTGCAAACAAAAATTAATTTCAACCCTTTCTCACAGCATACACAAAATTTATCCCCAAAAGTGAACATAGACCTAAATATAGGTGATAAATCTACAAACATTTTAGAAGAGAAAAAAATGAATGACATTGGGTTAGGAAAAGTATTCTTGATATGACACTTAAAAAAGGTTCAAAAGGAAATAAAATGATAAATCTCATAATTTTGGATTCTATTTGAATGGTTTGGTGAGATTCAACAGAGGAGTGGTGTATAATATATTAAATGAATTGAAATTCTTTGTGTCAGTAAGCTTTTTGCTCATCCTCTGCTCTTCTCTGGGCCAATAAACCCATCAATTACCAATAATTATACCCAGTAATTACAATTACTGGTAATAGTAATTATAGTAGTTTCCTATGGCTGCTATAACAAATGATCACAGAATAGTGGCTTAAAATGAAACAAATTTATTATCTTACAGTTCCAGAAATGAGAAGTCTAGAAATAGTCTCACTGGGCTATCTATGGTGTCAGCATGCTCCATAGAAGGCTATAGAGGAGAATCTGTTTTCTCGCCTTTCCCAGCTTCTGCAGACCACCTGCATTCCTTGGCTCATGGTCCATTCCTCCATCTTTAGAGCCCACGGCATAGCATCTTCGTGTTCTCTCTCACACCTATTTCTGTCGTCACAGTGCTTTCTCTCCCTGACCTTCCCAGGTCCCTTTAATCAGGACCCTTGTGATTCCTTTATACCCAGCAGAGAATCCAGAATAATCACTCCATCTCAAGAAACTTAATTGCATTTACAGAGTCCATTTGTCATGTTAAAATAACATTTTACAGGTTTCAGGTTTAGGAATAGACGTCGTGGGGGGTTATTATTCAGCCTACTACAGTAACAGTAAGCTTTCCTGGTGGCTCAGCCAGGAAAGGATCTGACTGCAGTGCAGGAGACCCGGGTTCGATCTCTGGACTGGGAAGATCCCCTGGAGAAGGAAATGGCAACCCACTCCAGTTTTCTTGCCTGGAGAATCCCATAGATAGAGGAGCCTGGCGGGCTACAGCCCATGGGGTCACAAGAGTTAGATATGACTTGGTGACTTAGTGATTAAACCATCACCACAGGAACAGTATCATCAAAAATGTTCACTCTGAAGTTACCCGCTATATCAATTCTTTTAGAAGATATGATGAAACTAAACATAAGAACTTTTTGATACACAGTTTAATCTCAATAAGATTTTCCGTTTGGGGGGAAGAGTGTGTGTATGTGTGTGTGAAGGAGGCTGTCAGATTTCAAAGCTGATCTGCACTTTTACTTTGATACAGAGAGACTAAAAATATCTCCAATTGCAAAATACAGACATAGGGATCATGGTGAAAACAAACCATCGCATTCCCGGTCCTCAGTATTTTGAGGAAAGGGGTATACTTTAGGGTAATTGTAGGACACCAGCTGGTAAAATGTTTTGAAAGATGTCTTTATTTTTTAGTTTTCTTAAACATCTGGTCTCTTCTTAGTAGACTTGGATGTTAGAGAATTTTAATTTCTTTTGTGTTCTGAAGTAATTATTTTTGTCATACTTTTTCAGTTTCTGGTTGATTTCCTAGCTAAAATTTGAGATTATTTTAAACCCCATTGCCGGGTTTTGTGACTCTCTAATATAGCAGGTTAAGAAAGTATTGATTATATTTTCCCCATGTCAACAATTTCACACTATCTTACTGAACAGGATAGGATTTATCCCAGGAGACTCGCCTATATCATGGTTTGAGGAATTTGCTACTTTAACATCTGTATCCTGGCATTCCACTCTATAATCACAGGCAGTTATTCTTCTCCAAGGAAAAATATATTCATCTATTTTTTTTTACTTATTTTCTGCTTTGTTGTAAAGGGCTTTAAGATTTTTCATTTGAAAAATATGTGTCTGGATCAACTTAATTTTGTGTAAAAATCTCAATGGCAGTTTTATAGTTCCTCTTTGAAACCTTCCAACTCGGACAAGAGAAAAACTTCCAGGACTCTTCAGTGCTCCATTTTGGACTCTGGTGTCTACAAACCATATCAGATGGTAGACTGAACTTGGCACTCCAACAATAGCTAATATCATGGAGTGTTCTCCTGGATACATGCCCAGGACAGTGTGGACTTCCTCCACTGCCCCCTGAGATCTGGTCTTTGTCCAGCTGGTCCTGGCACACTTAGAGCCAGCGGGGGGAGGCATCTGGCTAGGATGGTAACCGATGCCCCCAGCTGGGTAGTGTACGTACAGCCAAGCGCTAGGACATTGACACCCATGCCGTGGCTGGGAGATCCCACGTGGCTCAGGCATTAACTTCAGCCTCATGTTGAACTGTTGGTACTCTACAAGCACTGTCTTGGTCAACCTCACAACATCGATATGAAGTAGGCATCATAGTGATCCCCATTTTATAAATGGGGACTCTGAGGTCGATCTGAAAATAATCTCCTCATCCTTTCAATCCCCTTGGCACTTTTTCTGTCCTCGGTTTAAGGTTTTCTTTTTAATTTTGTATTGGGGTATAGTTGATTTACAATCTTGTCTTAGTTTTTGCTATACAGCAAAGTGAGTCAGTTACACATATATCCACTCTTTTTTAGATTCTATTCCCATATAGGTCACTACAGAGAATTGAATAGAGTTCCCTGTGCTAAGGTATTCTTTTAAAAAGCAAGAGCTTGGGGATCTATCAGAGTTCAGATCCTAGGTTGAGCACTTACTAGCTGGTCCCCATGCACAAGTTACTTAACTCCTCTGTGCCTCAGTTTCCATGCCTGTAAAATGAAAGGAGTAGCAGTGTCGTTCCCAAAGGGTTATCACAGGATCAACTGAGATCAGGCCTGGAAATTATTTGGAGCAATACCTGGCACATAGTAGGCATTAACTCATTCTCAATCTTAACTTTATTGTGTTTTTCACTTCACTTGTTATTTTACAATAGTTTATATGTGATTTTTTCCCCTCCTAGAAAGTTAGAAAGTAAGCTCTAACCTACAGATTGTCATACTGAGTGAATTAAGTCAGACAGAGGAAGAGAAATATCATATGACATCCTTTGTATGTGGAATCTAAAAAGAAATGATACAAATGAACTTACAGAACAGAAACAGACTCACAAACTTAGAGAAGAAGCTTATGGTGGCCAGGGAAAAGGATAGGAGGAAGGGATGGTTAGGATGTTTGGGATGGACATGTATAATGCACACTGCTTTATTTAAAATGGATAACCAACAAGGACCTACCGTATAGCACATGGATCTCTACTAAATTTTGTGTGGCAGCCTGGATGGGAGGGGAGTTTGGGGCAGAATGGATACATGTATATGTGAGGCTGAGTCCCTTGGCTGTTCACCTAAAACTATCACATTGTTAATTGGTTATTTGTTTTTGTTTTAGTCGCTAAGTCAAGTCGAACTCTTTGTGACCCCATGGACTGTAGCCCACCAGGCTCCCCTGTCCAAGGGATTTTCCAGGCAAGAATACTGCACTGGGTTGCCATTTCCCCCTCCATTGGATTTTCTTGACCCAGGCATTGAACAAGTGTTTCCTTCATTGCAGGCAGATTCTTTACCACTGAGCCAGCAGGGAAGCCAAAAACAAAATAAAAAGTTAAAAAAAAAAAAAAAAAAAACCAAACTGATTTGTGACAAGAAAAGGAAAAAAGAAAACAAGCTCTTAGAAGAAAAGGATGTCTTATTCATCGTGAATCCCTTGGAGTACCTAACGCAAAACAGGCCCTCAATATTTATTTGATTGCTGATTTACTTATTTACTCACATTACAAAACACAGTTGCTCTTATTAAATTTATCATCATCGGAAGAGGTCCAAACTTGTCTTCATACAGTGGAGAAAGCAAATTAAATGACGTGGTGTCTGTTAGACTAAATGGGAACACTGAGCTATGTCCTGATGGCTAGTGCGAACATATTCCATGGAAGGAGGGTCTGTTTATCTGGTGACCTGGGTAACATGCTTTTATTGGCTCCTGCCATTGCTGGTAACACCTTCCTTGCATAATGAATTTTCACCAATTACATCCAAATAACTTTTTTTTTTTCTTTAGCTGCTATTTCATTTAGTTATATTGACTTCTTTTAAAATAATCTGTCCTAAGCAAAATAATAAGAAGATTTGGGGAAAACTGTAAAGTAATTAAAGCCTTGTTGAAATAGCTTGGTGTTAGGGACAGAATACTTGGAAACAATTCAGATAAACAGATCGCCACATCTGAATGGTCTACATCTGAAGAGCGCATGCAGATTATCTGGTCTATTAAGTTACTGCCAGTTGTTTCTAAGGTCAAGAGACAATTAGGAAAGTGTTTTGAGTATCTGAAAGGAATTAAATCTGATGCTGATCTGTACCCAAAAGATGTCTGTCCAAGTAATTGGTTCAGTAAGTCTTAGTGTGAGGACTTTTGAAATATCTCATTTGCTTTGTACACTGGAATGACATCAAAATGAGGTAATTCATTTAGTGGTTCTTTGAAAAACATTACTGCAGCCTTCATATGTAAAGCAGTATTACTATTACTAGAAGAAATCAGCCATAAATCCTAACAAGGATAAAAGCTGACATTAGGGTCATATTATTTCAACTCATCAAGAATAACTGGACAATTTGTGATGAGTAATTCATATAACCTGTGACTATGTGATCACTTGTACACATAATACTAGTTATCAGTTGCTTAATACTATGTGCTGTGTCCTTTATATTTCACATCCCACAATATTCATCACATTTCTAAGAATTCTGATTTCCATCCCAGGCGAAGAACTGGAAGTGAAGACAGGTTAAGTGGCTTACTCAGGATCACACAGCTCATAAGAGGCCTGAGCCTCTTAGATATTCAAACCGTGTCTGGTTGACTCTAGACTGTGTTCTTGACCTTAAACTGTACCACATCCTGTTTTCCACACTGCCTCCCACTGAGATCCCAGCTCCCTGGACTTCCGATGTGGAGCCTTGCCCCTCCACATTTCCTTACACACTCCCTTTACTTTCAGTACTCTACAATGTGAGTGCTTAGGGGAATCAGAGTGATCTGAAATTTCTGACTCATTAAAATGCATGATAAGGCATGATGATACAAGCTCTCAAAACTCAATAACACCTGTGTCGTTACACTCAAAGGGGATGTGGAAAACAACACCCCTCTGCTCTCAGTCAGATAAAGCCACAGAAAAGCAGCATTTGATGTGCTAACTGTGATGCCTGAGTACCACCTCCTCATTCTCTGAAAATAAATGGCCCATCCTTCTTCTCAAAAGAAATCAGTAAGTACTGCCATATTTGTTATTTTTCACAAAACACAGATATCTCTTTTTAGTACATAAAAGTGTTTTCAAGATCATTAATTTTCATAATGACTCCCTGAAGAGCTGGAACATCTCCAAGGTCACATAGCCATCACACAGGTGTGTCCCTGTGCACCTGCATCCAGCAAGCACAGTCCCAATGTGACTTCCACCCATTCATATATTCCTTTATTCACCAGTTCTGTACGTACTTAGCCCTGGGGAGGTGCCAGGCACTGTGTAAAGTCCTGAAGAGTCCCGGTCTCACTCCTGAAACCCTTAGAGCCCAGAGAATGGATACTGACAAGGAAACAGACAAAATCAAATCTGGGTGATGAGTGGTAAGAGGGACATATACTTCCAGCCATGGGGTGACTCTGATGATGGCACATGTCTTCTGCAGGAAGAGCTCATTTTGAGCCAGCATGCAGCATCCTAGTAATCGTGAATAGAATAGGTCCTTTGGCTGAGTCTGCCTTCTCAGGATTCACAACCCTCGAAAGTTAGAGTGAAAAGTGAATCTCTTTGCAGGGCAGGAATAGAAATACATATGTAGCTAATGGACTTGTGGACACAGCAGGGGAAGGAGAAGGAGGGGCGACCTGAGAGAGTGGCACTGATGTATATATTCTGTGCTGTGCTTAGTCACTTAGTCATGCCAGACTCTGTGTGACTGCATGGACTGCAGCCCACCATGCTCCTCCACCCATGGCATTCTCCAGGCAAGAACACCGGAGTGGGTTGCCATGCGCTCCTCCATAGAATCTTTCCCACCCAGGCATCGAAGCTGCATCTCTTACGTCTCCTGCACTGGGAGGCAGGCTCTTCACCACTAGTGCTATGTGTAAAATAGGTAGCTCATGGGAAGCTGCTGTATAACCCAGGGAGATCAGCCCACCACTCTTCAAAGACTAGACTAGAGGGATGCGACTGGGGCAGAGGGGTAGGAGGGAGGCCCCAGAGGGAGGGGACTTACGTATACTTACAGCTGATTCACCCTGTCCTATGGCAGAAACCGACACAACATTGTAAAGCAATTCTCCTCCAATCAAAAAGAGAAGCCAGAGTAAGACTCTCACTATGGGGGGCACGTTATCTTCACCATGGCTAGTCTCCCATCCTTGGGACAGATGCAGGTCTCTCCCCTCCAGAAGGCTGAATCTCACCAACTACATCATCAGAACTCCCTTTCTCCCTGGCTTCTGATTTAGCTTGTGTGTGCTTCATCACTCAGTCCTGTTCAACTCTTTGTGACTCCCAGACTCTAGTCTGCCAGGCTCCTCTGTCCATGGGATTTTTCAAGCAAGAATACTGGACTGGGTTGCCATTTCCTCCCCCAGGGGATCTTCCCAACCCAGGAATCAAAACCACATCTCCTTTGTCTCCTGCACTGGCAGGCAGCTTCTTTACCTGCTGAGCCATCAGTGAAAAGAAATATTGCCAAGAGATGAGAGGGTGGGAATTTCAGGGCTTTGGAGCATTCCCTCTTCCTCTCCCTGCCCACCACTCTCACTCAGCTTTGGCTCCTTCTGTGAGCAGCGTCTGCTGAGAAACATCTACTGTGCAAACCTCCCTCCACAGCTCTGGCTCCCACTGGGCTCCAGGGGTGCTATTTCTTCCCAGTGCCCCAGCAACATTAGGTTGGCAATGGTTTCCTGGAGTTACTCTATGGCACCTCCACATCTGTTTCCCCTTTAACCCTGCCCATACCTCTGATGGGCTTCCCAGCTGGCTCAGTGGTAAAGAATCCTCCTGCCAATGCAGGAGACACTTGAGGCTGGGGTTTGATCCCTGGATTGGGAAGATTCCCTGGCGGAGGAAATGGCAACCCACTCCAGTATTCTTGCCTGGAGAATCCCATGGACAGAGGAGCCTGACTGGCTACAGTCCGAGGGATCACAGAAAGTCAGACAGCTGGGCAGCTGAACACACACACACACAGAGCTTTGGAGCCAGTCCTTCATTAAAGCCTCTGTTTTCTGCCAGGACCCTGACTGACACAGTGACACAACAATGTCAACTCTGCTTCCTACTATATTTTGAAGCATGGGAAAATGTAGTTTTGAGGATGAGAGACTCAATGGCTTCTGACATTTTTAAGAAAAAAAAAAAAGTTCATTTTTGATCTGAATCAGAATTCTGTTTTGACCTTCTAGAAGAGGAGAGAACCAGACTGAGTCTCTAGTTCTGGCTGCTGTAAGTGGCATGAGGAGTTCATTTTTGTCAACAATTCCATGCTGTGCTTTGCAGCCACTGTATAGTTTAGTATAAGGCTGGAGAACACTAAGAAACTTAGTATCACATCCAGTCTAGTCAATGACAAGACTGGGTTTTAAGTTGTTTCTACCAGACTCTAAAGCCTATTGTCTCCCTATTCACGTTCTTTTACATGAGCGTCTCCCTTTAATTCACAAACTTACTTTCCTGACTTGAAATAGTCTTCCTTGAAATATTCTTATGTAATTACCTGGATGTTTCATGAACACTTGAAATATTCCTCCTTGAAATATTCTTATGTAATTACCTGGATGTTTCATGAACACTTCAAGATCAAATCTCTCTCTCTCTCTCTTGCTCTCATCCTCATGTTTTCCTTCTGCTCCAGCCCAGAAGTGGTTGGACGGTCGTATCTGTCTGTTCCATGTGCTCAGAAGCTCAGGGACCTCTGTTTATCCTATCACACCAGTTAATGTCAAGAGCCCAAAATGTGTCATAATAAACTGGGTGGAGCCTTAGGCTGTAACACCTGTCTTCAGTGGAGGGAAAATCCCCTTTCCTACTTCTTACATTTTCTCCTTATATGCTTCCCTGGTGGCTCAGAGGTTAAAGCGTCTGCCTCCAATGAGGGAGACCCGGGTTCGATCCCTGGGTCGGGAAGATCCCCTGGAGAAGGAAATGGCAACCCACTCCAGTATTCTTGCCTGGAGAATCCCATGGATGGAGGAGCCTGGTAGGCTACATTCCACAGGGTTGCAAAGAGTCAGACACGACTGAGCGACTTCACTTCACTATAGTCCACAAGACAACCCAGGCTCACCACTTTCCTATTCTTTCCCACTTCACACATCCAGCACTGAATGATTCTTGCCCCTTTCCTAGTCACTCTCTTCTCCCCTTACTGAACTTTCCATATACAACCAATCAGAAAATGTAGAGTGGTTCCAGTGCACCATGCAATGTGAAGTGGGGTTGGAGAGGTGGGGGGCCAGGGCAATGGGAAAATGTGTGATGCCTTCTGCTTTATCATGAATAGATTAAATGTAAATTGCTATACAGCATACATTTCTTGAATCACTCCCATTCTATAGATTTCCCTTCTTTACTTTACTCTGCTGCAGCTGCTAAGTCGCTTCAGTCATGTCTGACTGTGCAACACCATAGACGGCAACCCACCAGGCTCCCCCATCCCTGGGATTCTCCAGGCAAGAACACTGGACTGGGTTGCCATTTCCTTCTCCAATGCATGAAAGTGAAAAGTGAAAGTGAAGTCGCTCAGTCGTGTTGGACTCTTAGCGACCCCATGGACTGCAGCCTACCAGGCTCCTACATTCATGGGATTTTCCAGGCAAGAGTACTGGAGTGGGGTGCCATTGCCTTCAACATTCTTTATTCTACTATACATCTATTTATACCTAGGTTTCCTGAAAGAGTTTCCTACTGGTCCTTCTTCTTTCCAGCTTTTCCTCCCATGTGGGGTTCTAAGCACTGAGCTTTCCTCCCCACCATTCTGTGATTTTTCTCTCTCATCACATGCTTCATGTATACTTTAAGCCTCTTTCTTATTGCTATCGTTACTATCATTTTCTCTAAATAAGTTAATAATTTTATTATTGTGTGTGTGTTAGTGACTCAGACATGTCTGACTCTGCAATCCCATCAACGGTAGCCTGCCAGACTCCTCTGTTCCTGAGATTCTCCAGGCAAGAATACTGGAGTGGGTTGCCATGCCCTTCTCCAGGAGGTCTTCCTGACCCAGAGATCACATCTGGGTCTCCTGCACTGAAGGCAGATTCTTTACCATCTGAGCTACCAAGGAAGCCTTAATTTTATTATTATTACCATATTATTATTATTAAAGCAATATATATCAAACTGGGATCTCCCTGAGCATGCTGACTACATTGCTCAAGGGGCCACAAATTCTCTTAAAATTTTTAAATTTGGGTTTTTATTTCACTTATAATCTAAAAAAAAATACAATATAAAATTACCCAGCTTCATTTGGATGTATAAGTTAGGACTACCTGATTTCAGTACTTGCATTAGCATTTGAATTAATTACTGCAAAGAAAACAAATAATATTTCATTCCAAAATGGCAGTGGAGTTTGTATTAGGCTCACCCTCCTGCTAATAACAATTAAAAACTCTGGAAAAAAAAATATAACATGAAGTATTTGAAAGCAGTGGAGAGAAACCCAAAGCAGAGCTGGAGGACATACAATCCTTGAGGAAAGAGAAGCATGGCAGGTGAGTTCCACATTTAGATGGTTCATTTTTAAGGATGCTGACCAGTGTGCAGTGCTTGAAAACAAAAAAAAAGGAACTCAAGGAAAAAGTGGTCCCCTATAGAGACTGAGGTTGTAATCAGGGCCTTCATAAAGGTTGGAAGTAGAAGAAAAGCCTAAAAGGAGAGATCCATAGATGGAGTTCCCTCAAAGTCTGTATACAATTCCCTTGAAATCCTTGGCTGACTCCTAAACTGTGTACAAGATAAGCTTGTAGGAAACACAGCAGAAATCAGCTAGCTGGGAGTTTAAAAAGCAAAACTGGTACTATAGCAGCTACTGGAGATAGGAAGATAGAGATTGGAACTCAGGTTCTGCCAAATTAGAAGCGGAGGAAGAATAAAAAGCAGACTATGCCTAAGTGCATTATAGTCAAACTGCTGCAAACCGAAAAGGAAGACTAATTCTGGAAAGAATTCAGAGGAAAAAAGACACATTACCTACGGAAATAATAGTGAGAGATGGCTGATAGCTCATCACAAATAGTAGAATCCAGAAGATAACAGAAATAATATTTCAAAGTATAAAAAAGAAAGGAAGTTCTATGTTGACACAGAATTCTATATCAATAAATATCCTTCATGAGGAAGGCAATGAAAAAGGATTTTCAGACCAATAAAACCTGAGGAAATTTGTCACCAACAGACTGACACCACAAGAAAGGCAAAAGCAAGTTCTTTAAGTGGAAGGGAATAATGCCACATGTAAACCAAGTTAATAGCACATGAAAAGGATCATACATCATGACCAAGTGGAATTCATCCCTGAGATGCAAGGATGGTTCAACATACGCAAACCACACTGACAGAATAAAAGGTGAAAAGCACATGATCATCTCAATAGATGCAGAAAGTGTTTGGCAAAATTCAGTACCCTTTCATAATAAAACAACAGCAATAAAAACCATCTAATTAGGAACAGAAAAAAATGACTGCAACATAATGAAGGCCATATATGAAAAACCCACATCTAACATCCATACTCAACAGTGAAAAACTGAATATTTATATTATGTCTCTATTTTATGAAACTGAATTTTACTAGTTACTATGGAAATTGGTTTGTGTAGGAAGGAGAGATGCTCTAGGTTTCCAACCCATGCCTAGACTTACATGCTATATCTACCATGTGTGCCCACAATCAAGAAAGTTACTCACATTTCCATTCTTTCACATTTTTAGTTATATATTTACAATGTCCATCTGTTAATAAAGCAGTAAAATATTAATATGTTGTCATTAATCACCAAACAGTAATTGAAACTTTAACACATGGCAGTCCCTATTAGATTCTACTCCAGGAATTGAAGAAATAACTTCTAAGAGTCCTTTTCAAAGTCACCCTTACAATTGAGACCTAGCTAATCCTAGACCTTATTAGTAATTTTGTTCATGTGATGAGGATGGGTGGCAAGAAGATACCAATGATGGAAACCCAAGCTGCATAAAGAGAGTGAGGGGAGGGTAGAAGGAAGTTAATTGGAGAAATGCCACTGAACTAGAACTTGAAATCCTACAACAGAGCTACTAGTCATCTATTCTTAGGACAAGACAGGGTGGTATAGCTGTCATAGGATTGGATAATTCTGTTTATGTCAAACTTTATAGGCATGCAAAACTGAGTCCCCAGGGCCCCAACTACGAACTGGGGGACACATATATTTAGGATATGGTCATCATCATTTAGACTTTGCAGCCAGAGTTGCTGAGCTCTGTCTGATGCAATCAATCATCTGTTCAAGCATGTCTCCAGCCTCTCAGCTAGAATGCTGTTTTTGTTGTTTATTTGCCATTGACAATATGTCGAGGTTCCTTTCTGTTACAGAAAATGATGCTCAGATTATTTGTTCAGATGCCTAAAGTCTGCCATTAAGCCTCCAAATAATAGATGCTATTTTTTTTTTTTTAATTTCAAAAAGAGGTTTCAATCCTCTAGATTCAATTCAGTAGCAGCTACTGGATAGGGAAGCCTTGAATTTAGAAAAGTGGTACCTGGGGTTTTAAATACGTCCTCACCATGTGAAACAGCAAGAACTCAACAACACAATGCCCACTCTGAAAACGCAGCCTGGAACAGAGTCTCGATTCACCCTGCATGGAAACCAAACTATTAATATAGAATTATGAAATGCCCTGGGGATGTGATTAACATGAATGGATCTATATATACAGGTACAGTCTATTTTAATATTATGCCTATGGGGAAAATCACTTTAAGAATGCCAATGATTGTCATCCAAGCAGGCAAATGGAAATTATGTCCCATTCTTTATAAAGTTGACAGGAGAGAATGCTTCTCTGAGCTATAGAATGTGAATAAAAGCAGGATTGGCTGTGATTCCAGACCTGCCTATCTTTTGAGAGACTGACAATGTTGGTGTTCAGAGTTTAAAATTCAGATCTGAGAGATGGCACACACAGGAATAAATCAGCATATCTTACTGTCTCCAAGATTCACTGGTCTGAACTCCACTTTCCTCTTGAAAAAAATCAAAATATTTACATGTGCAGGCCCTAAGTGTTATGATGATTCACTCAAATTCAAAGGAGGTCTCTTGTTAAATATTAATACTTGGCAATAATGGAAAGAATCATGTTTAACAAGCTCTATGCTGTGCTATAAGCTATATTCAATAGATAGTTTTGATTAGGATGATAATAGTATGTTTACTATTTTATAGATGAAAATGAAAGGCCAAACAAGTTAGCAAAGCTGATAGCTATTATTTAATTTGGCAAACATTTAGATCACTTCTATGACATCATTAAAAATGGAGATAATGGCCATTGCTTTTCTATGCCCATGAATTTTCCTACACAAGTTTTCCCAAAAAGTTTAATGTGATTATTGACAACCAATTTATCTTCAGGAGAAAATAAGATGATCAATACAAATTTCTGTAAGTGTTCTCAGAGAGAACATTTCCTCTTAGTATGTAAATACTATGGGTTTACAAAAAAAATTTCAAAAATGAGAAGATAAATAGGCAAAACTCATTTTGTTTCAATCAATGCATAAGTGTTAAAGTCAGATTTTATTAAACGATAATTCATGCCTTTGGTGTTACTAATTTGACTATGATGATAGAGGCAAGAAGATTCATTCATGTGTGAAAACTGGTGGATTATAATGGACTGAAGCACCTGAGTGAACTGTTGATTAACTCTTACGATTATATTGGCTTGGACAACCCAAGATATTAAACTGATATGTTTTGCTTGAATTTCTATCCTTTATGAAAAGATTTATATCTTTTACCTAAATCAAATCCCTTACAATTATACAGTGGAAGTGACAAATAGATTCAAGGGATTAGATCTGATAGAGTGCCTGAAGAACTATGGACAGAGGTTCGTGACATTGTACAGGAGGTGATGACCAAAACCATACCCAAGAAAATGAAATGTAAAAAGACAAAATGGTTGTCTGAGGAGGCCTTACAAATAGCTATGAAAAGAAGAGAAGCAAAAGGCAAAGGACAAAAGGAAAGATATATCCATTTAAATGTAGAGTTCCAAAGAATAGCAAGGAGAGATAAGAAAGCCTTCATCAGTAATCAGTGCAAAGAAATAGAGGAAAACAACAGAATGGGAAAGATTAAAGATCTCTTCAAGAAAATTAGAGATACCAAGGGAACATTTCATGCAAAGATGGGCACAATAAAGGACAGAAATGGTATGGACCTAACAGAAGCAGAAGATATTAAGAAGAGGTGGCAAGAATACACAGAACTATACAAAAAAGATCTTCATGACCCAGATAATCATGATCGTATGATCACTACCTAGAGTCAGACATCCAGCAGTCCAAAGTCAAGTGGGCCTTAGGAAGCATCACTACAAACAAAACTAGTGCAGGTGATGGAATTCCATCTGAGTTAATTCAAATCCTAAAACATGATGCTGTGAAAGTGCTGCACTCAATATGCCAGCAAGTTTGGAAAGCTCAGCAGTGGCCACAGGACTGGAAAAGGTCGGTTTTCATTCCAATTCTAAAGAAAGACAATGCTAAAGAAAGTTCAAACTACCACACAATTGCACTCATCTCACACGCTAGCAAAGTAATGCTCAAAATTCTCCAAGCCAGGCTTGAACAGTATGTGAACCATGAACTTCCAGAGGTTCAAGCTGGATTTAGAAAAGGTAGAGGAACCAGAAATCAAATTGCCAACATCCACTGGATCATTGAAAAAGGAGAGTTCCAGAAAAACATCTACTTCTGCTTCATTGACTACAATAAAACCTTTGACTGTGTGATCACCACAGACTGTGGGAAATTCTTCAAGAGATGGGAATATCTAACCACCTTACCTGCCTTCTGAGAAATCTATATGCAGGTCAAGAAGCAACAGTTAGAACCAGACATGTAACAATGGACTGGCTCCAAAATGGGAAAGGAGTACGTCAAGGCTAAATATTGTCACCCTTCTTATTTAACTTATATGCAAAATACATCATGAGAAATGCTGGACTGGATGAAACACAAGCTGGAATCAAGATTTCTGGGAGAAATATCAATAACCTCAGATATGCAGATGGCACCCCCTGAAGAGCCTTTTGATTAAGGTGAAAGGGCAGAGTGAAAATGCTAGCTTAAAACTCAACATTCAAAAAATGAAGATCATGGCATCTGGTCCCATCACTTCATGGCAAAAAGATGGGGAAACAAGGGAAACAGTGAAAGACTTTATTTTGGGGGGCTCCAAAATCACTGCAGATGGTGACTGCAGCCCTGAAATTAAAAGACACTTGCTCCTTGGAAGAAAAACTATGACCAACCTAGACAGCTTATTAAAAAGCAGAGGCATTACATTGCTGACAAAGGTCTGTCTAGTCAAGGCTATGGTTTTTCCTGTGGTCATGTATGGATGTGAGAGTTGGACTATAAAGAAAGCTGAGTGCCAAAGAATCGATGCTTTTGAACTGTGGTGTTGGAGAAGACTCTTGAGAGTCCCTTGGACTGAAAGGAGATCAAACCAGTCAATCCTAAAGAATATCTACCCTGAATATTCATTGGAAGGACTGATGCTGAAGCTGAAGCTCCAATACTTTGGCCACCTGATACGAAGAACTGACTCATTTGAAAAGACCCTGATGCTGGGAAAGGTTGAAGGCAGGAAGAGAAGGGGACGACAGAGGATGAGATGGTTGGATGGCATCACTGACTCAATGGATGTAAGTTTGAGCAAGCTCCAGGAGTTGGTGATGGACGGGGAAGCCTGGCGTGCTGCAGTCCATGGGGTCACAAAGAGTCAGACATGACACTAATAGCCCATGTCAAGAATCTATTCTTGTATCCCAGATTCCTGTACCATTAGTCTGACTCACCCACTAAGGAGATGGAGAATGATTCTGACTCCCTTGTCATATAAAACTAAAGAGAACAGGCTCCAAGCCTGTTCTAACAAGCTCTAAGCTGTGCTATAAACTATATTCAACAGATGGCTTTGATGAGGGTGATAATAATGAGCCTACTATTTTACAGATGAAAATGGAAAGCCAAACCAAGTTAGACAAGCTGATGGCTATTATGTCTACATTGGTAAACATTTAGATCTTCTCTGTGACATCATTAAAAATGCAGATAATCACCACTTCTTTTCATGCTCATCAATTTTCCTGTACAAGTTCTCTGAAAAAGTTTAACATGATTATTGACAAGCAATTTATCTACATAAATACAAAATCATAGCAAAGATACCTTTGGTTTTGCTTGCCCACCCTACCTTTTTTTTTAGTGGCAGCACCTCATCTTCCTTTTAATGAAATAGGCTGCTTTTCCATAGCTCAGTCTGGATGGAAAAGATAATTAAAGAATCCCTTCTCTTACCTGCCCTGGACATGTGTCCTAAGATGAGTCAATCAGCTTCTGTTTCCTGGGAAAAAAAATAATTTGAGAAAAGTGTTCCTCCTTTACCCTTTCCTTGGGTTCTTATAGTCATTCCATTTCCTCCCAAGAAAGATGCATATGATTTAAATTAACTGGATCTGTTTCTGTTGCTTATATCCAAAGAATCCAGACACATAAAGCCATAGATCTCTATTGGTGGTAGGGATCTTAACTGGAAAAAAAATGTAGGAAATCCCAAAACTATGGAAACACAGAAGATATGATGTGAGAGGAATGCACAATCCACAGTATTAAACTGGGTTGGTACAAAGTCCTTAAAAATAGCAAAGGAAAGTAGGAAGGATTGTATAGTGACATACACATTCCAACAGGAGTCAAGAAACTAGAGCCCAATGCACTTATTTCACAGATAAGGACAAGAAGCTCAGAGAGAAGTTATTTACTGAAAGTATTAGAGCCAGCAGTAGAGTGGAGGTGTCCTGAATTGCAATTCCAATTTGCAATGTCTGTGTCATATTCCAAATTCCTATAAATTCTGCTTTCACTCTTTTTAGGCTTTTGATGTGCTAAATTTATGACTGCTTCCAGAATTAAAACTACATACTCTCAGTAATCAAATATATTTTCCGAAAGCTGAGCCCACAACCAAACATGAGTTGTCATACTCTTTCCCCTGACTTGCATCTTCCATCCCTCTGAGCCATTGTTCATTCTCAATGTTTATTTCAACTTTTTCTCCTTTAGATTTTATCCACTTTATCTATATCTGTCCCAAAGGAGATGATTGATGTTGGCAAAATTAACCTGGCTTTCAGGCTGAGGCAGTTAAGCCCATGACTCATGGAGTCAGACTTACTGGCAAAGGAGATGGGATAATACAGATTAGACAAGATACTGGATGTTTATTCCAGTTTGGTAGCTGAACTGAAAATTAAATCTAACCAGAGTCAACAGTACTTACAGAGAATCTACAATGTTTCCAGCACTATTCTAGGTTTTCTGAGAACTAACAACGCAAATACTTTTCTGCAAAGCAATGAAAAGTTTTCATAAGAAATGGGTTACATGCTAATAACAAGAGCTACATCATATGTGACAGGCCACAGTGCTCAGTGCTGTCTTCTCTTTGAGAAAGTACCTTTCTGATCCATGGGTCATAAAAGCTCAGTCATAAAATGAAGACTATTAAAAATCAAAACTGGTCAGACTTCAGTACATATGAATTTTCATTATTGAGTTAAAAAGTAGCCTAGAGCCAAAAAGAAGTAATGAAAGCTACAGGTGTAATTTCCTTTGAAGAAGCTCAAAGCCTCTTGCTCAGATGCTCAGTCATATCCAACTCTTTGCAACCCCATGGACTGTAGCCCACCAGGCTCTTCTGTCCACTTGATTCTCCTGGCAAGAATACTGGAGTGAGTTGCCATTTCCTTCTCCAGGGATCTCCCTGACCCAGGGATCGAACCTGTATCTCTTACATCTCCTGCACTGGCAAGTGGATTCTTTACTGAGAGGGTAACAGGCAGGAAGGCCAGGGGTCTCCAAACGGAGGAAATAGCTTGCAAGTGTCAGACATTTTTATCTCTTAAGCTGCAGGAGGAAAGAAACGCGATATTTTTTCCTTCTCTATACAAATTTAAAAGGAGGTTTCTCTTAAAATTCTGTGTTGCCATGACACCTGGTTTCACCTGAAGTTAACTATTCTCAAACCTAGAGATAACCAATGCCTTTTTCTTATGGAAATGTTTATCTTAAGCTATGCAAATATACCATGCATTTACCCCAAACTCTGTCTTCAAGTTGGTTCCACCTTTTGGCTCAGAATCTACTCTATAAACCAGTATGTTATACTCAGGTATTGTTCCTCTAATCTATGTAAATGAAACTATTTGTATGGTGATCTACCCTTCTTCAAGATTCAAGTTAATCATTTTATGGCCCAAGATAAACCATTTGGTGCCAAGATTATCCCCAAATGCATCTTATGGGTGAGGGGCCTGGTGCCATTCTGAGTTTTAAGACATTCCTTTTTTTCATTACAGACTGCTAGTGACTATATAACATCCAGCTGAAGACTAGCAGGGGGCCACTCTTTCTGCCCACTTCTGATGCCTATGTCAGAAGCTTTCTCTGTCTCCTTTATACTTTAATAAAACTTTATTACACAAAAGCTCTGAGTGATCAAGCCTCATCTCTGGCCCCAGATTGAATTCTTCTCCTCCGGGGGCCAAGAATCCCGGTGTCATGAATCAACAACAACCTTCCATCTACCACTAGCACCACCTGAGAAGCCCTTAGAAATAATTAGTTTCATGGGCTCTTCAATGGCCATGGGGAATTTAGCACAAGAGTTGGGACGGCAGTACTTTTTTTCTAGCCTGCCAAGTGCCCATTGCTTTCCAAAGAGAATTGTGAGACCAAAGGATGGCCTCTCCTGTAGCAACTTCATCCTCTTTGTCCAACTGCAGACATGCAATTCTGGCAGGAATAAAAGCTGTTACAGTGGTAGGCAACAAAGGTTAGTGGGGCAAAAAAGACACATCATGTCTAACCTTGATTTTCATGTTTGTTAGAAGCATGATCTTGGACAGATTATTTAATTTCCACATCTATAAAAATATGATATCCATTGCTAGTAGTATAGTGAACTAAATGTAATGAACCTTTCTAATTAAAATATTGGATAAAATATTTATGTGAAAAAAATTTAAAAGGAGAGGGTGTGGAGAAAAAGAAACCCTTCTACATTGTTGATGGGAATATAAATTGGTGCAGCCACTATGGAGAACAGTATGGAGGTTCCATAAGAAGCTAAAGACAGGACTACCATATGAGCCAGCAATTCTACTCCAGGGCATATATCCAGAGAAAAACATGGCTGAAAGAACACATGCAACCCAGTGTTCACTGAAGCACTGTTTACAATAGTCAAAACACAGAAGCAACCTAAATGTCCACCAACAGATGAATGGATAAAGATGATGTGGTACATATATACAATGGAATGTAACTCAGCCATTAAAAAGAATAAAATAATGTCATTTGCAGCAACATGGATGGACCTGGAGATCATCATACTGAACGAAATAAGTCAGAGAAAGGCAAATATCATATGATAGCACTTGTCAGTTCAGTTCAGTCGCTCAGTCGTGTTTAACTCTTTGTGACCCCATGGACTGCAGCACGTCAGGCCTCCCTGTCCATCACCAACTCCCAGAGTTTACTCAAACTCATGCCCATTGAGTCGGTGATGCCATCCAACCATCTCATCCTTTGTTGTCCCCTTCTCCTCCCACCTGCAATCTTTCCCAGCATCAGGGTCTTTTCAAATGAGTCAGCTCTTCACATCAGGTGGCCAAAGTATTGGAGCTTCAGCTTCAGCATCAGTCCTTCCAATGAATATTCAGGGTAGATATTCTTTAGGATTAACTGGTTGGATCTCCTTGCTTTCCAAGGGACTCTTGAGTCTTCTCCAATACCATAGTTCAAAAGCATCAATTCTTCAGTGCTCAGCTTTCTTTATAGTCCAACTCTCACATGACCACTGGAAAAACCATAGCCTTGACTAGATGGACCTTTGCTGGTGAAGTAATGTCCTTGCTTTTTAATAAGCTATCTAGGTTGGTCATAACTTTTCTTTCAAGGAGCAAGCATCTTTCAATTTCATGGCTGCAGTCACCATCTGCAGTGATTTTAGAGCCCCAACGAAATAAAGTCTGTCACTGTTTCCCTTGTTTCCCCATCTATTTACCATGAAGTGATGGGACCAGATGCCATGGTCTTCTTTTTCTGAATGTTGAGTTTTAAGCCAGCATTTTCACTCTGCCCTTTCACTTTCATCAAGAGGCTCTAGTTCTTCGCTTTCTGCTGTAAGAGTGGTGTCATCTGCATATCTGAGGTTATTGATATTTCTCCCAGCCATCTTGATTCCAGCTTGTGCTTCATCCAGTCCAACATTTCTCATGATGTACTCTGCATATAAGTTAAATAAGCAGGGTGACAATATACAGCCTTGATGTACTCCTTTCCCATTTTGGAACCAGTCCATTGTTTCATGTCCTGTTCTAACTGTTCCTTCTTGACCTGCATAAAGATTTCTCAGGAGGCAAATCAGGTGGTCTGGTATTCCCATCTCTTTAAGAATTTCTCACAGTTTGTTGTGATCCACAGTGTCAAGGGCTTTGGCACAGTCAATAAGGCAGAAGTAGATATCAATTCTATGTGGAATCTTAAAAAAAAAAAAAAAAAAAAGTGTGATCCAAGGGCCTTATTTACAAAACAGACTCACAGACTTAGAGAATGAACTTATGGTTATCAGAGAGGAAAGGTAGGGATGGGGGGGATAGACTCAGAATTTGGGATTGACATGTACACACTGCTATATTTAAAACAGATAACCAACAGTATATGGCACAGGGAACTCTTCTCAATACTCTGTAATAACTAAATGGAAAAGGAATTTGAAACAAAATAGATACATGTACATATATAACTGGACAACTCTGCTGTATACCTGAAACTAACTCAATATTGCTAATCAACTGTACTCCAATATAAAACAAATTAAAAAAAAAACCAGTACATTGTGCTATTTATTAAGTAAAAAATCTTCAGAAGCAGAAGAATTATAGAATTACAGTTTTCAAATTAGCATTTCCATTGGTGCATTTGTAATAGCCAAGACAAGGAAGCAACCTAAATGCCCATCAACAGATGAATAGATAAAGAAAATATGATACATACATACAATAGAATATTACTCAGCCATAAAAAAGAATGCAATCATGCATTTGCAGCAACATGGACGGACCTGGAGATTATCATACTAAATGAAATAAGCCAGACAAGAGAAAGATGTATATCATATGGTGTCCCTTACATATGGAATCTGAAACAAAAATACAAATGAGCTTATTTACAAAACAGAAATAGGCCCACAGACATAGAAAACAAACTTATAGTTATCGAAGAGTAATGGGGACAGGATAAATTAGGAGAATGGGATTAACATATTTACACTACTATATATATAATAGATAACCAACAAGGACCTACCATATAGCACAGGGAACTCGACTCAGTATTCTGTAATAATCTATAAGGGGAAACAATCTGAAAAAAATATGTGTGTGTATATAAATAAACACACACACACACATTCATTGTGCTATACACTGACTCACTATGCTGTATACCTGAAACTAACATGATATTGTAAATCAACTGCACTCCAATCAAAAAAAAATTCTTAGGAGAATCATAAATTTAAACAATAGAAAGCCAAGTAAAAGAGACAGTATTTTCCTTGGAGTCACCGATGAACCTTGAGTTCAAAGTTTTGCTTTTGAGTCTATAAAAATTCTAGAACAAAGGAGAAGAGCCCAGGTCCTCCCATAAGTGGGAAGTCTAATAAAGACTGCACTGCCCTTGAGTCATAAAATACTTTGAAAAACTTTTAAAAGTTGGTATCCTATTAGTTCAGTTCACTTTAGTCACTCAGTCATGTCTGACTTTTTGCAACCCCATGAACCACAGCACGCCAGGCCTCCCTGTCCATCACCAACTCCCAGAGTCCAACCAGATCCATGTCCATTGAGTCGGTGATGCCATCCAACCATCTCATCCTCTGTCGTCCCCTTCTCCTCCTACCCTCAATCTTTCTCAGCATCAGGGTCTTTTCAAATGAGTCAGCTCTTCGCATCAGGTGGCCAAAGTATTGGAGTTTCAGCTTCAGCATCAGTCCTTCCAATGAATATTCAGGACTGATTTCCTTTAGGATGGACTGATTGGATCTCCTTGAAGTCCAGGGGACTCTCAAGAGTCTTCTCCAACACCACAGTTCAAAAGCATCAATTCTTCGGCACTCAGCTTTCTTCACAGTCCAACTCTCACATCCATACATGACCACTGGAAAAACCATAGCTTTGACTAGACGGACTTTGTTGGCAAAGTACTGTCTCTGCTTTTTAATATGCTGCCTAGGTTGGTCATAAATTTCCTTCCAAGGAGTAAGCGTCTTTTAATTTCATGGCCACAATCACCATCTGCAGTGATTTTGGAGCCCAGAAAAATAAAGTCAGCCACTGTTTCCCCCATCTATTAGGAGGCATCACTATGAACAAAGCTAGTGGAGGTGATGGAATTTCAGCTGAGCTATTTCAAATCCTGAAAGATGATGCTGTGAAAGTGCTGCACTCAAATGCCAGCAAATTTGGAAAACTCAGCAGAGGCCACAGGACTGGAAAAGGTCAGTTTTCATTCCAGTCCCAAAGAAAGGCAATGCTAAAGAATGCTCAAACTACCACACAATTGCACTCATCTCACATGCTAGTAAAGTAATGCTAAAATTCTCCAAGCCAGGCTACAGCAACACATGAACCATGAACTTCCAGATGTTCAAGTTGGTTTTAGAAAAGGCAAAGGAACAAGAGATCAAATTGCCAACATCTGCTGGATCATCAAAAAAGCAAGAGAGTTCTGGAAAAACATCTATTTCTGCTTTATTGACTATGCCAAAGCCTTTGACTGTGTGGATCACAATAAACTGTGGAAAATTCTGAAATTCTTGAGAAATCTGTATGCAGGTCAGGAAGCAACAATTAGAACTGGACATGGAACTGCAAACTGGTTCCAAATAGGAAAAGGAGTACGTCAAGACTGTATATTGTCAGCCTACTTATTTAACTTATATACAGAGTACATCATGAGAAATGCTGGGCTGGAGGAAGCACAAGCTGGAATTAAGATTGCTGGGAGAAATATCAATAACCTCAGATATGCAGATGACACCACCC
Organism: Oryx dammah; assembly: GCF_014754425.2. Lineage (NCBI taxonomy): Eukaryota > Metazoa > Chordata > Mammalia > Artiodactyla > Bovidae > Oryx > Oryx dammah. The sequence goes on from NW_024070208.1 coordinate 17,485,622, forward strand.
TTATGGCAGAAAGTGAAGAAGAACTAATGAGTGTCTTGATGAAAGTGAAAGTGGAGAGTGAAAAAGTTGGCTTAAAGCTCAACATTCAGGAAACTAAGATCATGGTATCCTATAAAAGGAGACAAAAATATCCATAATTCTAAATTACATAATTTACTGTGGTTAAATTTTACATATACTTCGCAATAATTCATGTAGAGTTTGCCCTTATATCCAACTTCACCTAGAATTATCCTGATTGTGTCTCTTGTCTTCATATAATTCATGATAGTGCATTCTTTCATTCCTAAATGTGTCCTAATTTAGACAATAGTGTATATGATCATAGAACTGAGAGCTCTAGAAAAAATCATAATTTTTTAAGTAATTAGCAATAAACAGTAAAGATCTATTTACATATAGAAAATTGTGAGATATTACATTAATTGACAGAAATGCTACTCCTAGGTATATCCTCTAGGGAGTATATTTGCTATTGAAACTTTAAAAGGGATAATTCTTGGGTTTTTTAATTGCATGCATTTAGCTGCAGCTTGATAATTTGATACATGTATTAATGGTGAAATATTCACCACAATCAAACTATAGCAAATCCATCATCTCACACAGTTTCCATTATATATTTCTTTTTCTGTGGTAACACTTAGGATCTACCCTCTTAGAAGGTTTCATGTCTACAGCATAGCAGCATATTGTTGTTACTTATAATCACCATTTTACACATTAGTTCTCCACAATTTATTTATATTGCTTAAATGAAAGCTTTTACTCCTTGAGCAACACCTCTCCCATTTCCTCATGATCCCAGATCCTGATAATCACCATTATACTCTGTTTCTATGAGTTTGACTATTTTAGATTCCACTTATAAGTGAGATCATGCATTATTTATCTGTCTGTATCTGGCTTATTTCATTTGGCACAATGTCTTTCAGATCCATCTATGTTGTAGCGACTGAACTTAACTGAACTGATGTTGTTGCAAATGGCAGGATTTCCTTCTTATTTAAGGATGGATAATATTCCCATTATATGTACATACCACACTTTCTTTATCCATTCCTCCAATGATGAGCATACAGGTTGTTTCCATAGTTTGGTTCTGGTAAATAATGCTAAAATGTAGCTTTCTCTTTGAGATCCTGATTTCAATTTCTTTGGAAAAATACCCAGAAGTAATATTGCTGAGTCATATGGTAGTTCTATTTTTAAGACTGTTAGAAACTTCCATACTATTTTCTATAAAGGCTAGACCAATTTACATCTACCAACAATGTACAAAGGTTGCCTTTTCTTTTCATCCTTGCCAACGATTGTTATCTTTATTTTCTTTTTTAATAATAGACATCCTAATTGCCCTGGGACAACATGTCATTGTGGCTTTGATGTGCATTTCCCAGCTGATTAATGGTGCTGAGCATGTTTTCATAGACCATACTCTCAGGTATATGAGAGTGCATTCACTGTTCCAGGAAAACTGGACAGAACAATTAAAACAGACTTCAAAAACATAAGATTCATTTTTTTTTTCAGATAGCAAGAAAAGATACAAAAATTCAAAGGGGAAAAATCAAGAAATTCTCAGATTTGTCTACAGTCATTTTTAAAAGCAGAGAAGTAGACAAAGTTTTCTTAACTTTTGAAGAAATGTGACAATCAGTGACTTATTTACAGTCTCATCCTTCAACAGACCTTCTCGCATCTGTAAGACTTGGGATATATAACACTTGAAATATTTTTGAAAATAATTACTTGATTATAACTCCAGTTAACCAAGAGGAAACCAATAATATAGAACTCAGGAAAGAAACAGAAATGATTAAAAGAATAAAAATAACTGGAAATTATGGCTACACAACAGCATATATACCTTACAAAATAAAACTAATAACATAAAAAATAATAGTAATCAACTGATAGTTACTTAAATTGATACTATAATGGCATTAATGTTTTTCTTTATCTATTCTGCAAGTATTTAATGAGGATCTACTACATGCCAGGCAGTATACTGTTTTAGGGACTGTTTAGGGGATCCTGATGGCTCAGAAGTTAAACAATCTGTCTGCAATTAAGGAGACCTGGGTTTGATCTCAGGTCAGGAATATCCCCTGGAGACAGGAAAGGCTGGCTACCCACTCCAGTATTCTTCTTGGAGAATCCCATGGACAAAGGAGCCTGGTGGGCTACAGTTCATGGAGTTGCAAAGAGTCGGACACAACTGAGCGATTAACACTAGGGGATCCAGTGGTAAAATGAGACAAATTCCTCACTAAACTCACATTTCAAGGAGTTAAACATACACAGGTGTGCTCGACTGACATGTAAAAATAAAATTATGGACTAGTTCTAGATTTACATAATACTTACAAAGATGGTACAGAAAGTTTCCATATACCCCAAACTTTTGCATGCATGCTTAGTCGACTATTCAGCCATGTCCGACATTTTGCGACGCCATAGACTGTAGCAGGCCACTATCTTCCATCTATGGAGATTCTCCAGGCAAGAATACTTCAGTGAGTTGCCATGGGTCCCCTCTTATTAACATCTTAAAGATACATGGTACAGATTTCACAATTAATGAACCAAAATTGATCATTTTTACTGAAATCCATAATTTAGTTCGCATTTCGTACAGATTTTCTTTTTTTTTTTTAATTTTTTACTTTATTTTACTTTACAATACTGTATTGGTTTTGCCATACATTGACATGAATCCACCACGGGTGTACATGAGTTCCCAAACATGAACCCCCCCTCCCACCTCCCATCCCATATCATCTCTCTGGATCATCCCAGTGCAGCAGCCCCAAGCATCCTGTATCCTGCATCGAACATAGACTGGCGATTCATTTCTTACATGATAGTATACATGTTTCAATGCCATTCTCCCAAATCATCCCACCCTCTCCCTCTCCCTCAGAGTCCAAAAGTCTGCTCTACACATCTGTGTCTCTTTTGCTGTCTCGCATACAGGGTCATTATTACCATCTTTCTAAATTCCATATATATGTGTTAGTATACGGTATTGGTGTTTTTCTTTCTGGCTTACTTCACTCTGTATAATCGGCTCCAGTTTCATCCATTTCATTAGAACTGATTCAAATGTATTCTTTTTAATGGCTGAGTAATACTCCATTGTGTATATGTACCACAGCTTTCTTATCCATTCATCTGCTGATGGACATCTAGGTTGTTTCTATGTCCTGGCTATTATAAACAGTGCTGCGATGAACATTGGGGTACACGTGTCTCTTTCAATTCTGGTTTCCTTGGTGTGTATGCCCAGCAGTGGGATTGCTGGGTCATAAGGCAGTTCTATTCGCAATTTTTAAAGGAATCTCCACAGTTCTCCATAGTGGCTGTACTAGTTTGCATTCCCACCAACAGTGTAAGAGGATTCCCTTTTCTCCACACCCTCTCCAGCATTTATTGCTTGTAGGCTTTTGGATTGCAGCCATTCTGACTGGTGTGAAGTGGTACCTCCTTGTGGTCTTGATTTGCATTTCTCTAATAATGAGTGATGTTGAGCATCTTTTCCTGTGTTTGTTAGCCACCCGTATGTCTTCTTTGGAGAAATGTCTATTTAGTTCTTTGGCCGATTTTTTGATTGGGTCATTTATTTTTCTGGAATTGAGCTGCATAAATTGCTTGTATATTTTTGAGATTAGTTGTTTGTCAGTTGCTTCATTTGCTATTATTTTCTCCCATTCTGAAGGCTGTCTTTTCACCTTGCTTATATTTTCCTTTGTTGTACAGAAGCTTTTAAGTTTAACTAGAGCCTACTTGTTTATTTTTGCTTTTATTTCCAGAATTCTGGGAGGTGGATCATAGAGGATCCTGCTGTGATTTATGTCGGAGAGTGCTTTGCCTATGTTCTCCTCTAGGAGTTTTATAGTTTCTGGTCTTAACATTTAGATCTTTAATCCATTTTGAGTTTATTTTTCTGTGTGGTGTTAGAAAGTGATCTAGTTTCATTCTTTTACAAGTGGTTGACCAGTTTTCCCAGCACCACTTGTTAAAGAGATTGTCTTTACTCCATTGTATATTCTTGCCTCAAGAGCTAACACCTATCCTACTCAAACTCTTCCAGAAAATTGCAGAGGAAGGTAAACTTCCAAATGCATTCTATGAGGCCACCATCACCCTAATACCAAAACCTGACAAAGATGCTACAAAAAAAGAAAGCTACAGGCCAATATCACTGATGAACATAGATGCAAAAATCTTCAACAAAATTCTAGCAATTAGAATCCAACAACACATTAAAAAGATCATACACCATGACCAAGTGGGCTTTATCCCAGGGATGCAAGGATTCTTCAATATCTGCAAATCAATCAATGTAATTCACCACAATAACAAATTGATAAATAAAAGCCATATGATTTTCTCAATAGATGCAGAGAAGGCCTTTGACAAAATTCAACATCCGTTTATGATAAAAACTCTCCAGAAATCAGAATACAAGGAACATACCTCAACATAATAAAAGCTATATATGACCAACCCACAGCAAACATTATCCTCAATGGTGAAAAATTGAAAGCATTTCCCCTAAAGTCAGGAACAAGATAAGGGTGCCCACTTTAACTGCTACTATTCAACATAGTTCTGGAAGTTTTGGCCACAGCAATCAGAGCAGAAAAAGAAATAAAAGGAATCCAAATTGGAAAAGAAGAAGTAAAACTCTCACTGTTTGCAGATGACATGATCCTCTACATATAAAACCCTAAAGACTCCACCAGAAAATTACTACAGCTAATCAATGAATATAGTGAATTTGCAGGATATAAAATCAACACACAGAAATCCCTTGCATTCCTACACACTAATAATGAGAAAGTAGAAAAAGAAAGAAACAATTCCATTCACCATTGCAACAAAAAGAATAAAATACTTAGGAATATATCTACCTAAAGAAACTAAAGACCTATATATAGAAAACTATAAAACACTGATGAAAGAAATCAAAGAGGACACTAATAGATGGAGAAATATACCATGTTCATGGATCAGAAGAATCAATATAGTGAAAATGAGTATACTACCCAAAGCAATCTATAGATTCAATGCAATCCCTATCAAGCTACCAGCAGTATTTTTCACAGAACTAGAACAAATAATTTCAAGATTTGTATGGAAATACAAAAAACCTCGAATAGCCAAAGCAATCTTGAGAAAGAAGAATGGAACTGGAGGAATCAACTGGCCTGACTTCAGGCTCTACTACAAAGCCACAGTCATCAAGACAGTATGGTACTGGCACAAAGACAGAAATATAGATCAATGGAACAAAACAGAAAGCCCAGAGATAAATCCACACACAGATTTTCTTAGTTGATAACCTAATGTCCTTTTCCTGTCTTGTGATTCCATCCAGGTACCACATGAGGCTTCTCTAGGCTTTGACAGTTTCCCAAACTTTCCTCATTTTTGATGACTTAGACAACTTTCAGGAGTACTGGTCAGACATTTAATAGAATGTTCCTCCCTTGGGATTTGTTTGGAGATTTTTTTTATTTTTCAAGATTTGACTGGGTTTATAAATTTGGAGGAGGAAGAAGACAGAGGTAAAGTGACATTCTCATCATATTATATCAAGGGTATATACTCTCAAGACACCTTTCACTGTTGATATTTTCATAAATCACCTGTTGACAGGTTTCCACTATAAAGTTACATTTTTTTTCCCCTATCTATGCTGTACTCTTTAGAAGGAGGCCATTATGCACAGCCCACATTCAAGGAGGGAGAGTTATAATTTGTCTCCATGAGGGAAATAAAAGATTACCAGCATAAATTATTTGGAATTATTCTGCAGAGATGTATCTTTTATGCCCCATTTCATTATTCATTTATATTAATTTGAACCCATAGATATTTATTTTGTGTTCTGCATTATTAATCCAATACCACTTTATTTTGTTGCTCAAACTCCTCTAGCTTTGGCCATTGGGAGCTCTCTGTCTCTGTGACACACTCTCACCGTGCACTGTGGGATGTGCATTGTGTGTTTGTGTTTGTATGGCTGTGTATACATGTGCGTCTTTAGTTCTTCCTTACTTTCTGGTACTGTGTTCCAGAATTCCATGCTTATCTTCCATATTTCCTGCCCCAATCCTAGATTCAAAGATGCAGTCATATCTCCAAGGAGTCCTTTTTTAATTTTCATTTTCAATGAGTAGCATTAGAAACCAAGAGCTGAGTGTCAGATGTGCTTGCTGCCCCTGGCATATCTTTACTTCTATAGTACCTCACTGATGTAACAAGGAAATATTTGTGCTAACCTGTGTATATGTGTATGTCTATAAATATTTTGTATGTAACCACCTGTGTCTGTATTAAGCTAAACATGAGCCCATACTGTCTCCAACTCTAATCGATTACTGTGTTGATCTTCCTAATTTCTCCACTTTCTTAGCCATAATTTCTGCTCCAACAGTGAGAAATCTGGTTATCATAACCATCAATTTGCTTAATTGTTTAATTCCAGCATATACATAGAGGTATTTTAAAATTGTTAACCTGTACCACCATGTACCCCAACTTTAGAGATGATGGTGCTTATATACAGTTGCTTTTGCACTTAGTTATTCAGAGAAGGTTCATTTCCAAAGCTAATTACTTCAATCCCTTCTCCACCCCCTCCTCAGTGAAGTTTTTTATCAGTTTAATTCAGTTAGATTCTTGGCCCATATATTGCGTTATACCATGAGATCTCAGAACCTCCTAAATGCTTTGTTAAGATTTCTGTAAACTAAAGTTCACTCTTGATGCTACAAAGTTCTTTGAGTTTTGACCAGTGTGTAGTGTCATATCCACCATTATAGTATCCTATGGAATAGTTTCATCCTCTACAAGTATTTCCTGAGCTTCACCTATTTAGCCCTCCTTCCCAACCCTGGACTCTTGGCAATTACTGGCTGCCCTGTTTATTGTCTCTAACTTTTCCTTTTTACAGAATATCATATAATTGAAACCATTCAGTATGTAGCTTTTTCAGACTGTTTTATTTCACCTGACAATATGCATTTAAAATTAATGCATGTCTTCAGTGTGGTAGCTTTTTAAATTATTGAATAGTATACTACTGTGTAGATGGACCACAGTTTATCCACACACCTATTAAAAGATGTCTTGATTGCTAAGCTGCTATAAACATTCATGAACAGATTTTTGTGTAGAAATAAATTTTTAAATCATTGGATACTATACTAGGAGCTCAACTGTCAGGTCATATGGTAAGATATTACAGATAAAACTAAATTACCAACCTTCAAAAGGTTATTGTCAAGACGTAAAGTGACAGTTAACTACCACAGAAAACTATGGTAAAAAACGGAATATTACTTGGCCATAAAAGGATGAAATAATGCCATTTGTGGCAAGATGAATGCACCTAGAGATTGTCATATTGAGTGAAGTCAGATCGAGAAAGAACTATCATATGATATTGCTTATATGTGGAATCCAAAAAAGAAAGGCTGCAAATGAACTTATCTACAAAACAGACTAGAGTTACAGGTGTAAAAAATAAACTTATGGTTATGAGGAAGGGGGTTGATTATGGGGTAGGGAAAGAGATAAATTGGAAAATTGGGATTGACACATACATACCACTATATATAAAACAGATAACTAATAAGGACTTACTGTATAGCATAGGGACCTCTACTCTATACTCTGTAATGGCCTATCTGGGAAAAAAACTAAATAGTGGATATATATAATAAACATATAACTGATTCACTTTGCTGTATACCTGAAACTAACACAACATTGCAAATCAACTATACTCCAATACAAATGTAAAAAAAAAAAAAAACTAAAAAAGAAAAAATTAAATGTAAGCATACTTTGGAGATACTGAAGGGTAACCATATTTATTCCATGAAAATCATAACCTGCATGTAATATTTGATGATAAAAAGGAGGAAACAAGGGCCAAAGTTATATAAGAAAATTGTTAAAATTCACTTAGTTCTGAAATTCCATGAAGAGCTTAAAATCTAAATATGGATGAAATTAATGACATTTGACAAGGGCAGGACAAATCAGAAAATTTAAGTGATGAAGTTTAACACTATGCCTAAGATACTAATTAAAATTGAATGTGCATGCATATATCTGTATATATATTATTTCTATTTACATTCAAGTTATCTACCTGAAATAATAAAATATTTAACACTATATTCTAAAAATATTTTCAGTTTTCTACAGTATGATTTTCATTTTATTCTCTTTATTTTGTGAGAAGTATGTTTTGCCCAATTATTTGATTAACAATTGTTTTTGCCTGTATGTTATATCTTTTCAAAACATAAAAATGGCATGTCATATGTGATTTTCAAATACACACCCAGGCCCTGTGTTGGTACATCTGGCTTGCTGCTTGAGTAGACTGATGGACTTGAAATGCAGTACAGGTTGTGTATTAGTCTCTCAGTCGTGTCTGACTCTGCAACCCCATGGACTGTAGCTCTCCAGGCTCTTCTGTCCATGGAATTCTCCAGGCAAATATACTGGAGTGGGTAGCCATTCCCTTCTTCAGGGGATCTTCCCAACCCAGAGATTGAACCCGGGTCTCCCACACTGCAGGCAGATTCTTTACCATCAGAGTCACCGAGGAAGACCTGGGAATACTCTTAGGAAAGTACAGAACAAACAATAAAAAGGGGTAGCCTAGGGAAGATTCAACAGTGAAATATTTAAAGTGAATGTTTTGGAGCATCGGAGCATTTGAACTGGCAGTGTAGTATTGTGGAAATAACAGTTTCGGAGTGAGACAAATCTCAGCTCACAATCTGCTCTGCCACTGTGTCTACTTGGGCGAGGTACCCTGAGCTTCACCTGTAAAGTAACATAATAATAGGTGGAATGTATTGAGTACTTATTATGGGCCAGGAATAGGCCAAGCAACTTACTTGAATTCACTTTTATTAATCCTGATTTCAAAATACAATTCCATGCTATGAAATATTGTATATATATTATGCCTTATCCTTTGTGACCCCATGGACTATAGCCCACCAGGATCTTCTGTCCATGGGATTCTCCAAACCAGAATATTTGAGTGGGTTGCCATTTTCTCCTCCAGGAGATCTTCCCAATCCAGGGATCACAGCCATGTCTCTTGCATCATAGGCAGATTCTTTACCTTCTGAGCCATTGGGTTGACCAAAAAGCTCAATCTTTTCTGTACAATGGTATGGTAAGATACAAATGAACTTTTTGGCCAACTCAGTACATGCAAACATTTTGCTCCTTACATAGACAAGGACCAAGAGACTCAGCTAAGGATACAAAACCAGGAGACAGTTGCATGGACATGGGGGCAATGCTCACCTGGTCCCAGTTCTAACTTACTCCGAAGCTTATTTTGATCTCATCAATCAGAACTCTTCTCATGACCTGAAGAATTCCAAAGTCCCTGAACAGAACTTTATGGATTTCCCGGCACAAATCTTCCTATTGTACCAAAGACTGATAGGTTATATTTCTGTTAGCTTCAGGCAAGATAAAGGTGTAGAGAAGCATACCCCTGTTTTCCTTCTCCTCATGCCCCATCCTTTCCCCTGACACATTTCCTCGGTAAGGCTGTTACTTTTCCCACGAGGACAGGGGTGTTTACTATTCTTCCCAGAAGCCACATTTCCAGTTATTGACTAATATTAAAACAAGGAACAAATGAAAAGTGATTAGAATACGTTCAAGAACCAGAATAGTGTTGCAGGAAGAATCGAGATGTTATCTGCAGTAGAACTGGCAAACCATACTGGAGAGATGCAAAATCCCCACGATAACATAGATGCAGTGACCAAAGATAGTCTTCAAAGGATAGTGAGCCAGTGACTTTAGTGGCTATCCCAATGAAACTAACATTCTATAAGAATACCATGTGGTGTGAATGAGATCAACAGACTCAAGATGAAAGCTCCAGACCAGACTGCCATTGAAACACATGCTTGCCTAAAAGTTTTCATATTCCTGGCAAAGAGGAGTTGGAAATTTGTAACAGCTCACATACTTATCTAGATTGTCATATATAATTATACTCAAATTAACTATATGGTTTTCTCATTCCAATGACTGGACTTTCTTAGTTGCAAATACATAGAAGCGGACATTTCTTGAGTGAAAGTCGCTCAATCGTGTCTGACTCTTTGTGACCCCATGGACTATATAGGCTCTCCTTTGTTTCAAATAGGACCATTCATTTTCTCACTTAATTTTCAAAACTCCTTCACAGTGAGCCTTATTATCCGGGTATATAGCCAGAAAGTAAAATAAGAAGGATTTGAACTCAATATGCTCTCCATCAAGTTCTTTCTATTATTCAGTGATGCTCTTATTTTTTGACAGTCTTTATCAAATGTTGGATTAAGAATTCTTCAGATATTATTATAAATATCTATACTGGATATACCTCAATTAACCACTGAAATAAAAATTCTAGTACCTAGAGTAGGCACTACAGGGAAGGTATGCCTCTTCTAAAGATTAATTCTAGAATTAGCTTCTACTGTAAAAGCCTCTGTCCATGTCTCTAAATTCATCCTCCAATTGCCATAAATATTCTGCTGCAGTTAGGCTGTCCACATAACCTTCCCTACTTTTTATTTAATCTATACTTCTGCTTGTGCTTTTCCCCTGAACCATGATGCTCATTTTCCTGCAGTTTAAATCATTTCTTTCAGAGAAGTCCTCCTCAGACACTCCCAGACACAGTGATCATGTACCTAGGAAACTGTTTATCTGCATTGCCCACATGCAGAAAATATGTCCCCTTTCATTGGTATTCACCCTATTTTATATGTATGCCCTGACTCCCCAACCACACTGGCCATCTGTGAAGGGTAGCCTAATATTTCTTGATTTATCTTATATATTCCTGGTAAGTGGATCTCATCACTGATTCAATGGACATGAATTTGAGCAAACTCCAGGAGATGGCAAAGAACAAAGGAGCTGGCATGCTGCAGTCCATAGGGTCACAAAGAGTCGGACACGAGTTAGCCACTGAACAACCTCAACAGATTGGCTCTCAACAAGGCTTCAATTAATGTCAGAGGTTGATGACAGTGAGGGATGGTTCTAATGACAATGGTGACCGTGATATCTATGTAATTTCATATCTTAAAAACTGGTATGTCCACCTAATCAGATGATATGAATGAAAAATATTGTAAGGGTAATATAACTCTGGGAGTTGGTGATGGACAGAGAGGCCTGGTGTGCTGCGATTCATGGGGTCACGAAGAGTCAGACACAACTAAGCAACTGAACTGAACTGAATATGGAATATTTATTAGATGTTAATTACTGTTGTTACTCATTTTTCTTCTCAGCCCTAAGAGTGCTATTATTCTTCCCATTTTAATGGGTATTCAGAGGCTGAGAACTTTTCCAAGGTTCACAGTAAGTAGCAGAGTCAGAATTCTTTTTTCTCTTTTCTCCAACTCCCTACATTTCAAAACTGTGCTGAAATATTGGGTTTGCCAACAAGTTTGCTCAGGTTTTCCATAACATCTTACAGAAAAACCTGAATCAACTTGTTGCCTAACTCAATCTCATGAGCTGTAAAGGGTCTCTGGGCAAACCAGCTGGGTGCATCAGGGCCCAGCGCAGGGGTGATGGGCCAATAACTGCTATCTGGCAATCAAGATTTGCTTATTTTATTTTATTTTACTTTACAACACTGTATTGGTTTTGCCATACTTGTAAGAGCCTGTAGTCACTGAGATTCAGATTGGTGTTTTGAACTTCAGGCATTGTAACTTTCTAAGCAAGCCTTCGTTAACACCTTAGTATTTATACCAATTTAGCTCTGGAGTAAGATCAGACACAACTCAGTTTCACCAAGTATCTTGCTCCTGACAAATATAGCTCTTCACAAGACAAATCACAGCCAGAGGGAAAGGAAGGATATAACATTCTAAAATATTAGCATTCTTAAAGGGACTTCCATAAAAAAGAAGGGAGATATAATTAATAAATATAAAAAATTCTTTAAAAATATTCTTCTATGGATTCCAAATATTTTTATTTCAAGATGATGGAAATTGTTGACCTCTCACCTTTGTCACCAACAGTCCCCCACAACTTTCCTGTCAAGGAGAAATGTTAGCTTGGAGTAAAATTGGCCCTAGGCACTTAGCTTCCTTGTATGTACTACAAATTCCTTATAACATGATCTGCTTTTCTGGGCTTGTCTTTTCTTAATTTTGATAAAAATAAGATGAAGATACCGCTATAGAAATAAATGTTAAGAATTCTATATTCCGCTACTTGTACTGTGGTATATAATCATCACTATTAGTCAGCTCCTCTGAACATCTGGAGACATATTCTGAAATAAAAATAATAAAAGAAATGAGTGTGTTCAGTGATTGTTGGGCTATTTAGGAGTTATGCTTTCAATTGAAATAGAATCAAGATAACTCTGAAAAGAAACAGTATCTTTTTATAGGAGAAACATGTAAAATGATTGCTCAGAAACTAAAGAGGTTTGGTCCACTAGATGACACTTTATATTTTCTTTGATTTTTTTTCAACCATTTGTTAATTAAAACACCCAAAAATCTAATTTAAAACTTTCTAGTCTCTACCTATGTAATTACTATAGCAAATTAGGCACTCGTGTCAGCCAAAATTTCAAAACAATAGACTGCAATTGTCTCTACTTTTCAAAGACCCATTTAACTCACAAACTACAATAAAACTGTGCTTGCTAGTGTCATTAATGACTCGATAATTGTATATCTTGATGAATATGTTTTAGTCCTATTTTTATTTGACCATTCTGATATTTTTTGGTACTTTTACCTTTCTCGTCTTCTGAAAATTCTCTTCTTTAGATGTCTCTGGTTCATCGTGAACCTAACTAACTATATTTCTTCCTATATTCTTCATGGGTTTCTATTATTTTCACCATTCTTATTATTTGGAGTTCCTCAGATTTAACCTTTGGTCCACAGTTTTTTTGGTCTTCCTACATTCTGAGTGATTCCATGCAACATTTATGGTTTGAGTCACTACCTGTAGGCTGATGGCTTCAAAAGTTACATTTACACTTCAAAGAAACCCCCCACTACACACACACAGAGCCTCAGACTCATATATCAAAATACATCTTGACCGTCCTGTAAGAATCTCAAACTCAGCATATCAGAAACTAAATTTGTCATACTCTCCTCTAAATCTGTTCTCTTTTTGTCTTTATTTCATTACCTCAATCAATTGGCCTGTCACTCAGGCTAGAAGCCGGAAAAGTAATCTACAATTCTTCACTCTCTTTCACACTCCAGACTCAATACATATTTGACCAATTTTACCTCACATATAGGTTTCATTTCGATTCCTTCTCTTTCAACTTGACCCTTATTAATATGCCATGTTTTCTGACTTTCACTGACTCTTGTCTATTCTATAACAGTAACCTCTAAATTTGATTCTGTCTCTCCAACTGGCTTTATCACTTCTCCCAAGCTTCCTCAGTGACCTACCTAAGCCACAAAAACATCCTTCTATGCCCCCTTTCTCTCTAAAATAAATGAGAAGTTCCATAGTTTAACCTACAAGGCATTTGTGATCTGACCCCTTCAACTTCACCGTTTGTCTTCCTCCACATTCAGGGGGTGACAGAGGATGATGGTTGGATGGCATCATTGACTCAATGGAAATGAGTTTGAGCAAACTCCAGGAGACAGTGAAGAACAAGGAAGCCTGGTATGCTGCAGTCCATGGGGTCACAAAGAGTCGGACACAACTGAGCAATTGAACAACAATTACCACTTTCCTCTTTAAATAAACTGTTCCTTCAAAATCTAGTTTTCTGGAAGGCACAGGATTTACTGTTCTAAATCTTTCCTTAATAGGAGACTACTGAGATACAAACAATTCTCTCTTCTATGTTAAACACATAAAGTATATTTTAAAATAAAGCACTGGTCTATAAGAGGGAAATGTTAACCATAATTTGAGATTATTATAACTTGATGAACATTTTGCAATATTGCCTTTAGAGTATCAGGAAGACAACATCCTTTGTGCTTTGATTTCTCTACGTGGTGTGGTCTTTCAAAAATGTCTTTTGTGCTCATTGCCTTTTTAATAAGAAATGGTGTGTGTGCACGTATGTGGTGTGCATGTACACATGTGGCAAGACACGTGAATAATGACAGTCTTGAAGGCTTTTGTGCAGGGTGCTGATGAACACTGATTTAATTTCTTGAACTATAGTTTATGAACTACTTCTGTTTTAAAAAGGAATTGGTCCTCAAGCAAAGACAGCTTTTAATGCTGAGTTCTATAATTATTGTAATGTCCTTTCTAACAGCTGTGTTTTCTCTATGTGTATTTTTAGCAGGAGTGCTTATAAAAGCAGAACTATATGTCCTTTTGCCCAAAGCCCTCTCTACCTGCATCCATCAATTTCCCTGTCTTCTTCACCCAGTAAATACTCATTCCACTTACCTTGTAGTGAACTGTTGATTTTAGGGAACTGTTTTAAATGGCTGGGTATAATCAGCTTTTACTTCATAAGATTACTTCCTGGACAAGTGTTACATAGATATTTGAATTTCAATGGATAGTCAGTGTTTGGATATGTAGTTCTCTATTTAGGATTGTGATGCCAGGAAATGTCAAAAATATCACCAAGTGTTCTTAAGAGCATTGCTGCCAACCAAATTAACTTATTCATTCATTAGTCACTTAAAGGACTCCTCTTATGTTTAAGAAAAGATTAAAGTCATGAGTCATTCCCTCATTGTATCTACTGTGTAGTGAGAGAAGCAGAAAATAAACTAAAATTATAAGATATAGAAAATACCATTACCAAATATCTACAGCATGCTAAGGAAGCCAAAAGGCAGGCACTTAGCACCATGGAAGAGTCAGAGAAGGCTGCCTGGAGGAAGAGCCGTATGTGTAGAGTAATTAGAAACTTCATCCAGGCCCTTCAACCCAACCTGTCCTTCTCAAAGCTATTTCTAGGTATTTCCATCATCCCTCTCAAGCAGTTGCTTAGTTTGTTCTTTGGATTTTTTTATGTGAACCATTTTTTTAAAGTCTTTATTGAATTTGTTGCAATATTGCTTATTTTATGTGTTATTTTTTGGCCATGAGGCATATGGGACCTTGACTCCCCAACCAGAGATTGAACTCACACATTCTGCACTGGAAGGTCAAGTCTTAACCACTGGACCACCAGGGAAGTCTCAGTTGCTTAATACGAATGAAAGAATCTGTCATATTTAGTCAAGATGTTAATCTGAGTTCTAAATTAATTTAGTTTTGTCATATTTTATTTTAAAAGAAAAGTTAGCAGGGGGTGGGATGAATTGGGAGATTAGGATACACACACACACACACACACACACACACACACACTGTTTATACTATGTATAAAACAGATAACTAATGAGAACCTAGTGTATAAGACAGGGAACTCTACTCATTGCTCTGAGGAGACCTAAATGGGAAGGAAATTCAAAAAAGAGGGTTCAGATGTAAACATACAGCCAATTCATTTTACTGTACAGAAGAAACTAATACAACAGTGTCATGCAACTATACTCCAATAAAAATTAATTTTAAAAAAAGAAAAGTTAGCAATAGTTATCAATAAGCATTCACTGAGCACTAAGTATGCCAAGTATTGTGCTAAGGGCCTGGAATATAAAAGTGAGGAAGACTGTCCCTGTGCTGAAGGAACTAAAAACATCTTGAAATAATGAGTAATTAATGTATAAATACAGTATTTACAATATATACATTTGTTTGTAGGATTATAGAGAAAGTATGTGAAGAGTGTGAGAAGGGGGCTTCCTAGGTGGTCCTAGTGGTAAAGAATCCACCTGTCAATGCAGGATACATATGAGGAGCGGGCATTATCCTTGGATCAGGAAGATCCCCTGGAGGAGGGCAAGGCAACTCACTCCAGCATTCTTGCCTGGAGAATCTCATGGACAGAGGAGCCTGGAGGGCCATGGTCCAGAGTCACAGAGAGTCAGACAAGACTGAAGTGACTTACTCTTGCCTTGAAAATCCCATGGATGGAGGAGCCTGCTAGGGTGCAGTCCAGGGGGTCGTGAAGAGTCAGACATGACTGAGCGACTTCACTTTCACTTTTCACTTTCATGCACTGGAGAAGGAAATGGCAACCCACTCCAGTGTTCTTGCCTGGAGAATCCCAGGGACGGGGGAGCCTGGTGGGCTGCCGTCTCTGGGGTCGCACAGAGTCAGACACGACTGAAGTGACTTAGCAGCAGCAGAAGTGACTTAGCAGGCAGGCACATGTGAGAGGGAAGGAGGCCAAGAGAGAGCAGGTGTATGAGGTGATGGTTGAGTTGAATAGGAAGTAACCAGGAGGAAGGAACAGAATAAACAAAGTCATGGAGGTGAGAAACATCTCAGGATTTAATGAAAACACCATAACAAAGTGCAGTGAGTCCTGAGGGAGGCGTTATGTTGGGGGAGAAAGTAAGGAAAAGTGCAAAAAAAAAAAAAAAAGGCAAGAAATGAAGCTGCAGGGAAGCAGGAACAGTGTTATGAAGGGCACTGTGATCTCACAAAGTTACGCTGAAGCGGCTAACAGCCCTCAAACCTCACTGGCTTTAAACAGCAAAGTGTTTAACTCCTAGGACATTGGGCTGCTCAAAAGATTAGCTCAGTGCTTCCCCTCACATCGTCGGCTCACAAGTAGCCAGTCTGTCTGTGGCCAGACTCCAGCGCTGCAGTCCCTGCTACGTGGCTCCAACAGCTCCCTGCCCAGAAAGGATCTCTGAGCCTGCGGCACACCCTCCTCTTCCACCTCCCCCCACCAGGGGCACAGGGCCTGACCTTTTATCTTCCCTTCCAACTCAAATTCGTGTGGGTCTTTCTTTCCCAGACTTCATTGTCCGAAAGTCTGCAGTCTGCAGTGGGCCTTGCTCCACGTGGGGATGTAGCTTTAATGGGTTTTTCGGGGAAGGTGAGCTGTGTCTTACTGTTCTGCCATCTTGAGCCCTCCTCCATCACTTCCTAGAGTTTTGGATAGAGTTAATTTCCAGATGGAAGAAAATTTTTTAGATTATTTATTATAAATTTCTCAGTTTTATTACATTCAGATCAGGAAATGTTAACTGTATCCTCTCTCTTTTGGAATTTATTGAGGCTTACTTTGTGGCCCACTAATATTTAATTTGTATGGATGTTCCCAGTGTACTTGAAAACATGGTATGTTATTTGTCTGTCTGTGTGTGTGTGTATGTGTATATATATATGTGTAAGATTTTCTTTATTATTTATGTTGTTGTTGCTGTTCAGTCACTCAGTCATGTCTGATTCTTTGTGACCCAGCATGCCAGGCTTTCCTGTCCTTCACAATCTCCCAAAGTTTGCTCAAATTCATGTCCATTGAATCAGTGATGCCATCCAACCATCTCATCCTCTGTCACCTCCTTCTCCTCCCACCCTCAATCTTTCCCAGCATCAGAGTCTTTATCTATAAGCCGGTTCTTTGCATCACATGGTCAAAGTTTTGGAGGTTCAACTTCAGCATCAGTCCTTCCAATGAATATTCAGGATTGATTTCCTTTAGGACTGATTTATGTAGTCTATATCTTCAGTTATTTTTGTTCATATGATCCACTGCTAGTCAACACCAGAACATCTCCTACAAATTTTGCTCTATACGTGGTGCTGCCATATTAATGGCTCCCTAGTCTTTAAGGCAATAAATCATCCAGCTTCACATTATATAATGGTTTCTAAGCTTGAGTTCCACTTAGTCAAATAGTAAATCTTTCCCCCTCAGTTTTAAATGTGTTTGCATTTACCTAGTTTTGCCTAATTTTAAAACAAAATTTTTAAATGTTTTGGTTTTAATTGCATCTCCTGAAATATAGTTACAGGAAAATTCTTGATTAAGTTAGAATGCATCTCTGAAAATTCCCTTTTACTCACACCTCTGCTTTCCTCCTTCTCACCCACTCCCACCCTCCATGTCCAATCCAGCAGCAAGCCCCATGCATAATACTGAGAAACTATCGAATTCACTATTTCTTTCACTCCCACCACCTTGTTTGGTTGTCCAGATTTCTTCAGAAGTCTTCTGCCTGAAATCTTTTCCCTTACCACTCTCTTTCCTCATGGACATCAGAAGTGATTTTTTTTTTTTTTTTGAGACATTAGAATTAGATCATGTCATATCTCTGCATAAAACGTTACAAAAAAATCTCCCTTAAAATTCAAATTCTGAAGCTATTCTGTATGAATCTCTATAGTCTTTCCTGACTAATGTCAACCTCATCTCAGGACACTATCTCCTAAGTGTCAAATATTCTGGCATCTTCTGGTTCCTCCAGAACAATGTCATTTCCATTCTGGAACTTCATTCTGTGTCTTCTACCTGGAACTCCTCTAGTTTCTCTCTTTAACCAATCAGCTTTTACTCATCTCCCAAGACTCAGCTCAAAAGTTATTTCCTCAGGAGATGATTTCTGACCACCCTATCTATATTAGATCTCTCACACTATTTATTAAAAAAACATTTCCTTCATTGCACTTCTACAATTGCTACTTATATGTGTTTGTGCTGTCTCTCCCCTACTGGTGTTCTGTTCTTCTAGGGGAAGGACTTGTCCCTCTTTTAATGTCATATATCTAGAGTCTGGTGTACTTGCAGGCAAGTAATACTTTCTCTACATTTGCTGAGTTGAGAAAATTTTAATTATATATGAGGGTACTCAGTCTCTGAGGATTTATATGACTTTGCTTAAGCATTAAAACATTAGGAGAGTCATACTACTTTTAGTTGTAGTATTTGAGAAATTCTCATTACACAAGTCAATAGAGATTCAAATAAAGTCAAAGATTTACATCATTGTATATCATCCAACTAGATGCTGGCTCTGCAAGTGCTGCCCCCTTTTAGCCCTTAGTTCTCTGGATTTCCATCCTTCTAAGGCAGCTGAGGTCAGGGGCAGTGGCCAAGAGGAGCTACCCCTCGCGAGGTCAGGGGTGGTGGCTGAGAGGAGCTACCCCACTTCCAAGGAGCAGTGGCTGCTTGGGCGCAGGAGGGCCGAGAGGAGCTACTCCACATTCAAGGTCAGTAGGGGCTGCCGTGAGGAGATACCCCTTGTCCAAGGTAAGAGAAATCCAAGTAAGATGGTAGGTGTTGCAAGAGGGCATCAGAAGGCAAACACACTGAAACCATAATAAAGAAAACTAGTCAATCTGATCACACAGAACACAACCTTGTCTAACTCAATGAAACTAAGCCATGCCCTGTGGGGCACCCAAGATGAACGGGTTATGGCGGAGAGGTCTGACAGCACGTGGTCCACTGGAGAAGGGAATGGCAAACCACTTCAGTATTCTTGCCTTGAGAACCCCATGAACAGTATGAAAAGGCAAAATGATAGGATACTGAAAGAGGAACTCCCCAGGTCAGTAGGTGCCCAATATGCTACTGGAGATCAGTGGAGAAATAACTCCAGAAAGAATGAAGGGATGGAGCCAAAGCAAAAACAATACCCAGTTGTGGATGTGACTGGTGATAGAAGCAAGGTCTGATGCTGTAAAGAGCAATATTGCATAGGAACCTGGAATGTCAGGTCCATGAATCAAGGCAAATTGGAAGTGGTCAAACAGGAGATGGCAAGAGTGAATGTCAACATTCTAGGAATCAGTGAACTAAAATGGACTGGAATGGGTGAATTTAACTCAGATGACCATTATATCTACTACTGTGGGCAGGAATCCCTTAGAAGAAATGGAGTAGCCATCACGGTCAACAAAAGAGTCCGAAATGCAGTACTTGGATGCAATCTCAAAAATGACAGAATGATCTCTGTTTGTTTCCAAGGCAAACCATTCAATATCACAGTAATCCAAGCCTATGCCTCAACCAGTAATGTTGAAGAAGCTGAAGATGAACAGTTCTATGAAGACCTACAAGTCTTTTAGAACTAACACCCCCAAAAGATGTCCTTTTCATGATAGGGGACTGGAATGCAAAAGTAGGAAGTCAAGAAACACCTGGAGTAACAGGCAAATTTGGCCTTGGAATGTGGAATGAAGCAGGGCAAAGACTAATCGAGTTTTGCCAAGAAAATGCACTGGTCATAGCAAACACCCTCTTCCAACAACACAAGAGAAGACTCTACACATGGACATCACCAGATGGTCAACACCGAAATCAGGTTGATTATATTCTTTGCAGCCAAAAATGGAGAAGCTCTATACAGTCAGCAAAAACAAGACTGGGAGCTGACTGTGATCATGAATTCCTTATTGCCAAATTTAGACTTAAATTGAAGAAAGTAGGGAAAACCACTAGACCATTCAGGTATGACCTAAATCAAATCCCTTCTGATTATACAGTGGAAGTGAGAAATAGATTTAAGGGACTAGATCTGATAGATAGAGTGCCTGAAGAACTATGGACGGAGGTTCATGACATTGTACAGGAGACAGGGATCAAGACCATCCCCATGGAAAAGAAATGCAAAAAAGCAAAATGGCTGTCTGGGGAGGCCTTACAAATAGCTGTGAAAAGAAGAGAAGTGAAAAGCAAAGGAGAAAAGGAAAGATATAAGCATCTGAATGCAGAGTTCCAAAGAATAGCAAGGAGAGATAAGAAAGTATTCCTCAGCAATCAGTGCAAAGAAATAGAGGCAAACAACAGAATGGGAAAGACTAGAGAACTCTTCAAGAAAATTCGAGATACCAAGGGAACATTTCATGCAAAGATGGGCTCGAAAAAGGACAGAAACGGTTATGGACCTAACAGAAGCAGAAGATATTAAGAAGAGGTGGCAAGAATACACAGAAGAACTGTACAAAAAAGATCTTCACGACCCAGATAATCACAATGGTGTGATCACTCACCTAGAGCCAGACATCCTGGAATGTGAAGTCAAGTGGGCCTTAGGAAGCATCACTATGAACAAAGCTAGTGGAGGTGATGGAATTCCAGTTGAGCTATTTCAAATCCTGAAAGATGATGCTGTGAAAGTGCTGCACTCAATATGCCAGCAAATTTGGAAAACTCAGCAGTGGTCACAGCACTGGAAAAGGTCAGTTTTTATTCCAATCCCAAAGAAAGGCAATGCCAAAGAATGCTCAAACTACCGCACAGTTGCACTCATCTCACACAATAGCAAAGTAATGCTCAAAATTCTCCAAGCCAGGCTTCAGCAATACGTGAACTGTGAATTTCCAGATGTTCAAGCTGGTTTTAGAAAAGGCAGAGGAACCAGAGATCAAATTGCTAACACCTGCTGGATCATCGAAAAAGCAAGAAAGTTCCAGAAAAACATCTATTTCTCCTTTAGTGACTATGTCAAAGCCTTTGACTCTGTGGATCACAACAAACTGTGGAAAATCTGAGAGAGATGGGAATACCAGACCACCTGACCTGCCTCTTGAGAAACTTATATGCATGTCAGGAAGCAACAGTTAGAACTGGACATGGAACAACAGACTAAATAGGAAATAGGAAAAGGAGTACATCAAGGTTGTATATTGTCACCCTGCTTATTTAACTTATATTCAGAGTACATCATGAGAAACACTGGGCTGGAAGAAGCACAAGCTGGAATCAAGATTGCTGGGAGAAATATCAATAACCTCAGATATGCAGATGATACCACCCTTATGGCAGAAAGTGAAGAGGAACTGAAGAGCCTCTTGATAAAAGTGAAAGAGGAGTGAAAAGGTTGGCTTGAAGCTCAACATTCAGAAAACTAAGATCATGGCATCCGGTCCCATCACTTCATGGCAAACAGATGGGGAAACAGTGGAAGCAGTGTCAGACTTTATTTTGGGGGGCTCCAAAATCACTGCAGATGGTGACTGCAGCCATCAAATTAAAAGACACTTACTCCTTGGACGAAAAGTTATGACCAACCTAGATAGCATATTCAAAAGCAGAGACACTACTTTGCCAACAAAGGTCCATCTAGTCAAGGCTATGGTTTTTCCAGTGGTCATGTATGGATGTGAAGTTAGACTGTGAAGAAAGCTGAGCACCAAATTGATGCTTTTGAACTGTGGTGTTGGAGAAGACTCTTGAGAGTCTCTTGGACTGCAAGGAGATCCAACCAGTCCATCCTAAAGGAGGTCAGTCCTGAGTGTTCATTGGAAGGACTGATGCTAAAGCTGAAACTCCAATACTTTGACCACCTCATGTGAAGAGTTGACTCATTGGAAAAGACTCTGATGCTGGGAGGGATGGGGGGCAGGAGGAGAAGTGGATGACAGAGGATGAGATAGCTAGATGGCATCACCGACTCGGTGCACATGAGTCTGAGTAAACTCCGGGAGTTGGTGATGGACAGGGAGGCCTGGTGTGCTGCGATTCATGGAGTTGCAACGAGTCAGACACAACTGAGCAACTGAACTGAACTGAACTGAAGGCAGCAACACCCAGACTGGGTAACTGGTGAACCCTTCCCCAGGCCTGTTAGCCAAACAATCCACGTCACACTTGAAGGGGATCTGTTGCTGGCTTCCCCAACACCAACATTAGATTTCATCTTTGATTCAGAACCCACTGACCTTGAAAAGGTAGAAAGAAAAACCCTTTTATATTGTGAAACTTAAAACACATTAACATGAGCAGCATCACTTATTTTACTGCAAGCATCTCTTAAAGGGAGACAGAGACAAGGAGCTAAAACAAAAATCAGCATTAAAAATTTTTTTTGAACAGGAAGCAGACAGCAGAAAGGTGTAAAAGAAGATAAAAGAGCAGACTTTCAAATTCTTTTTCATCTTAGGGGGAAAGGAAAAAAAAAGGAGATTTCTCAATATAGGAAGTGTGGATATTCTTGGCATAATGCCTGTCTAGCACTTCCCTGCACTGTTCCTTTCTCGATCACCCCTCCCCCAAACCCTCAGCTGAGTTCTCATTTGCATAATTAAACTGCTTGACAGGGATGCTGAGAGAGTGGAACAAGCCATGCACTGAGCCAAGAATTCTTCAAATGCCATCCTTACCTTGAGCCCCACAGCACAACGGAAACCATTTGAGAAGAAAGTGGAAGCTATATGCTGACATTCAAAAACTCTATGACATATATTTTATGAAATTGAGAAGTTTATCATGGGCCTACTTGCCTGAGGGCACAAAGAACCCAGGCACTACCAAGGGGCTTAATATGAGGATTTGTGAGGACTGAAAGAGAACATTTAAATGCTGGTCAAGGCTGACCCCATACATGAGATGAGTTCATTCTCTCCATGAGAGACATGACATATCCCAACAAATCCCAGCCACTAGAGTCCCTGGTTCAGGTAAATCACCTTCAAGAAAGTACCTATCATATGCATAAAGGTTATCTTGTGGCTGATGGTCTATGAGCAAGCATATGTATTTGCAAGAACTCAAGAATCTTTTTTCACTGAGAACACTGAGGAATAAGACAGAGGGTGAATTCTGAGTAGGAAGAAATTATGGAGAATAAAGGAGGAATCGTAAACTAGTTCAGTTTGATCTGAAAGGACATCCCAACATAATGCTTCAAGCATGGAGGCTGATGCCGAAAAGCAGGCACTAACCTTTCCTTGAGCTTTGCCTTAGGCCAGCTCAGCTGATGTTCCCAGTCACAAGATGTTTAACAATTAATAATGTTAACAGGAAAAATCGGTTAAAACACTTGTGAGTTGAAGTGTATGTGGGTTTCGATATGTCTTAGCTACAGACACGGAGAAGGCAATGGCAACTTGCCTGGAAAATCCTATGGATGGAGGAGCCTGGTAGGCTGCAGTCCATGGGGTCACGAAGAGTCAGACATGACTGAGCGACTTCACTTTCACTTTTCACTTTCATGCATTGGAGAAGGAAATGGCAACCCACTCCAGTGTTCTTGCCTGGAGAATCCCAGGGATGGAGGAGCCTGGTGGGCTGCCGTCTATGGAGTCGCACAGAGTTGGACACGACTGAAGCGACTTAGCAGCAGCAGCAGCAGCTACAGACAGAATGGAGATGTTGGCCAGAACCCAGGGCAGCAGATTCCTGTCTGGTGGGAGTTAGTGGACTGCCACAGCAGCAAAGACTAACTCCAGCCATGGCTTGCTTCTCTCCTGAGCACATGTGCTGGCCAGTGATACTGTACCGTCATCCCGTGGATTTAACATCACTCATACTGTGTAGGGTGAACCGTAGCATCCATTAGTTCAAGTTCCTGCCCCTGCTGAGGAATATAAGCTTCATGACAGTGTATGTTTTGTCTGACTTGTGCATGGCCATATTCCAGTACAGTACCTAAACCAGGGCTGCTACATGGTAGCACTAAATAAATATTGGACCAAGAAATGGATGAATGAGTAAACAAACAGGAAGCTGAATAGAAGTTCAGGAGAGTGACCAATTCCTTGGTTTTAAAACTCAAAGCCCTGCATCCCAGGGATCACCTCAGTCCTAAATCCCATCCACCATTCCATGACGGATGATGACCCCCGATACCCAACCACATGGGTGAAAACCATATGGGTTGGGCATGAGAGCCTATTCACCGAACAAATGTGTTTTGAGCATGTCATATATGCCGGACACTGCTCCAGGCTCTAGGATTAGGGCAGTGGATGAGCCACAGAAACATCTACTGAAACAGAGTGGATATTCTGGGATGGCAGTCCTTAAATACACAGACTTAACAGGTATACAGATAATACAAGATCAGGTAGCAAGACGTTCTATGAGGACCAAGGAGGTGGCGTAAAAGAGAGGGCAAGGGATATGTTTTGGATATGGAGATCAGCAAACATCTCCCTGATTTGAATAATGTCCCAAATGAAGTAAGGGAGTGAACTTCAAGGACATGTGGGGAATGTGTGCTGAGAAGAGGAAACGCAAACCCCCAGGCCTTGAAGCTGGAGTTCACCAGGCTGTTGGAGGAATCAAACTTTGCTAAAGTTTGAACCACTCTCTGGAGTTCAGGGCTGCTGAAAACCAGCCAGTATGACCACCTCTCTATCTGTGCATACCTTTATTCATTCACTCATTTAAAAAACATTTTTCTAGGTCTCCACTCTGTGCCAGGTACTATCCGCATGCTGTCATACAAAGATGACGAGGTATTTCCTTGCTCTTATCTTTCCCTCATCCCCAAGAGATAGGGCCATTCCCCAATATCCTCAAGAGCTGTCTGAAGCCATACTCTGAGCAGACTAAAGACCATAAACAACCTTGCAGCATAACCCCTACCGTCCCATAGCCTGGGGTCTCCTGCTTTATAGGTGCCCTGTCCCCGTAAGGGTCATCACTGCAGTAGGTACACAGAGTTGGATAATTAAAAGGACTCATGAAAAAGCAAGGGAATTAAAAAAAAATTCTACTTCTGTTTCATTGACTATGCTAAAGTCTTTCACTGCGTGGACCACAACAAACTGTAGGATATTCTTAAAGAGGTGGGAATACCAGACCACCTTACCTATATCCTGAGAAACCCATGCAAGACAAGAAGCAACAGTAAGAACCGAGAATGGAACAATGGATTGGTTCAAAACTAGGAAAGGAGTAAGTCAAGGCTCTATATTGTCACTCTGCTTATCTAATTCTATGCAGAGTATATCATACAAAATGCTGGGCTGGATGACTCGCAAGCTGGAATCAAGATAGCATTGAGAAATATCAACAACCTCAGATATGCAGGTGACACCACCCTTATGGCAGAAAGTGAAAAAGAACTAAAGAGCTTCTTCATGTGGGTGAAGGAAGAGAGTGAAAAAGCTGGCTTAAAACTCAAAATTCAAAAAACTAAGACCATGGCATCTGGTCCCATCACTTCATGGCAAACAGATGGGGAAACAATGGAAACAGTGAGAGACTTTACTTTCTTAGGCTCCAAAATCACTGTAGATGGTGACTGTAGCCATGAAATCAAAAGATGCTTGCTCCTGGGAAGAAAAGCTATGACAAACCTAGACAGCATATTAAAAACCAGAGACATTACTTTGCCATCACAGATTTGTGTAGTCAAAGCTATGGTTTTTCCAGTAGTCATGTATGGATGTGAGAGCTGGACCATAAAGAAGTCTGAGCACCAAAGAATTGATACTTTGAATTGTGGTGCTGGAGAAGACTCTTGAGAGTCCCTTGGACAGCAAGGAGATCAAATTAGTCAGTCCTAAAGGAAATCTATCCTGAATATTCATCGGAAGGACTGAAGCTGAAGCTCCAATTCTTTGACCATCTGATGGGAAGAGCCAACTCATTGGAAAATGCCCTGATGCTATGAAAGATTGAGGGCAGGAGGAGAAGGGGACAACAGAAGATGAGATGGTTGGATGGCATCACTGACTCAATGGACATGAGTTTGTGCAAACTCCAGCAGATAGTGAAGGACAGGGAAGCCTGGTGTGCTGTAGTTTATGGGGTTGCAGAGTCTGACATGACAAAGCAACTGAACAACAACAACGTGAAATCCTAGAGGGGCTGGATCATGGAAAAAGCAAGAGGGTTCCAGAAAAGCATCTATTTCTGCTTTACTGACTATGTCAAAGCCTTTGACTCTGTGGATCACTATAAACTGTGGAAAATTCTGCAAGAGATGGGAATACCAGACCACCTGACCTGCCTCTTGAGAAATCTGTATGCAGGTCAGGAAGCAGCAGTTAGAACTGGACATGGAATGACAGACTGGTTCCAAATAGGAAAAGGAGTACGTCAAGGCTGTATATTGTCTCCCTACTTATTTAACTTCTATGCAGAGTACATCATGGGAAATGCTGGACTGGAAGAAACACAAGCTGGAATCAAGATTGCCGGGAGAAATATCAATAACCTCAGATATGCAGATGACACCACCCTTATGGTAGAAAGTGAAGAGGAACTAAAAAGCCTCTTGATGAAAGTGAAAGTGGAGAGTGAAAAAGTTGGCCTAAAGCTCAACATTCAGAAAACGAAGATCATGGCATCCAGTCCCATCACTTCATGGGAAATAGATGGGGAAACAGTGTCAGACTTTATTTTTCTGGGCTCCAAAATCACTGCAGATGGTGATTGCAGCCATGAAATTAAAAGACGCTTACTCCTTGGAAGAAAAGTTATGACCAACCTAGATAGCATATTCAAAAGCAGAGACATTACTTTGCCGACTAAGGTCCATGTAGTCAAGGCTATGGTTTTTCCTGTGGTCATGTATGGATGTGAGAGTTGGACTGTGAAGAAGGCTGAGCGCTGAAGAATTGATGCTTTTGAACTGTGGTGTTGGAGAAGACTCTTGAGAGTCCCTTGGAATGCAAGGAGATCCAACCAGTCCATTCTGAAGGAGATCAGCCCTGGGATTTCTTTGGAAAGAATGATGCTAAAAAGCTGAAACTCCAGTACTTTGGCCACCTCATGTAAAGAGTTGACTCATTGGAAAAGACTGATGCTGGGAGGGATTGGGGGCAGGAGGAGAAGGGGATGACAGAGGATGAGATGGCTGGATGGCATCACGGACTCGATCGGCATGAGTCTGAGTGAACTCCAGGAGTTGGTGATGGACAGGGAGGCCTGGCGTGCTGCGATTCATGGGGTCACAAAGAGTTGGACACGACTGAGCGACTGAACTGAACTGAAGGGCTTTAATAAAGGTAAGGAAGCAGTACAGCAGGAAAAGAAAGGTATAAGCAGATGTCAAAGAGTTCTGAGTCTTTTAGGCAGAGTTCCAAGAGTCCTCTCTCAATAGTACAGGCTGTGCGTCAACTTTGGATGATTAACCTCTGTGATACTTGCAAAGGCATCTAGGTCTCAGGATAGCCAAGGTACAAGTTTACTGAGCATCTTTCATACGCATCAGACTAAAATCAAGCTGCATAACCAGTTAGATTGGGACAAACCATAAAACTCGACATTTCAATAGACACTGTAGGAAGGTAGTACAAGGTACATTCCTTGGAGTTTTGAGTCTTCTCAGCACACTGTAGGTCACTACTACCACTTTCCATTCTTCCTTTGGCTGAAGGTCAGTACCAGACTCCCATGTGCTTTTGCTACTGTCTCTACCATTGCCCTCAGCACTAAACTGCCTAAACTGTGACACTCCATCTGTGCCCATCTTCTAGCCTTCTCTACTGCTCATCTCTTCCAGATCCATAAATTGAAACACATTTATCACCTGATGAATTCTGAGTTTATAGCTTCCACCCATATGTCCAACTCTTCACTTGATATCTCTGCTTAGATATCCAGTAGGCATGTGCAACTTAATATATTTAAAATTACACTCCTAGGGGACGTCCCTGGGGACCCAGTGGCTAAGACTCCGTGCTCCCAAGGCAGGGGGCCCAGGTTCAATCCCTGATCAGGGAACTAGATCCTGCATGCCACAACTGAAAGAAACCACGTGCTACAACTAAGACCCAGTGCAGCCAAATAAATAAATACATATTTTAAAAAACCAACCTCCTATTTCTCTTAGTCCCTTCTCTCTCCCAGGCATCCCAATCTCAGTATGTGGTTTGAAAACTCCACTAGTTATACATCCTCCAGCTCAAGGGATGGATTCTTGATTGGTCATCTTCTCTTACCATTTGCTTTCAAACATCAGCACATATATTAGCTTTCTTTCAACAAAGATTCCAGTGTTGACCCCCCACATCCTGCAGGCTAGAGCTGTACTTACAGAACATGCAAGGAGACTGAGTAGGAGGACAAACAGAACTTAGGTAAGTCCAAGAACTTCCTTTCCAATGGTAGCAGGTAGGAGATGCACTAGAACTTGAATGCTCATAAATTCATGATGAAGAAAAAGAATTCAATCAGGTCAGCTCAGGAAGCACACAGCTCCTCAATATTAAAGTGAATCATCCTTTAAACACTTTTTTTTTTTTTTTTTGGTGGGGGTGTGGCCATACTGCTTGGCTTTCAGGATCTTAGCTCCTTGACCAGGGAATAAATCTGCACCCTCAGCAGTGCAAACATGGAGCTCTAACCACTATCAGGAGATGGGGACTGACATGCATACACCACTGATGTGTGCATTTGTGTGATCAGTCATTCAGTCATGTCCAACCCTTTGTGATCCCATGGACTGTAGCCCGCCAGGCTCCTCTGTCCATGGAATTCTCCAGGAAAGAATACTGGGATGGTGTGCCATGCCCTCCTCCAGGGGATCTTCCCAACCCAGGGATCAAACTCAGATCTCCTGCATTGCAGGCAGATTCCTTATTGTCTGAGTCACCAGGGAAGCCCAAGAATACTGGAGTGGGTAGCCTATCCCTTCTCCAGGGGATCTTCCTGACCCAGGAATCAAACCAGGGTCTCCTGCAGTGCAGGCAGATTCTTTACCAGCTGAGCTATCAGGGAAGCCCTAGGTATAAAAGATGGCTCATGGGTAAAGAATCTGCCTGCAATGCAGAAGACCAAGAAGATGTAGGTTCGATCCCTGGTTTGGGAAGATCCTCTGAAGGAGGAAAGGACAACCCTCTCCAGTATTCTTGCCTGAAAAAATCCCATGGACAGAGGAACCTGGTGGGGTAGTCCAAAGTGGGTCACAAAGAGCTGGACACAACTGAGCAACTGAGGACACACACATCACATAAATAACTAATAAGAACCTACTGCATAGCACAGGGAACTCTGTTCAGTGCTCTGTCGTGACCTAAACAGGAAGAAAACCCAAAAAAAAGAGGGGCTGTATGTATCCATATAGCTGATTCACTTTGCTATACAGCAGAAACACAACATTGCAAAGTAACTATACTCCAACAAAAATTTATTTACAAATAATAACAATAAAGTGAAGCATTCTGAGGCTATAACAACAAGAAAACCTTGAGAGTAAAGCTGCTCCTGCCTCAGACAGAAAATCTGTGCCAGAGTTCCTGCTGGGGAAAGAAACTATATAGAATATGGCCAGCTTAGGATTCAGAGCAGGATGGGAAATCAGCCTACCTCATGCAGGGTTATGTTGAACTGGATAAGTGTGGATGCTGACGTAAGGAGAGTGGGTAAGTTTGTTTCAGGAGGGTAGTTTCCAGTCAGAAATAAATTCCTTAATGCCTAAGATGACAGCAAATTCTACTTATAAATCAACTCAAAGAATCAACTGTTTATTTCAGAAACACTTCAGGTTTCATCAGAGTCTTCAGGGTATGGAAAGGTTTCCTGAACTGGGCTTTCTCATACCAACACAAGCAAAACCACACAATTGTGGAAACCCAAAGATACCTCCATTAGGAGTCACGATAGACACAGATGAAGCAACTTTCTCATTAAAAAAAAAAAGACAATTCATGAGAGTATCACTCAATGGGTACTTGGCATCCTACATATTACAAAAGAAGCCACTTCAGTTTGTTCATAGGATAGCTAACCGCGGTGCTGTTTATCATGGTGCACAGAGTATAAGGCGCTGGCTAGCTGCCACCTCCAGGGAGAAGAGAAAGTCCACTCACTCATGAGGAGAGCAAAGGAAGGATGAAGCACAGCAAAAAGGAAAACCCACGATAGCAGCAACTTGTAATTAATTATGATTCACATACTGGAAGTGTCACTTTTTTTTTTTAAACAGGAACACTAGCTAAGAACACTAACACTCCCTGAAGAAATAGTTGCTAATGTGCCTTTCAGTCTTATAGGAAAGTGGCCCTGGAAGTTTTCATTTGCACTCAACATAAATATGACTTTCGCAATAGAAAGAGAGGATACTGTATCAAATATAAATAAACAAAGATAAAGTAACTTTAATAGTCAGCCGGACTGACCTTAAAAGGAAGCTTACAAATGTGTGATTTACTAACTAGCCTAGTAACTTAAGATGCTTTTGTCACAATAATCACAAAATATTACTTGGTTACATTTACATGTTTAAATATTTGGAGTAGAATAAAATGTAGGCATTTTTAATATGACAGTATTATATAAATGGTAATAAATATTCAGCTATAATAAACTTCTACATGTGTGGGTGAACTAGTGAGGAAAGGAGAAAAGCCTGTCAAATTTTTAAAAATCTGTGCTGCTATCAAAAGTCTGAGCTGCTATATACCTATGTATCTGTAGTACTGATTATTATGCAAAACAAACATTAATTGGGCTTCCCCCGTGGCTCAGCAGTAAAGAATCTGCCTGCAGTGCAGATTTGATCCCTGGGTGGGGAAGATACCCTGGAGGAGGGGAGATCCCATGGACAGAGGAGAATCCCATGGACAGAGGACTTTGACAGGCTACAGTCCATAGGGTCAAAAAGAGTAGGACACGACTAAAGTGACTAAGCAGGACCATAAATGTTACTAGGTCAGGAAACCTACTAAGTCAGGAAACCCACTAAACCAAACACCTAATGTGAATCAGAAAGACTAAATTTCACTGCATTTTAAATGCAACTTGAGTATAAACCTGATTAATTTTCTCAGGCATTAACTAAAAGTACTCTTTTCATGTATAAGTGCTTTAGCTATATAAGAAGCTTAAATGTATTATGATACCACAACTGAAAATTAGAAGAATGGTCTCCTGAGACAGCCCAATGGTGCTGAGTTAAATCATTTCAGATCAATCCTGGGATGCTTTTCTGCCCCAAGGAATAACACAACAGAGGATTCACTTTAAAAAATGCAGCAGCCAGCACAGTTTAAAGGTTCTTCTCTATGTCAGCTTTTCCAACTTTTCCATGTTTCAGCATTAAGTGACCCCTTCTATGGTGGAGAAAAATGTTTAAACAGTCTTCAATTTAGTTCAAAGAAATAAAACAGGGTTATTTAAATTCAGAAGCAATTCAAGGTGTTTGTGTGTGTGTGTTTTTTAACTAATTGAAAATTCTATTGGACAAACTCAAGAAACTGAGGGAGAAAAAGGAAAAAAAAAAAAAAAAACAGTTACTGGCTTTATTTATTATACATTCAGATTCCCTGGTAGAGCAGACAGTTTTTGTCTCTGAGTTTCTACTGCTTTGAAATATCTTCCAGAGAATGTACAGTGTTTCTTTATCCCAAACTGAGCCCACATCTAACTTTCCCAAGCCAAGTTTTTCTTCTATATAATTCAGGGCTGCATTAGTTCAACCATGAAATATACTAATTAAGCCAGATGTGATTTTTTTTTTTCCCCCAGTCAGATCTCCCTCCATTTGGAGTGTGTTAACAAAACTCTTTCTAAGCCTTCTAAAGAATGAAGATAATGGCAAAACTGATTTTGGCAGAATCTGAGGAGTATTATCGTCTTTCTGGGCTCTTGGAAAGAATCTCAAATTTAGATTTTCTATCTTTAAAAACCAGATTACATAGGCTCTCAGCTTAAAATGGCAAAATACTAGCATGTTGAATTATTTCTCACACATTTCCTAAAAAATTTCAGCCTTCTTTAATTTCAAAATATTCTGAGATGTTTTCTTGTATGGGCTTCCCGGGTAGCTCAGCTGTTAAAGAATCTGTCTGCAATGCAGGAGACCCCAGTTAGATTCCTGGGTTGGGAAGATCCCCTGGAGGAGAGTATGGCTACCCACTCCAGTATTCTTGCCTGGAGAATCCCATGGACGGAGGAGCCTGGGGGGCTACAGAGTCAGACACAACTGAGAGACTAAGCACAGCACACATTTTCTTGTATTAACTGTAATACCTCTTCATAGAAACCTTTCTAAGTTATTAAGCCATACAGTGGCTTATTAAGATGATTTTATATACATGGTCACATAGCTTTTCTATTTTAAATATCTTGTTTATTTTCTTATTTGTTGAAAGTCTCAGGGACCATGCTATTGTTTCAATGAGCACCCTTGCAGCCAAGAGTTCAGACAAATATTAGAAGGCTAAAATGAAACTCTGGACTTAATTCATTCTGTATGAGAGACTATAGGCCCAATTGGGGATGCAGAGGGTAGGAGGGAGATTCAAGAGAAAGGGGTTTTATGTATACGTACAGCTGATTTACTTCATTGTACAGCAGAAACAACACTGTAAAGCAATTACATGTCAATAGAAAAAAATGAAAAAATAATAAAATTTGAAAATAAATCAGTAAATAAAATATAACTTTGGAAAACAGTGGAGTGAGACACAAAATCTCATTAGTTTCACAATAAAGAATTATAGTTTCCTCCTAGAGTCCTATACAAACAGACAAAAACCCTTCAACCTGAAGCTGCAAGTTATTTTCTGTATCTAAAATGAGACTTGAACTTACCTGTAGGGTAGACTGTTCATCTTATCTAGAAAAATATTTCAAGTGAGTTTTGTAATTTAAAAAAAGTTTATAAAGTAAATAATGGTAATTCCTAGAGAGGAATACAAAGTCTTTCATGAACCTAATGTCCATATTCAGATGGAGAAGATAAGATTTATTAAATAATGTAAGTTGTAAAGACTGACTCAGAGTTCTATACCCTTCAGAGAGATTTGGAGGGAGAAAGGTGTCTTGGCTTGAATTTAGAATGGCTTTGTTGAGAATTATTGCTTGGTCTTAGAGACTGTAGAAGGTTCTTGGCCATTCAATGTTTGGGAGAAAGCTGAAATGGAATGCGTGAAAGGAAGATACTCATGCATGCAATTTATCTCTTTTTGGTAAAGAAACAAATAATGAAATGATTCAACTTGACCTGGCCTGGCCTCTGAATGCCAAACGTGTAGTTACTTCAGTTTGATCAGTTCAGAACGATATTGGCTTATTTTGTTCTGATGCTACTTTTCTGCTTGAAGCCATAGAGCAGGCTGGTATAACATCAGGAGGTTCATGGACCTCTGGAAGGTTTCATCCACAGACCTCCAAAACTGAGCATGGGACATTGTACTTCCAGCCACCTGAGATGGGCTTCCTTTCTTAGTCTAAAGCTACCTAACTGGGTAGTAGTGCCAAAGAGCACTGAAGAACTGATGCTTTCAAACTGTGGTGCTGGAAAAGACTCTTGAGTATCCCTTGGACTGCATGGAGATCAAATTAGTCCATCCTAAAGGAAATCAACCCTGAATATTCATCGGAAGGACTGATGCTGAAGCTGAAGCTCCAGTACTTTGGCCACCTGATGCAAAGAGCCAACTCACTGGAAAAAGACCTAATGCTGGGAAAGATTGAGGGCAGGAGGAGGAGGGGGCGACAGAGGATGAGATGGTTGGATGGTCACCGACTCAACAGGCATGAGTTTGAGCAAACTCCGGGAGATAGTGAAGGACAGGGAAGCCTCGCGTGCTACAGTCTATGGGGTCGAAAAGAGTCAGATACAACTTAGCAACCGAACAACAACTAGGCAGCATTATAAGATGCAAATGAGAAAGAAACAAAAATAGGTCTCAGCCTCACGGCAGTTAAAGGATGATTCCTGACTTGAATTATCTAGAAAGCTCATAAAACACAAATATAATACTTATTACATTGGAGTCTTGCCTCTCCCTTCTTCCATGAAGCAGTCAAGGTGGTCCTTCTTTAGCATTCCTTGACTAGTGGCTTTGTGGTGTGTATTAACTCTTCCATGCTACATCTATGGGGCAGAAGGGTTGAACGAGACTCTGCCTGCCTCGCTTGCCTCTGAGACCCCAGTTTGACAGACATCAACACACTAAAGACAGATTCCCCCACTCCATGTGTAGCTAACTGAAGAAGGGTCCCTGAGAACCTGCTCTGTGTCTCCTGGTTCCTCAGTCTGACCAGGAATAGCAAAAGGCTCCAGAGAAGGCAAGCAGGAAGTTGGTGAAAAGGCGTCTTTGGGGATATCTACTGTCAGCTGTGAGTCACTCCATCCCTTTTGAAGAGGAGGCAGCGCTTCCTTCTAACCACAAGCTCAGTGAGGAGGGCCTCATGAGGACTCTCAGAGGTCTCCATCCTGGGAAATCGAGGGGCTGCAGGAGCCTTGAGGATGGATCTTGCAGAGTCTATAGTGTGGTATCAGCCTGCAGTCCACTGCCCATGAAAGCAAGTGATGTGGGGTGTCATCCCAGACAGAGTGGGTTTTGTTGGAGAGGGTCATATGTGAGGATGTTTTGTGTATGTGTGGGCTCAGTTGCTCAGTTGTGTCCAATTCTTTGCAGCCCCATAGGCTGTAGCCCAACAGGCTCCTCTGCCCATGGAATTTTCCAGACAAGAATAACTGGAGTGGGGTGCCATTTCCTATTCTAGAGGATCTTCCCAATCCAGGGATCCATCCCACCTCTCTTGGGTCTCCTGCATTGGCAGGTGGATTCTTTACCACTAGCCCACCTGAGGATGTTTTGAATTCTGCCCAAAGAATCACATAAAGGGAAGAATAATTCTTAGCAAAAAGAGGCTGTAGTTTACACAGTTCATGCCCAGGGTTGAGGGATGGAGCATTAGTGATGGTACAAAGTAGAGAAACACCCACTAGGGTCATGATAACTGCAGCAGAAGGGTCCCAGGAGGGAATCTCTGAAGAGTCCATGAAAGCATCACATTGATCAAGACATAAAGTTACCAGCTAGTTCCTCCCAGGTCTGACAGGTTTAATCAACTGCTAGGACCAGTGAGTAGAAAACTACCCAGCCAGTTAGGAACTGTCTGAGCATTTCGCCTGTCCTCCCCACCAAAGTTTAGAACTTGGGGAAAATCTTCTAGAAAAAGTCAAGCACATGGTGAGAAGGTAAGCAGGTAAAAGGAGAGAACCCTACCTTCAGGCTTACAACCTGAAGGTCCAAACTGTGGGAGGGAGAAGATTTAGCACAAAGTTATATTTAAACCTTCAGTTATTATGGGCAGTTGGACCCATATTATTATTCTAATCATAATTGAGATTGTGTTTGTCATAACTACAGATCACATAAGACTGAGCAGAAAAGGGGTCGAGAATTGTCAAAACTTTCACTGGGGGCAGGAGAAATGTATTCTCATTGAAGAAAGTTTGAAGGGATAGTATGTATTAATAACATCCTATGAGTTTTGCTTGGATATTTTGGTTATAAATAGATGGGGGAAATTCGGGAGGTTAAGAGCTTTTTATTGGGTCACCTAAGGAGATGCTCCAAAACACACGTGCAGAGATTTGACTTTAAATATTCTGATTTGTCAGTTTGTGGTAAAGTTCCAGTGAATGTACTTTTTGGGGGAGAGGGGAGTCTCAAGAGAGTTTTGATGCTTAATCTGGATAAAGAATAATTTACTTGCATAAATCCATGGATTACAGTTCGGTAATAACAAGTCATTGAAACAAAACAGGTTCAGGGAGGAACGTCACTGTCTTTTTGAGTCAGAATTTTGAGGCAGATAGGCCACATTGTTTACATTACATAATACTTCTATTTCGTGAGGACTGGTAGCTAAAGCCAAGAGTTACAGCTAACGTTCTAAAGAGTTACTTGTATGCAGTTACTGGAAGCAGGAGGTGGTTGACACTGGGACACTGCCTTGTTGAAAGTGGAGAATCACCAAGGTGGTGCAGTGGTAAAGAATCCACCTGCCAATTCAGTAGATGCAGGTTCAATTCCTGGGTCAGAAAGATCCCCTGAAGGATGAAATGGCAACTCATTCCAGTATTCTTGTGTGGGAAATACCGTGGTAGAGGAGCCTGGTGGGCTACAGTCCATGGGGTCACAAAGACTTGGACAGGACTTAGCAACTGAATACATGCCGAAGACAGGCCAGTCACGGAGTATTCAGGGAAAAGCGTGCAGTTCTGTGCCTGCAGGTGGATTATGCATGGAGGCCTTTAAATATTCCTGCTGAGTTTCTAGAACTCTCCTCATGCTTGAAGCTCCTCCAACTGGAATGAATAT
Source organism: Oryx dammah (assembly GCF_014754425.2). Taxonomy (NCBI): domain Eukaryota; kingdom Metazoa; phylum Chordata; class Mammalia; order Artiodactyla; family Bovidae; genus Oryx; species Oryx dammah. The sequence continues at coordinate 17,522,261 of NW_024070208.1, forward strand.
TAAGCAACTGTAAGTGTATCAAATCTTATGTAATCTTCATTTCAAGATCAATGATATGGCAAATTATAGTTAAGAAAGTTCAGAGGGGAAAAAAATCAATGTTTCATATTACATGGGGCAGCTAGAATCCGTTTGTTTTGTAAAAGCCTCTTTTGGGTTCACATTTATTTTGCCAATGGGTTGGCACAAACTGTAATACCTTCAACTGATCAGATACATGGGACAAAATCAGCCTCTTCTTAAAACTGGTGTATTAAGAGAGAATCTATTATATATACGTGAAACTTTTTTTCCTGCCTAAAAGTATATTTGACAATTGAGCCCTTTAGTTAAAAAAATAACCACAATAATTAATTCAGTGCTTTACACATATTGAAGTGTTCTCCTGGACAGTCTCTTTGCTTTTTTTTCTACTCCTAACAATCCAAGGAAGAAGGTAGGACAAGTGGTAAAATTCAATCAAATATCCTAACAACTGAGAATAGCTAAAACCCCTAAATGATTAAGTTTACATTTTACTTTTCCCCTGGACTCTATAAACACTTAGTAGCTCTGAAGAGCTCCATGATCTATTGCTCAGTCGTGTTCATCTCTTTGCAACCCTGTGGACTGTAGCCCACCAGTCCATGGGGATTCTCCTCTGGCCATTGGGATTCTCCAGGCCAGAATACTGGAGTGGGTTGCCATGCCCTCCTCCAGGGGATCTTTCCAACCCAGAGATCAAATCCAGGTCTGCCACACTGCAGGCATTTCCTTTACCATCTAAGCCACCAGGGAAGCCTAAGAACACTGGAGTGGGTAGCCTATCCCTTCTACACGGGATCTTCCTGACCCAAGAGTTGAACTGGGGTCTCCTGCATTGCAGGCAGATTCTTTACCAATTGAGCTAAAAGTGCAATTCACTAGAAAGTTATTTTACATATAAGAATCTTGCTAATGTGGTACCTTTTCAGAGGCTTCAGTTCAGTTCAGTTGCTCAGTCGTGTCCGACTCTTTGCGACCCCATGAATCGCAGCACGTCAGGCTTCACTGTCCATCACCAACTCCCGGAGTTCACCCAAACTCACGTCCATTGAGTCGGTGATGCCATCCAGCCATCTCATCCTCTGTCGTCCCCTTCTCCTCCCGCCCCCAATCCCTCCCAGCATCAGAGTCTTTTCCAATGAGTCAACTCTTTGCATGAGGTGGCCAAAGTACTGGAGTTTCAGCCTCAGCATCAGTCCCTCCAATGAACACCCAGGACTGATCTCCTTTAGAATAGACTAGTTGGATCTCCTTGCATTCCAAGGGACTCTCAAGAGTCTTCTCCAACACCACAGTTCAAAAGCATCAATTCTTCGACACTCAGCTTTCTTCACAGTCCAACTCTCACATCCATACATGACCACTGGAAAAACCATAGCCTTGATTAGACGGACCTTTGTTGGCAAAGTAATGTCTCTGCTTTTTAATATGCTATCTAGGTTGGTCATAACTTTCCTTCTAAGGAGTAAGCATCTTTTAATTTCATGGCTGCAATTCAAAGGCTTGCTAAGTCACTTCAGTTGGGTCCGACTCTGTGTGATCCCATAGACGGCAGCCCACCAAGCTCCGTCGTCCCTGGGATTTTCCAGGCAAGATTACTGGAGTGGGGTGCCATTGCTTTCTCTACAATTCAGAGGCTTACTTTACCCAAATAGGAGCCCTGAGTGAGGCATGGAAGGATGACCCAGGTACTGTTATGAAATGGCTCCAGACCATCTCAGACCTCTAAGAGTCAATATTCTAAATCTGTGTGTCACTTTCAAACAGCCTACCAAGGGTGTAAGTTCTCTGTCTTTCATGATTTGTTTTCAGCTCAACAGCTGATTCAACAAGGATGAAAATATTCCTGAGAATTTCCAGTCCCTCCTTATAATTAATAAGCACCTGCTCTCATAAGTGAGGAAGGTACGCAAAGGGCAAAGTCTGTTTGGAGGACCATCTGATACACTCTCACTTCTTCCATCATTGCTTACTACCTTCTACTCCTTTCTTGCATCAACGTAGCCCTTGACCTTCTAGGCACAACCTCACACTTCTGCCTTTGGTTTTATGACAGATTACTTATCTGTTGTGCTGACCTTTGGCAAACATCCTACCTGACTAAGTTCGGGTTCCCAGGATCCCATCATTGTATCAGCAAGCCTCTCCAAAGATTTGCTCCCAAAAGAGGAAGGGAACGTATTCCTCTCTCTCACCTCCTGACTCCCATGACCATTTTCTAGGTTCTGGCCACGTGGCTGTACATGAGGACAAGCACAGTCCTTGGGTCACAGCTAAGGATGAGAGCAAGCTTGTTGCTCGCCACAAGGTTCAAGAATGGGACGACCATGAACCAGCCCATCGAGGAAGCACATGGGCTTTCAGCCACCTCTGTTGCACCAGCTCCCAGCATGGTATTCATTCCCAGATGCCTTGGGAGCCAGGGGGCAAGAACCTCTTCTCTCCATCCTACGAAGGCAAATCACCTTCCTGGGTCCAGAAAAGAGGATACAGCCCACTGTCCTGGGCATTATGATCCTTTGTGCTGACAAGCTCCTTAGCAAAAAATAGCATCAAAGAAGAGCTTGGAGAGATCAGACTGTTTCTTTGCTCCCACGTTAAGGCAAAGATTCAGTGTCAACACGATTAGTCACAGCATACTGAGAAATTTCCTTGACAGAACTCTCAAACCTCTGCCGAGTGGGATTTTTCAGATTCTCACCAGAGATGGGATGAAAGGAAAAGGGGATCTATTGGGTGCCCGTGTGTGCCAGGCACTGTGGAGTATAGCTGACAATGTGACCTCCTCTAATAGTCACACCAGTTTTATAAGACAGCCTGCCACTTGCGGCCACTCTGTATGTTATGAACACCATCCTTACATGCCCATCATGTCCCATGTTATCAATTCTGCCTTCCAGCAGCATCTTCAAAACCTGGCCACTCCAGCCTCCCAACTGCAGCGCAGGCAAGAGACCTCAGAGGCCCACCATCGGCTTCCCCACATGAGACTTGCCTTTGAAAGTGAGTCTTGTGAGAGGGAAGGATGGAGGGGTCACTTATACTGCTGGTGGGGATGACAGCAGAAGAGTCCAGTTTTAGATGCTGTAATAAAAGTTGTAGGAAGATGGAGTCAGGAGCAGCAGGCTCCACAAGGGGTCATTTCTGCAGCTTGGCTTTCATTATAGCTTCTGAGACCTTAGGCTCGAGTCTGTTTCTCTAGTCCTCCCAGCAATTCTGAGCACCGCACATGGGCTTTAATAAATCCCCTTTAGGAATAACAGAAAACTGACTCACAGAGGCTAAGCAACCTCCTAAATGTCACAGAGTTGGTTAGAGATGAGATATAAATGGAAACCGTGTCGTCTCCGCAAGACGCTAAACTGTTTACTGACATACGTTGATCTGATTTTATCCATCCCGGCACACAGACTGTCATATTTAGCCTATTGCTTTGACCTCCTTTGCTGCAAGCTAGAACCCCTAGACTCTGAAATGCGACCGTCAGAATGGAAAGGGTGGTTTTGCACAGAATGACAGTCGCTCCCCTCGGCACAAGCATTTCAGCACTGCAGCCTTGCTCTCCACTGGAACGACCTGAGGTGACTCAGAGGTGGGTCATGCACTTGGTGACGTACTCTGAGTCACTTCAGGGTGACCACGTGTCACTGAATAGAATCCACAGCTCTTTATCAGACAGAACCACACTGCTGAGTGTTATCAGGAGCGGCAAGGGCCAGTGGGCTTGCTGGTGACTCAGAAGTGAGCCTAGAGGGCGGAAGTGAGACCTTAGACTGTGACTTGTTTTACTGCACCTGTGTGGTTTTTCCTGTATGCTTTTTTTGTGCTTTTTTGGTCCAGACACCTCGCTGATGGTGAAGCAAGTAGCCCTTTGGGGAACATGTACTGGGAAACGTAAAGGGATAGGCAGGCAATAAATGGGCTGGCAGAAATGAACAGTACCCAAATCAAAATATGTTCACTGTAGGGAACCTGTCAATTATACAGAACAACCATTTAATCTCAGCCCAGTATCTCCCACCCCTCTGCTGGTCTGTTCAGAGAATGAAACTGGCTAATATTTCTTAGGAGTCCCACGCGTGCATGCACCCTACGTCAATTCAATCACGTCCAACTCTTTTCAACCCCATGGACTGTAGCCTGCCAGGTTCCTCTGTCCATGGGGATTCTCAAGGCAAGAATATTGGAGTGGGTTGCCATGCCCTCCTCCAGGGGAGCTTCCCGACCCAGGGATGGAACCCACGTCTCTTAGCTCTCCTGCATTGGCAAGCAGGTTCTTTACCACTAGTACCACCTAAGAAGCCACTAAGGGACCCGGACCCCACTGGGAAGCAAATCGGCTGAAAAAATGTTCTCACAAATCAAAGAATATGCATTTCCAAATTATCAGCTTCTCATCATTATGCATGTCTTCTATTATATGTGCTTCATGCAAATTTGGCTTTTATATTGTCTGAAATAGCAATATCTACTAACTTTCCTCTGCACCTGCTTCATTAGAATATACCTAACATGCAATTATATTTGCATTTTGATGTAAACTATTATACATAGAATGGATATACAACAAGTTTCTACTGTACAGCACAGGGAACTATATTTAATAGCCTGTTGTTGCTGTTATTCAGTTGCTAGGTGGTCTCCAGGGACGGGGAAGCCTGGTGGGCTGCCGTCTATGGGGTCGTACAGAGTCGGACACGACTGACGCAACTTAGCAGCAGCAGCAGCAGCAGGTGGTCTCCAACTATTTGTGACCCCATGGGCTGCAGCATGCCAGGCTTCCCTGTCCTTCATTATACCCCAGAGTTTGCTCACACTCATGTCCATTGAGTTGGTGATGCCATCCAATCATCTCATTCTCTGTTGCCTACTTCTCCTCCTGCCCTCAATCTTTCCCAGCATCAGGGTTTTTTTTCTATAATGGAAATGAATATGAAAAAGAATGTGTGTTTATATACATATATAAAATATAGAGGATTCCTTGGTGGCTCAGACAGTAAAGAATCTGTCTGCAATGCAGATTTGATCCTGGGTTTGATCCCCAGGTAGCAAAGACCCCCTGGAAAAGGAAATGGCTATCTATTCCAGTATTCTTCCCTGGATATAATATAATCACTTTGTTGTACACCAGAAACTAATACAATACTCTAAATCAACTATACTTCAATAAAAAGAGTATTTGCATTTTAATTTAGGTTCTAAGCTACTGCAATTGCCACAAGATTTTAGTCTGATCCCAAGTCTTCTACATGAAGAAGTGAATTAAGTTATCATTATTATAAGTTTCAAGATATGAATAATATGTGCAAAGCCAGGCAGGTTAAAAATGAGATGAGTACAAACCACTGACCTTCTGAACTTGATTTTTAGTATGAGATTTTTACTGACAGAATTATTATCTCAAATGAAGTCTTACTCAAAATCCCAATATATAAAATAGTTATAAGGAATATTTTCACATGGATATATGCTTTAAATGTGTTAACTTAACTTGCTTAAACATCAATCAATGGCAAAAGTAAAGCCATCCTGACATACCCCAAAATTTGAAATCAAGAGCATGATTGACGATTACAGTCTTATAGTGGTATCCACATCCAAAATATTTCTGTATATTTTGCGTTGCATAGTAATAAGAAAAATGTCATTCACACAGATAAGCATTGCTGCTGCTGCTGCTGCTAAGTCACTTCAGTTGTGTCCGACTCTGTGCAGCCGCACAGACGGTAGCCCACCAGGCTCCTCCGTCCCTGGGATTCTCCAGGCAAGAATACTGGAGTGGGTTGCTATTTCCTTCTCCAATGCATGCATGCATGCTAAGTCGCATCAGTCATGTCTGACTCTGTGAGACCCTATGGACAGCAGCCCACCAGGCTCCTCCATCCACAGGATTCTCTAGGCAAGAATACTAGAGTGGGTTGCCATTTCCTTCTCCACAGATAAGCATTATAAATGTGGAAATTTTAACAGCTTGTTTTGAACCTCAATATATTATTCGGTAATTATGATTTTTAAAACTTGAAGGTGAAGGTGAACTTGCTCAGTCATGTCCGATTCTTTGTGACCCCATAGATTGTAGCCTACCAGGCTCCTCTGTCCATGGGATTTTCCAGGCAAGAGTACTGGAGTGGGGTGCCATTGCCTTCTCCAGAGGATCTTCCCAACCCAGGGACTGAACCCGGGTCTCCCACATTGTAGGCAGACGCTTCACCATCTGAGCCACCAGGGAAGCCTTTTAAACCTTAGAGTACACCAAAATTGTGTTTCAAGGTTGAACCTCGTGAACATTAAAGTCAAACCAAAAGCACTCGAAATTGAAAAGTACCAAAAATATTATAGTATGGTATCATTCTATTATGTCATGCAATCTCCCACAAATTCATCTGTTATTACACAATCCATGATTGTGTAGTGGCAAGGGCAAAGACTGAGAAGCTATGTCTAAGCATGCCTTGGTGTTTAATTTATTGAGGCTGGTGTGTGACATAAACAATAACTTCTTTGTACATTTACATGTAAAAAGAAATGTACAGACTCGAATTTGCATGAGACTGCTACCTCTTCCCCAATCTGACACTTTTACAGAAAGTTCCCCATATCTGTAGAAATGGTAGACACTTTAGTTCAAATCTTGAGTGTGACAAGACACACACACACAGTTGACTAGCACCACATGTTAATATGTTAGAGGCTCTCCTCATGTTAAAAATGTAATATATCCTGTCATACAACATAGTGATTGATACCCCTATACCTTTCAAAATGGTCACTATGTTAGACCTAGTTACAAATATATTGCATAGTTATTGATTATATTCTCCACACTGTACCTGTGACTCATTTAATTTTGCAACTGAAAGTTTGTACCTTTTAATCTCCCTCACCTATTTTTTTTTCTTTCCTTTACTCCTCTCCCTCTCCTCTGGCAATCATCTGTTTTTTCTCTGTATCTATAACTGTTTGTTTTGTTTATTCATTTGTTTAGATTCCACATATAAGTAAAATCATACAGTATTTATCTTTATCTGTCTGACATTTCATTAAGCATAACACTCTTTAGGCCCATCAATGTTGTCCCAGATAGCAAGCTTTCATTGTTTCTTATGGCTGAGTAATATTTCAGAGTGTGTGTGTATATCACATCTTCTTTATTCATTCATCAATCTATGGATGTGGTTACACCAATTTATATTCCCATCAACAGTGCACGAGGGCTCTCCTTCCTCCATATCCTCACCAATACTTATTGTTTTTTGTCTTTTGGATAATAGCCATTCTGACAGGTGTGAGGTGGTATCTCAAGTTTTGATTTGCATTTCCTTGATAATTTGTGATGCTGAGCATCTTTTCATGTGCCTGTTAGCCATTTGTATGTCTTCCTTACAAAAACGTCTGTTCAGATTCTCTGCCCATTGTTTAAGCAGATTGTTTAGATTTTTGGTGTTGAATTATATGAGTTCTTTGTACATTTGGGGGAAAAAAACTTAATATATCACCAATGATCAGTGGCTCAATGGTTTTAAGTTGTGATTCTAAAATGTTCAATTTAATCAAACACTTACCAAATCTTAATACTTTTGAAAAATATACAGTGTCTTTGAACTCTGAAAATCACTGTCATAATTCAAATTGCTTATGTCCAAAAATACCCAATAGATTAAAATAAAGGATTAGAGCAAGAAAGCAAACTCTTCATCCCCATGACAATGGATGTGGTCAAAATAGAACTAATAGAACCCATCTGTCCAGTCCACCAAAAGGACTCACACGGGGGGGTTTGAAGGATCTGGTGCATACTTGTAACCCCTCCATGTGACATCAGCCATGGCAGAGACTGGTGGGAACTCTGTTTCAAGTTAAGCCTGTTGCTAATGTTCATGCAAACATAAATATCTAATAGATGTCAGTACAGATAAAGAAATTCATATCCATAAAATAGTGTTTGGCCCAGGATCATGGACCCAATCTGCAGGTTATTTACCCTAATTCCAAAGAAGGCTGAAGAGTCATATATTTTAAGGGCTCTCATGTGGGTAGAATATATCCATTCTGTGCATGGAATACATAATATCCTTCTGTTACCACAGAGGAATTACTGTCTTAGAGTTATCTTTAGTACAGACTTATTTTCCATCATTTTTTCCTTTGAAATTGGATACAAATCAAGTTTGTCCATCAGTCCAATGTATAAAGGGACAAGAATGATCGAAAGATGATTTATCTTCATAAACAAAAGAGACTATCTACAGAATGGGAGAAGATACTTGCAAATGATGCAACTGACAAGGGATTACTTTCCAAAACATATTGAATACAAACAGCTCATGTAACTCAAAATCAAAAAACAAGCCAATCAAAAAATGGGCAGAAGATCTAAATAGACATTTCTCCAAAGACAAGATACAGATGGCCAAAAAAGCACATGAAGATGCTCAACATCGCTAATTACTAGAGAAACACATATAAAACACAATGAGGTAGATGAAGCAGGGCAAAGGAGTTTTGCCGAAAGAATGCACTGGTCATAGAAAACACCCTCTTCCAACAACACAAGAGAAGACTCTATACATGGACATCACCAGATAGTCGACACTCAAATCAGATTGATTATATTCTTTGCAGCCAAATGCGGAGAAACTCTATACAGTCAACAAAAAACAAGACCAGGAGCTGACTGTGGTTCAGATCATGAACTCTTTTATTGACAAATTCAAACTTAATTTGAAGAAAGTAGGGAAAACTGCTAGACCATTCAGGTATGACCTAAATCAAATACCTTATGATTATACAGTGGAAGTGAGAAATAGATTTAAGGGACTAGATCTGATAGATAGAGTGCCTGATGAACTATGGACAGAGGTTCATGACACTGTACAGGAGACAGGGATCAAGACCATCCCCAAGAAAAAGAAATGCAAAAAAGCAAAATGACTGTCTGAGGAGGCCTTACAAATAGCTGTGAAAAGACAAGTGAAAAGCAAAGGAGAAAAGGAAAGCTATACCCATTTGAATGCAGAGTTCCAAAGAATAGCAAGGAGAGACAAGAAAGCCTTTCTCAGTGACAAACACAAAGAAATAGAGGAAAACAATAGAATGAGAAAGACTAGAAATCTCTTGAAGAAAATTAGAGATACCAAGGGAAAATTTCACGCAAAGATGGGCTCAATAAAGGACAGAAATGGTATGGACCTAACAGAAGCAGAAGATATTAAGAAGAGGTGGCAAGAATACACAGAAGAACTGTACAAAAAAGATCTTCACAACCCAGATAATCACAATGGTGTGATCACTCACCTAGAGCCAGACATCCTGGAATGTGAAGTCAAGTGGGCCTGAGGAAGCATCACTAAAAATGAAGCTAGTGGAGGTGATGGAATTCCAGCTGAGCTATTTTAAACCCTAAAAGATGATGCTGTGAAAGTGCTGCACTCAATAGGCCAGCAAATTTGGAAAACTCAGCAGTGGCCACAGGACTGGAAAAGTTCAGTTTTCATTCCAATCCCAAAGAAAAGCAATGCCAAAGAATGCTCAAACTACCACACAATTGCACTCATCTCACACACTAGTAAAATAATGCTCAAAATTCTCCAAGCCAGGTTTCAACAATACTTGAACCGTGAACTTCCAGATGTTCAAGCTGGCTTTAGAAAAGGCTGAGGAACCAGAGATCAAATTGCCAACATCCACTGGATCATAGAAAAAGCAAGAGAGTTCCAGAAAAACATTTACTTCTCCTTTAATGACTATGTCAAAGCCTTTGACTCTGTGGATCACAACAAACTGTGGAATTTCTGAAAGAGATAGGAATACCAGACCACTTGACCTGCCTCTTGAGAAATCTGTATGCAGGCCAGGAAGCAACAGTTAGAACTGGACATGGAATAACAGACTGGTTCTAAATTGGGAAAGGAGTATGTCAAGGCTGTCACCATGTTTATTTAACTTATTTGCAGACTTCAGTTCAGTTCAGTTGCTTGTTGTGTCCAACTCTTTGTGACCCCATGAACCGCAGCACGCCAGGCCTCCCTGTCCATCACCAACTCCTGGAGTCCAACCAAACCCATGTCCATCGAGTCAATGATGCTATCCAACCATCTTATCCTGTCGTCCTTTTCTCCTCCTGCCCTCAATCTTTCCCAGCATCAGGGTCTTTTCCAATAAGTCAACTCTTTGCATCAGGTGGCCAAAGTATTGGAGTTTCAGCTTCAACATCAGTCCTTCCAATGAACACCCAGGGCTGATCTCCTTTAGGATGGACTGGTTGGATCTCCTTGCAGTCCAAGAGACTCTCAAGAGTCTTCTCCAACACCACAGTTCAAAAGCATCAATTCTTTGGTGCTCAGCTTTCTTTATAGTGCAACTCTCACATCCATACATGACTATTGGAAAAACCATAGCCTTGACTAGACAGACCTTTGTTGGCAAAGTAATGTCTCTGCTTTTTAATATGCTGTCTAGGTTGATCATAAATTTCCTTCCAAGGAGTAAGCGTCTTTTAATTTCATGGCTGCAATCACCATCTGCAGTGATTTTGGAGACCAGAAAAAATAAAGTCAGCCACTGTTTCCACTGTCTCCCCATCTATCTGCCATGAAGTGATGGGACCGGATGCCATGATCTTTGTTTTCTGAATGTTGAGCTTTAAGCCAACTTTTTCACTCTATTCTTTCACTTTCATCAAGAGGCTCTTTAGTTCTTCTTATATGCATATCTGCATAGAAGTTAAATAAGCAGGGTGACAATATACACCCTTGATGTTGCAGAGTATATCATGAAAAATGCTGAGCTGGATGAAGGACATAATGGAATCAGGATTGCTGGGAGAAATATCAATAACCTCAGATATGCAGATGACACCACCCTTATGGCACAAAGTGAAGAAGAACTAAAGAGCTTCTTGATGAAAGTGAAAGAGGAGAGTGAAAAAGTTGGCTTAAAGCTCAACATTCGGAAAACGAAGATTGGCATCTGCTCCCATCACTTCCTGGCAGATAGATGGGGAAACAGTGGGAACAGGGGCTGACTTTAATTTTTGGTGCCCCCCCAAAATCACTGCAGATGGTGATTGCAGCCATGAAATTAAAAGACACTTACTTCTTGGAAGGAAATTTATGACCAACCTAGACAGCATGTTAAAAAGCAGAGACATTACTTTGCCAACAAAGATCCGTCTAGTCAAGGCTATGGTTTTTCCAGTAGTCATGTATGGATGTGGGAGTTGGACTGTGAAGAAACTGAAGGGCACCAAAGAACTGATGTTTTTGAACTGTGGTGTTGGAGAAGACTCTTGAGAGTCCCTTGGACTGCAAGGAGATACAACTAGTCCATCGTAAATGAAACTGGCTCTGAATATTCTTTGAAAGAACTGATGCTGAAGCTGAAACTTCAATGCTTTGGCCAACGGATGTGAAGAACGAATTCTTTTGAAAAGACCCTGATGGCTGGGAAAGACTGAAGGCGGGAGGAGAAGGGCATGACAGAGGATGAGATAGTTGGATGGCATCACCGACTAATGGACATGAATTTGAGTAGGGAGTTGAAGAGGGACAGCCTGGCATGCTGCAGTCCATGGGGTTGCAAAGAGTCGGACACAACTGAGCAACTGAACTGAACTGAAACTGGTATAGCCACTATGGAGAACAGTATGGAGTTTCCTTAACAAACTATAAATAGAACTACCATATGATCCAATAATCCCATTCCTTGGTATATATCCAGAGCAAACCATACTTCAAAAAGATACATATACTCCACTGTTCATTACAGCACTATTTACAATAACCATGACATAGAAGCCACATAAATGTCCATCAATAGATAATGGATATATACAATGGAATATTATTCAGCCATAAAAAGAATGAAATAATGCTATTTGCAACAACATGGATGAGCCTATTGATTACCATACTATGTGAAGTCGGTACAACAGAGAAAGATAAGCACCATATTCTATCACTTACATGTAGAATCTAAACGAATTATACAAATGAACTTATTTACAAAACAGAAACAGACTCATAGGCTTAGAGAACAAATTAATGATTACCAAAGGGGACAGGTAGCAGGGAGAGATAAACTAGGAGGTTGGGATTAACATATACCCACTACAATGTGTAAAACAGATAACCAACAAGGACCTACTATACAGCACAGGGAACTCTACTCAATAGTCTATAATAACCTATATGGGAAAAGAATCTGAAAAAGAATGGATATATGTATAACTCAATCACTTTGCCATACACCTGAAACACAACAATGAATCAACTGTACTCAAATAGAAAATAAAAATCAAGTTTAAAAATTAAATAAAAGAGATGTATTTGTCTTAATGATCCCCATGAACAGATAAGTCTCATCAGAGGTGAGAGAACTGATGGGAATATGAAGCCCACCAAATATGTCTGCCTTCTAGTAACCAAGCCAGTATTCTGCTAATGGCAGAGGAACTTCGTGGTGGAAGCTCCATAAATCATTTGGTGCCCTGTCCATATAAAATGAACAACACTGACTTTTGGCAGGATAGATACATACTTTGACATTTTTAGTGGCTACAAAGATTCATAATGTCACAAGATTCCTTCAGTTCATTTCCCTCAGACCTCTGTTTTCAGTACATCCAGTGTTTAAATGAATTTCTGTTCTGATTTCATATCCCTGACCCCACTTACTTTTAGCAGCATTAAGTACAGTTTTGGCCACCTGGTGTGAAGAGCTGACTCATTGGAAAAGACCCTGATGCTGAAAGATTGAAAGGCAGGAGGAGAAGGGGATGAGATGACAGCAGATGAGAGGGTTGGATGCTATCACTGATTCGATGGATATGAATTTGAGCAAGTTCCAGGAGATGATGAAGGACAGGGAAGCCTGGAGTGCTGCGGTACATGGGGTTGTTAAGAGTTGGACATGACTGAGCAACTGAACAACAACAACAAAGTATAATTTTACTGTCTCACAACTTTTAAATCACTAAATCTGTAGGCAACAGAGAGAAAGAAACAGGAATGAAAGTTGCTGCTTGGAAGTTTTCTGAGGAACCAAGCAGAATTCAATTCCTATGCAATGCTGGGTGATTCTGCTTAAAAAAAAAATAAAAAAAGAACTGGTTGTTGCTAAAGAAAAGTTGGGACTTTCCTGGAAGCATGGCCTTGTGGTTTTGGTCCAATGAACATAACTGTAGAAAGACTTCATAAAGGCTCAGATTTGCAGACCAGGCCCAAAGTGGACCTGAGGAGTATGAAAAGTGATGACTAGCTTGGACTAAACTAAACAGATTTCTATTGTACTTCTCGAAACTTCTGAGTTTCAAGAAGACCCCTGGAATTCTGATGAGACGGGGTGATATTTAGAGATTTCTGTTGATTTCAGCTGGGCTCAATCAACCAGAGTTTAACCTCAGAGATACTCAGGATAACGTGGCAAATTTCCCCCAAAGTCTAGAAGCAAGTTTTAAACACAGGACTGATGAAACAAAACTCTCAACTGATAAAAAAATTTACAATGTACAACGTACAGAAAGCCCTTTATAGATACTACTGAGAAAAAGGAAAGTGGATTTATTCTTCTTTTCAACCATTCCAGGCCTGAGTGTGGTTTTAAAAAAAAAGAGAGAGAGATGGAGCACAAATTGTTCCTGGGGATCATAATTCAATACCAAACCAAAATGTATTTCAAATGGACTCTTTCTTGAGCAAGACACTTGGGATCTTTTATCACCCTATTTCTTCCTAATGAATAAAAGGCTCATGCATTTAACAAAAGCATCTTAAAATTTTAAATATTCTTAGGAAATACTAAGTAGTTGAGATTTTTTTCCCTAAATATTTCCTAAATGCTTTAGGAAACCTCAAATCCTATGAGCTTGTCCTGGTAATGTTCTCAATCTGTTACCTTGCATTTCTAAGTTTCCCTGTCCCAAACTGGCTTTCACAAGAGCAAAGGACACCTTGGTCAGTGATGGTATGCTGCTGCAGCACTGGCCTAGTAATCAAATGATCTAAGAGACAGAGTTCTATCAGTTTGCTGAGTGGCCTTGAAGGTTGAATGAGATGGCCTTTTAGGTTCCCTTTAAAGTTCTATACTTCTTTGACTTATGCTAAGTCTATTTCCTCATTTGAAAAATATAAAAGAAAATAGCTACCCTGATTTTCATAGAATGTCTTGAAAAATTCATAAAATTCAGAGGATGGTAGAGCCTGAATGTATTCTGGGCCAAATATTAATATTTAAGCCAAGCCTCATGCTATGTATGCATTTTATATATGATACATCAAAAAGCCTGACCAATATTAAATGAAATATGCTGTGGACCTACCAACTTGCTCTACCCTCTAATCTACAGTATCTCTTTAGAAGTCAGTGCCTCTTCTTTCTGTTAGAGTGAGGAGTGGGAATCCAAAACACATTTATGGATGTGAAACTCCACCTGCTAAATGTAAAAGTACTATCCTGCAAAGTGTAATTATAACGTGTTTAGAAAGGCAACATAAGACATTTGTATACCATGGATCCAGTAACGGGGAGATTCCTTCAAGTCAGAATTGTCATGCTTCCATAAACAATCTTTAGATGTAGTGCATATTAAATTAATATAGAATAAGTTGCTTCCCCAACCTCAAAAAAGCATCATTTTAAGTTGAGAGAAACCAAAGATATCATTTAATGCAGTGCTCTCATTTTGGAAATAGAGACCTGGAATTCTCAGCAGTTTCCACAAGACCATGAGACTAAAGCAGAGGTGCTGGGAGTCATACTGCTCTTCTGATCCTCAGGCTACTACTGTTCATCCTATTACACGGAGTACTGAGAGAAAGGACAAAGCACTAGCTTTTATAATAAACCACAATTTATGGTCCCTATGATCCAATCTTCTTTGAAGCTTAGCTAATACCAGCTATGTTCCCTTTTTTGTCCTTCAACTGGTCCTTAGAGCACTAAAGAAGGAAAGGCCCGAGTTCCCAGAGCAGCAGCCCCAATTCCAGCAATAATAGGTCTCCTGGGACAGAGCAAACCTCACCACAGCCTGATATTCAGATGAGCCCATTGAATCCTCCCAACATTCTAACCTTAAAATCATTGAGAAATGTCTAAATTTGCATCAAAAAGACTTTCAGTAAAGCCTAATGTTGGAATGAGCCAAAGGTAGCTGCCCTTGATTTCATGGTATTAAAAATAAAAACGAAACCATTAGAAGGTAGATCTGTATCCTAGGCTTTTTAGAAAATAAATACAACCTGTTTACCAAAATAATGCAATTAGATTCTTCTGGTTGAATCCACAGGCTATTCAAGCACATGCGTAAGTAAAAAAAAAAAAAAAAAAACTGGACAGAATATTTTAAAGAAATTAATAGTTTAGTCTGCTCTTGCAACAAAAGTATATCTGATAAGACATAGGGAAATTCTGTATGAGAGTGAAATTTTAGCATGGTTGGAAGGAGCATTTTTCAAATAAAGAATATTAATATCTTAGTTACAGGGAAAAAGAGGAGGAAATAGTGTCTGGTAAGCTTGGAACAATGACTGCAGTTTTCAGATGACAAGTAAGGAGCTGAGATGGCTAATTATTATCCAGGAGGTGTAATTAAAATATTAGCTCATGAAGTCTGATTATAGAGTGCAAGTCTATGGAAAACTGCATATTTTTCTACACATTGAGACTTGCAAAGTTACTTTTATTATTATTATTGCTAGAATGATAAGATGTCATTACAGAAATAGGTTTAGAGAGTTTCTGTACCTCAAAATATAGTCCTGTGCTTCCTTTGATGGAGAAATTCTAATAGAACAGCAGATTGTGGAAGCAATTTTCTAACATTCCCAAAACTTTGAATAATCCAATCATTACCTTCCACTTTCACAGCCCCCAGAATGTTAGCATTTTTACCGCTGAGCCTTCTTTAGGATCTTTCCCATAGATCCACATTTTTATAAAGCACGTATAAAGACATGTAGACAAGCTTATCGGAATCCTTTGAGGAAAGACAGACATGAGTTTGACACCCAAATATAGCCTGTTAAATACAGTGAGGTGAATAATTTTAGAAGATGATTTCTCACATGTGAGGAATAAAGAAACAATTACTGAGAGATAAAAACGATTTTTCATCAAAATGCAGGTCAAGATTCAAAGGTTTAGGTTTGTGTTTCTCTAATAATTCACAAAGTTGAGCATTTTTTTCATAAGCCTATACATTAATGTTCAAGTCTTTTGTCCATTTTTGATGGGATTGTTTATTCCTATTAAAAATATTTTTGAAGCAATTTGAAACAGGATTGTTTTACTTTGTTTTTTTTTTGATATTTCATTGTTAGTATAGAAATGCAGCAGAGTTCTATATATGAACAGTGTATCCTGCAACCTTGCTGAATTCATTTATTAGTTCTAATAATTTTGAAATAAAGGATTTAGGATTCTCCATATAGAGTGTGATGCCATCTGCAAATACTGAGCTTTATCTCTTTCCTTTGAATTTGGATACCTTTCATTTATTTTCCTTTCTGATTGTTGTGGCTAGGATTTCCAACACTATGTTAAATAGAAGTGGTGAGAGTGGTCATCCTTGTCTTGTTCCTGAATTTAGTGGCAGGACTTTCAACTTTTCTCTATTGAATATTATGTTGGCTGTGGGCTTGTCATAAATGGCCTTTACTATGTTGATATATGTTCCCTCTGTACTCACTTAGATAGTTGTCTTTCACATAGTGCAAAACCATCTTTTTTCTTTTTGCATAAAATGAAAAATTGATCAGTTAATCAAATGCTCAAGTAGATGCTATTAAATCTGATTAAGACAGAAAGAATAACATATATTAGCCCTTGGACTGTCGTTGTTTTTCCCCAAAATTATATTTTAGCAAATATAATTCAGTGGAACATATAAAATGTCCCTTCTATGTATGGTCTAATCTTTACAAACACATCTTCAATTATATACTTCCTGTAACACAACCATTTGCTGACATTTGTATTTACTCAGGATTGGCTTCCTAACCCCACGACTGTCCACATCTTTGAGGCTCACTTTATTGAATGTGAGGAGTCATTCTACATGTGATATACAAGGTTAACACTCAGAGCAACAGTTCTCTGCCCCTATAACTCCAGTTTATATGGCATCATCGTCTGAAGGAGTAAAATGGTCCAAAGAATCATTCCAGAAACAGTCCAGTTGATAGAGCTCTTAACTTCTGGGCCTGTAACCATATAAGATTTCACTTTGAATTTCTAAAGAGAGATGAAGCTTGAGAACTGTGGAAGTTGTTCTTATCCAAGAGGAGAGAAGGATTCATGACTTTTAAAACCAAGATTACATATCTCCTGAGTAGGAGAAACAGAACAGCTGTTTACTGGAGAGGGTAAAGATGTTAGGATTAGAGGCTAGAAAAGATGGATTCCAAGGATATCTGGGTCAGTAACCAAATGCTGCTTAAGCTCTTTATGTCTTAAATGAAGAAGTATGGCACAGGAAACAAGAATGAAATCATCTGAGATAGAAATAGATACCCATTCCAATCTGTAAAGAAATGTAAAAATAAGATTTGTAAACTTTAATACATTTAAACTCCTCTAAAGTTCAAAACATCAGCTATATTACATAAGTTGAAGGGAGTCTATTTTAAAAAGAAAATGAGATAATAGTGAATAGGCACATACTTTGTCTTCTGCATTACCGAGACACATTTTCCCCCACAAATTAAAAGAAAGAAAGGAGAAAAATAAACACTAAAAGAAAAAGAATGAATAAATTAAATATTTAAACAGATCTTTGGAAATTAGAAAAAAGGGCAAGTTAATGCATGGAATGGATAGAGCCACTGAAGCTATGAGTATCCTCAGAAGAAGCTACAAAGTTGGACTTCCCTGGTGGCTCAGACAGTAAATAATCTGTCTGCAATGCAGGAGACCCAGGTTAGATCCCTGGGTACAACAGATCCCTTGGAGAAAGGAATGGCAACCCACTTCAGTAGTCTTGCCTGGAGAATTCAATGGACTGAGGAGCCCAGGTTACAGTCCATGGAGTCTCAAAGAGTCAGACATGACTAAGTGACTAACAAGGTTAATGGAACTTAGGAGCATCTTTGAGCTAAGAATCACCAGGTAAAGCAAGGAAGAAGAGGAAAAAGTGGGACTGAAAATCAGAAGAAGGTTAATACATATGTACTGGAGACCACTAAACCAAATACCATTCATTCATAATGGTACTAATAAAAAGTTCAAACTAATTGTTCACCTTTGAAGACTGCAAGGGCACCAATTCACTATTCTGAAAAATCATAAAGGAAAAAAAATCAAGTCTTATAATTATGTGTTTTTCTGTACTATTTCAAATACCCTGATGTTCAAGCTGGTTTTAGAAAAGGCAGAGGAACCAGAGATCAAATTTCCAACATCCACTGGATCATCAAAAAAGCAAGAGAGTTCCAGAAAAACATCTATTTCTGCTTTATTGACTATGCCAAAGCCTTTGACTGTGTGGATCACAACAAACTGTGGAAAATTTTGAAAGAGATAGGAATGCTAGACCACCTGACCTGTCTCTTGAGAAACCTGTATGCAGGTCAGGAAGCAACAGTTAGAACTGGACATGGGACAACAGACTGGTTCCAAATAGGAAAAGGAGTACGTCAGGGCTGTATATTGTCACCCTGCTTATTTAACTTCTATGCAGAGTACATCATGAGAAGTGCTGGGCTGGAGGAAGCACAAGCTGGAATCAAGATTGCCGGGAAAAATATCAATAACCTCAGATATGCAGATGACACCACGCTTATGGCAGAAAGTGAAGAGGAACTGAAAAGCCTCTTGATGAAAGTGAAAGAGGAGAGTGAAAAAGTTGACTGAAAGCTCAACATTCAGAAAACGAAGATCATGGCATCTGGTCCCATCACTTCATGGGAAATAGATGGGGAAACAGTGGAAACAGTGTCAGACTTTATTATTTTGGGCTCCAAAATCACTGCAGATGGTGATTGCAGCCATGAAATTTAAAGATGCTTACTCCTTGGAAGGAAAGTTATGACCAACCTAGATAGCATATTAAAAAGCAGAGACATTACTTTGCCAACAAACATCCATCTAGTCAAGGCTATGGTTTTTCCAGTAGTCATGTATGGATGTGAGAGTTGGACTGTGAAGAAAGCTGAGCACCGAAGAACTGATGCTTTTGAACTGTGGTGTTGGAGAAGACTCATGATAATCTCTTGGACTGCAAGGAGATCCAACCAGTCCATCCTAAAGGAGATCAGTCCTGGGTGTTCATTGGAAGGACTGATGTTGAAGCTGAAACTCCAATACTTTGGCCACCTCATGAGAAGAGTTGACTCATTGGAAAAGACTCTGATGCTGGGAGGGATTGAGGGCAGGAGGAGAAGGGGACGACAGAGGATGAGATGGCTGAATGGCATCACCAACTCGATGGAGGTGAGTTTGGGTAAACTCCGCTAGTTGGTGATGAACAGGGAGGCCTGGCGTGCTGCGGTTCATGGGGTCACGGAGAGCCGGACATGACCGAGCAGCTGAACTGAACTGAAATAGTATTAATAGTTTAGAGAAAATTCTTGTTTATAGTAGAATTTCACTTAATAAAAGCATTAGAAATTACTATTTAAAAACCCCTCATACAAATTAAAAGACACTTACTCCTTGGAAGAAAAGTTATGACCAACCTAGATAGCATATTGAAAAGCAGAGACATTATTTTGCCAACAAAGGTCTGTTTAGTCAAGGCTATGGTTTTTTCCAGTGGTCATGTATGGATGTGAGAGTTGGACTGTGAAGAAAGCTGAGCGCTGAAGAATTGATGCTTTTGAACTGTGGTGTTGGAGAAGACTCTTGAGAGTCCCTTGGACTGCAAGGAGATCCAACCAGTCCATTCTAAAGATCAGCCCTGGGTGTTCTTTGGAAGGAATGATGCTAAAGCTGAAACTCCAGTATGCTGGCCACCTGATGCGAAGGGTTGACTCATTGGAAAATACTCTGATGCTGGGAGGGATTGGGGGCAGGAGGAGAAGGGGAAGACAGAGGATGAGATGGCTGAATGGCATCACCAACTCGATGGAGGTGAGTTTGATTGAACTCTGGGAGATGGTGATGGACAGGGAGGCCTGGCCTGCTGCTATTCATGGGGTTGCAAAGAGTCGGACACAGCTGAGTGAATGAACTGAACTGAATACAAATTAATCTGGGCAATAACCATCAGTAACTGTTAAAAACATTAAGCCTATGAGGAAACTTTATGGAGAACAGATTAGACTGGCATCAGCTGAGGCCACTGCTATGTCATTACTAAAAGACTGGACACCATGGGCCTCTTATTGTGATGCGATGGGAAACAGACATTTCCACCAATGAAAGGTTCTTGCCCATTAAAAAAAAAGTCTGAATTTAAGCTAATATCTTCATATATGTACCAGGTAGGTGATGTTAAAAGACCCTGCAGGATGTAGAGAGTCAAATTCTGAATTTTAAGTATTCAGTAAGGTAAATATCTAGTTCTTTCCACCAATAAATGACACAATGAAAAGAGTTCTGAGATGTATCAACCAATGGCAATGTGGGGATCCTGATTTAAACAAAGTCAACTATAGAGACATTTTCACACAATCATGAAAAAATAGGCCAAGACGAGTTTTGGAGGGAGTCAATGAGAGAATGTGACCACCAGCTGACCCACAAACTGGACCTCAGCAACCAGAGGCTCCTCACCCCCTTCCTTTTCCTTGGAATGTACATTCTGCCCACTGTTCCCATAGTAGAAGACACTTCAGGGCAGTGCCTTAAGACAGTACTGTGTTACTGAAACCATCTGGACTGTGTATGTGATACATCTCATTAAGGCCTCCATGGACTTTTAACAGTCTAGCCAGTGGGTGTAGACGTCTAACTTACCTTGAAGCCACTTGAGACAAACCTCTTGTGTCTTCTTCCCAACCCAGGCAGTAGGGAAATAGACCAAAGTACCCTTGATGAGCTGTTCCCCACGCTAACTAGGTGCAACAGTGGATGGCAATTAGTAGAATTCAGCAGAATTCTAATGCCTCACTGAGATCATTCGTACAAAGTTCACTGCTACTAAGTTCTGAATTAAACAAGAGAATAAAGAAACATCACTAGATTCACACACAAATTTCGTTTCTGAAAGAAACCACCTAAGGGGCTGATACACAGGTATTTCAGACATATTTGGCTTATGGTTTATATTTCTGTTTCTGAAAGAAGCTTGAAAAAAAATTGAAACAGATGCTTCATTCCCATTTTCCCCATTTCTCTCTTTTGTTCTCCTTCCAAGTAGTTAATGGGAATCAAAGTTTGTGATAAAATAAAACTGAGGTCCCCACCAGCTCTGGAGAGCAAACAGATAAGATAGAATTGCCCATTTTTGGAATGTTAACAAAGGCTTTCAAGGACCCTTTCACCTGCTGTACATGGGGTCTTCTTTTCTTATGGCAAACATGTGCTGCAATTTCCAATCTGCCAATTCTTTAAGATCTTAAAGCATTTCTTTTCCACAAGGTTTTCCCAGATCCCCAGTCAAAATTAACATTTCCCTAACTTGTTATCTGATGCACTTTTCTCTTTATGACGAGTTTTATTTGTATGAATTGATATCTACATCAACATCTAGATCTTCATTTCTATATACAATCACATCTTCACTTCCTAGATGACTATAAGTCCCTGAGAACTCTATTACCTCCAATGGTGTGCAGCCTAGTGTCTGGCACTTAGTATTTGTCAAACTGGTTGAAAATCAAGTAGGCTGAAAATGTGAATGTTCTCACTAATTATCCCTCTCAGTTGTCAAATGTATTGGGGTCCTATGAACCTAAGGATTGATTGTTAGAATTACTGAATCAAGTTCAGGCTGGATATATTCCAAATTTAATCAGTGATGTCATACTGTCAGATTTCATGCTGCCAAGTGATTTTGATTGAATTATCTTAAATTGTACAGAGTGTCTGTGACATTGACTGCTCCAAAGTGACTTGTTTTGGGGCTCCAAATCTCCAGGTAGAATTTCAGAGGCCCTTATATTATGTTTTTCCTTGTTCTGCTATCTTTCTAAGTGAATATAAGCAAGCTACTGAGAATCTCTGTGCAAAACAGAAACACTAGTATAGCACTTGTAGCCTAGCAACGTCGCAAAATCATTATGTGATAATGTCTTTAGTGCTTTCTCCTTGTTAGATGGAGAGGGCTTTGTAAAAACAAGCCATTACTGGTATCATTAAGGCAATACCTACCAGAGCAGGGTCATATTGCCCAACATTTGCCACAACTATAGTAATTCTATGAAGAGCTAAACTATCCATAACTGGAAATAATTTTAATAATGTGTGTACAGGGCAACCTCAGTTAGCCAACACAGAAATATATCTCTAAAGCAACCAGCTCTCTTCAGGCTGAGAAGGCCCACATCCATCTCAAGGGAAAATAGTAAAAATTAAAACAGCAATGAATACTTTTAAGAGCCAATTAGGTGCGAAGAACACAGCTAAACGTTTTGTGTGCAATATCTCAAATAATTTTCATAGAAACCCTATGGAATAGACCATAATTTTATTCCCCTTCGATACAGGAGAAAAATGACACTTAGAGAGCTAAGTAAATTGATTAAAGCAACTCAGAAATTTTGGGCACAAGATACAGATGCAATCTGATCCAAGACCCAGGATTTTATATAATTATATTAATAATAAAGGTGATAAACAGAAAGCATAAAATAGATGATGTAAATTGGCAAAGTAGTTTGTTACACAAATATAGATGCATTAAATTCACCTATTAAAATATGTACTACCTGATTATATTAAAAAGTTAGCTACAATGATGATTTTGAAAAATGCAGTTATGCAGGAAGTTTGACAATAAGAGGATAGCAAACATTTTCCTAGCAAATGGCAAAAGAAGAAGAAATATGGTAGAGTACTAAAATACCAGACAAAGTCGTATTTAAACAGAAAAACACTGATAGGTAAAATGGGAAATACTAAAAAGAATATTGAGAAATTTCAAAAATTTGAAACTGAGTGCATGTGAAAGTACTGCCTCAAATTAGAAAACAGAATTATATTTTTATGGAAAGAAGACTTCTGCTTGTGTCCATGATGGAGTAACAGGGAGCAAACTCACCCTCTTACTTTGTACAACTCAAAAACTGGATGGAATATATTAAATAGTAATATTCAGATATTACACTATGAGTATCCTAAGATAGTAATCCCTCAATGGGAACCAAATGAGATAAGTCTTATGATTTCTCCAGTTTATGGACTGGGAAGAGTTTTCAGGTCATTACACAGGGATGGAAAATCAAATGACCTGGTAATTTCTAGAAGCAATTATACGGAGTTTGGAGTTCAAGGAGATTTAGATGGTTATACTTTGGCTGGGTCGGGGTTGGGGGGTGGCGGGCAAAATAGGGAGAGGATGAATGTGCGCCAAGAAGAGCTCCAAAGAGCTGCAGAGACGTAATCTTGAATCTTTTGCTACATTCTAATCTGTATAAAAGCCAGTGGTGTCAAACAGGCAATGTAATCCTGGGGTTTACATAATGCTGGTAATAGTTCTAAGTCCAACCAGCAGGAATGGAAAACCCTTCCAGGACACAGTGCATCACATATATCCTGAGAAGGGTATTGATTCAGTAGTTCAATTAAATTAGACACAGACCAAATGCTGCTCTGGATACATCCAAACAGAACTCAAAAGTCTTGAGATGATCAAACAGGTAACAAGTAATTTAACTACATTCCAGAGTGATATCCAACAAATATTTAATAGAATGCAATAAAATCTAGGCAACAATGTAAAATTCACAATGCATTCAATATCTATAAAAAATTAATAGGCATGAATAAAGTAGACCTATACCACCTGTAACCAGGAGGAAAAGGTTATATATAGAAATGGAACAGAAACTAAAAAGATGTAATTAACAAAAAAGATGATCACTCAACTTTTCATGAGATTGTTTCCTTATCTATTGAAATTGGGTGTAATGGCAAAAGAACAGATACACAGATTAATGGAATGGAATGGAGAGCTCAGGTATATATCCAAATTTGTCCGCTTTTTAAATAAATTACACAAGTGGAGAAAGGGTAGTCTTTTTTTTTTTTTTAATCCTCATAGATATCCAATTTGTTGAAAAATGATAGTTGACCTATACTTTACACATCACAAAAAATTCAAAATAGATTTTTAACTTAAATGTAAAACAAAACTAGGCAAAAATTAGAAAAAGTTATATGAGAAATTCATCAGAATACAGGGCTGAGGAAAGAGTTCTCAGATTGACACCTAAAGCATAATCTATAAAGTTAATGTCATCAAAATTAAAAACTTTGAGAAAAGCTCAATAAGAGTATGAAAAGAGAAACACACAGGAGAAAGTATTTAGAAAGCACGTATCAAACAAAGAAATAGTATCTAGACTATATAAAGAATTTTCAAAACTCCACAGTAATAAAACAATCAGAAAATAGAGAAAAGACACGAAGAAACATTGAACAGAAGAAGACACAGAGATGGCCAGTAAACACATGAAAATGTGTTCAACAGTATTAGACATTAGGGGAATCAAACTGAAACTGCAGTGAGATATCACAACCTATCTGAATGGAGAAAATTAAAAAAATAGTGGCGGCACAAAATGCTGGGGAGTATGTAAAGAAATTTGATCATTCATGCATTGCTGGTGGGAATATTAAGTGGTGAAGCCACTCTAAAACATAGTGTGACAATTTCTTAAGAAGCTAAACATTGTAATTACTATACCACCAAGCAGTTGCACTCATGGGCACTCGTCTCAGAGACATGAAAACCATGTAGACACAAAAGTCCATGTAGACACAAACATTCACAGCACATGTGGTCATAATGACCAAAAGCTGGAAACAATCCAGATATTCTTCAAATGAGTGGTGGTTACACAACTGTGGTATATACACACCATGTAATGCCACTCAGCAATAAAAAAGGGAACTAGTTGTTGATGTACACAAGTTGAATGAATCTTCAAAGAATTAGGCTGAGTGAAAAAAGTCAATCATAAAAGATAATAACTGCATGATTTGATTTATATCATATCTTGAAATGCCAAAATTTTAGAAATACAAAATAAACTAGTGGTTGTCAGGGATTAAGCACAGAGGGCAGAGCAGGAGGGAAATGAGTTTAACCTGTGTCATCATGTTGCTTTATTGTATCAGGATCCTGTAATTTATACCCATATATCTTTGATTAATTTATTTATCTAATCACTCAACAATCTTTTGTTTCCAGGCACCATTCTAGAGATACAGGTAGAACAAGAAGCTGACTGGGAGAAATGTTTAGATTTAGCTCAAACCCTTACTCAAAATTTGCTTGAGACAAGTCATTAATCCCATTATTTTTCAGGAGATTTTACTCTATCCTTTTACTCTTTGCAAAATGCTAGTTCCCTGCATGACTCCATATCATAACTCTTAAGTGCCTGTATTGTCCTGAAGCTCTCACTCTAATCTTGGTACTATGAGGTAAGCACAGTATCTTTCAATATAATTATAGAGGACAAGAAAAAGTTAAGGATGCTATATGTACAAAAGAATTGCCCATGGGCTGTCAGGTGATGCTAGGCATTGCCCACAGATAAAGTCCTAGAAAAGATATTTATTCCCCTCAATCCAGAAGGTGATGCAAAAAGAACAATAGACTAGGATTTTGGCTGCATGGAGAATTCTGGCTTCCAAATGCAATTATTGCTTTGGTGATTGTTATCTTCTTTTTCCCAGTATTAATTAAAGTCCTTTTTTTTATATAACTCTCAGGTAAGGACTCTTCTAAAATTAAATTCTTTCCTGTGGTCCTAGAAAAAGTAGCTAAACCAACAATGATCACCTTCCTCAAAACTAAGTAAATTTCCTGAAAGATGGTGCTATGCATGCTACAGTCTCTATTCTGTGAAATTTGTAGTTATTTTCTATCTCCAGCTACAAAAAAAAGTCATTTCAAAATCAAATTAACTGATAATCATGTTGATCGTTTCTTATATTCTCACCTGCCAAATTACCTCCAGAGGGCAGTCGGAAACGCATCATGTAGAGTATATTCTGTCCTAATGTAAGAGATCTTTGGGGCTGGCTTGAGGCTCCATTGTTCAAAGTACATGTGTAGAAATTTGGAAGTCACTTGTAAACTCCCAAAACATGGAGGGAGGGACGTATTGGGAAGATGTTCCTCCTACATGGGCTTTTCTAAACACTCTTGCTCACTAACTTTAAAATCCTCTGAGATGATATTATATAAGCATCAAAATTAGCAGCTTTACTGCATGGGTGTGTTTTCTTCCAGCATCTGCATAATCGGAAAAAACAAAGTGGTACTAGATGCTGTAGTTCACATTTCCCCAGTATCTCTCGCCTGAAATTACTTTGTTATATACCTCACCGAAATGTACACTCCTTCCTTGGATATAAATTAAAAGATGAATGTATTTTCCAAGCAAATCACCTATCTGTATAACTCTATGTGTGTGTGTATGTGTGTGTAAACATATATATGCACACAATGTGTGTGTGTGTATACACACATATATAAAAAGTCTGTTAAATTGTGAACAATTTATTTGAGGACATTTATATGGTTCTTCCTAATCTCTCTAAAGTGTTATAAAATATAAATAAATATTTCCTACCTGATGACATTGCTTTCTTGGCAAAATGGAAATGGTGCTAACTTACGGAAGAGAAAAAATAGAATGAATGTACTTTGTAAATTTTAGAAGACTATTCCATTTGATATGAACCTGAAAGCTTACTTTTTCCATCTCATGCTTCTCTTTCTTACTCATCACTGCAGCTCAGCAGAAACCAGAGGCACAGTTGGAACCCCTGGTGTGTGAGAGCGGCCTCCTGTACCCACATCATTACTTTAGTATCCATGACGCGGGTTCCCTTAGTCATCTAGGCACCTGGAGAATACTTTCAAATCCAAGCTAACAGCAGTAATTTTCCATCCTTATTTAGTTTTAAAGTTTGAAAATATTTGCAACATTTAGGCAAATGTAAGAAACAATGAAACAAATGCCTATATTCAATTATTTAGCCCCATTGATATCCCAACCCTCTGCCCTAGGTGCTTCAGATCATTCTTAAAAAAATAATCATCATCATCATCACAGACAGAAATGAAGCCCCTTGTACTGCCTTTCTTTTTCCCTTTTCTGCCATATCTAACCACAGAAGTAACCATACAAATGCTTGATTCAGTAATGCTCATTCTCATTCACGTTGTTTTAGTTTCACTCTCTATCTAGAATTCTTTTGCAGGTATATTCTTTCATATAGCTATGAATATGAAGGCAATATAAAGCCTATACAATACTTTCACACTCAATACTCTGTGTTTGAGATTAGCCACCTTTATAAAGTGTACACCCCTGGAGGAGGGTGTGGCAACCCACTTCAGTATTCTTGCCTGGAGAATACCATGGACAGAGGGGCCTGGTGGGCTATAGTCCCTAGGGTGGCAAAGAGTCAGACATGACTGAAGCAACTTAGCATGTATGTACATACACAAAATGGGTACCACTGGTTTAGTTTTACTGCTATAGAATATTCCATCTTCTGCATATATTACAAAATTTATTCATCTCCTCTCCTCTCAGTGGGTACACAGGTTGTTTCCATATTTTTGTCATCACCAAAAATGCTTCTATGAATATTCTTGTATTTGCTTTTCTAGGGTATATGTTTAGGGGCAGAACTGCTGACTTGAGGAATATGAGCATCTTCAATGATAACACACGTTGCCAAATAGCTCTCCCAAATGGGTGCATCTTTCTTCTACTAGAAAAATGTGATAGTTTTTATTTGTCTGTATTCTCTCCAGCATTGAGGTCAGACTATTGTTTTCCCATTTTATCTGTGTGCAATAGCTCATTGTGGTTTCAATTTGCATTTACCTGATTGCTAGTGAATTTAAACACCATTTTATATGTTTTTTGATGTTTCCTCCTCTATTAAGTCACTTATTATCTGAATGTCAATGTTACTACACTGTATAGCTTCAGGGAGAACATATAATACCAAGAGGTTAAGGCTAACAAATAGTTTCAGCTACAGAGTGTCCTTTTAAAAGTCCTTGAAAAGTAC
The DNA here is from genome assembly GCF_014754425.2 of Oryx dammah. Classification (NCBI taxonomy): domain Eukaryota; kingdom Metazoa; phylum Chordata; class Mammalia; order Artiodactyla; family Bovidae; genus Oryx; species Oryx dammah. Next base: position 17,550,428 of record NW_024070208.1, read on the forward strand.
ATTTTAGAGGGCTTGTGGCTCCTCTGCCTTAGGCTATTAAGTAACCATGTGGTCTTAAGATACTATCTCAAATAAACCAGAAACAATAACTAGGCTTTTCCTTGATAATAACAAATGAGTTACTATCTGGAATATTTTTGCAGATAGAAAATGCTATATGGATGTACTAATTTCTAGTTATTTTCTTTAGTGTGGGAAACAGTGATAACACAAAAAGCAATTAGCAATTGGTGTGCAATAATTTCCTGATTATCTTTGTTGGACAGGCATAGTATTTACCATGAATAGTCTTCTCTCCTGTAGAAACATACTTAGGCTGAAAGATGGCTCCTGCACCAATAAGCACCATCTAAGTTCTAATTGGAAAGAAAAAGGAAAACAGCCAAAATATGGATGCTAGTGAATTTATTTTTTTAAAGAGCTTTCCATGAATCTTTACCCAAGAGACTTGCTTATAGACTTCACTGGTCAGAACTATGTCCCACAGGTTCTCATGCAGTGTCTACTGGGTAAGCTTGATTTGCCATATTTACTACATGCCAGGCTAATTAATCAGACAGAAATGTAAGATGCAGAATCTTTTTTCAAGTTGCTTAGGCCAGTGAATTCTGTCCCAACAATTCTACGTAATTCATTTTATAAATACACTCTTATGTAAGGACATAGCCACATAACTGTAATTTACAATAGCTACCTAGTATAACTTCTGTTCACTTCTCCAGCTGTTCACTAATATGAATGGAGCTTCTATGAAAACGTCAGTAAATATGATTTTTTTAAATGGAGGTGACTATTTCCTAATGTATAATAATATAATCATTAGGACCAGTTAACATTCTATAATGTTGCTGTGAACCCTGAACTAGTAAATACTGAGCTACTGCTCTCAGAGACACAGAGTTAGGTTGTTGTGAACCACTAGTCACATTTTTGTCAACTGATCCATGTATGACCTTGTTTCATGTACACTTATGTTTAAAATTAAGTACTTTAATATGTATTGTTGATTCATTAGGAATGAACTCACGGCCAGCAGCACTAAAACTCCTGACTAGGTGAAGCTTATCTAATAGTGGCATTTTCTCTGTAAGGCACATCACAGCAGTCTCACACTTAGGAATTCTTGACTGCACTTCAGCACTGTGGTTGGGTGCCATTTTAAACATCAAAATCACCAACAGAAAGCCCACAAAAATACAAAAGAAAAAAAAAACTTGTAGTAAAAAGATCACTTGTTTACAGTATGTTGCTGCTGCTGCTGCTAAGTCACTTCAGTCGTGTCTGACTCTGGGTAACCCCACAGACAGCAGTCCACCAGGCTCCTTCATCCCTGGGATTCTCCAGGCAAGAACACTGGAGTGGGTTGCCATTTCCTTCTCCAATACAGGAAAGTGAAAAGTGAAAGTGAAGTCACTCAGTCGTGTCTGACTCTTAGTGACCCCATGGACTGCAGCCCACCAGGCTCCTCTGTAAAAATTTGCTCCCCTGAGACGCAAATTTTTCATTCCAATTAGCATATCTATGAATCACCAGGAAAATAATTCAAGTATTTACTTTGGGGTTACCAGTAATGAGAATAATGAGGATCAATTATATTTCCAGGGCTGGAAAAGATCCGTTTTCATTCCAATCCAAAAGAAAGGCAATGCCACAGAATGTTCAAACTACTGCACGACTGCACTCATCTCATATGCTAGCAAAGTAATGCTCAAATTCTCCAAGCTAGGCTTCAACGGTGCATGAACAGAGAACTTCCAGATGTTCAAGCTGGATTTAGAAAAGGCAAAGGAGCCAGAGATCAAATTGCCAACATCAGGTGGATCATAGAAAAAGCAAGAGAGTTCCAGAAAAACATCTATTTCTGCTTTATTGACTATGCCAAAGCCTTTGACTCTGTGGATCACCACAAACTGTGGAAAATTCTAAAAGAGACAGGAATACCAGACCACTTGACCTGCCTCCTGAGAAATCTGTATGCAGGTCAGGAAGCAACAATTGGAACTGGACATGGAACAACAGACTGGTTCCAAATCAGGAAAGGAGTACAGCAAGGCTATATATCATCACCCTGCTTATTTAACTTATATGCAGAGTATATCATGCAAAATGCTGGGCTGGATGAAGCACAAACTGGAATCAAGATTGCAGGGAGAAATATCAACCAGAGATATGCAGATGATACCACCCTTATGGCAGAAAGTGAAGAGGAACTAAAGAGCCTCTTGATGAAAGTGAAAGAGGAGTGTGATAAAGTTGGCTTAAAACTCAACATTCAAAAAACTAAGATCATGGCATCTGGTCCCATCACTTCATGGCAAATAGATGAGGAAACAATGGAAACAGTGACAGACTTCATTTCTTGACCTCCAAAATCATTGCAGATGGTGATTGCAGCCATGAAATTAAAAGATGGTTGCTCCTTGGAAGAAAAGCTATGAGCAACCTAGACAGCATATTAAAAAGCAGAGATATTATTTTGCCAACAAAGGGCTGTCTAGTCAAAGCTATGTTTTTCCAGTAGTCATGTATGGATGTGAGATTTGGACCATAAAGAAAGCTGAGTACTGAAGAATTTATGCTTTTGAACTATGGTATTGGAGAAGACTCTTGAGAGTCCCTTGGACTGCAAGGAGACCCAATCAGTCCATCCTAAAGGAGTTCACTCCTGAATATTCATTGGAAGGACTGATGCTGAAGCACCAATACTTTGGCCACCTGATGCAAAGAACTAACTCATTTGAAAAGACCCTGATGCTGGGAAAGATTGAGGGCAGGAGGAGGAAGGGGTGACAGAGAATGGAATGATTGGACGGCATCACCGACTCAACGGACATGAGTCTGAACAAGCTCTGGGAGTTGGTGATGGACAGGGAAGCCTGGCCTCCTACAGTCCATGGAGTCATAAAGATTCAGACACAACTGAGCAACTGAACTGATATTTCTTTCTTTTTTTTTTTTAATTTTTACTTTATTTTACTTTGCAATACTGTATTGGTTTTGCCATACATTGACATGAATCCACCACAGGCGTACATGAGCTCCCAAACATGAACCCCCCTCCCACCTCCCACCCCATATTATCTCTCTGGATCATCCCTATGCACCAGCCCCAAGCATCCTGTATCCTGCATCAAACATAGACTGGCGATTCATTTCTTACATGATAGCATACATGTTTCAATGCCATTCTCCCAAATCATCCCACCTTGAACTGATATTTCTAAAAGTGAAATTATTCTGTCTTTTGGTCTGAGTAGTCCTTTAGTTTGTATTTCCATTAGAACATCAATGATGTACATTGGTCAGATGGCTAATAGCAGAAACCAAATCTGGACCAAGCAAATTCATTGGCTCCACTAACCAAACCACAAAGGAGATAAGATCCAGAAACTAAGATCCAGAAACTAAGTTTGTCAGGACCCTCTCTCTCTGTACCTCAACTCGACTTTACTTTGAAATCTTCCTTGTCTAAATCAGCTTTGCTCCATGTTGCCTAGGACATGGCTATGCTCAGCTCTTGACTCACATTTTACCATCTAATCCAGAAAGAAAAGAAGCTTGTCTAACGAAATTTAAGTTTGAAAAGTCTTAGAGAAGGACTTGGGAAATGTACTAGCCTGAGTCCTAGATTACCACCTGGGATCCCTAGAGGTGAGGTTTATTACCAGAAGTGTGGGTAGCCTAATTAGGATCTGGGCAGAGGTGCTGTCTGCTGTCTACTGCACCATCTCATCTGTCCACATGTGTTCTTTCTCTAGTAGGTTTTGAATTCCTTAAAGGCAGAAACTATGTATTATTCAACTTAATTTCCCTCACCTAAGAAGAAGCCTAGAGTTGGTGCTTAACATGTATTAAATATTACCAGATTGCTCTTCAGAAGGATAATTTCTAAACATTTACCCAAAGTCCTGCCAACAATGAGTTTTATCACTTTAATCACAATTTTCTACATACTAACAGAACACTTTAGCATATATTTGACTATATATTACATATTACAAACATATGAGAGGAGGATCATACAGGAGGAAAAAGGATTTTAGTAAAATCTTCTGCCTGTAAGGGCTTAAACTAAAAACACCAATACAGTATACTAATGCATATATATGGAATTTAGAAAGATGGTAACGATAACCCTGTATGCGAGACAGCAAAAGAGACACAGATGTATAGAACAGTCTTTTGGACTCTGTGGGAGAGGGAGAGGGTGGGATGATTTGGGAGAATGGCATTGAAACATGTATAATATCATATAAGAAACGAATTGCCAGTCTAGGTTTGATGCAGGATACAGGATGCTTGGGGCTGGTGCACTGGGATGACCCAGAAGGATGGTATGGGGAGGGAGGAGGGAGGGGGGTTCAGGATGGGGAATACGTGTACACCCGTGGTGGGTTCAGTTGATGTATGGCAAAACCAATACAATATTGTAAAGTAAAAAAATAAAGATCAGGAAACTCCAAAAAAAAAAAAAAAAAACTAACCTTAAAAGAGCAGTCCTCTATAAAGCTTTGAAATACCTTAGCACTTTCCATGGAAAATAAACAAACAAGTAAAAATAAAAAGCACAATACTAGTTGATTTTCCAGATATTTAAGTGAATTATGAAAGTATAGCTCAGATTGTAAAGAATCTGCCTGCAGTGCAGGAGATCCGGGTTCAGTCCCTGGGTTGGGAAGATCCCCTGGAGAAAGGAATGACAGCCCACTCCAGTATCCTTGTCTAGAGAGTTCCATGGACTGAGGAGCTTGATGGGCTATAACCCATGGGGTCGCAAAGAGTCAGAGGTGACTGAGTAACTAACAATTTCACTTTCACAAATATCTTTAGGTAAATAAAAGCTTTACTTTTAAATGGGCTTCCTATTTTGGAAACACCGTTTACACAATCAATGCTTGGATATATTGGTTCTATCTGTAGCAAATTATATTCATGAAGTGCCCTCAAAATCTCAAGATTGGAATCAGATTCACTTCTCCTGCCACTCAATGGTGAATATCCAGGGAGAACAGACCATTAATGGTAGATACTATTCTTGTCCAACAAAGAAAATCATGAAATGCATTGCAAACCAATGACTAATTACTTTTGTATTATCACTGCTCCCCACATTAAAGAGAGTAATTAAAAATTAGTACATTTACACAGGGCTTTATACCTTCTAAAGTACTCCCGATAGTATCTCATTTGTTCCTATTATCAAGACAAAGCCTAGTTATTGTTCTTGTTTCATTTGAGATGATATCTTAAGGCCATGTGGTTCCTTAATAGCATGAGGCAGAAGGGCCCAAAACCCTCCAAAATGTGCTTTTCAAGGATAGCTGAAAACTCAACCTTAAGTGGTGAGATTCTTATACGTATTCCTTGATAGTAAGTTAGGAGACACGGATTCAATTCCTGGATCGGGAAGATCCCCTGGAGGAGGAAATGGCAACCTGCTCCAGTATTCTTGCCTGAAAAATCCATGGACAGAGGAGCCTTTGTAGTCCATGGGCTACAGTCCCTGGGGTCACAAAGAGTTGGATGTGACTGAGCATCCATATTGGATAGTAAGTCATTGTTTTGACAACCTATCCAATGGTCATTTCAAAAGAAATGCATTGTCTAAGTGGTTTTCACTTGAAATGTAGTAAGTACACTCATTGTGTAATGGAGTGAAAAGGTCACAAGATTTGTGTTAGAGGTTGTGGGTTATTTTTCATGCTTGAGGTTATGAGCTGGGGGACCTTGACCAAATTGTGCAGTTTCCCTGGGTCTTTTTTTTGTTTATATACAAATGGGGAAATAGTAACACCTATTTCAAAAGGTTCTTGGGAATACTAAGTGAGAGAACATATGTGAAAGATGATGCAAGACTGCAAATTATATATTATATATATATATAATATACATATACACACATACACACACACAGAGGACACAACTGCATTTATTTACTTTACTGAACACAAGCCAAATTGCTGCATGAACACTGGGTCTGTGTCATTTTTATCTTAATGATTCCCATTAAGATAGATCATAATAACAGGAAGGGGATATATCTATGTAAACAGTAAATGCTTATCAGAATGATCATGTAAAAGAAAGTTATCTTAAGACATGAAAAATTATATTTTTCAACCATTTAAAATTTAATCCCCAGAAAGGTAGAGAAAAAAACTTTGGAGAAGGAAAAGAAGTTAGAAATTATTTTACACCATATGTTTCAAGTTCTCAGTGCTAGGTCCTTACAGAATTGTCTCAGGCAATTATCTGAATATCCTCAACATATAGGAATTATTACCCCTACTTTCAGATTAAAGAAAAATAAAGGCACAGAGTTAGTGAATTTGCTACTCTCACTCAGCTAATACATGGTTCAAATACAGATCTTACTTTCTTCAAAAGTTGTTCTTTGGACTGTAGTGCCCTTTCCTAATTGGAGAAGGAAATGGCAACCCACTCTAGTATTCTTGCCTGGAAAATCCCAGGGACAGAGGAGCCTAGTAGGCTGCCGTCTATGGGGTCACACAGAGTCGGACGCGACTGAAGCGACTTAGCAGCAGCAGCAGCCCTTTCCTAAAGACATTTAGTTTCCTTGGGTCTCAGTTATTAATGATGGAATAAGTGGAATCCACTTTCTCCTTGACCAAAAATAAATACTTGTCACTTTTCATTAAAGACTGCAATTCTCTGGAGCAGTGTGTTCCCAGTTGTATTCCACAGGAAAATGGTCCCACGACATGCTACACAAATAAAAAGTCACATATCCTATCCCCTCAAAGAGATCTGCAGAGTACTAAAACAAAGTAAGGATTCTGAGTACCCCTATACCAAGGAAATCTGATGAATTTTCTTTAGCCCAAAAAGTCCTTTGCCCATAAAAGTCTTTCCCCTACTATTCAGTATTGGTTAACATCCAGGTAGATGGTACTTTATACACGGAATTACTGCTGTAGGACCTTCTGGGAGCAAGTGCGCTTTGACTCCATAAAACATTATCACTATATGAGATGTAAAACTAGCTCACTTTGTGATAGAGTTTGTTTGTTGTTCAAGCCCACTGGCATCCTCTTTAGTAGGAAGTAAACCAGAGGGCGATGATAAAGCATGCAATGTTGCCCAGTGGGGCAGGTGCCTTGGAGAAAGTTCTTGGCTACAGTGAGTTTGGTTCCCGGAGGGAGGGGTAGCTAGAGTTGAGGGGCAAACAGGTTGTTCCCAAGGATAAACTTGCTTTCTTCACAATTTTACTTCAGGTCATTGGTAGGTGACTAAAGTATTTTTTTCAATTGCTGTTTTTAAAATTCGTATGGGAGTATGCTTGATTTACAAGGTTGCATTAGTTTCTGCTGTACAGCAGAGTGACTCAGTTATATTTATATATATCCACTCTTCAGATTTTTTCCCCATATAGGTCATTAAAGAGTATTGAGTAGATCTCCCTGTGCTATACCATAGGTTCATATTAGTTATATATTTTATACAGTAGCATGTATATGCTAATCCCAGTTTCCAACTTATCCCAGTGCCCTCCCCAACCTATAAGTTGGTTTTTTACATCTGTGACTATCTCTGTTTTATAAATAAGTTCATTTGTGTTTTGTAAGTTCATTTGTTCCTTTTCTTTAGATTCTATAGAAGAGTACATTTTAAAAACAGAAAATAACTCTGATACTACTACTACATAGACTAATTCTGGGGTGATCATGAACTAGTCCCTCATAGAAAAATTACACATAATGCCCACTTCCCTTGTTGAACTGTGGAAAGAAGGTGTTGGCTAATGGTAAACTTCATTGCATCTGGATTAACTTTTTCCAGGAAAGGATGATGGGAATTGTGTTGTAATTTCCTGTAAAATGTCATAGGAGGAGAACAACATTTATGGGCCAGGGAATAATCTGAAAAATGCAGCCTGAATATATGTGGCACAATCTGAAGAATGTGCCACGTATATTTATCCACCTCACTAGAATGGACTCAAATTCATTCCTTTTTAAGGCTGAGTTAATGTTCCATTGCATATATGTACCACAACTTTATCCATTCATCTGTTGACGGACATATCTAGGCTGCTCCCATGTTCTGGTTATTGCAAACAGTGCTGCAATGAACATTGGGCACATGTCTTTTTCAATTATGGTTTTCTCTGCATATATGCCCAGTAGTGGGATTGCTGGGTGATATGGTAGTTTTATCCTCAGTTTTTTAAGAAACCTCCATACTATTTCCCATAGTGGTTGTATCAATTTGTATATGTATGCCTATGGCTGAATCATGTTGATGTATGGCAGAAATCAACATTGTAAAGCAATTATCCTCCAATTAAAAATAAATTTAAAAAGAACAGGCTTCCAGTTCAACGTGGCGGAGTAGAAGGACGTGTGCTCATCTCCCATGAGAGCACCAAAATTGCAACTAGCTGTTGAACAACCATTGACAGGAGGACACTGGAACCCACCAAAAAAAGATACCCCACACCCAAAGACAAAGCAGCAGCCACAGTTAGAAGATAGGAGAGGTGCAATCACAATGAAACCAAATCCCATGCCCGCTGGGTGGGTGACCCACAGACTGGAGAACCATAATATCAAAGAAGTTCTTACACTGTTGTGAAGGTTCTGAACTGCACGCCAGGCTTCCCAACCTGGGGATGCAACAAAGGGACTGGAAATCCCCAAGGTATCTGACCTTGAGAGCCAGTGGTATTTGATTATAGGACTTCCAGAGGACTGAGGGAAACAGAGACTCCAGTGTTGGAGGACACAAACAAAATTTTGCATGCACCAAGACCCAGAGGAGAGGAGCAGTGACCCCACAGGAGACAGAATCAAAGATACCTGCTAGTGTTGGAGGGCCTTCTGTGGAGGCATGGGTCAGCAGAGGCTCACCACAGGGATGGGGGGCACTGTAAGGTCCCCTTTGCCATAAATCCTCTTGGAGTTTGCCATTAACCCTGCCATAGAGCCCAGAGAGCCCAGGGCTGGGTCTCCTCAGGACAAACAAATACCAGGGACGGAGTGCAACCCCAATCATCAGCAGATAATTGGATTAAAGCTTTACTCAGCAAGGCTCTGCCTACCAGAGCAAGATCCAGTTTTTCCAGTGCCAGTCCCTCCCATCAAGAAGCTTATACAAGCCTCTTAGCCTCATTCATCAGAGGGCAGGCAGAAGAAGCAAGAAGAACAATTTCATGGTGGCTACACAAAAATCACATTACAAAAAGTTAATCACGTTGAAAAACAGAAAGTTGTGTCCCAAATGAAGGGGCAAGATAAAACCCCAGAAAAACAACGGAGTGGAAATAGGCAACCTTCCAGAAAAAGAAGTCAGAATAATGATAGTGAAAATGATCCAGAATCTCAGGTAAAGAGTGGAGGCAAAGACTGAGAAGATGCAAGAAATGTTTACCAAAGACCTGGAAGAACAACAGAGATGAATAATACACGCCATTCTAGAAGGACTCAATAGCAGAATAACTGAGGCAGAAGAATGGATAGACAACCTGGAGGACAGATAGTGGAAATCACTGACACAGAACAGAATATAGAAAAAAAAGAAAAGAAACAAAGACAGCCTAAGAGACCTCTGGGACAACACTAAGTGCACCAACATTTGCATTTTAGGGGTCCCAGAAGGAGAGGAGAGAAAGGACCTGAGAAAATATTTGAAGAAATAATAGCTGAAAACTTCCTGAACATGGGAAAGGATATAGTCATCCAAATCTCCAGGGAGCACAGAGGGTCCCAGGTAGGATAAACCAAGGAGGAACACACCAAGACACATAGTAATCAAACTGACAAATAAGGACAGAGATAAATATTAAAAGCAACAACAGAAAAAATGACAAATAACATACAAGGGAACTCCCATCAGGCTATCAGCTGATTTCTCAACAGAAACTCTACAAGGCAGAAGAGAATGGCACAAAATATTTAAAGTGATGAAAGGGAAGACTCTACAACCAAGAATACTCTACCCAGCAAGACTCTCCTTCAGATTTAATGGAGAAATCAAATACTTTACAGACAAGCAAAAGTTAAGAGAATTCAGTACAACCAAACCAGCTTTACAACAAATGCTAAAGGAACTTCTCTAGACAGGAAGCACAAAAGAAGGAAAAGACCTACAGAAAATAACCCAAAACAAGAAAACAGTAATAGGATTATATATATCAATAATTACCTTAAATATCAATAGACTAAATGCACCAACCAAAAGGCATAGACCAGCAGGGTGGATGAAAACGTGCATGTATGCACTTCCACATCACTCTGCTTGACCCCCCTCCTCAAGTTGTATGTAATTATTTTATATTATTAAGTTAATCATGTTCCCATTATGGCTTGCAATTGTAATTATCTTTTATATTTTGTCTGGCTATTTACTGTGAAAACTGATACATATCTTTTACTATTGTGATTACTTATTACTCACTTAATACCACTGAATCATGATTGTTCAACAGAAAAATAACAGAACTCTTTATCACCAAAACTAGGATCTAATAGAAAAACCGGAAATCATTTTTTAAAATCCAGATGCATATCAGAATTATCTTGAAATTTTTCTAAAAATACAAATGTTCAGGTACTGCCTTTTTCTCCAGAGCTCCAGATATGTTTCTAATGAGTAGTCATGTTTAAAAACAACTGGATTATATGATAATCTTTTACTTTAGCTAATTTATTTCACTTATTCTATTTCATATTCAGTGCTCCCATTTCACTTAGTTTATATTCTCCAGTTTCTCCATCTTTTCTTTATGTTTTTTCTCAAGCCTTTATCAAGTGTAGTAGTAAAGCTTTTGTACACATATATATAAATATGTATAATATATATTTTAGAAAACTTATGAATTTTTGCCTAACAAAAAAAATGACATTTTGATTCCACTTGTTTGCCTTAGTATGAATAGAATGCTAGATTTCTAATTTAAAAATGAGATATGTAACAAGTAACAAAGGTTTACTGTATAGCATGGGGAACTATAGTCAATATCTTGTCATAACCTATGACAAAAAGTAATTTCAAAAATAATGTGTATGTTTATTTGTATAGCTAAATCACCTTATTTCACACCTGAAACATTATTTAAGTCAACTATACATCAATAAGATATATATTTTAAAAAGAAACAGTGGTCCCTCAAAAAATAAAGATTGTATGGCACTAGTGGCAAAGAACCTGCCTGCCAATGCAAGAGACATAAGAGATGCTGGTTCCATCCCTGGGTCAGGAAGAGCCCTTGGAAAAGAAAGTGGCAACCCACCCCAGTATTCTTGCCTGGAAAAATTCTATGGACAGAGGAGCCTGGAGGGCTTCATACAGTCCATGGGGTTGCAAAGAGTCAGACATGACTGAAGCAACTTAGCACTGAAATTACAAAGCATAGAGAGGGGAACTCTCCACTGCTCACAATGGTCCATCACAACACCCAGAGTAAGAACATCTACCCCAGGTGACCTGTCCTTATTGGGGTAACCACTATTATACATTTCTATCTTGAGCCTGAGGGGACAGCACAGGTTAGGAAACTTGATTCCAGCCATTTATATTCCAAACATTCTTTAGTGCCGCTTCACTAGTAATGAAACTAGTATTTCAATATCCAGATATAGGTTTCATGCATCTCTCTCTCAATCAGCTATGAATTTGAGGGGATGAGTAGACAGGCATCATCTTCTGAACTTATCAAAGTAGCTTACTTGCATTCTCTTGTGTGTGTCCAACTCTTTGTGACCCCATGGATTGTAGCCTACCAGGTTCCTCTTAACAGAAAGGACTGCAGGAGGTCGCTTTTGGGTCTAACCCCACCTTCCCCAACAGGCAGTTCATTTCATCACAGTCCTTGAAATTCACTGAAGATGGGAAAGAACTTTTCCTCAACTTGTTTTCTTTGACTGATTTTGGCAGTCTTATTCTATGTCCTGGGAAGTTGGACAAGTAAAATAAAATTACTTAACTAAAATGATATCTTGGTTCTGCCTACTATTTTTATTAACATTGTTGGTTGTTGACTCATAGGCACCAAGAAAGGCTAAATATCCAACAACAAACTTTGTCTGCCCTAGAAGGTCAGAGATGGTGCCTGATTTCTATACTCTACTTCTGATGCCACTACTTAGTAGGCAGTGAGATATTTATTGAAGAAATGAAATAAAGGACTGTTATTAGGCACTCCTGGGCCAGTCAGTGATAGGAATGTACTACTAATTCTTATTAGTTAAGTCTTGTAATGTGGATAAGATCAGAGTCTACACATTTTGCCTGGTTTTCTTCTATTTTTCCCTGAGGAGGCATTCCTAGAGGATGAAGCCAGAAACATGTCATCACCTGTTACAGGAAAGTGAAGTGTTAGTCACCCAGTCGTGTCCAACTCTTTGTGACCCCATGGATTGTAGCCTGCCAGGTTCCTCTCTCTGTGGGATTCTCCAGGCAAGAATACTGGAGTGGGTTGCCATTTCCTTCTCCAGGGGATCTTCCCAACCCAGGAATCGAACCTGGGTCCCCCACACTGCAGGCAGATTCTTTAACATCTTAGCCACCAGGGAAGCTACAGGACTTGACCTCAAGTCCCACCATAGTCTCCTGAAGAGATAAGGTGGATGACATTTAAACATGAAGACTATTTCTGCCTAGAAAGAAGTCAGTTACATCCCCTTGGTGCTGTTTAAGCTTGGTACCCTAAGGAAAATAGTTTGGGTTTTTTCCTGATAGAGAGGGGGTTATAGGGGGAGGCAGAAGATAGTATTTTCTTTTCCCCCAAATGGGAGCCAACCCATAAATTATCTTATAGTACCAACTCCAGGGGAGAAAAAAAAAATCAGAAGTGGACTGTGATGGTTAATTTTATGTGTCACCTTGACTGGGTCACAGGATACACAGATATTTGGTTAAACATTACCTGGGGTATGTCTGTGAGGATGTTTCTGGATGAGATGAACATTTCAATCAGTCGATGGAGCAAAGCAGATTGCCCTCCCCAGTGTTGGCAGGCCTTATCCAACCTGTTGAAGGTCTGAATAGAACACATTCTGAGGAAGGGAGAATTTACTCTTTGAGCTGAGACACTGGTCTTCTGACCCCAAATTTAGGCTGAAACTGAGACCACCAGCTCCCCGGCTCTTCAGCTTGCAAATCTTGGGATCTCTGAGTCTCCATAATCAAATGAGGCAATTTCTTAATATCTTGTTTGTTTATAACTATATTTATGTGTATATCTACATAGATAGGTTGATGGACCTCTCATTAGTTCTGCTTTTCTGGAGAACCCTGAGGACTCCAAAGAGAATATTTCATATCAATGCAAATTGTTAAAATATTTTCAATAATTACAAGAAAGGCACCACTCTCCAGAACTATGGCTAGTTTATATAGATGTTCTTGACCCAGACCAAAGTCCCTGGTCCCTAAAAAGTTGACAGTTATTATTCTAGCAACTGAAGTGCTAACTAAAGTCTACTGCTTAGCCTTAGAAGAAATCCGAAATAAAAGAAGCATTAACTCTATTCTGGAGAATAATACATTTCTTCAGATGACTTATTCAGCCCCAAATTTTCTTAGGAGTTTTGTCCAGAATCTTTACTAGGAGAACTAATTGTCAAATTCTCTGTAGTAAGAGGACTTGTGACAAGTATCTGCTGCTGCTGCTAAGTTGCTTCAGTCGTGTCCGACTCTGTGCAACCCCATAGACGGCAGCCCACCAGGCTCCCCCATCTCTGGGATTCTCCAGGCAAGAACATTGGAGTGGGTTGCCATTTCCTTCTCCAATGCATGAAAGTGAAAAGTGAAAGTGAAGTCACTCAGTCGTGTCTGACTCTTAGCAACCCCATGGACTGCAGCCCACCAGGCTCCTCTGTCCATGGGATTTTCCAGGCAAGAGTCCTGGAATGGGTTGCCATGGCCTTCTCCGTTGACAGGCATACTGTTCAGGAAAAGAAAAGTCATTTATAAGGAACTTCCAATTCAAAGTGGATTCTGAAATTGAGGTTGTAGTTCTTAGGAGTTGCCAGAGCACAGAGAACAGAAGGAAAATATCTATCTACACAATGGAGGTTAAAAGGAAAAGTGGGAAATATCAGGGCCATGAGAGAGATTTCCTAAGTTTAGCTTTGGTCTTATGGGAAAATTGCATCTTTGTATGAATAGAAATAAAAGGGAGAAGCTAAAGAATTAAAAATAAAATTAGATGTTATGTGCCAAGCTGGGCAGGAGGGAGGTTTGGGGAAGAATGGATACATGTATATGTATGGCTGAGTCCCTTCACTGTCCACCTGAACCTATTACAACAGTGTTAATCAGCTATACCTCAATGCAAAATGCTTTTGGTGTTAAAAATAAAATTTAAAAAAATAGCAAAAATAAATAAAAATAAAATTAGATTAAAAGAAATAAAAATAAAATTAGATTTAAAAATCCAACTAAAAGATCTGTAATGGAAAAAAGATATGAGGCTTGAAAAGAAAGGCAGAAATAGTAAGTGTACAAGTATCAACAATTACTCTTGACGTTTTCATTCCATGTTTAAAAAAAAAAAAAAACTCTGAGCTCTTACCAACCAGCTGCTTCAGAAACACTTGGTAATTTTTTTTCATATATATATAAAACTCTAGACTCTATCCATATCTGAATCAAAACATCTGAGTATTACCCAGGAATATGTATTTTGAACAAGCCATAGGTGGTGTTTATATATTTTAAAATTTGAAAGTGAATAATGTTAGTCACTCCATCATGTCTGACTCTTTGCAACATCATGGTCTGCAGCCCCGCCAGGTTCCTCTGTCCATGGAATTCTCCAACAAGAATGCTGGTTTGGGTAGTTGTTCCCTTCTCCAGGGGATCTTCTTCACCCAGGGATTGAACCCAGGTCTCCTACACTGCAGGCAGATTCTTTACCATCTGAACTACCAGAGAAGCCCTTAAAATCTGAGAACCCCTGATATTATTGCATCTTGACTTATTCTAATATGCTCTAGTTTCTGGTCTGTTCATGCCGATGCTTTTAATATAGGAGCACATTTTTGATAAACTTGGAACTTTAAAAATTCAATATTCCTGCATATAAAGCCTTTCTAGTCCACATTTAAAGCAGTGCGTTCATTGCCAGAAAAGAAGCAACAATTCTACAGAAGCCGATCTCCCTCCTGGTTGCTCTTTATTACAACCTTTGAGAGGTTTGGCTCTATCTTAAGACTTAAGTCTAGTAACCCTCACACTCACCCAGCTTTAATGATCACCATCCATGTGAGCCCTGGACAAGCTCAATGGGGAACTGTCCTTTGAAAACTGGAGAAATCTTTCTTGTAAGTGTGTACTGTTTTCTGCCATAGATAGTAGCAGAAAGGACTCATTTTAAAGATACATGAACTTGTGCAAAGGTTCAGAGATCTCCCTCTACCACTGATGTGTTCTGGGACCACAGGCAGCCATTTTATCCTCTGACCATTCTTAATTTGATAAAGTGGAGGGTTGGCCTTAAGAACTGTTAAGAGCCCTTCCAATATCAACAAAAAAACTTCTTTTCTGTAAAAGTTAAAAATTGATTTAATTTATACCTATTATTTCTGGTAGAAAAGAAGTAATTTTCATATATTTCAAAGTTAAAAATCAGCTGAGAGAATACAAGTGGTTAGCCCATATTTAAAATTGAGATCCGCAAAGCATTTTGATGCCTTAGAGGAAGTTTGGGATTCCAAACACTTCTATAGTGTAAACGCAGATCTATGCCTTTTGAGAGATGTGAGGAACTGCCAAGATTACAATCTGTGCAAAAACAAACTGGTAATACAGCATTTGACAAGCAATTTCCTTTCTATAAGTGAGCCTTCACCTTAACTACTTTTACTTAAAAAACATCTTAAAGAACATCCATTGCAATATTACTGCCTATATAAATTATGAACAACATCTTGACCCATTTACACTACATATTTTTAAAGAACCTAGATTTTATACTCCAAACATCTCACAGATTCTTTTGCCAAAGTCATTTTAGGAACTCTGTGATACCCTATTCCACAAACCATATGCCACAGTACTATAAAAACCCTAATCAGATCATCATTCATTCTTGTGCCATAACCCCAACAAGGCATTATAAAAACATGGATAGGAGGAAGATATGGAATTATCCTAGGTGATAATATTAGCATTTTAGATTTCATTCATTATCAAGAATTACCCAAGATTTCACTCAAATTCTATAGCTGCTACTGCTGCTAAGTCACTTCAGTCGTGTCCGACTCTGTGCGACCCCATAGACGGCAGCCCTCCACCCATGGGATTCTCCAGGTAAGAACACTGGAGTGGGTTGCCGTTTCTTTCTCCAATGCATGAAAGTGAAAAGTGAAAGTGAAGTTGCTCAGTTGTGTCCGACTTAACGACCCCATGGACTGCAGCCTACCAGGCTCCTCCAGGCAAGAGTACTGGAGTGGGGTGCCATTGCCTTCTCCAAAATTCTATAGAAGGCAACTTAAATCTTGAATTATTTGCACTGTTGGTTGGAAAATTCACTGTGGGACAAAGACTAAAATGGCCATCCATCCTGAAAGCAAGAAAATACTGACTTTCCATTGAAAGCCTCTCTTTCTTAAGTTTAAAAAATGATGACATTTGTATGAACTACTATAAACCATAGAATTCCAGACTAAGTTAAACCTAAATTATTATTCAGTTCAGTTCAGTCACTCAGTCGTGTCCGACTCTTTGCGACCCCATGAATTGCAGCACGCCAGGCCTCCCTGTCCATCACCAATTCCCAGAGTTCACTCAAACTCAACGTCCATCGAGTCAGTGATGCTATCCAGCCATCTCATCCACTGTCGTCCCCTTCTCCTCCTGCCCCCAATCCCTCCCAGCATCAGACTCTTTTCCAATGAGTCAACTCTTCGCATGAGGTGGCCAAAGTACTGGAGTTTCAGCTTCAGCATCATTCCTTCCAAAGAAATCCCAGGGCTGATCTTCAAAATGGACTGGTTGGATCTCCTTGCAGTCCAAGGGACTCTCAAGAGTCTTCTCCATAGTTCAAAAGCATCAATTCTTCGGTGCTCAGCCTTCTTCACAGTCCAACTCTCACATCCATACATGACCACTGGAAAAACCATAGCCTTGACTAGATGGACCTTAGTTGGCAAAGTAATGCCTCTGCTTTTGAATATACTATCTAGGTTGGTCATAACTTTTCTTCCAAGGAGTAAGCGTCTTTTAATTTCATGGCTGCAGTCACCATCTGCAGTGATTTTTTATTATTATGCTTTCTTTTAAAAATTTGTTTCAAACTAAACCTTTCTATTTCTAAAAAAGTCTGCAGTAGCAGATCTAGGGCTCTGTAACCATTTCTCCTAGTACAACTGACTTCACCCTCTCTCATTTCTATAAACTTCTTTATAGAAAGTGGGAGCAGGAGCAATAATCAAGCCCATTACAGCTGCCTCATTAACATCTCAAGTCATTATCCAGAGAGTACAGAGTTATAGAAACCTTCCATCTTAGATTGTGAAGGGACTTGGGTTTTAATTCACACCTGTGCAGATTTCAGTAAAGCAAACAAATTCAGATTAGTCTGTGCCAAGGTTCGGATTATACAGGTAGATGGGATTTACTGTGTCCACATATCATCTATCCAGCAGTCACTCTTTCCATCAACTCTGCCTGTGTGTGGCCAATGTGCAACAGGTCATAGGCCCAAAGAGGAGTACGCAAGGGAAACATAACGGTTACCGTATCGTGATTAAAAGTCATACTTGGTTTTTATTCTGCATTGGAAGAGAGGTAGTTTAGGGAGGCAAGTATCACATACGACTTCAAAGGATGCGAGTTCAAATTCCTGACCATGTGACTTTGAGATGATCGTTTAATTTCCCTGAAATTATTTCTCCATCTGTTAAAATTGGGCATGCTGGCAGAAGCACAGACACATAGACCAATGGATCAGAACGGAGAGTTCAAAACTAGATCCATACAAACACAGCCAACTGGTCTCTGACAAGGGAGCAAAAGCAGTCCAGCGGAGGAAGGACAGTCGTTGTCTTTTCAAGCAATGATGCTGGAACAACCGGACATCCACAGGCAGAAAAATAAACCTAGACACGTTCCTTACACATTATAGACGTTTACACATACCTAAGTGTAAAATGCAAAACTCTAAAACTTCCAGAAGAAAACATAGAAGAAAAATCTATATGACCTTGCCATTTTTTAAAAAAAAACTTTTTATTTTGTTTTGGAGCTTCCCTCATAGCTCAGTCAGTGAAGAATCTGCCTGCAGAGCAGGAGACCCGATTCCTGGGTCAGGAAGATTCCCTGGAGAAGGAAATGGCAACCCACTCCAGTATTCTTCCCTGGAAAATCCCATGGACAGAGGAGCCTGGCGGGCTGCAATCCATGGGGTCGCAAGAGTCGGACACAATTTAGCAACTAAACTACCACCATAGCCGATTAATAATGTTATAATAGTTTCAGATGAACAGTGAAGGGACTCAGCCATACATATATACATATCCATTCTCTCCCAAACTCCCCTCCCATCCAGGCTGCCACCTATTATTGAGCAGAGATCCATGTGCTATACAGTAGGTCCTTGTTGGTTATCCAGTTTAGACAAAGCAGTGTGTACCTGTCCATCCCAAACTCCCTAACTTTTGATAATTCAACATTGAAAGCATGATCAATCCATGGGGCAAAAAAGTTAAATGTGACTTTACTAAAATTAAAGACTCTTTCTGCTCTGCAAAAGACACTGTCAAGAGACTGAAAAGACAAAACCATACACTGGTAGAAAATATTAACCAAAAACATCTCTAATGAAAAGACTTATTTAAAATAAAAAGTTGGACATAATAAAATTTAACTGGCATTGATGTTAGATGAGGTGCTAATTATAAAAGTTCTTTATATACAATTGGAATTTAAAAGATTTCCTTAATCCAAAAGCACATTTAAAAGGTTATATTGCATATAGATATTTAATTTTCTAAGTGCTTCATACACAGGCTTGTGAGAAACACTTCCTGGTAATAACATTTGTGAATTTTATTTCATTGCCTTGCTCAGCTCACCATTAATTCTTAAAGAAGGAAACAACCCCAAAGAATTCCCAATTTACCACATGTCTGATCCTGTATCTAAGAGGAATAAATTTCTAATGATTCACACTTTCTGGGAAAGAGAAAATGACCATTATAAATGCTTATGAAAAAGATGTTTAAGATTATACACAAAAAGCATTCCTTGGATCTAGGAACATAGCAAATTGTTTCACAACCTGAAGAAATTTAAATTGCAAAATCTTTAAATTATATTAAAAACATTCAGTATGTCAACATCTTTTAGTCTCTAAGTAGTAAGCTTGATTCTTATTATTTTGTTAACATCTTATTTTTTTTTACAGTAAGTTGGGTTCCAGAGTGTTCTATTTCATTGACTTCAATTAACACAGGTGGACTGATTGATGTGAAGGAGTCTAATCTACTCAGTTACATCCTTCTCTAAACACTAATCAGTGATTCAGTTAGAATCAGCCCTGGGCAGACTGTAGCCCCACTTTTTAATATGCCTTTGCTCTCTCCCCAGCTGAAGCACAGTTTCAATGACTATAATAAATTTGTCTCACATTTTGTCAAAAACCTTCAGGCAAAGTCCAGGAGACAGTTAAACCCAGATAGGTTTATAAAAGAAGAAATCATGGGATTTCTCCAATGGTCCAGTGGCTAAGACTCCGTGTGTCCCACTGCAGGGAACCTGGGTGGATCCCTGGTCAGGGAACTAGATCACATGTGCCAACTAAGACCCAGTACAGCCAAATAAATATTTTTAGAAAGAAGAAATTATGGACCCAGACCATGAGAGGGAAGCTGAGACAGGTATCTAAAACAATGGAGTAACAATAGGAAACCACTTAAAACGAGGCTATTGCATTGAATATACACTGTATCTACCGAGACTACACAGACTTGAATAGGGTCAACCAGAAAAATTAGAAGAAAAGAGTTTATTTGGGGTTATAAGACTTTGCAATTTGGGAGACAGATTCAGGTAAACTCAAAAGAGTATCCCAGAGAAGAAAGTTCAGTTCAGTTCAGTCACTCAGTCATGTCCGACACTTTGCAACCCCATGAACAGCAGCACACCAGGCCTCCCTGTCTATCACCAACTCCCTGAGTCCACTCAAATCCATGTCCATCGAGTCGGTGATGCCATCCAACCATCTTATCCTCTGTCGTCCCCTTCTCCTCCTGCCCCCAATCCCTCCCAGCATCAGGGTCTTTTCCAATGAGTCAATTCTTCACATCAGGTGGCCAAAGTATTGGAGTGTCAGCTTCAACATCAGTCCTTCCAATGAACACCCAGGAATGATCTCCTTTAGGATGGACTGGTTGGATCTCCTTGCAGTCCAAGGGACTCTCAAGAGTCTTCTCCAACACCACAGTTCAAAAGCGTCAATTCTTTGGCGCTCAGCTTTCTTTATAGTCTAACTCTCACATCCATACGTGACTACTGGAAAAACCATAGCCTTAACTAGACGGACCTTTGTTGGCAAAGTAATGTCTCTGCTTTTTAATATGCTGTCTAGGTTGGTCATAACTTTCCTTCCAAGGAGTAAACGTCTTTAAATTTCATGGCTGCAATCACCATCTACAGTGATTTTGGAGTCCAGAAAAATAAAGTCTGATACTGTTTCCCCATATATTTCCCATGAAGTGATGGGACCAGATGCCATGATCTTAGTTTTCTGAATGTTGAGCTTTAAGTCAACTTTTTCACTCTCCTCTTTCACTTTCATCAAGAGGCTCTTCAGTTCCTCTTCACTTTCTGCCATAAGGGTGGTATCATCTGAATATCTGAGGTTATTGATATTTCTCCCGGCAATCTTGATTCCAGCTTGTGCTTCCTCCAGCCCAGCATTTCTCATGATGTACTCTGAGGGACTTATAAAGGCAAATGCCCTGAGGGTGTACTCTGACACAAGAAAATAAATATCTGTCCATATCACGGGATAGGCTATCATGATGCATTGAGGGCAAGGGTCCCATCAGGTTCTTGGGTTTCTAGAACATTGTGAAGATGTTCTGGATGCCTGTGCTATGACAATTCATGGCCAAAAGGTCAGATTTCATCTGAGCTGAGAAGTGCATCAGTCGCACAGCTCCATTGAAGAGCACTGTCGTAGCAATATCAACCCCATTTTGATTTTCCTTTCGGGATAGGAAATGTGTTAAGAAACCATCTGGTGGCAGCTGGCAACACTGGAGCTCAGGCCTTAAAGCAATAAAAGATACGGAGGATGCTGCGGCAGATGGTCCTCAGTGAGCAAGAGGCAGGAAAGAAATTACCACAAGCAATGTCCAAGTGCTTACACACCCTACAGCTAGAACAGAAAGCCCACATCAGCACACAAAGAAGGAAGGGGGTGGAAAGAAAGGAGCAAGTAAGTCGATGAGGGCACAACAGAGCTTGCTCACAGTGTGCTTCGTCTCAAGCAACGTAACCCGACCTTTCTCATCGTAAGAGATCTCTAATGCCCCTGTCTGCTGCAGCATTTGCTAAATCTAGAACCCTTCCTTGAAAAATTGTAGGATCACCTGCTTCTCATCCAGCAGCTGTAAGAAAAACTCTGAACTTGTTAGCAGCTGAAACTGAGGAAAGAAGGGGTTCAAAGTGACCTCCTTGAATCAAGGTTGATCCCAAAGTGGTCTGAAATTTATACTAAGGTTGTATACCTGCTCATCCTTTACCAAAAGTTGCCCACATGGATTGATGTAACAGTGTCTATTCTGGAAAAGATCTCAGGTGGGAATTTGTCTCTTTGTGCTCTGATGAGCATTCTAGATCTGGATCCTGGGTGGATTTATTCTTTTCTCTTCCTCTAGTTACTCCCAGTCATGATACTGTCCAGCAGAAGAGATGAAGTTTAAACAGTGCTTTCTTTCCCACCAGATGACTGTGGGAACTGAAGATGCTCTAAATATAATCAGCCTCTCACCCAGCTCCAGGAGGAAAGGGTTCTCTTAGATCTGGCTACATCACACCATAAGAAGAGCGGCCTCCATATGCCAAAGTGCCCTAACCTGCGAGCTGCTGCCTGCTTTTGCACTGCAGGCTTTTCAGTGTAACTGCATGTAACATTTTATTGATAGTAATGAAAAAGTACTTAAAATCCAATTCCATAGTTGGAAATTGCCTCTGTCTAAACAGATGTAGAATAATTAAAAAGAAATCTCTTTTTCTTTGGCATTATCAGCATGATCTATTTCAATATCCTCCAAGCAGTTCCTCTGTTAAACAACTCGCCTATATTAGATACATTAGCCTAATACACCTTTCATGTGGCTTAATGGGAAACCGAAATGTAGTTCGCATACATTTGTCTTTCTTTTTATGATCCAAATAATTTATTCGTGAACAGTATGTTTCTATAAATTTCCTTTGTCAACCAGTGGTTTTGTTGAGCAAAATTCCTTGTTGAGAACATTCCTTGAGGTGTTTACTGGTAGGCAGAGGATAAAAGGATTGTATTTTCAGTGTGGGTAAGAAAAGTGTGGCTGTATGAATCTATATTATTTACTGACTGCATCAAGCTTTGCATAATACATAAATGAAAGAACTACAACTTGGAAATCCATCATACCTGAGAAATCCCTGGTCAACATCCATTCATTGAGAGTAAATAGGAATAGCATATATAATGGAAACATGCTTCATGTTATTCTTACCCTTAACTGTTTCCTTCTGAAGCAACCCCTAGTTTATCAATATAGAATATTGATAGAAATCTTTCTCTTTGAAAATGGAATGATTGCTACACCCTAAGAGCTAGCATCACACATGAATCTACCAATTACAAATGAGACTATTTTTGCACAAAGGAAAATTCTTGTTCTACTTTGCAGTTTAAAAAAAACAATTGCTCTAAGTTTGAATTCCTGAGGTTATTAAAAAAAATCTTTGAAAATGCATATTAATAACTTCAGTGTTATATCAATGTATTTTCAACCTCTAATGTAACTAGCAAAATTGAAAACATTTTCAGTAATAAAAGCAGTGGATGAGCCATATCATTTACATCATATCTCCCCAGCCCAGGAGGAAGTCTAGTAAGAGAGGGGGTGAATGACTTAGGTAAGGTCACATGGCAAGTGGCCAGCACCATCTCCCTCCCCACCCACGAGAGTCCAGTCCATTTCTCAGTTGACTGAACCATCACACACCTGAGCAGAGAAGGCACGAGAATCATAGATGATCAGGCCAAGGCAGATGCCAAGTGCCACACAGGAGGCGGCGATCTTCCGCAGAGGTGGCTGGGTGGGTCAGGCAGATCTCTCACTCTGAAAAATTTGCCATTCAGTCTCCTTCCACAAGGAAACAGAGGTGGAAACCAAGTGTCCCTCTGCTTCTTCAGCTGGTCCTTTACCAAGCATTTATTAGTTGGCAACTCTTGGCTGGGCGCCCATAACTACACAGCTAGGGGAATAGTTTGGAGTCAGATATGGGCTGAATTGTGTCCCACACAAAGTCCATATGTAGAAATCCCTAGTACCTCCGTGTATGACTGCTTTGGAGGTCGGGTTTTTTAAAGAAGTGATTACGGCTAAATGAGGTCATGAGGGAGTGCCTTATCCAATATGACCAGTGTCCTTATAAAAAGAGGAGAGCAGGACACAGATGTGTGAGCAAACAGAGGAAAGAGGTGAAACACAGGTGGTACCAAGTGGCCATCTACCAGCCAAGGAAAGAGGACTCCAAAAGAACCCAGCTTGATCTTGGATTTCTAGCCTCCAAAACTGTGAGAAAATAAATTTCTGTTGTTTAAGATCCTCAGGCGGTAGCATTTTATCAAGGCAGACTGGAAACTAATCCAGGTTACAAGGATGAACGCAAGACCATCACTGCCATGAAGGAGCTCACGTCCATCAGGACAGAGTGGTGTGGCTCCTTACGAGAATGCTGGAGTTCTGGGTGCAAAGAGGAGACACCAACTAACTGCTCTTTCTTGGGGACTACGGATGTCTTCACAAAGAATGGGGAGATTAAGCTGAGCAGCCAAAGATTAGAGTAGTTGACCCCAGAAAAGAAGTGGAGAAAAATATCCTGGGTAGAGAGAACAGAATGGGCGCAATGCTCAACATGTGGAAACACACAGTGCTTCCTGAGAAGCATCAACTGTGTGCCTGCATGCTGCACAGACGGGAGGTTATGGGAGATGAGGCTGTAGAGCAAAGCTGGAGTAAAATATTCAACTGAGTAGAAGGATACAATAAGGAGTTTGAATTTCATTCTGAGATAATTAGGGATTTCTATGCAAGGAAGCAGAATTATCTGATCTGTATTTTATGATCTAATGACAGGGTATAAGAAACGTAGAAGAGAGATGATGCCCAAGCCAGAGAGACAAGTTAGAGGGCTAGTACTACAGCCCAGACAGAAATGTCGACAACTTTTCTAGGGAATTGGCAATGAAAATGGAGGTGCAGAGAAAGAAGGATGACAGTAGCAAATCCAAGAGTAAAAGAATTTATTAAATGCCTACAATTTCTACTGCCTAATCTTTGAGACTATCTCTAAGGAAGATGCTGAAATCAGTAGGACTAGGAATCAAAGTAGAAGCCAGGATCAGAGGTCTTGTGGGTCCAAACCTCAAACCACCCCACGTGCTGATCCAATAAATGCTGTATATTTGGCCCTGTCCTCTGGGCCCATGGAAGGTATGGGGACAAATCAGAAAGAGTAGAAAGAAACCATGTTTGCACAAGGAGAACTTTCACATGTAAGTCAAAGTGCATAAAGGCTAGAACAATATCATGAATTCCCTCTCCCTGAGACCTACTGAAACCATTTCTTAGAAAACTTATATTCATGCATAATGTGTCCAGGACATTCTAAACTGCAAATGGAAACAACACACTGGAAAGACTGCATCAGCCACAGCCCATGATCTCTACACTCTTCAGAGTCTCGGGGTGAGTATACGGCTCCAAGAGAGGCCCATCCAATAAGACCAGAGGCCTAACCAGCAAGGTAAGGGGCTACCCAGGTAGTGCTAGTGGCAAAGAACCCACCTGCCAATGCAGGAGACGTAAGAGATGTGGGTCTGGCCCCTGGGTCAGGAAGATCCCCTGGAGAAGGGTATGGAAACCCATTCTAGTATTCTTGCCTGGAGACTCCCATGGACAGAGGAACCTGTCAGGCTACAATCTATAGGGTCACAAAGAGCTGGACACAATTACATGATTGACTCAATGGACATGAATCTAAGCAGACTCTGGGATATAGAGAAGGATATGGAAGCCTGATGTGCTGCAGTCCATGGAGTCATAAAATGATAAAACATCACACATGACTTAGCAACCGAACAACAACGAACATGAGAGAGTGAACAAGAATGAAAGCAAAAGCATTAGAACCTTGAACTAAGGAAGAACCACCAGGAAGTCAGCATGGAAAATGATGGAGCCACTGAAAGTAGCATTCAAGCTGAGGAAGCACCTGCTGATGTCTGGTGCAAACCCTCAGCCTCTGGTTTCCCCTCCTTCCTTTCCAACTTGCATGTATTTCCCAATACTTCCTTCCCAGATGAGAATCAAGGGGTTGAAGTGATCTTTGCTGGTTTTCCTTTCACTGCCCTACTTATAACCTTAAGACATCCAACATTTTGAAACCTCTCCACAACAGTACAAGACTAGGGATGAAGACTAGAGCAGGCAGGAGAGTAAGGGGGTCTGATCAAGGGGTGTACACAGCCTCCTTCAGAGGGAAGAGAAGCAGGGCTTTGCTTCCAGGTTGGAGATGGGGCTTAGCCCTCCTTCCCAACCACAGCCAAGCAGCAGTACTGATGGACTTCCTCGCAGATAAACCATAGTGAAGGTGAGTGTTTTGGCATCAGAATCTTGAGGGGAGGGAGTTTACAACTTGGCACATAACAAAGACGGATGGCCATCCTCATAACCCCATTCTAAAATGGAAACTCTGTCTTCTGTAACACATCAGGGTCAAAAATCTATATTCCCATCCCCTCTGGCAGTTAGTTCCTGTCTCAGACACCCCACCCCAGGTAAGTGAAGCTCTTCTTCATCCTTACTGTCTTGAAAATATAGTTTCCAACCCTTGGTCTCCTGCTTCACATACGGTCATAGGACATCATCAGAAATTTCCTCCCTGAGAGTATTGAGCAAATAGAAGTTCAACTTGTCCACGTGTGCAAGTGGCTGCAGTCAATATACGACGCTTGGCTGGTCTCCTAAGCAGGTATGTCTGGCTGAACCAGTTGGCCATGGTCTAGGCATCCACTGTTCAGCAGCGTCCATAGTACACCTGCCTTAACTTAAACTTTTTATTTTGTATTGGGCTATAGCCAATTAACAAACAATACTGTGATAGTTTCAGGTGAACAGGAAAGGGCCTCAGCCATATATATACATGTATCCATTCTCTCCAAACTCCCCTCCCACCCAGATTGCCACATAACATTGCACAGAGTTCCCTGTGCTCTACAGTACATTCTTATTGGTTCCATTTTAAATATAGCAGTGTGTACATGCACTCATCCTCTGCAATATCCCACACAGTGTCTGTGGAGTGTATGTCTCTCTAAATATTTTTTTTAGGACCATGATACTCCAAATTGCAGTCCAAAAGCTTCTCTTCTAATAAGCTGAACTACTACAGCCTGAAGTTTCAAGGAGTTAATTTTTTGATGCACAGAATTTAAAGCCACTACTAGACTGGAAAGGCGTCTGCGCTCCAGAAAGGTCACTGCCATGAATCTGAATTATCTGAGCATTAGGCATAGGGCTGTTCCTGGTCATCACTGTGCCATTGCTTTACTCCAATGTTCACACATGTGTGAAACCAGGGTAACTTCAGGGGGTGGGGGGGTAAGATGTAAAAGGGCAGCAAGTCACTGTGAGTTATGAGGAAGAGGAAAAAAAAACAGAAGAGGCGCTGTTTCCATGCCTACAATTTCAGTTCCAACATAACCTCTTTTATTCAGAAGTGCCAGCTGCACCCCATCTTTCCTCTCACCTTCTAGACTCATGGCTCAATCCTTTGTCTCTACACAAATGTGGAGTCTTTGGAAATTACCCTGACTTGGAAAATCCTGCAGTCTGCTTTAGTTACAGCATATGAAGCTTCATTTTTAAGAAAATAAGAGAAAGCTGGTTAATTGATGGTCACCTTAAATCTCTTCCATGGGAAATAACCAAGAGGAAATTAACATTTTTAAATTTGTCTAAACTTTGATACATATTCTTTCTAACTATAGGTCCCCAGTTTCCTTATTCCTATAACATTTACTTTGCAACCCCATGGACTGCAGCCTGCATGGCTCTGCTGTCCACGGAATTTTCCAGGCAAGAATACTGGAGTGAATTATAATTTCCTCCTCCAGGGGATCTTCCCAGCCCAGGGATAGAACCTGCATCTCCTGCACTGGCAGGTGAATTTTTTTACCACTGAGAAACCCGGGAAGCCCCGACTCTTGTTAGTTTTATAATCCAGGATCATCTTCCTCAAGGACTGGGACTCATCCCTTTGAAATGTAACCATGAAGGAAACGAAGACCCCTATCAGCGTCTGTGGAAGGGCAGGGAATCTAACTTTGGTGATCCACAAATAGCAGGTACAGATGGCCTTATCACACTGAGAAACCAGCCCCTTCATGACCTCTAGAACTTTCCTAGTGACTCACTCCAACTCTTAAAAACTCCCCCACCTTTTGTGTCAGTGGAATTGAGTTTAATCTCTATCTCTTAGGGCAACTGTCTTGACCCTTAATGCCAAACTCTTGAGAGAGACTGGAGCAGAATCCATTAAACATCTCACTGAGAATCCAGAGTCTGAATCCAGTGGATCTATTCCCAGAATTTTGTATGACTATAAATGAACTTATTTAAAGCAAAAAGCTGGTCAAAAGCTAGATGTTAAGTCTACTTCCTGAATCTGTTTTATCCCTGAAAGTAGACTGAGAAGACCTGAGTGTCTTATGAGAACTTTCTAAATATATATATATATATAATCGATAACTAATAAACCACTGTATAGTACAGAGAACTCTGCTCAGTACTGAGTTTACATGGGAATAGAATCTAAACAAGAGTGGATATATGCATATGTATAACTGATTCATTTTGCTGTATAGCAGAAACTAATACAACATTGTAAATCAACTATACTCCAGTAATTTTTTTAAAAGAACTTTCTATAGACTGGGCACCAGATCCTTGCAGGCTAAACAGATAGGATCAACTTTCATTTCAGTCAGCATGTATTTTTAAATGTGAAAATGCCTTAGACATGAAAGTAAATATAGATGAGTTTGCTTGAAATATATATGATGACACATGCTTGAAAAATGACTATAACTTTAACTAAGATTTTAAAAATGTATGCCATACAACATAATAAAGGCCATCTATGACAAACTCACAGCTAAATAATTATGAAAAGCTTAAAGCTTTTCCTCTAAGATCAGGAACAAGACAAGGGTGTCCATTATTGCCACTTTTATTCAACATAGTATTAGAAGTTCTAGCCGCAGCAATTCAAGAAGAAAAGGAGGCATCCACACTGGAAGAGAAGTAAAACTGCCAATATATGCAAATGACACAATATTACATATAAAAATCCTAAGGACTTCACCAAAAAACTGTTAGAACTGATAAGTTTAGTAAAGTTAGAGCATAAAATTGATAGACAGAAATCTTTCAATAACAAACTAATAACAAAGTACCAGAAAGAGAAATTAAGAAAACAATTCCATTTATCAAAAAGAATAAAATACCCAGCAATATATTTAACCAAGGTGAGAAAAGAATTGTACTCTAAAAACTGTAAGACACTGATGAAAGAAGCTGAAGACAACACAAATGGAAAGATAAGCTAAGTTCATGAACAGGAAGAATTATTATGGCTAAAACCCTCATACTACCCAAAGCAATCTACAGTTTCAATGTGATCCTTATCAAAATGTGAACAGTATTTTTCACAAAAATAAAACAGATAATTCTAAGACATAAAGATGGCCAAAAGACATGAAAAAATGCCTAGCATCTCTAATCATCAGAGAAATGCAAATCAAAACCACAATGACATAGCATCTCATTCAGAACGGCTGTTTCTGAAAAGAAAGATATATCAAGTTCTAACGAGAATGTGGAGAAAGGTTAATCGATGGTTAATGGAAATGTACATTGGTGCAGTCACTATGGAAAACAGAATCCGTTTTTCCAGAACATTAAAAATAAAAGAATTACTACACGATCCAGCAGTTCCACTTCTGGGTATATATCCAAAGAACATGAAAACACTAATTTCAGAAGATGTTTCCATTTTTACATTCATATAGCATTAGTTGCAATAGCCAAGATACAGAAGCAACCTAAGCGGTCCATCAATAGATGAATAAAGATGATGTGGCAAGCATATATATTGAATATATATACATATATCCATTAAAAAGAATAAAGTCTTGCCATTTGTGACAACATTACAGTATGGACCTAGACAGTATTATGCTAAGTGAAATAAGTTAGATAGCATAGGAAATATAGTCAATAATATTGTAATAACTTTGGATGTGAAAGTTGGACTGTGAAGAAAGCTGAGCGCCGAAGAATTGATGCTTTTGAACTGTGGTGTTGAGAGTCTCTTGGACTGCAAGGAGATCCAACCAGTCCATTCTAAAGGAGATCAGTCCAGGGTGCTCTTTGGAAGGAATGATGCTAAAGCTGAAACTCCAATACTTTGGCCACCTCATGCGAAGAGTTGACTCATTGGAAAAGACTCTGATGCTGGGAGGGATTGAAGGCAGGAGGAGAAGGGGACGACAGACGATGAGATGGCTGGATGGCATCACAGACTCAATGGACATGAGTCTGAGTGAACTCCGGGAGTTGGTGATGGACAGGGAGGCCTGGCGAGCTGTGATTCATGGGGTCGCAAAGAGTCGGACACGACTGAGCGGCTGAACTGACTGTATGGTGACAGATGATACACTGTGATGGTCAATTTGAAATGTATAGAAATGTCAAATCACTATGTTGTACACTTGAAACTAACAATATTGCATGTCAACTATACTTACAATTTTTTTTAATGGGAAAAAATTCAACCATGCAACATTTATTGACTTTGTATTATAGAGCCTAACTTCCTTATCTCTTTTGATTTTTTAATCAAATATCTGATTGACCTTTATTTTTCTACTGCAGTTTTGATGTATTACAATTTAGCTTTCCTGACTTAGCTACTGTAAAATTTGAAGGCTCTCTTGTGCCAGCATACATGCATCTTAGTCCAGTCAAATAAGACCGGTAACCCTTTAGTGAGCCGTTCTGCTATACTGTAGCCCCTTATTGCCCTAGATGAGGACAGAAAATTTCACATGAAACCTCCTTCTTTATATCGTCCAGTTTAATTTGACACGGTAAAGGGCATATTACTAAACGCTTCCTAAGGAAAAGAAGATTATGCAGGAGAAAGCTAGATCCCCATGAATTATTAAATCCTCCAGTGGTCACTTTGCTTTCATCAGTTCACCTTTAAAGAAAGGCTGTAACATTTACAAACCATTGTGTGACTAACGTGCATAAGAACACAGCCTGGCTATTTACAGTAGCAAATTGCCTTGAGAGAGAGAAGTGAAATTCCCTCTCCCATTAAAATGCTCAGAAGCAATTAACTGTGTGGTATATAGTGTAATCTAAGGAAGATTATAAAGGAAAATAAGAATTATGTTCAAACTGAATTGAGTCCTAAGTAGAAGTAGGTTGATGTTTAAATAAACAAAAATATTTTGGTAGATGAATTACTTGATTCCTAGGCTTTAAAAAAATTCATAGACTGCATTTGCTTAAAAATTCATGGAGGGTGTTAAGAACACATTTTTCTCAAATTCAGAAAGGCCCACTGAGAAGAAGTCATGATTCAGATGAGTTTTAATTTCTTTCAGATGAACCACAAAACAAACTCAGTTAACTAGCCTGAAACTTTTTTTCACTCTTAAATTAAGTATCTCAGAATTTAACTTGTGTGTCGTTTATATACAGCATACATTTTTATTTGCAATACCAACATCCATAAAAAGACAATCCTATTATAGTCATTTTGACCTTGGAGCTTGAACTATTGTACAGCATCACGCATATATTTTGGAAGGCAGAGAAGACCTAACATTGCTTCTCAAAGTCCTGCCTATGCTTAACTGTTAAGCTATCATCCGTGTCCTCAAATTTTAACTGGTTTTCTTCCTATTCATCAGCCAAGCTCTGAGCTCTGAACTTAAATACTCTGCTTTGTAAAATAACTATTTATATCATTTTCTCTCCACACACCCACAATTGTATGTCTAAGTGCAGGATCTTAGCTGTTGACTACAGGTCTAAATTTTCT
Organism: Oryx dammah; assembly: GCF_014754425.2. NCBI lineage: Eukaryota > Metazoa > Chordata > Mammalia > Artiodactyla > Bovidae > Oryx > Oryx dammah. Next base: position 17,581,796 of record NW_024070208.1, read on the forward strand.
ATAGTATCTAGTTCAGAGCTTCATGCATAGTAGGTTTTCAGGGAATGAGCAAATTACTCCATGTTGCAGAAGACAGTAAAAATGTGGAATTAACTTTATTACCACATAAGCACCGTATTTACTAATTTCCTTCTTTCCTCTTCCACAAAAGTAAAAAACACACACATAACAAATATGGACACTGAAAACATTGTTCTTTGTTCATTTCATTTCCTATTTTATCTGCTGCAAAAGATAAAATATTGACCATAAAACAACAATGCAAAAAATACCAACGTGCCCAAGTCATAGTTTATTCAGCCAAATACAGAGAAATACTCCCCCAGCAGGTAACTCTTGCCGTTCAGCCCACATATGTTTACTATATCCCGGTTATGTGATAGGCACTTTCAGATAGACCAACATGATGAGCAAAAAGCATGGACAAGCCTTGCAGAGTTTGCAACCCACCTGGGGAGATAGACACTAAGTAAACAAAAAAGATATCAATATAATTACAATTTTGTAAGTGATAGAGAGGAAAAGACATACTAAGTGGAAATTATGCTACAGAGGACTCATTTTAGAAAAAGTGATCAAGGAAAACTTTCTGAAATAGCACTATTCAAATTGACATTTATAGAATGAGCAGCATTTCACACACAAAAAACAGCATGTATGAGGTTTATTGAAGAATGTAGTGTGTTTTAGGAACTAAAATTTAGTGGAAGGTGGAAAGAGAATAGTAAAAAAACAAAATCTGACTATATCCTATCTACAATGAGCTCATTTTAGATTTAAGGACATAGGCTGAAAATGACAGGATGAAAAAAGATATTCCATGCAACTGGTAACCAAAATAGAATGGGGAAGGCTATACTTTGTCTTTAAGTAACAAAAAAATCACAGGAGACAAAGAAGGATATTATATATGATAAAAGGGTCAACCCATCAGGAGGATATACCCATTAGAAACATATGTACCCAACATATAAATTGTATATTTAGAACACTTACAAGGAAGAAGTAGAGAGGAATATAATAATAATAGATGTCAATACCCCACTTTCAATAATTGACAGGATATTGAAAGATAAGGAAAAGAAGATGTGAATAAAATCAAATAAACCTGTAGAATCAAATAAACCTAACAGACACGCACAGAACTTTCCACCCAACACCAGAACACAATGGGTCTCAAGTGCCCATAGATATTTACCTAGGATATATCATATGTTAGATTACAAACAAGGTCACAAAACAAGTTTTGACAAATTTAAGAAGAATGAAATCATACCAAGTAATTTTTTCTGATCATAATAATACGAAACTAGAAGTTAAATACACAAAATGAAAAGATTCACAAATACATGGGGATTAAACAAAACGCTAAATAACAACCAATAGTTCACAGAAGAAATAAGAGAAAAAAAAATCCTTGAGTGAGACAAAAATGGAAATATTACATACTAAAATCTGTGGGATGCAGCAAAAGCAGGTCTATAAGGGACAGTTTTAGAGATAAATGTCTACCTCAAGAAATATGAAAAGTCTTAACCTAAATGTATTTCTCAAGGAACTACTTGAAGAATAAATGAAGCACAAAGTTAGATAGAAAGAAGGAAATAACAGAGAAGAAATAAATGAAAGAAACTGAAAGACAACAATAGAGAAGATCAATGAAACTAAAAGCTGATCCTTTGAAAAGAAACAAAATCAATAAACCTTTAGCTTGACTCACCGAAGGAAAAAAAGAGGAATAAAAATAAAATCAGAATGAAAGAGGGGACATTACAAGTGATAACACATAAATCATTACACAGCTATGAACAATTTTATGCCATCAAATTGGCCTAGAAAAAAAAAATGAACATATTCCTAGAACACACAGCATAGCAAGACTGAATAACAGTGAAACAGAAAATCTGAAGAGAACAATTACTAGTAAGGATGTGAGTCAGTAACCCTAAACCTCTCAACAAACAAAAATCGAAGGCCAGAGAGTTTCACTTGTGATTTCTATCAAATATTTAAAGAAGAATTAAAATGAATTGCTCTCAAACTTTTCCAAAAAAAAAAGAGAATCCTTCCACACTCATTATATGATGCCAGCATTACCCTGATACCAAAACCAGTCAAAGTTAACTACAAATAAAGAAAATAAAGACTTGCCTGTTGGCTCAGACGGTAAAGCATCTGCCTATAATGTGGGAGACCTGGGTTTGATCCCTGGGTCAGGAAGATCCTCTGGAGAAGGAAATGGCAGCCCACTCCAGTACTCTTGCCTGGAAAATCCCATGGACGGACGAGCCTGGTAGGCTACAGTCCACGGGGTCACAAAGAGTCAGACACAACTGAGCAATTAAACTTTCACTTTCGGGCTCACATTCCTGACAAATATATAGATGCAAAAGTACTCAATAAAATATTAGCAAAGTGAATTCAACAAAACATTAAAAGAATCATATGCCATGATTAAGTGGGATTTATACCAGGGATGCAAGAATGAGGCAGTGTCTGCAAAATCAGCATGACACACCACATGAAGGGTAACAATCATATAACCATCTCAATAGATGCAGAAAAAACATTTGGCAAAATTCAATACGTATTCATGATTAAAAATTCTCAGTGAGTATAAAGAGAATGTACCTCAAAATAATAAAGGTCATATCTGTCAAGCCTACAGCTAACATCACAGTCTATGGTGAAAAGCTCAAAGCTTTTCCTCTAAAACAGGAAAAGGACAAAGATGCCCATTCTCACCACTTTACTACAACATAGTATTGGAAGTCCAAGCCAGATCAATTAGTCAAGAAAAACCAATAAAAGGCATCCCAGTTGAAAAGCAAGAAGTAAAACTGTCACTCTTTGTGGATAACATGGTTTGAATAAACAAATTCATTAAAGTTGCAAGAAATAAAATTGGTACACAAAAATCTGTTGCCTTTCTATATACTAATAAAGAACTATAAGAGAAATTAAGAAAACAATCCGATTTAAAACTACATCAAAAATAACAAAATACATAGGAATAAATTAAACCAAGGAGGGGAAAGAAGTATATATTGAAAACTATAAGACATTAATGAAAGAAATTGAAGAAGACACAAATAAATGGAAAGATATTTCATGCTCATGGATAAGAAGAATCGATAATGTTTAAATGTTCATTCTATCCAAAGCAATCTACAGATTCAATGCAGTCTTTATCGAAGTTCCAAAGGCATTTTTCACAGAAATACAGCAAATAATCCTAATGTTTGTAAGGAACCACCCCTGAAAAGCCAAAGCAATCTTGAAAAACAAAGCTGGAGACATCATGTTCCTTGATTTCTAAATATATTGCAAAGTTACAGTAATTAAAACTATGATATTGGTATCATAACAGGCAATAGATCATGGAACAGAATAGAAAGCTCAGAAATGAACCCACACATATAGGGTCAATTAATTTATGATGGGTCAACATTATAAATGGGGTAAGGACAGTCTCTCTGATACAGTGTTGGGAAAACTAAACAGTCACATGCCAAAGAATGAAAACTGACCACTATCTTATACCATACACAAAAACTAGCTCAAAATACATTAAAGGTTTAAACATAAGACCCGAAATTATAAAACTCCCAGGAGAAAACATAAACAGTAAACTCCATGACAGAGGTCAGGTAATGAATTTTTTAATCTGACAAAACCAACAAAAGCAAAACCAACAAAAGCAAAAATAAGTAGGACGACGTCAAACTAAAAATCTTCTGCTCAGCAAAGGAAACCATCAACAAAATGGAAAGGCAAAGTCAGCATACTAAATAGAAGAAAATGTTTGTAAGTCATTTACCTGATAAAGGGTCAATATCCAGAATATATAGACTCATACAACTCAAAAGTGAAAACAAACAAACAAAAAAAACTCTGAACCAAATGAAAAACCAACACAAACAATCCAATTTTAAAATGTGCAGAAGATCTGAATAGATACTTTTTATTTTTCAGAAAAGACACACAGCTCAACATGAAGCATCCGCCTGCAATACAGGAGACCTGAGTTCGAGATCGTTAATCATTCAGTTCAGTTCAGTTCAGTCGCGTCTGACTCTTTGCGACCCCATGAATAGCAGCACACCAGGCCTCCCTGTCCATCATCATCTCCCGGAGTCCACTCAGACTCACGTCCATCGAGTCAGTGATGCCATCCAGCCATCTCATCCTCGGTCATCCCCTTCTCCTCCTGCTCCCAATCCCTCCCAGCATCAGGGTCTTTTCCAATGAGTCAACTCTTCGCATGAGGTGGCCAAAGTACTGGAGCTTCAGCTTTAGCATCATTCCTTCCAAAGAAATGCCAGGGCTGATCTCCTTCAGAATGGACTGGTTGGATCTCCTTGTAGTCCAAGGGACTCTCAAGAGTCCTCTCCAACACCACAGTTCAAAAGCATCAGTTGTTCCGCGCTCAGCTTTCTTCACAGTCCAACTCTCACATCCATACATGACCACTGGGAAAACCATAGCCTTGACTAGACAGAACTTTGTTGGCAAAGTAATGTCTCTGCTTTTGAATATGCTGTCTAGGTTGGTCATAACTTTCCTTCCAAGGAGTAAGCGTCTTTTAATTTCATGGCTGCAATTACCATCTGCAGTGATAGGCAAATGTAAATCAAAACCACAATGAGACATCACCTCATAACTGTTATTGAAAAGACAAGAAGTAGCTGGTGTTGGCAAGGACGTGGAGAAAAGGGAATCTTTGCCCACTATTGGTAGGCATGAAAATTGGCGTAGCCTCTATGGAAGCGAGCTTCCCCAGTGGCTCAGCAGTAAAGAATCCATCTGCAGTGCAGGAGACTTGCAGGAGTGTGGATTTGATCCCTGGGTTGGGAAGATATCTTGGACTAGGAAATGGCAACCCACTCCAGTATTCTTGCATGGAGAATTCCACGGACAGAGGAGGTGGGCTGTAGTCCATGAGATCGCAAAGGTTCGGACATGACTGAGCAACTAAACAACAACTATGGAAACAGTATGAAGTTTCCTCAAAAAATTAAAAATCAAACTACAAATGATCCAGCAATTCCACTTCTGGATATTTATCCAAAGAAAACAAAAACACCAATTCAAAAAAATACATGCACCCATGTAGGTGGATTCAGTGTCCAAACTCTCAATCATCACCCTATGACCTCGCTGAAAAACACTATACATTCCTTAAGGATAGAAATTTACCAGAAATATTTATGAAATACATGGAACAACCACATAATAAATTTATAGGAGTAGCTGCTACTAGGAGGGTGTGGGTGGGGGGACAGAGTGAGGAGGGTAATTGTAATTAAGATCAGAGATTAAAGAGAAAAATAGTAACATTAGACAAAATTCTAAAGGACCAAAGATGACAGCATTTCATATACTAATTAACCCAGCTCTTCACACTGAAGACAATCAAGCAATGTCAAGCAATGTAAAGATGCCCCCAAACAAGAAATACAATGCATATTAAGAACATCATACATTGATATCTGACATACAGCTCCCCAATCAATTCAAAGCAGCTAGTTTTTCTTCCACTATTGGTACAAATGATCATTTCTTTGCTTGAGCTCCACAGGAAGTAGTGCCCTTCCTCAACAAAAGAAAAAAACAGATGTGTACAAACTAATGGCTCACCCAGACCATCAAAAGATGAAACATGTATCCGGGAACCCGTCTCTCTCCCATTAAGACGTGAGGGCTTTGAAGGAGTGAAATTTCTGAGGCATTGATTGTGCTACATCATTTCAAAGGCATTCGATGAAATTGAATCGTTCCAACACTCAAGCAGCATTCTTATAAAAAGCAACGTGCTGCACTTAATTTTTTCCTATGTCATCCACAATATTTCATGTACAGAGAGAACATAGCTTATGTTATTTTGACTGTTTCATTGTCCATCAGTTGGGAGTAGCCACCAAACGGCTACTATTAACTATTTGCTAGTTAAAGAAAAAAATATTCTTGTAGAGTCTAAAACGCACATTTCAGAACACCACTACTGCCACCATCCTGCCATCAAATCTGAGTTTTTAAAATTATAACATTAGCTGCTAAGAGACAAAGGAGCCAGAATTGCAGGGATCTGTCCTACGAAATGAGGAAGGAAACATCAAAAAGCTATGCTGGACCGTTATCCTCCAGGCACTGTGTTCCAGAAAAAAAGAAAAGATACAAAAGTGAGCCAGGGGACTTCCCCAGTGGTCCAGTGGTTAAGACTTTGCCTTCCAATGCAGGCGATGTGGGTTCAATCCCTGGTTGAGGAGCTAAAATCCCAGATGCCTCAGCAGCCAAAAAAACCCACAAAACATAAAATAGAAACAATATTGTAACAAATTCAGTAAAGATTTAGGGAAAAGGTGAGCCAGAATACCATTAGCTAAATCTATTCTCTTATAGGGCTTCCCAGGTGGTGGTAATGGTAACCTGCCTGCCAATGCAGGAGACATAAGAAATGCGGGTTTAATCCCTAGGTTGGGAGGATCCCCTGGAGGAGGGCATGGCCACCCACTCCAGTATTCTTGCCTGGAGAATCCCACAGACAGAGGCAGGCTACAGTCCATAGGCTCACAGAGTCAGACATGACTGAAGTGACTTAGCACACACACACACCTACTTAAAACAATAGCTATAACTATAATGATTTACATGAATGAATTCTTTTCACGTGATGTCCATCTGTTAAGCAATAACTGTGCTGTGCTAAGTAGCTTCAGTTGTCTCCCTTTGGGACCTTATAGACTATAGTCTACCAGGCTCCAGGGTCTATGGGATTTTCCAGGCCAGAATATTAGAGTGGGTTGCCATGCCCTCCTCCAGGGGATCTTCCTGCCCCAGGGATCGAACCCAGGTCTCCTGCATTGTAGGCAGATTCTTTACCATCTGTGCCACCTGGGAAGCCCTAAGCAATAATTAAGTTGCATCTTTTAGGAAGACAGGGATTGGCTCATTACTTTGAGCAGCAAATTCCAGGTTTCTTTTCAATATATAATCCTATCTGTTTGTATGTTAGATCGTAAGGTGTAGTATTTAAGAAACCCACTGTAGTTCTGAATTTTCACTTGAATTAAAAATAACATTTTATTTATTGTCTGTCCCTTCTACTTCCCAGAATTCCTGACACAGAGGCTTGAAAGCCCATGGCTAAAGGATGTCGGAACATTTGGAGCCACGTAAGCGGAAGAGAAACACTTGGCTTGATTTCGCCATTCTTCCACTTACGTTAAAATGGCAACTGCAAAATTCTCATTGAATGGATTGAGTAGCTGTCTGGTTTGATTGTAGCTTCAGCAAATCTGTGCCTTTGACCTCTATTGAATTGCTTTTTATTGCTATTTGCAGCAACGTTCCTCAGTAAATCACAACGTCTGTCCCTATGGCAACAACATATACCTGAGATGTTACTGCCTCTTTTTCTTGCCAGTAGAAAAAACAGAAGAGAAAATAATAACTACATGGTGGCTCTTTCCACATTGTCATGATGACATCTTGGTACGCGTTGTGTGTTTTCAAATAGGAATCTCTGAATCAAACTCAGTTGTTGCATGTACAAGCATGTCATTCCTTCTGCAGGTGTAAATGAAAGGCAAACGTGTAAATTATATACATGGTTACCCTCTTCAGATGTGAACTGAAGACCATATGCCATACATGCATAGGACAGATAAGGGACATTTTCTAGCCAGGTATGTGTGTGCTTAGCTGCTCAGTCATGTCCAACTCTTCGTGACCCCATGGGCAGTAGGCTGCCAGGCTCCTCTGTTCCTGGAATTCTCCAGACAAGAATACTGGAGTGGGTTGCCATTTCCTCTTCCAAGGGATCTTCCCAACCCAGGGATCAAACCCTAGTTTCTTGCATTGCAGGCGGATTCTTTACCATCTGAGCCACCTGGCAAGTCCTCAAACAGAGAAATTAAAATATCTCACATATTGGAGCTGGACCCTAGAAAAAAGTCTTAGTGTATTCATGATTAAGGATGATCTTTGCTTTCCCTTTATGTGATCCTACGAAGGATAAGGGATGATTCTATTTGTCCCATATAACTTCAGTATGTTTTTCCACATGGGGACATACAGTTCTCAGACAATAAAATAAACCTGAAGAGATTCTCACTAATGCACTATTTTTAGAGTGTTCCCTGATCAAAAATTGGAAACGTCTGTGTTTTTTAATATGTGGAGGCAGGCGGAGGGAGTAAACAGATAAGAGGAGAAGGTGGCATTTTCCATACACATAACCAGCTCAAGAATTCTGGAATGTCACACCAGAAAGCATACCACCAGGGCTCCTTTCTGGTCTGACAGATTTCTAGAAGAAAAATGGTGAAGATCTAAGGCCTGAAGGTAAACAATTGGATGCCAAGATGAAGACTTTTGAAAAATTAATAAATCATAGAAAGAAAAGGCCTGCCAGCACCCCTGAGAGACTGGAGAGAATATGAGGGAATTTGGGCAAAAAGTGGCAGAAAACAGAGCATATGCTTTTCAGCATATGCTGAAATCTTGGGACAAGATTTCGGGAGAAAGAATATGTGTAGGAGTTTAGTATCTGCTATTTCTTGGGCTTAAAACAGCCAGTGTCATTGCAGACATTTCCAAGGTGAAAGAAAAGTGTGGGTAGGCTGAAGTCCAGGAGGCCAGAGAATGGAGAGACAGGCATTTGTGCAAGAATACAAATGGGCTCCATCAAGGGGTGCAGGTAAGGCAATGGTCCTGAGGTGGCCAGAAACCAGAGCTCCACGTGCTCAGGACCCTGGGGGAAGACAGGAGGAGCCACGGTGCTGAGGACCTAGGAACCACCTAGACCCACGCTGTTACAACCAGCACCATTGGAAGGAAATTTGGGCCAAGAATTTCCAGAAAGCACCACCTGAACTCAACGGATATCCACTCCCTAGTATTTAGAACATGGAGGTTCTTGCACCATCTCGTTTCTTTCTCTCCCTCTGCTTCCCTTCTGAACAATCCAGCAACCCGGTGTTCCACCATGAAAGTCCAGTTGCTAGTCAGTGATGCTCACATTGCAACACTTTTCTGCATTTGGCTTTTCTCCATCGCAGTGGGCTTCAACAAAGGTGTGGCTCTACCATCATTATGGCCAAAATGTAGGGGTAGGTGATTTAACCATCTCCCTATATGGACATTTGGGGCAAAATTGGGATGTAAATGAATTTTTTTCCATTGCCACACCCCTCATATCATCATCCACTCCTTTGCAGTAAAACTAATAAAACATAATGCCTTGTCTGATACCACACCTCTAAAAACAGAAACAGACCCCTACGGCACAGTAGGCAATGTTACTGTCTCATTAGTCCCTCTTATATGCCTCTTTGAAATAGAATGGATGAGCTATGTTTGCACATTTGTTGGATTCAGCCATGTAAAATTATTCTACTTTCATTGTCATCTCCTGTGGCCTTCAGGAACAGATATTTCTTTTGAACATCTGGCAGCCCTAGTCCTGAAACATCAACTAAGAGGGACATGGTTTTGTCTAGCAGCTTAGACTACTGCCCAGATACAGCCTGGGAGGAAAGCTTGCGTGCACGTGAGACACACACACATTTATAAACCACAAGCACGGAGCTATAAATATACATGAATCACCCAGTAGAGCAAGAGAAGCAATAAGGAAATGTTGAAGCTCTATTTCTCTGAACACTTCTATTTTCAAAACTATTGCTTTAAATAATGGCTTGAGTTTGGAGTATCATCTTCGACAAGTGCAGAACTGGATGCCTCGAGGTCTGTTGAGCCATGTTTGTCTAAGACTGATGTGCTGTACCTTGTGCAGCTCCTTAGCAGTGATCACCAGTATTCTGTGATCCACTGCTGTCCAGGCTGCCTACTGGCCTGATGACTTTAGGCAACTATGAAGAGTCACCCCCAGATCTTTTCTGAAGTGCAGATTTTAAGCGCCATTAACCTTTGAGTACACACTGAAAGGTTTCCCTTCAGTACACCATTTCACATAGTCCTATACTTAAACATCAGCTACTGTGGTCTGGCTGACTCCAAGGCTCATGCTCTTATTTCATACATAGCACTGCTTTTATTTATTTATTTTTTCCCATACACAGTACTGGGCTTCCAAGGTGGCACTAGTGGTAAAGAACCTGCCTGCCAATTTAGGAGATGCCAGCATCGTGGGTTCAATCCCTGAGTCAGGAAGATCCCTTGGAAAAGAAAATGGCAACCTGCTCCCATTTTCTTGCCTGGAAAACTTCATCCACAGAGGAATCTGGGGGGCTATTGTCGATAGGGCTGCAAAAAGTCAAACACAACGGAGCACATGTAGGACACACACTGCCTTTGATGGAGTTATTTTAGAACATATTTCTCAAAGATAACAGACCACTTTCCCTGCAACAGTTAGCATTTTCACATTTTAGTTACAGCTGTAAGCAAAGAGGTCTTCCTGTATGCTAATTCCAGAATATCTTCCTGCATATTAATTCCCCCAGTAAGCAATTGAACTATCAGGAAGAATTTTATCCCACTCACAGATTCGAATATTTTTCTGTACATTCTTCCCCTTAGTTTATTTAACCAACACTGCAGCCAGTGTTCCTTCCTGGTAATGCCTCTGTTTACACTTCATTTAGAGTTTCTCTTGGAAGCTTCTGCCCAGAAAGAGATTACATTCCCCCTAACCTTCCCTGCCTCTAAGCAAGGCCAAGCAGCTGAGTTGTACTCCGTGAAATGTGAGTGGGAAAGTTTTAGCCCACTTTCAAGCCTGACCCATATAAACCCTTTTATGTGGTTCTCGATTTTCTTTCCTCGCCCAACTTTCAGCTAAATGTTAATGTCTAGGGTCACTTTGAAAGTCCCATATTGCAGACACAGATCTCCATTGCCTGGGTCCCTGAACTACTGGATGGAGCACGACCTTCCCCAACAATTGACTGGACTTTATCTGAGCAAGAAATAAATGTCTAGTTGGCCCCTTTCTCTACAAAAGTTTAAGCCGAAGATCTGGGAATATTCTGCATTTTTGTATACATTTGAATCTCACATAGATCATATTTGAAATAGTTTTCATAAAAAGATTTACATGCATGGTTGCAATTATATGCTCATTACATGAGAGTTGTCTTCAAGCTACTTAACATGTCCCTAAGGTACTTATTTCCTGTGTTGCAGACACAGAAGGTCATTCTCTACATCTCTAGAAGTCAAAGAACTTTTAACAGAAGCATGGGGTGGGGTGAGAGAGACAGTTCTTCAGTCACTGGAAGATTTCTGGACTATTAAAATTACTAAGATCTACTAGCCTAGGCCACTCTTACTCTGCATAACAGGATATATCTGAAAACTCTGTAATTGTCTTGAAAACAGATGCTAATATAGGAAAGCAAACACATACACATATACTCCTGCTTTCTATTTCATGCATTTTTATTTATGTAATGACCCCAAAAAAAGACACACAATACCTCATCCTCTGTTGTTCCTGAACAATTGGTAGAATGTTACCCATTAGGGGTAAATGATGTATTCTCCAAGCAACAATGTGTGTTTTAAAATAACCCCACGAATAGTAGAGTGCATTGATTAAGAGCGTGAGACTTGGGGCTCAAGAACAGTTTGAATAATGTTGCTGCCACCTACTATATGACCTTGGCCAAATATTTCATCTCTCAGAGTCTCAGATCTATTTTGCTGCAAACTAAAATAACTTAATCATTAGGTTACTGTGAGGTTTAAATTAAATAGTACCTCCAAAATGTCTCATAAAATTCCCAGTATTATAGTAAGCACTTAATAGATGTGATAACTATTATCCAAATGGTGTGAATATTATAAATATAGATGTAGTATCATACACACCACAAAAGAGCATCCTAGTATTTGTTTTTCATGGGCAAAACCAAAAAGCTTAAAGGGAAAAAAAATCACCTTCCCAAAATTGGAAGTAGAATCCAAAAGAATGACAAAGGAATGCCCAAGAAATGTGCAAACTAGAAATACGCAATTCTGTTACATGGCCTGTGGTTTACTTTGAAATATGTCAGCATAATCAGGTAACATTATATTGGAACCTTCATTTTAGAAACCATCAACTCGCATTCTACCTGAGGAGCCCCACTTTCCTACAAGGTAAGTGTAGGTAAGATACAACTGTTGACAGTTTGCTAATTAGCATCCTAGAAGACAAAATGGATTTTCATTGAAAGACCAGTGGTTCATCATTAAACATTATGAATACAGAAATGGGTTCTCCTTAGAAGAAAATAAAGGTATTTTAGTTGTGTGCATGTGGCAGTTGTGTGTGTTGCCTAAAATTATTCCAAGACAAAAAAAAAAAAAAATTTAGAGACACTCTCCACCCTTGTAAGAAAAAAGGTATAAGAAACCTCCCCCTCCCAGGTACATACCCTTCACCCTTGCAGATGGAGTCTGTGGCTTGATCCCTAATCAATTCTGTATCTAGCTAGCCATTAATTTAGGATAATTCTAACCACAGGTGACTGTCACTTGGGATGCAGAATCCTGCCTCAAAAATATTGCTGGTCTGCTTGAGTGAAATTTTCTTACAAGGGCAGAAGCCTGAAACTTCACTGAGGGGAGAATGTGGAGAGGGGGGAAAAATCTTGTGCATCCTTTACTATTGAATGTGATATTGACACCATAAATGTATCCACGTGTAGAAGAATTTGATTAGACACTTGCTTCTGTCCTCACCTGGTGCCACGGTGACAGGCAGTAGCTAGATTACCAAGGAGAATCTCACAACTCTATGTGACAAGCTGGCTAAGGTCAGTTTGCAATGGAGTGGGACCCTATGGGCCCCACACCTGTCCCCCCCCACTGTGTCCTCTGCCTGCCTTTTGTCTGTGAAAACACACTTTAGCCAAAAAATAAGTTTAAACAGAGGAATGAGAAAATGCAAAAGCAAAGCAAAGCAGTCAGACAGGACAAAACAACCGTTTAGTCAGTAAGCATAGTCAAGAACCTTTAGTTCCTTCCCAAGGGCAACAGAGAATATTCTGGGCCACATCCTATGAGCTGTCTCACACTGAAACCCCCACCAGGTGGAAGAAGTTAACTACATGATGACCCCACCGTAGCCATGACATAAACTGGCACAACTCCGAGAACCGGCCTCAAGGAAATGGGAGCAAACAGACCCTGGAACTGAAGATTAACTGTACTTAAAAGCGTGCTGATCAGACTACTGCCTGACCAATTTCAAGATGACTGTCAGAGCTGACTGTGCTCTTTCTGCATGGAGCCCCCTCCCTCAGCCTGTAAAAGCTCTTGGCTCCTGATTGTCAGTTGGGGGAGTCGACCTCTGGACAGACATCCATCCATCTCCCCCATCTAGTTGCTGGCCTCCGAAATAAAGCAAACTTTCTCTCCCACCAACCTGGTGGCTTTTGACTGGTGAGCTGCAGATCCCACTTTGAGTTACAAGTTCACCATATGACTTCTAACACTTTCTTTAAGTCCCCTGGTCAATAGCCAAGGATGTCATAATAATTATCTACTCCCACCCCCATGTAGCTACCCATTTACTAGACTGAAATACATCAAGCAACATGGCATAGTGGTTCACAGTTCAAGCCCTGCCACTTACTAGCCACGTGATAATTAGCAAATTGTTCACCTTCCCATGCCTGAGTTCCTACATCAGACAATCAACCTAATAAAAGCACTTATTTTGTGCACTACAATGATGATTAAATAAGGTATTTACGAAGCCCTTCTGTGTCTGCCACATCTTAGGAAGTTCTAGCTGTCATTATTTTCCAAATCCCCTTCCAGAAACTTAGTGTGGTCTAGTAACCACGTTGGCTGTCAGTGTTTCTCAGTTAAGGCTACTTTTAATGGCATCACGTCACGAGCTTTACTTCTGTCTTGAAAAGCTTCCAACTTCAACTCAGTCACAAGCCTTCACTGAGTCTATCATTTAGATGCATCTGTCATTCTGTTTAGTGTGTGTGTGTTTCAACTTGGAAGCCGGAGACGTGATTTCCCTGCTTTTCTCTTTGGTGCAGACACAGCCAGCTCACTTTTTTTCCTTCTGAAATTGCCTTTTCATTTTGAAGTGCCCTATAAAAATCACTATACTCATGGGATGACCCCACTTTTATGGTCGAGCAGACTTCCTGCTCTTGATGAAAAGAATAAAAATAAGTCTCCCTGGCCTCCCCACCCCCACCCAGGACTTGAGAGGTGGTAGATTTCAAGAAAAGAAGGGAGAAGGGAGAGAATGTAGAGTGAGGGGGCATGATAAAGGGGGCTTCCTTCTCCTCCCTTGGACCATCTTTTCATGAATCAGCAAGTTCTCTTTCCTTTTGAGCAGACTCTTTGATTTTGTTGTTTTAACCTCAAAGTTTGGGACTACTGGGGTTTGATATTTGCATGGCTTTAGTCAGTAGTGTTTTTGAGTCTAGTATTTATTCCAGATTTCCAATACAGTGTTACCTGTTTTATTGCAACTTAAAAGATTTGTAAAAGTTGTACTCATAGGAAAAAAATTCTAAAACTACAGGACAACAGTAAAGTGAATGTAAACAATCACCAAAGTATGAACTTATTTTTAAAGGTTTTATTTTTTTTCCTTCATTTACTTGACTAGGAAAGGGAAACTAGCATTTATCGTACTTCATGAATATGGTGAAGCCACAGATGAGCCTCACATTTTCTGGAAATAGATATTAATGTTATCCCATTTATAGCTGTGAATATTGAATTTGAGGGGTTAATCTGCATGGACACAAGCCATCATCACAGAGGTTTCATACATGCTTCCAGACCACAGCCATACCAGCATGCCATGCAGCCTCCAGGATGTCCTTCACTAACCTGTGCTCAGAGCATTCATCCTCCTGATGGTGACGAACCCTGTGACAGGTTTTCAAGTTTCTCCTCTCCCACCAGAATCCTGAAGCATCTGACAAAGTCCATCTCTCACTACGGCTTCTATCTCCAGTGTTCTTTGCCTCTGAATAACAGTCCAGGACATTTTCAAAAACTGACGGCTCGAGGCAGACGCTATGTGTCCTAATCACAGGCTTTTCTGCCATATCCCATCCCAAGAGGGACAAAAGCATAGCCTGAAAACCCATAGGAAAAGGCAGATGTTCTAAATATACATCAGCTAAAAGAATGCAAGCTGCATTTCAGATGGTGCCCTGAGAAGGGCTATTGAAAATACTTGTTAGGAATGTCAAACTTCTTAAAGTGATAAAATGCAGATTTGAAGTTTGTCAGAGAGAACTGGATTTTAAAAGTTATGAGAATTGTTAGGAATAAAGATTTTTTTTAATTTATATATGTTTTAATTGGAGGCTAATTACAATATTGTAGTGGTTTTTGCCACACATTGACATGAATCAGCCATGTGTGTACATGTGTCCCCCATCCTGAACCCGGCTCCCACCTCCCTCCCCATCCCATCCCTCTGGGTTGTCCCAGAGCACCAGCTTTGAGTGCCCTGTTTCATGCATCAAACTTGGACTGGTCATCTATTTCATATGTGATAATATACATGTTTCAATGCTGTTCTATCAAATCATCCCACCCTTGCCTTCTCCCACAGAGTCTAAAACTCTGTTCTTTATATCTGTGTGTGTCTCTTTTACTGTCTTGCATATAGGGTCATCATTACCATCTTTCTAAATTCCATATATGTGCATTAACATACTGGTGTTTTTCTTTCTGACTTACCTCACTCTGTATAATAGGCTTCAGTTTCATCCACCTCATTAGAGCTGATTCAAATGCATTCTTTTTAATAGCTGAGTAATATTCCATTGTGTATATGTGGGAGAAAGATGCCTTAAGTGACCAGCTTTCTACACGTAATCTTGGACAGCAACTGGTACTTCAGGTTCTGAGTAGCTAACCTAAGTCCTCACAGATATTTTTAATACAATGAACCCTCTGAGCTCTAATTTGTCAGAACTGAGGAAAACAGCAGGATGTGTTCACTTGAGGTCGTTCCGGAAGAATACAAAAGTATATGTGCTTGTAGTTAATAATTGCAAGTTTAAATCTTTTTGAAAGCTTTTCAATTGTTTTCTTCTTCTGTAGATAAACATTCATCACAGAAACATTAAATAGATTAAAAAATAAAGAGAAAAATAAAATATACCTGAGACTCACTCCAAAGAGTTAGCTAAACCACCGTTTACATTGACACACTTCAACACAAGTTTTATCCTTTGGGGCTTTCTACTTCCTTTGTCTACTATAGTACTCATTCATTAAGTCATTCAAGACACATATATTTGGTAGTTACAATGTAAAGATACTGTACTAGGTCCTGAAAGGATAACCACCTCATAACAGACTAAGAAAGACAGTGCATTAAACAAACAGGTACAAATAAGAATATAAAGCTGGGCTAAGTTGTTCTATTTATCTTTGTATCTTCATTTTCAGATATTTGTTTTAATGAATGGATGGCCTTTTAATCAATGAATAATGTGTTAAAGGACAAACAGAAGTAACTCATGGAAGCACTAAGGAGAAGATATAGACGTGGCCAGCAGAGGTTTTCAGGGTCACGACAGGTTTACAGACTACAGACTGAGGTATAAGAATTACTCTGGCAGCTAAAGTACCATATGCGAAGGTCAGATGGAAAACAGCATGGTACATGGAGATAAATGCAAGTGACTAGCTACCCAACTTTGCAACCAATTAGGTCTGAATTCAAAGAACCTGGAACATCCCTGAGGTCCATAGGCTCACATAATATGATTCCCTTTGTAATAAACATAATAGTAATTTTCACTGAATTAAGCATCTACTATTTCAGTCCTCTATTAGATCCCGGGTGTGCATTTTCATTTGCCAAGAAAGACCATTTGACGATAATGTTACTCAAGATCACACAAACCCAGCTTGACTTTAAAAGCCATGTTCTTTCTATGACACTGCTTATGAATGAGGCCTTGCTTGTCCACCTGGGTCTCAGGTTAATGTTGTAGTTTCCTTTTTCAGGGGCTGCAGCCCTATCCTAATGTAGGGAGTCTTGACTGAGGCACTGACGCTCCATATGTCTTATTAGCCTCCTCCCTGTAATGGTTGGACCTGTGGACTCGTTCACTGGCTGGAGTCCTGTTCCTTCAGGGATGGGTTTCTGGCAACAAGGCCATTCACTGGTTACTGTCCAGACCAGTACTGCTGGCCCCACTCACCACAGAAACTCTAGGTGGAGTTAGTTCACCCAGCCTGACCTACTTTCCACACCTTCTCCATAAGAAAAGCTGATGAGAGATGTTTCAACCTACTGTGGGCCAACATAACATTAAGCATCTAAAATTCATTGTTGAACTTGAATGATACTTATCCTCCCTGGACCCTCAGGCAAGCCTACAGCAGATCATAGCCTAAAGCGTGAAGAAACATTCCTCTGGTAGGCTGTCATAGCTGAAAAGGCCTTGAGCAAAGGACACACAAAGTAGCAACAAATGGGTGGTATATGCAGTACCCTGGGTTCCTGCAGAATTATGAGGTGTCCATCATAGTTCACATTATCAGTGGAAAATTCACCCAATACAGGTTTGTGAAATTACATCTGTGGCCATAAAGAAGTTTGAAAAAGTAGTGATTGGTAAGGTTGAGCATCAACAGTCTCAGGTGGGAGCAATTCATCCTATAGGCATCATTTATTTACAATGTGCATGCAAATCACCTGGGGCTCTTGTTACAGCAAAAATTCTAACTCAGCACATCTGAGGTGGGGCCTGAGGCTCTGCATTTCCAGCAAGTTCCCCTAATACACTGAAAGCCGCTGATCCTCAGATGACGCTTTGCGTTGCAAGCTCACAGACCTCTTCATACGGATTTTAAAAACAGAAAATAGTTCACCTACTTGGATCGAAAGCACACTTGTAGGTGGCATCAGAACGTCCCAGCCAAGATGTACAGTCTTATCAGAAAAGCCATCATTCATAGAAGAAAAAGATCAAGTCAACACTGAGTCTCTAAACATGAGGGAGATGGAGCCTGGGGTTGAGGGGTCGGGAAACAATTTCAGAAAGCAAGAGAAGGAAACAACAGGCAGCAGTCATAGAAACAGCAACAATCTTGTTCAACTGAATAAATAACCCACGTTTCAAAAACAGACTAGTGGGTAACCTGGGACATTTGAAGTCAGGCCTGGGAACGCCAGACCCAAGACACTACACTCACAGGCACAGAAAAGGCAAACTTCAAAGTCTTAAACCACAAGCCACAGGAAAGAAAACAGCAAAGACAAACCAAGTTCACCAAAGCTAGCAAGGGTCATACACGTCCAGAAGGCAACAAACTAGATTTTGGGATGTGGGAGGTGAAGCTACCCGCTCATCTTCAACTTCCAAAAGGGACTGAGAGAGGGAATCCAAGGGTCCTAGTCCCAGAGGAAACAGCGTGTCCAGCAAGGAATCCAGGAAGGACGAAGGGCAGCGGCTGGAAAAGTCAGCAAGGGCTCAGCTCTGCTGCCCGCGTCAAATCCACCATAAAGCCACTTCGTGCTGAGCCAATGAAAGGCCTGCTTTCTTTTCTACACGCGTGGGGCAGAATCACTTCTGAGTTAGGTGGCCCTAGCTCTGAAAATCGGCAAACAGTATGAGGCGGAAGGCATGCTGGTAGAATCCTGAGCTGCAAAGTGAGATTCGTGATCAGCAGTATTAGTATCACCAGGGAACCTGTTAGGAAATATAAATTTTCAGCTCCGCTCCAAACCTACCAATCAGAAAAAACGGGGATGGGCCCTACAGCACGTAGTCCTACAACCCCTCCAGTTGATTCTGATATACAATCTCTGGCGTAATGTCTATTGAAAGCATAGTGGAGAATTAAGGCCAAGTGTGGCAGTCATTGTAAGTGGGCTTGATAGCAGCATTTTTGAAGAGCTGCTGCTGCTGCTGCTAAGTCGCTTCAGTCGTGTCCGACTCTGTGACCCCATAGACGGCAGCCCACCAGGATCCCCTGTCCCTGGGATTCTCCAGGCAAGAACACTGGAGTGGGATGCCACCTCCTTCTCCAATGCATGAAAGTGAAAAGTGAAAGGGAAGTCGCTCAGTCGTGTCCGACTCTTAGCGACCCCATGGACTGCAGCCTACCAGGCTCTGCTGTCCATAGGATTTTCCAGGCAAGAGTACTGGAGTGGGGTGCCATTGCCTTCTCCAGGGTTGCCATGCTAGGGAAGATTAAAGCCTGTTTACAGGAAGAAGAAAACCCAGTAGAGATCATGTAACATAAGAATAAGTAAAATGTGCTGAGTGAGCAGCAAAGTTGTGCAATGATATTCCTTGTTAGAGTTTGGTCTGTGTTGAGGAATCATCCAGCCATAGGGAGGACAATAATATTTTGAGGCTGACAATGAGAGACTTTGAGAGAGTTAAGAGGTGTCAGCTCACAATATGTGTTTGGAAATTCTCTCACGATTTCTAAGAGACTCACCAAAAAGGAGCGCTGTTTGGCACCCATGCTTGTGAAGAGGTCTTCTCAGTGGAAAAAACAAACTTGAGAAAAACAAACGTGGTGGTCTAACGGGATCTGTTGGACAAAAACATTGAGAAAGAATTTTGTTTTAAATATGAACACAAGTGTAAGACACAAAACCAAAATAAAAAGAAAGCAAACACTTAGGGGCTTTAATTACAGGCACATCTTGTTTTATTGTGCTTTGCTTTATGGTGCGTCACAGAGAGTGTGTTTTCTGTTTTGTTTTGTTTTGTTTTGTTTTTTTCCCATTTGAGTGTTTGTGGAAACCCTACATCAAGCAAGTTGATTGGCGCCATTTTCCAACAGCATTTGCTTACTTCATGTCTCTTTGTCCCATTTTGGTAATTCTCACAACATTTCAAGCTTTTTCATTATGATGATATTTGTTGTGGTAATGGCAACCCACTCCAGTACTCTTGCCTGGAAAATCACATGGACGGAGAAGCCTGGGAGGCTACAGTCGATGAGGTCTCGAAGAGTCGGACACAACTGAGCAACATCATTTCACTTCACTTAGTCTTACTACCGCAAAAAGGCTGCAAATCACTGAAGGCTCAGATGTTCAGTTCAGTCGCTCAGTCGTGTCCGACTCTTTGCGACCCCATGAATCTCAGCACGCCAGTCCTCCCTGTCCATCACCAACTCCCGGAGTTCACTCAGACTCACCTCCATCGAGTCAGTGATGCCATCCAGCCATCTCATCCTCTGTCGTCCCCTTCTCCTCCTGCCCCCAATCCCTCCCAGCATCAGAGTCTTTTCCCATGAGTCAACTCTTCACATGAGGTGTCCAAAGTACTGGAGCTTCAGCTTTAGCATCATTCCTTCCAAAGTAATCCAGTGTGCATTTTTTCAGCATTAAAGTGATTTTTAATTCATAAAGGAGGAAGGAATATGAAACAGTTACAAAGTGTTTGATTCCAACTATGACATTTTAGAAAAGGCAAAATTATGAAGAAAGGAAAAAGATCAATAGGTTACGGGAAAAGAAGGGATAAGTAGGCAGTATGTGTGTGTGTGTGTGTGTGTGTGTGTGTGTGTTCAGTCACTCAGTCATGTCTGATTCTTTGCAACCCTGTGGACTGTAGCCCACCAGGCTCCTCTGTTCATGGGATTTTCCAGGCAAGAGTACTGGAGTGGGTTGCCATTTCCTTCTCCAGGGGATCTTTCCGACCCAGGGATCAAACCTGAGTCTCTTAGGTCTCCTGCATTGGCAGGCAGTTCTTTAGCCATCTGGGCACATAGTTTTTAAGATAGTAAAAATACTCTATACAATACTGTTATAAAGGCTGTATGTCATGATATACTTGTCCAAACCCACAGACTACATGGCACCAACAGTGAACCCTAATGTGAAGTGTGGACTTTGGATGACTGAGATGTGTCTGTGAAAGTTCATCAGTTGTAACAAACTTTCCACTCCAGGGGGATATTCATAATGAGAAAAGGTATGCATGCTTGGAGGCAGGCGGTATGTAGAAAAATCTTCATCTCTTCCGCTCAATTTAATATAAAAATACTCTAAAGAAATGAATACGATGGCACTCCAGAGAAGGCTGTATTTTCAGCGCATGGAAGCAATACATCCCTTCAGTTCGGTTCAGTCACTCAGTTGCGTCTGACTCTTTGCAACCCCATGGACTGCAGCACATCCCTTGGTCTATACTAAATTGTAACCTTGTAAATTTATATAATACTTATAACACAAGTTTGAAAATCATCATATAATTAATTTGGATTTAAAGCCACCAGTTCCAAATGGTGGGATCCACCTGACTACTAAGAGGGAAAAGACATATATATTTGAACAGTGTTTCTCCCTGAGAGGGGAGAGTAGAGTCTTGCAAGAAGACAAATGAACACCAACATGCACACTGATGGCAGATGACATCCCAGGAAAGGACTGTGCTAACCAAGAGCTATAACACATTCAAATGCATTGCCCGCTAGAGATAAATCCAGAACACGTCAGGTTATATTTTCCTATCAGTGATTGACAGTGCAGAGCTGTTAAAATGATTGTATATCTTTATTAGATGTGTAAATGCAATTTAAATATTATTCTGAGTGCATTTTTTAAGTGAGAAGAAAATGAGGTCTGTAGATTCATCTGAAACAATCAGTAATGCATGGAATTATGAGCCACATAAACTCAATATGAATGTTTATTTCATAAACATCCACTTGAATACAAAATATGTGGCTTAAGCAAATACAACAGGAAAATACTGTGATGAAACACAAAAAGCATTTAAGAAGAACATTGTCCTGAAAGCAATAGCTTTTATTTGCAGGCAGTTGTTTAGCTTTTTGTGTTTGTTTAGTATTAAGTCATATCCAACTCTTTTTGTGACCCCATGGACTGTAATCCACCAGGCTCCTCTGTTCATGGATTTCTCGGGCAAGAATACTGAAGTGGGTTGCTACTTCCTCCTCCAGGGGATCCTCCCAAACCCAGGGATTGAATCTGGGTCTCCTGCATTGGCAGGCAGATTCTTTACCACTTAGCCCCCAGATAGATAGATAGATGATGATAAAGACAATTTTCATTAGCAATAGATGCGGAAACACAAAGTGTTAGTCGCTCAGTCATGTCCAACTCTTTGTGACCCCATGGACCAAAGACCACCAGGCTCCTCTGTCCATGAGGGATTCTCCAGGCAAGAACACTGGAGTGGGTTGCCATTTCCTTCTCCAAAAACGCTGAACAGTGATATAATGGGGTGGGGAGTGGGAGATGGCGATACTTTTGTTAAGATGATTTTCTTCCACATTGAAGTGAGTTTTATGGTCACTCTCAGGTGAAGAACTCATGGTTTTGTGGGTCCCTGAGCAGATGTCCAACCTGCCCGCGTCTGTAAACAAGGGCTACCCAGCCTTCAGGTCCAGGGCAACTCACTGGGGCCTTCGTTTGTTTTGCTTTGAATTATCTTTCAGTATGAGATATCTCCAAACTCATTTACATACAGATGTATCTCCACCTACTACATTTGATATTTCTACTATTTAGTGTCATCACTAAACGTATGTCTAAATGTTTTTACTATGATCCAAACATACTCTAATGAAGCATTTAGGTTGTGTTATTTATCCTATTCCAGGCTGTGGGATTGATGTAATTAAAAGTGAACTCCCAAATGAAGCATCTGTAGGAACACATAGGGGTTTTGATTTCTATTTTCCTTCTTGTTACATCTTTCTTTCCTTATGACATTTTTCTCTATACATCTGGAATGAGCTCTTAAATGTTAGGACTTCAAATGATCTTCCAGTTTGGTACTATCAGAGTAAACGCCCTCTGCTGGAAAAGAAAGAAATTCTGACTTTTCCCCTAGGGGACCATAAGGAATTTGGCCCTCAGCCTAGCAGACAGAATTCCTTACATAGAATCTACTTTAATATTATTCCATTCATGATGTCATTGAGCTTTCTGAATGTTGATGTTGTTGTTGTTGATGTTACTGTAGAAAATTCAATGTTGATATTTTTCTCCTTTACTTTCTTTTTTTTTCTTTATTTTACTTTACAATACTGTATTGGTTTTGCCATACATTGACATGAATCCGCCACAGGTGTACATGAGTTCCCAATCCTGAATCCCCCTCCCACCTCCCACCCCATATCATCTCTCTGAATCATCCCCGTGCACCAGCCCCAAGCATCCTGTATCCTGTATCAAACATAGACTGGCGATTTGTTTCTTACATGATAGTATACAGGTTTCAATGCCATTCTCCCAAATTATCCCACCCTCTCCCTTCTCCCTCAGAGTCCAAAAGGCCGTTCTATACATCTGTGTCTCTTTTGCTGTCTCGCATACAGGGTTATCATTACCATCTTTCTAAATTCCATATATATGTGTTAGTATACTGTATTGGTGTTTTTCTTTCTGGCTTACTTCACTCTGTATAATAGGCTCCAGTTTCATCCACCTCATTAGAACTGATTCAAATGTATTCTTTTTAATGGCTGAGTAATACTCCATTGGGTATATGTACCACAGCTTTCTTATCCATTCATCTGCTGATGGACATCTAGGTTGTTTCCATGTCCTGGCCATTATAAACAGTGTTGCGATGAACATTGGGGTACACGTGTCTCTTTCAATTCTGGTTTCCTTGGTGTGTGCATGCCCAGCAGTGGGATTGCTGGGTCATAAGGCAGTTTTATTTGCAATTTTTTAAGAAATCTCCACACTGTTCTCCATAGTGGCTGTACTAGTTTGCATTCCCACCAACAGTGTAAAAGGGTTCCCTTTTCTCCACACCCTCTCCAGCATTTATTGCTTGTAGACTTTTGGATCACAGCCATTGCAACTGGTGTGAAATGGTACCTAATTGTGGTTTTGATTTGCATTTCTCTGATAATGAGTGATGTTGAGCATCTTTTCATGTGTTTGTTAGCCATCCGTATGTCTTCTTTGGAGAAATGTCTATTTAGTTCTTTGGCCCATTTTTTGATTGGGTCGTTTATTTTTCTGGAATTGAGCTGCATAAGTTGCTTGTATATTTTTGAGATTTGTTATTTGTCAGTTGCTTCATTTGCTATTATTTTCTCCCATTCTGAAGGCTGTCTTTTCACCTTGCTTATAGCTTCCTTTGTTGTGCAGAAGCTTTTAATTTTAATTAGATCCCATTTGTTTATTTTTGCTTTTATTTCCAGTATTCTGGGAGGTGGATCATAGAAGATCCTGCTGTGATTTATGTCGGAGAGGGTTTTGCCTATGTTCTTCTCTAGGAGTTTTATAGTTTCTGGTCTTACATTTAGATCTTTAATCCATTTTGAGTTTATTTTTGTGAATGGTGTTAGAAAGTGATCTAGTTTCATTCTTTTACAAGTGGTTGACCAGTTTTCCCAGCACCACTTGTTAAAGAGATTGTTTTTAATCCATTGTATATTCTTGCTTCCTTTGTCAAAGATAAGGTGTCCATAGGTGTGTGGATTTGTCTCTGGGCTTTCTATTTTGTTCCATTGATCTATATTTCTGTCTTTGTGCCAGTACCATACTGTCTTGATGACTGTGGCTTTGTAGTAGAGCCTGAAGTCAGGCAGGTTGATTCCTCTCCTTTACTTTCAAAATAGTACAGTATTTAAAAATCCATTTCTATGTAATGCCTTCCTTTTCTCTATCCCTGCTTTAAACTTTCCAGGTAATACTAGTTTTCCACTTGCCTATTCACGTTTAGTGAACATTAGTTTACCAGTCTGCTGGTGAGGAACAGAATCATCAATTAAGGAATGTATTTTTTCAGAAGCTAAATGAAAAAAGGTGAGAAAAATTTACATTTAATAGGCAAAGCAGATCTAGCTCAAATCATAATTTTTGAATATTTAAAAAGCCTCAATTAAACTAGTAGAAAAGATTTCTAGAATACTGAGAATTTTCAGGTCAAATTTTAATCTGATGTCAATATTTATAGCCTCTTAGAAGGTGCAACAGAGAAGGCAGTGGCCCCCACTCCAGTCCTCTTGCCTGGAAACTCCCATGGGCAGAGGAGCCTGGTGGGCTGCAGTCCATGGGGTCGCTAAGAGTCGGACACGACTGAGTGACTTCCCTTTCACTCTTCACTTTCATGCATTGGAGAAGGCAATGGCAACCCACTCCAGTGTTCTTGCCTGGAGAATCCCAGGGATGGGGGAGCCTGGTGGGCTGCCATCTATGGGTCACACAGAGTCGGACACGACTGAAGGGACACAGCAGCAGTGGCAGAAGGTACAATGGAATCCATAGTTTAAAAAAATTACTAAAAATTTGTACAAGATTTAGCAATGTGAAAAATCTCACCCACAAAGTTTACATCTGACAGTTTCTTTGTGAGTTTTTACAAATGTGGTCTGAGCTCACAAAAATCAAATAATAAAAGAAAAATACAGGTAGTACTTTTCAGTTACACTTCTGTGTCCATGTAATTTATATATATATGTATATTCGTGTCATTTTCAGACATTTTGAGGGCTGGCCCAGAGTGTTTTGCATGGAGAGAAATGTGAAACTTAGGAGGTTACATTTGCTAGAATACAATTATCTGCATTTTGAGGTATGAATTGTAATATATTCTGCCCATAATTTTAACTTTACATTTTAAGGTAATTTCTATGATAAGAATGAAATCAAATACATCTTTACCTCAAAAGATTAAAGGCCAAACTTGCTGACAAATTTCTTCCTGAATCAACTGCAAATATCACGTAAGATTCCCCAGACATGGTACCATATGTTTCATCACCTTTTACTTTTTATTTAAAAATAAAAGTGTGTGATAATCCTTTCAAAATTACTTCATACTGTGCTTTCACCAGAAAATGGCTGCAGAGTTATTACCTCCACCTGTTCTGCCAAGCTGGGAGGTAGTGGCTTTAGGCCAAAATTATTAAAAACCCTAAAAAGTTTCTTCCAACTCCTAACTATTGGCAGGCTGCCATTACTTACCACATTTTTTTCTCTTTATCTGTGTCTAATTTCCAATCAACCCTTCAAAATACTAAAGACTACTACTTTGGTGGGAAAAAAGTGGTCTTTCCTTAAACAGTAGGGAGGAATTTTGCTTGTCATCCAAGGAATTTAAGAAGGAACCTTACCTCAAATCAAGGAAATTATAGCTGAAATGTTTAAAAGAAAATCCCACCTTTTCTTAAATTTTAGAACACACTGAGTCAGATATAAAGACTTAGTGATTAACTATATGAGTTAATTTATACTAATAGTTTTGATTTTCCAAAACCCACTTACTTCTCTGGTAAATCAAAAGCCAAAGGATATTTTCATTATGTCTACTATGCTGTTGCTATATAAACTTTTATTGATGAATTTTTATCTCTAGCATGACCTCAGAGGGGAAATAGAATGCACACGTTCACATAAAAATTGTCATGAAGAGCTCAGCCAAGCTGCTATCATCCAGCATACTAATATAAGCCTATACATGCACACATGCTCACTGTGAAATTTTGTTTCCAGTTTTGTAGATTTAATTATTCACTTTTTGACACATTGCAGTCACCTCTGGCTGCAGAATATTAACCTCATCCTCATGTATAAACCAAGGAGTTAATCTGATTATAGAAAAGGTATATATCTTTTACAGAATGTGAAAATGAAATGCACCGACTTTTAAGTGAAGTAAAGTTATTCAGGATTAGAACTTTAACTTGCAAACAGCATAGATGTTGAGATACAGAGACCCAACACAGAGAACACTCATGTGTCATGTTTTTAGTTAACCTTTAGGGAGGGTCATGACATTAACCCCTTTTCCTCTCTCTCTGCTTCTTCATCTCAGACATGTTAATAGAAACCCTCTGTGAAACCGTTGGCTTGGGTATTCTGAGAGGTCAGATGTCACAGAATCCTTTTTTTTTTTGATGTCAGACTATTTAACAACTGGCTGTGCCAGGTGTTAATTCTTCCTTTTTAAATTGAGTTATAGTTGATGTACAATATGTTTCAGAAGTACAACATAGTGACTCACAATTTTAAAGGTTATATTCCATTTGTAGTTATTATAAAATATTTGTCTATTCCCTGTGCTGTCCATTATATTCCTGTAGTGTATTTATTATATACATAATAGTTTGTGTGTCTGTTGTATTTTATCCTCACTAGTTTGTTTTTTGTTATATTCACTAGTTTATTTTATTACTTAGATTCCACGTGTTAGTGATATTGCACCGTATTTGTCTTTTCCGACATTTCACTCAGCATAAGAGGCCCCCATCAAGTCCACCCGTGTTGCAAATGCAAACTTTCATTTTTTTTCCATTGCTGAGTACTATTTAATTGTGTGTGTCTGTGCTCATGTGTATGTCACACCTTTATCCATTGAACAGATTCATTTCGGAATCAATTGCAGTCATCCTCTTTGGCATGCCCAATCTGTCACCTGCAGTCTGTACCCGGCTACATATGGTCACAGAAGCAGCATACTGACAGAGGATTTACTGCCCGACTGTCCTTCCCTTAAGAGACTCTCAGTCACTCTCTGTGGATGGTGACAGAGACCCTCATGGTCCCCCGTCCTGTCTGTCTACTCTGCCTCCCAGGAGTGTTTTCAAAGTTTACCAGTAGCTGTAGTAAGCCCCGTCTAGCTGATCTCAGCAGCTCCAGCCCGGCTTCTGGCATGATATTTGGCTAGTAAACAAATTTCCCAGCCTAATTTAGTGTGACAGGCTTTTACTCGGGAGAAGGTTCCAGTAGGAAAACTTTCTTTGACTTTTCTTCTTTGCTTTCTGGCTACTGGTGATTCCTTCTGGTAGGTCAAGCTGCCCTTTATCTACCTATAGTAACAAGAGAGATTGAAAAGTTTACACTGATTATCCACTATTCTTGGAGTATTTCTCATTTCTGATGGCCTTTTCTTTTCTTTCCTAGTTTTCTCACTTTTCTGACTGTCTTCTCTCTGTTTTCTGAATGATTTCCTCTCCTTTTTGTACATTTGATTCTTCTAGTAACCAGGCCACAAACATGGTCAGACTTTTTATGATCTTTTTTTATTCTGGCACTCTGTATTCCCATCTTTCCCCCCGCCCCTCACCATACCATTCTTTTTTAAAAGTCTAATCTTGCAATTTAAAACCAGAGACATTACTTTGCCAACAAAGGTCCGTCTAGTCAAGGCTATGGTTTCTCCAGTGGTCATGTATGGATGTGAGATTTGGACTGTGAAGAAAGCTGAGCACCGAAGAATTGATGCTTTTGAACTGTGGTGTTGGAGAAGATTCTTGAGAGTCCCTTGGACTGCAAGGAGATCCAACCAGTCCATTCTGAAGGATATCAGCCCTGGGATTTCTTTGGAGGGAATGATGCTGAAGCTGAAACTCCAGTACTTTGGCCACCTCATGTGAAGAGTTGACTCATTGGAAAAGACCCTGATGCTGGGAGGGATTGGGGGCAGGAGGAGAAGGGGACGACAGAAGATGAGATGGCTGGATGGCATCACTGACTCGATGGAAGTGAGTCTGAGTGAACTCCGGGAGTTGGTGATGGACAGGGAGGCCTGGCGTGCTGCGATTCATGGGGTCACAAAGAGTCGGACACGACTGGGCGACTGAACTGAACTGAATCTTTCAATGGACCTCTTTGCAATGTAAATCATTCGATCTGCACTCATAATAATTCAACATGCATTACCTGGGTCTCAATTTGTTTTTTGTTTTTCCAGAAACTCTAGTGACGGAGATCGTGGCACTTCAGCACTAAGATCTGGGCTTCCCCGGTGCACTGGGAGTAAAGAACCCACCTGACAATGTAGGGGACACAAGAGGCAAGAGTTTGATCCCTGGGTCAGGAAGAGCCCTGGAGGAGGTCATGGCACCCACTCCAGCATTCTTCCCAGAGAATCCCATGGACAGAAGAGCCTGGCAGGATGCAATCCATGGGGCGCAAAGAGTCAGGGACACTGAAGCAACTTAGCACACGTGCACGCATTCAAGTGGAGATGCTGAATAGAGGCTGGGTACCCACATTAGGATGTCAGGCAGGAGACTGGGCAAATTTGGAATTGTTGGTCTTTAGGGTTTACTTTAAGGCTGTGGGACAGGATGAGATCACCTACACTGTGGCAGGACAGACAGGATAAGAAGGAGACCCCAAACCTGACGTTGGAGCAGTCCATCCTTTATGGCCACAGGAAGAAGCGAAGGGCCACAGGCTGGAAAAGGGCTGCAGAGCAGGAAGGAAACTGTTGATGTCAGAAGCCAAAAGAAGAACATTTTCAAAGAACCCCTACGGAGGAGCTGACTGGACCAAATGCTCGAGTATGCTCTTCCTGACCTCAGCGCCCAGACAATAGAAATGAAACATCTAACCATCAGCTACCTCTCCAATTCATAAAACAAGCAAGGCTCTCCCTCCCCAAGAACTGTCTACATTTCCTATGGGACCAGCCAATGAGTTCTTCCTTCACCTGAAGCTCTTGCAGGTGAAACACCTTCAGTCAGAAGGAAACTTACAACCAGAGACGATGATCTCATTTGGAGGAGGCCTCCATATACCTCCCTCCCTCCACCGCAAGATGTCGCCTTCCAAGTTTCACCAAGGAGACAAATGTCTATACACCTCGGATTTTTGTCCTGATCTGCCCCACAGTCATCCTAGATTCTGGAAGGACTGAAAGACCCTTCCAGGGGCCCCCGTTGAGTGAAGAAGCCTGGGTTAGTCAGTTTGATTTGTGTTTGAGGAACTTAACAATTCACATTTTTCTTTGTTGGTTTCCAGAAACTCATACCGTGTGGTTAAATTTGGTTCAGATTTTTGTTTCTTTTAGGATTACTAAAGGTTAACTAGTCCTTTAGGGTGACGTTGTCCCTTAATTAGCTAACTGTTTGGTTTATAATCCCAACCAAGAAATTTCAGCCTCTCCTTTAGGAAGTGGTGGGTTGATGAGACCCACCATTGATTCATTTATCTTACCCATCTTCAGAAAGAGGAAGAAGGTCTCCATCACATTGATTGGCAGAGATACCCAGAGATGGTGCATTGTTAGGCATTGATTGATCACACCAAGCTTCACTAGTTTTGTACAGATACTCCCAAGCCTTATAGAGTTGCTAGCTTTTCTTCTTATCCCTCTGCAAATTCTTCATAAATTACTGTTTGAGTCACCACCCCAGTTGTTGCTATGATTCATTTCACTCTGACGTGAACGGCTGAGGCACTCTACTTTCTTTGCCTCTAACATCCATAACCAGCTCACAGCATATGCACCTGATTGCTATGTTCTTCTATCTTCATTTTGCTATTTTCCAACCCTCTTTTTATTTCATTGATCTCTTGCTCTTTTTACAGAAGAGCGTTTTACCATCAGTGTGCATGCACGTGCACACGTGCTCAGGGAAAATGGGATAGATATTGATTGAAAGGAAATGTTTTTTTCCCACAAAGGAAGGAAGTCTGACAGTTAAGCATAGCTATAAAACTCCTATCACAGTATGGTGTAGAATTCTTCACTCCTCTTTCATGGAGGAAAGCTCAGGAGGAAAGCTATGATTAAAGTAGTAAAGGGCATATGACTAGAAGGAAAACAGAGCCATGATGGCATTTGAACATATGATTCATGTTCTGGTACAAATGCAAAGAGCTGCAGGTTGTAAAGGACAGGACATGCTGTCCCAAAGCCTAGGCATGCTGAGGCTAATGCTATGTGTTTAGAAAGACTGAAGCAAGAATTCTCCCCAGAGCGTCTCCAAAGTGGTCTCTGAATACAACTAACTGAAGGAGTCAAATCACTACTCCATCCCTGAGACAGAAGAAAGGATGGAATTAACCAAGAACGGCAGCAGGCTTGAAAGCAGTCTCTTCAAAATGTTAGCAGGATTTCATGTTAACAGGAGACAAAGCTGCTTCTTTTTTCTGCTTAAGGTTCAGGCACCTTCAGAAGAAAGAACAGAGAGGAGCTCATTGATTTTGCCAAGGTTATCTGCTCTTTCGAAGTACTGAATGGGTCATAAAGCAATTTGCTTATGACGTTTATATGGCAACAGAATGCTTTCAGTTACCTGTGTTTCCATCATCCACCACCCTAATCCAGCTTTCCACTTCAACCTTCAACTGCTTTCCTGTTTTCCGCCCTACTGTTTTGTACTGAGAGATTCTCTCTCTGCAGAGTTGTTTGAATGTGGGCCTCAGCTAGAGAGCCTCAACACCTTGTAGCTTGGATGTTATCTTGGCTGTTGGACGAGTGCCTCTCAGCACAAACTCACCAGGGCTTCCCTGGTGATTCAGTGGTAGAGAATCCGCCCGCCAATGCAGGAGACGAGGGTTTGATCCCTGGGTTGGGAAGATCCCCTGAAGGAGGACATGGCACCCTGCTCCAATTTTCTTGCCTGGGAAATCCCTCAGAGGAGCCTGGTGGGCTACAGTCCATGGGGTCACAAGAGGCAGACACAAGTTAGCAACTAAACAACAACAAACCTTCATTAATAACTGTCTATATTAAATTATATTAAAATAACTAGGTGGTTTCAATATTCTAACTGCACCCTGCCTGCAAATAGTCAAACTCCTGCTTTCGTGTCCCATTTCAAAGCCTTCCTATACATTGGATCCCGTGTGACTCAGGCCAGAGGATGGAGCAGTCCCACTTGGAGGCAGGAGAATGGACTTGATAACCTCTCGATACCCTTTCCTGTTTCATATAGCTTCGAGGTAGGGTCATTCACATGCCCAGAGCATTTTGTGAAAATCTTCTAACTGCAATTTATCTAAGCTCTCCAAGGACTGTCCATATTTTTCTTTCAAGCCTCTGGCTTCTGGAAAGTGAAATACGGCACTTAGAAACTGTACCACCCTAGAAGAAAGTTATATTTAAATAGCCAAGCATTTCCTTGGGAATGAAGTGGTTGAAGGCTCAATGAAGACAAATGGATTGTAAATGCTTGAGAAATTTATATAGTGTACACGTGGGAAATTCAGGTTCTTTCCAAGGAGCTGGTGGGTTATATAAAGTGCATGTAAATTTCCAACTGGGAACTTGATGTGTTTAATATATGGCTGAGGGATTTTTCTAAATAGCTATCCTTGGAGCACAGTTTTTAGCTGAGTTTACTATAATTTGTGTCCACAATAAAAAGCACAGTTTCTTCAGTGCTTTTCTTTTATTTGCATTCGTTACCAGAGACACACGAAGATATTGAAAAATCCTCATCATTCATCAGATGCTCACTGAGTTCCAGCAAAGAACTTATGTATCTCATCTCCTGATGAGAGAAGGGTCGAGGCAGGGCTGTGTAAGGCAGCGGTGTGTGTGCAGGGCCCACCGTCCGGCCAGAGGTGAAGGGGGTAGCGCTGCCGTATGAACTTTCCAACTCAGCTAAATGTGAAGCACTTTATGGAAACAGTTTATCCTATAAATTCTAGAAGAGTCTGGATGACTGAACCTTTCAGTGTGACAGATGAGTTAGAACTCTTTAGAAAATCTCTTGTCTGTCAGATTAATAGCAGAAATTCTCATATCGGGATGTGTGAGTTTGTAAGTGTGTGTTTCATTACTAAGTTTATCCAATCACAGGTTATTTAAATTATGGTAAAGTGGGTGAGTTTATTTTTATTACTATGTATGTGTATATATATATATATATAAAGTATATATAGCCATACACATATGCATATATAGACATACATACAGCTGACCCTTGAACAACATGAGTATTAATGGGTATTGACCTTCTGAGTAGTTGAATATTCTTAAATACAACTTTACCGTTGATCTTCTGCCAACCTCCACCGGTTCATACAGGACTGCAGAACATATTTATTGAAAAAAAATCTCAGTATAAATAGAGCTGCCCAGTTCAGACCTTTGTTGTTAAGGGCCCACTGTGTTTTTTTTAGAGCAGGTTTAGGTTCACAGCTGAGTAAAAAAATACAAAGAATTCCCACAGACTTCTCTTTGAGCTTCCCTTGTGGCTCAGCTGGTAAAGAATCTGCATGCAATGCAGGAGACCTGGGTTCGATCCCTGGGTGGGGAAGATCCCCTGGAGAAAGGAAAGGCTACCCACTCCAATATTCTTGCCTGGAAAATTCCATGGACTCCATAGTCCTTGGGGTTGCAAAGAATCAGACACAACTGAGCGACTTTCACTTTTCACTTTCACTTTTCTCTTCACTGCAGCCCACAGTTTATCTCTTTAATGCAGGAACCCTGAAACACACAGATTTACTCAACTTTTTAAGATGAGGAGACGAATATAGAACAAGTCAAAAGAAATGCTCTCATGTACTGCTATCTCAAATTGGTTTCAGTGTTTTACAAAATGCTCACACAGTATATAAGACAACCTTGAACACTCTCTTTAAACTTCTCTCGCAATAAATAAAATATTAAAATACAAATTTCTTCTATACCAATATAAAGTCAAATGATTGTATTACTAGTTTTTACAATGTTGTTCACACATATTTTTATTCACACACTTTTAATGAGATCAATGCCAACTACAATATCCCCTACCAGTATGATACTGGGTTGGCAAAAGTGCCTTTGGGCTTTTCTTTAACATGTTATAGAAAAACCCCAGTGAAATTTTTGGCCAACCCAATACATTTGTTACAATCAATGATTGTAACTACAATCTACAAACTACATTAATACATCATGATCACCCAAAGTCCACAGTTTACATTAGAGTCCATTCTTAGTGTTGTGCATTCAATTTGTTTTGCCAAATATATAATGATATGTATTGCCTAGAGAATCACATAGAGGAGCCCGGTAGGTACAGTCCATGGCATCTCAAAGAGTCAGACATGACTAAGCAACTAACACCTTCACTTTCATCCACCAGTAAAGTACCATAAAGAAGAGCTTCACTACCCTAAAAATCCTCTGTGTTCCACCTGTTCCTCACTCCATCCCTCTAGCCCTTGGTAACCACTGATCTTTTTACTGTCTGCCATATCATCTCTCCCAGGATGTTACATAGTTGGAATCATACAGTATATAGCCTTTGCAGATTGACTTCTTTCACTTAATAATATACATTTAAGTCTCCTCCATGTCTTTTCATGGTTTACTATCTTCTTTCTCTTTAGCTCTGAATGATATTCTGTTGTTTGGATGTATTCCAGATTATTTCATCTGTTCACCTACAGAAAGACATCCCGTTGCCTCCAACTTTTGGCAATTATGAGTAAAGCTGCTGCAAACATTCATGTCCAGGTTTTTGTGTGGATAAAAGGTTTTCAACTCATTTGGGTAAATGGCACGGAGTCCTATTGCTGGATCATATGGTAAGTAGTACAAGCATGCTTCGTTTTGCCAAGAAATTTCCAAACTTTCTTCCACGTGGCTGTACCATTCTGCATTCCCACCAACAATGAGCAAGAGTTCCTGTTGCTCCACAGCCCTGTCAGCATTTGGTGTCAGTGTTTCAGATTTTGGCCATTCTGGTAATCACATTCACTTTTAATAATAATAATTAGCATTTGTAAACACTAACCAGGGGCCAGGCCTATTTTAAGCACTTTCCAACTAGAATCTCATTTAAATTCTCACACCAGCACTATGAGGAAAGATCTATCATTATTTCCATTTTACAGATGATATAACTGAGGAAGAAAGAAGTGATATACTAGGCCCATGGTCACAGCTAATAAGTGACAGTGCTGGAATTCTGGCTTAGGAAGACCTTCTCTCTCAACATATGCTCCCCACTTCCTCTAAAATATCAACTGTAACTTTAAAAGTAAACAAAACAATTCTTGTATATCCTTACCTTCATTGTTTCCCTCCTTTTCTTCAGAATATTTTCATTTCTTTTAGCAACATGATTATTTGCACATTGGCAAAATGAAAAGCCTGGTCCAAACTTGTCTGATCAAGAATCACATTTCCATATCTCTTAATTTACAGCTATCCAAACACTTAACACTATAGTACATTGGGCTCTCTTTTTTTTATTTACATGAAATTTCTCCTTCTGATTGTCCTTAAGAGAGCAAACAAAGGCTCAGAGTCACATTATTAATTATGACAGCAAAACTTTCAATACAATTTAACTCAGAATACACTTTCTCTAAATCGGATTAGCTGAAAAGAGCAACATATCATAAAAAATTGTGTTATTATATCTTCCAGAATCTATAGATGAAAGGAGGCAAAGAAATAGCATTCACCAGGCACTTGCTAATAATCATGGAAATAAAAATTAAGATGATGACATTACTTTCCTTGTTAAACTGAATTACAATTCCCACTCATTCCTGGTGCAATAAAATTGGTAATTTCCACACCCTAAAAATTAATGTAAAAGTTCTGGAAGACAATTTGGCAACCTGTTTGTGTTCACTGACCCCAAATTTTCAGTTTAGGAATTAACCCTACAAAATTAGAACTATCCATAATGATTTATGATGTACAAGGATGTTCATTCCAGCAACCTAGAAACGGACACCCTAAAACAAAGAAGCTGAATATCAGGAATTAAATTATGGTTATACACTTTAAAAATAATATTTAGCAGCCATTTTAAAGTCATGTTTTTCAAGGAATATTTAATAATGTAATAAAACATATATTGAAAAGAAAAGTAAAAAGAGATAAACAACACATTCATTTTTAAATGTTTGTTAAATGTCATATGAAGTGTCATTCTGTAGTGTGACTACATACAACTTGTACTACATATATAAGAAATGCATACATAGGAGAATTCCAATTTTATAAAAATTATATATATCTGTGGCCATAAAAATACTCATGCAGGGAAAAACATGACAAACTGGTAACAACCATTGCATATGAATGATGGCATGTTTATTTAAACTTTTGTTATACACCTCTTTCTCTGTTTTTCAATTTTATATAATGAGCATGTATTTTAATAATAAATTCCAATTTCCTTTAAATTTTCCTCTGAACAAGAGGAAGTAAACCTGACCTTGGATCACCTTAGTTTAGAGGAGACAGCTGGTATTTTCAAAGAGAAATTGACTCAATAACTCAGCTGCTGCTGCTACTGCTGTTACTGCTGCTAAGTCGCTTCAGCCGTGTCCGACTCTGTGCGACCCCAGAGACGGCAGCCCTCCACCCATGGGATTCTCCAGGTAAGAACAATGGAGTGGGTTGCCATTTCAGCCATAAATAAAAATGAAATGTTGCCATTTGAAACAATATAGATGAATATATAGAGTATTATTCTTCATGAAATAAGTCAGACAGAGAAAGACAAGCATTCATTATTTCACTTAAATCTGGAATCTAGAAAATAAAGGACTAGTGTATACCAAATATAGACTCAGCTATAGGAAACGAACTCGTGGTTATCAGAGGGGAAAGGAAATGAGGGAGGAAGGGGGAATGGGATAAAGAAGTACAAGCTGCTCTGTATAAAATTAATAAGCTACAAGTAATATTGTATAGCACAGAAAAGTATAGATTGCTTTTACAATAAGTATAAATGGAATATATTCTACAAAGGTATTGAGACATGTTGTATAACTAAAATTAATATGTATTATAAATCAACTATCCTCCAATAGAAGAAATATAAAATGATATAAAAGGAAATAATTACCAAATAAAAAAAATAGGAAAGACATGGGAAAATGTCAAGCTGACTGCAGAGTGAAAGAGGGCCCTGCTCCTCACAGGCTGCCAGAACCTCCCATGCAGGTGGGCTGGCTCCTCCCCATGGAGCCAAGAACCTCAGAACTCAGGTTCTAGGAAGGCTCTGATGTGCACTTTGGCCCCTTCCTGCACCAAGTCTAGGGCTCAAAGTCAACACTCCAACTGATTGTCCTTGAAAAAGAAATTTCTTTTACCAGTGGAACCCACGGTAGGATATAAAATAGTTTAAATTTGGCTTTCTAATAAATGGATTTCTATTGACGAATCCTGTGCCCAAATGAGATGTCTTCCTACCTTTTCAGTAGGAAACCTTAAATAAATTGACTGATGCTCTGTAGGAAAATGTGGAATGTCCACAACTTTAGCGACAGGAGAGAGTCTTGCCAAATTCAAGTACTGTGATGACATCACAGGATTGGAATTTTAAATTTCTGTCCAAGAGTTTGACACTTCTTTTCCCTCAGCCATAAACAATATGTGGTGCCACTGTAGGCAACTGATGACATCTTGGTAAGTGACTTCTTCTGATAAGGTATCATTAACCCATTCAAGGCATTTGGACATCAAGGATTAAAGAGCACTGGTGAGTTGTCAAAGGTCACAAAACAGATGGAGAGGAAGGCTCTCTGAACCTCGCCTGGACTGTGCATCTTTTCTGTATTACTCAGAAGCCCTGCACACATGCTGCTCCCACTAATACATCATCCGATGAGCATTTACTGTATCTTCAGCCTGGTGTTGGAAATGTTTACTTCTAATCCTCACAGTAACCCTCCTATGCAGTGGATTTTACTTACAAATGAGAAGGTTGAGGTGCAGGGAGAATAAGTAACTGGCCTCATCTTACTCTTTTAATAGATGCCAAGGGGAGACCATATATTATGCTCGGCAAATCTCAACATTTCCAGACTTTTCCCAGGAAGCTCGTTATTGCAGATCTTACATAAGAAAAACACACATATTATTCCATAGGCT
This sequence comes from Oryx dammah, assembly GCF_014754425.2. Classification (NCBI taxonomy): domain Eukaryota; kingdom Metazoa; phylum Chordata; class Mammalia; order Artiodactyla; family Bovidae; genus Oryx; species Oryx dammah. The sequence continues at coordinate 17,619,286 of NW_024070208.1, forward strand.
GTGGAGTCAATGCCCAGTTATGCTTACAGCCCATTTAAGCTGATTTAACAAGCTTCTCCATAACTTACTTACATAGAATCCTATTCTAACCCCACTCTGGGGCATAGGATGTTATAGTTGTTCTACACTGGAGTAAGGCACACTCCATGAATCACGGCATACATATGATGAGACCTGCACTACAGTTAAGCCTGAGGTCATCACATGTGCTTCTTGTAATTAACTGACATCCTTGTAATAAACTGACATCCTTTTATAAAGTGATCTTTTATACTATCTGAAACAAACCAAGCCTATACTCAAAGGCAACCCTCACTCCCCCCCCAAAAATACAATGTGAGCCACAATGTAATTTAAAATTTCCTAGTGGCCCCATTAAAAATCCTTAAAAAAAAAAATAGATGAAATTATTTTAATGTTTTATTTAACCAAATATATCCTACATATCATTAAAACAATGATCAAAATAAACCATTAATGAATTATTTTACTTTATTTTCACTCTGCCATTGAAAGCCAGTATATATTTCAGACTCATGGCAGGCCAATTCAGACTCACCCCATCCCAATGCCCAGTAGCTACATATATGCCTAGTGTCTACTGAATTAGACAATGCAGCTCTAGAGAGATCTTGCAAGATTAATTCATTTTACACAATTGCCACAAGAACAGGTAGGCACTGAGGAAACTGCATCAGGTCTGAGTTGAAGTGCTAGTCCAGTATTTGCCTAATTGGATTTTATTCAAACAATGCCATATCTTGGAGAATCAGCTACTACAAATATCTTTTTGTTTTGTTCTGTTTCTTGTGGTAAGAACACTTAACACAAAATCTACCCACATGCCACTGCAGTTTTCTCTTAATTGGCTTACCCCCTCCAATCCATTCCCTACATGGCACCAGAATATCTTTCAGTTCTTTGAATGCACCTTGCTTCTTCTCATCAAGAGTCTTTGCTCCTTCTAGAATTCTCTCCCTACCCCCACCCTGTCTCTTTACCTGGTGGAGTCCTATTAACTCTCAGCTCTCCATTCAATACTTTCTTCCTCTGAGAATTCTTCCCTGACCACCTCCCCAGCTATAAGTCTTCTAAAATATTCCCAGCAGCACAGCATGCTTCTCATTGAAACAGCTCATTACCCCTGGCGTGTGATCACTGTCTGTTTTCCCAGGTGGAATGTAAGCTCCATAGGAGCAGAGACTGGGTCTGCTTTGTCCCAGCACAGCATCTACTATCTATGGAACCAGAGGAGTCCCATAATTGTGTGCTGAATGGATGTCGATCAAGATATCTCAGATGAGATCTGCGTACATTGACCACACTATTCTAAGTAAGCAAACATAGGAATGCCTATGAATAATTGTTGGTAAATTGACCATTTCAAATTTTATGTGTCAAAGAAGGAAATATTGGCAACAGATTTCAATTGCAAGTCTCATCACTGCTCTTAAACAAGGCTTTCAGTGTGCCCTGTTGGCTGTGAGGCATTTCTCCTTTTACAAATTTTCAAGTGAAAAACATAGAAGATGGTTCATTCAGAGCCTAGAACAGAGAAATCGATATGCCAGGGATGAGAGTAGGATTCCAACTCTGAATCCTCTTCAGAGAGGCTCATCATTATATTAAACTTTGAAGAAATTTATTTATTCTCTATGCTAAAGCAAGAAACTATCATTTTTCATATTTTATTCTTTTGCTAGTTGGAATCTTTAGCAAAAAAAAATGTTACCTTTCTCCATGGTGCATCCATTAAAAATGACTGCACTCAGCAGTCCATTTTAGGTACTTGAGACTGGTCGCTTTGGTTTATTATCCCTCTGCCCTGAAACAGTTCTAATTAATGGTTTGTTGTTTTCTCTGGAAAGCAAACACTTTATTCCAAGGAAAGTGGCAAATCCCTGAGATAAACTGTATGATAATCAAGCACCTGAATGTAGCTTTCTCTAGGAATTGAAATTATTTCCTGAGAAATTCAATGTGTCTGTTTCTCCAGGAGAAATTCTTGCCAACTTTTTATTTTACAGATGCTCTTATGTTCACACGCTCTTTTGTTCCATAATAGTGGGCAGTTTCAAGGACTGGTACACCCCAGCCTACTAACAGCAGAAAAACAACTTACTCATTTTCAACTATAGCATCATGTGGGCAAAAAGTTGTCCTGATCCCAACAGAGGCTGAGAACTTGACCTCTTCTCTTCCTCTGTCCTCCTCTTTAATTCTGCTCCTGTGAACTCTGCTGGAAAAGCAAAGCAAAAGTGACACCCCGCTGTCAGCCCAAGGACACATCACCTTTTATGCAACTGAGCTTAACTGGGATCTAAGAGCTTCAGTTCTGTAGTAAGTTTCACACAATGTCTGTCTGTTCCCAGGAAAGCTAACCTGAGGTCAGGGAGCTTGATAGCAGAGGAAACTATCAATCTGGTTAAAAGACTTTTTGTAAATCATTTATACCCTGAATTTTTAGGGCTTTTGTCCCAGCATCCCAAGTTCCTTGACATTATTTCCAATACAGTGTTTGTATGGAAAAGGCTCTAGCTGAGACCATGTTACTCTCCCTATGAATTCCTTTTTATTCTGATCATTTTCCTTCATGTATCCTAAGATCTACCGTCAGATCTTAACATCTCTGATGATGTTCGTGTGCACATTATTCTCCTGCCCAGAATTTTGGCCTCAAATCCATAGCACTCCAGGTAATAATACTGAGCCTCATATCTGCGTCCTGGGAACATTGGTGGGACTTTCCTTATTATACCTGCATGTGTGTCTTACATTGGTGCTGTAACAAATCATCACAGATTCAGTTTCTTAGAATGACACATTTATCATCTCATAGCTTGAGAGGGCAGAAGTCTGAAATGTGTCTTACTGGGCTGACCAGGCATCAACAGGGTTGGTTTCTTCTGGAAAATTCATTACTTTACCTTTTTCAGCTTCTAGTGACAACTTCTCAAGGGCCATCTGGGCTTGTGGTCCCTTTGTCCACCATCAAAACACATCACTTGAACCTCTGATCATATATATCATCCTATCACCTTCCCCTCTGCTACTGGTCAAACCTCCATCTGCCTCCTTCTGCATGATCATTACAATTATGCTTATAATTACATTTAGGGCCCACTTGGATAATCCAGAATAATCCCTCCATCTCAATTTAACTTAATCCCATTTGCAAAATCTCTTTTGCCTTAGGAGATAACACATTCACAGACTCTGGGGATTAGGACATAGACATCTTGAGACCACTATTCAACCTACCATGAGACCTATACCCTTAGTAGTCAAGTAGTCAAAGTCACTCAGTCATGTCCAACTCTTGCGACCCCATGGACTGCAGCCCACAAGGTTCCTCTGTCCACAGGATTCTCCAGGCAAGAATACTGGAGTGGGTTGCCATTTCCTTCTCCAATGCATGAAAGTGAAAAGTGAAAGTGAAGTCGCTCAGTCGTGTCCCACTCTTCGAGATCCTATGGACTGCAGCCTACCAGGCTCCTCCATCCATGGGATTTTCCAGGCAAGAGTACTGGAGTGGGGTGCCATTTCCTGCTCCAAAGGTGATCAGCTTAAGTCAGGTTTAAATCCCTATGGCATTTTGTTGATGCTGATCACCACAATTCTTTCTCTGAACTACCATACTACAATGCCCTGTAATTCTTTTTTTTTTTTTTTTTAAAGGAGGCAGGTGTTTAAAAATGGACTCATTTGTTGGTTTTTTAAGACAATTCCACATAATGTTACTAGTGGGACACCCCTCCCCTCAAGCCACTCTTCAAAGCAAGCTGCTTTATAGAGCTTTCCCAACTGTGCGAGAATTTTGGAGTTAACTAGCAACAAGCCTGAAAATTTTGTTACGTATATAAGTACAAAGCTGGTTCATCAGATCCCTGTTCTGGCCCTCAACCCAGTGCATTTCAACTAAGGCATCATCTACCTCCTTCTTAACATTTATCAGACACTTGAATAAGTGACGTCCAGCCACTCAATACCTTTAATATTGCCTTTTTGTCACTTCACATAAACCAGCAGCAGAGCTGGTGTTCAAACCCCCAGCCAATATAAACCAGGTTGACTTTGTGCTTTGTCAGCTCCTTAGTGGTAACAGTCTCCATCCTAGGCTTTTTCTAATGATGAAACAGCAGACTCATTCCCCCAGCCTCTTACCCCATAATACACACAGGTAGTCTTCACCTGTCCCGCAGAACCAGCATCCTGCCGAACAAGAGCTCCTGGATTCAGAAATCAAATCCCTTTTAAATGACGAGAACAAAATATCTCAGAATACAAACAGCCATGAGTTCACATACGGCAGCCATTAGTAAAATGGTAAAATATATTGTTTGGGCTCTGCTGCCTAGGAAAGAGGGGGGGAATGAGCTTTTAAGCTGCTGTCTTCCACTGAGTAATTTTTTTAAAGGACCAGATGACTGATGAAAAGAACAAGAGGACGGATTCAGTACACATTCTCCAGGTCATTTCACAAACATGAACATTTTTTCTATTTATAATCCTTAAATGTCATCTAGTTCACTGTCTACTTCTGGGATTCTCCATACCAACACCAAACACATACTTAAAAAAAAAACACACAAAACTTTCCAAATATCCAAAGTAGCTGATTTCACTTCTTAACAATCTTCTCAGGAAAGAGTTTCTAAACATGAATTTAGGTACTTTTCCAGCATTTCCAAAGGCAATGCAGCAACTCCCTCTCCCATCCTGGAGGAGCTATTTTCATCCTGTTGTGCAATTTAACACATGGTAATACAAAACAGTTAACAGAAACTGATTTCCACATTCTGGAGGGAGCAAACTTTGAAAGTGAAGGCAACTTATTTTTAACTTCTACGTGAAATGACTTTCAGAAGAAAGACTTAAGGGTTTTTAAAATGACCAAGAGTTTTCAGGACCATTTCTGATTATGCCTTATTTCAAGATGTCAGAGGACGGCTGAAATAAAAATGAAAAAGAATTCATTTACGGGGATTTATATTTTGTGAAATCCACTGGGAGGCTGTTTCCCTACCCCTCCTCCACTATAACATTCATATCATTAGTGGAAACATTGTTTTAAACCAATCTATTGCCTATTTCCTGAGGCATTGCTCTGGGCATCTTCCTGAAGCTTTATTGCATTGATGACCATCATTATTCTTTCTTTATGGGATTTGAGCGAAAAATGAGCACTTGTGACAATATTCACATCTGAGCTAATGCGACTTAATTTTCCAAGTTGGCTTCATAAGGCAAAGTAGTAAGTGCTTTATTAAAGTCTAGATAATAAAATTAGCCCATTTATCTACTAACTGGTGCTTCCATCACATGATTAAATACATTTGTTATGTGAAATTCCTATAAGTTATACCACGGTAAAGCCAAATAACCATAAATATTTGGGGTTTCCTCTTTTTTCCATGCTAAGCAGAATTTTAAGGTTAGCGCTTGGCATGCAGCCAAAACCATCAATATAAATTGCTATTTAACCTCTCTTGAAGTCACATTTATATCAAAGGGCTCCGTGTAGAAAGCTAAGAGATTAGAAACATTATTTTTACATGTATCCATGAGAAGAAAAAGTGTTTAAGTGCCACTGGGCTAAATGAAGTAGCCTCCAAAATTATAATTTTACTTTGGTGGGGTGGGAGGGTATGGAGAGAGCAATGGCAGAAAGACTGTATTGGTTTCACGTATTTTCACTTCTAGAACTCTGATCTCACACAAGTTGAGCAGCCTGATTTGCAAGCCTAGCAAACAGTCACAGGATGAAATATACCAGAAGAAACCAGGTTTATTAATCATCAATCCTGCAGAAATACATGTTAATAGGAAGAGTCCTTAGTGTTCAGATTTACTTCATTACTTATCTGGAAAACCTCACAAGAGCTCAGTCCCAGAGACAAATCAAAAGGATTTAAGGGATACTTTTCAGCCATAAAAAGGAATAAAGTTTTGTCATTTGAGATAACATGGATGGGTATTATGCTAAGTGGGATGGGTCACAGAAAGACAATTACCATATGATTCCACTTATATGTGGAATCTAAAAATAAACGAACAAAACAGAAACAGGCTCATAGATACAGAGAACAAACTGGTGGTTGCCAGAAGGGAGGGTGTGGTGGCGGAGTGATAAATTAGGTGATGGGGATTGAGAGGTACAGGCTTCAGTTGTGAAATAGATAAGTCATGGTATATAATTTACAGCAGAGAGAATAATGTCAATAATATAGTAATAACTTTGTATATGACAAATGGTAACCAGACTTACTGGCGTAACTACTTTGAAATGTACATAAATATCAAATCACTATGATATCCACCTGAAAATAATATGATATTCCAGGTCAATTATATTTCAATTTTTTTTTCAAAGGGGATTTAAGTCTGAATTTATTTAGAAGAATATTTCAATGAATATTTGACTCCAAACCTACTTCTCATGCCCCTCCCCACCCCTAACCAGAGTCCTTTCATTCTCTCTAATCACCCAGAATCTTTGGAGACTGACCCAGCCTCAAATAGATTTGCTAAGAAATGGGGAAGGTGTCTTAGATCAGGGCTATATTCAACAGTGAAGGAATAAGTAGCAATTTTTCAAAGAATTCTCTCATCTAAATTCTGAGTGCACACAAACCAGGCAAATAAGTTTTTACCCATTCCTTAGTGGAAGTCATTTTGTACACTTGGGTGGTGTGAGTCATCCATTCTGGAAAAGATCAAAGGCTGGTCTCCCAGCTCACCTTTCACTCCACTCTGGAGACCAGGATATTATGAAAATAACCCTCTGATTCCCAGAGAAGGCATTTTCTATCTCTTTTATGAAGTACCAGCCAAAGACTTCGCATATTTTCGGAAACAGTGACAAATTGTTGCAAGGGAGCTACGTGTCTTTAGCAGGAGGGGATGATTTATTTTTCTCTCTTTCTTAACTAGAACAATTAATTGGTAACATAATAAAAACTCTCAGCAGTCAGTGAAAAATGGCCTAAACCCTGAATAGAGTGTGAGGGGAAAGGAAAAAGAAAGTATTCTTTCCAGTTTAATTGCAAGAGTTGATGTTTGAGGAATTCCTGTCCTTCTTTTGTTTCTGTGGATTGCTGATTGTAAGGCTTAAACACCTGAGAAGTTTGCCTTGTTAGAACAAAGCCAATTCAAAATCAAAAGGCTTATTTCTTGCTCTTAAAAATAAGGGAATAGAAGTCCTCCCTTCTTTTCATGAGTTTTGTTTTTTTTAATTGACCTGAATTATGAATTTTCTCTGATCCTTTTGAGACGTATGTAAACCTTTCTTTTTTAAAGTATTTTGCCATTTTACAGTCCAAGAATGTCTTTCTCAAGGACCTAGGAGCCATTGAATTCCTTCTATTCTCCCAGTCTCTGGGAAGTTAGAAGCCTGACTTTGGCAGGAGCCTTGCTCCAAGTTGCAAAACTACTTCCTGTCATGAAGCTATGAGCAGTTTATTTTCCCTTTGTGTAAAGTCGATTGGCTAACCCAGATGGTTAATCCACTTACCAGGTAAATCTAGTGACAATTTACTGTTAAGTCAGTATGAGTGACAAATGTACTGTTAAGTCCCCTGACTTGAGGACTAGTTATTGTTTATCTTGAGAACATTGTAGGGAATGTTCTTGGCTATATAAGGCAGTGGGATGTCTTTCTGTTTTTGTAATTTCTTAGCAATTGCCTGTCATGAGCATCACATACTGGTTTAGTGATTATTTAAGAACAAAACACTTTCTCTGTTTCTACTGACTGTGAAGAGGTTTTCTGAGTTGGGAGAAGATTTTTGTTTTCAATTATTTTTTCCCAACATATTAATGGTTTTATCCTCAGATCCTAATTGAAACGTGCCAAGCTTGGAAGCCTGGAATATGAACTAAAAATCTCAGGGAAAAACACATTCCTTTTAAAGTTTTCCCATGAGTCCTGTTGCTTGTTAACCTTGAGACATTCTCTCCTATTGGTCGCACACAGTTGATAAGAACTGCAAAAATAAAACCTGTGTAATGATGTTTCTTTTAGTTTAGGGAGTAGCAGAGTTCCATCCTTTTGAGAGTTGAGCAAGATACAGGTGTGGTTTTTAATTCCTCTGGCTTTAATACAATTCACACATTTGGCACATTCTCTATGATTCAGTTCAGTTCAGTCACTCATTAGTGTCCAACTCTTTGCAACCCCATGAACTGCAGCACACCAGGCTTCCCTGTCCATCACCAACTCCTGGAGTCCACCTAAACTCATGTCCATTGAGTCGGTGATGCCATCCAACCATCTCATCCTCTGTCATCCCCTTCTCTTCCTGCCTTCAATCTTTCCCAGGATCAGGGTCTTTTCCAATAAGTCAGTTCTTCACATCAGGTGGCCAAAGTATTGGAGTTTCAGCTTCAGCATCAGTCCTTCCAATAAACATTCAGGGATGATTTCCTTTAGGATTGACTGGTTGGATCTCCTTGCCATCCAATGGACTCTCAAGAGTCTTCTCCAACACCACAATTCAAAAGCATCAATTCTTTGGCACTCAGCTTTCTTTATAGTCCAACTCTCACATCCATACATCCAGCTGGAAAACCATAGCTTTGACTAGATGGACCTTTGTTGACAAAGTGATGTCTCTGCTTTTTAATATGCTATTTATGTTGGTCATACCTCTTCTTCCAAGGAGCAAGCGTCTTTTAGTTTCATAGCTGCAATCACCATCTGCAGTGATTTTGGAGCCCCCCAAAATAAAGTCTCTCACTGTTTCCATTTTTTCCCCATCTATTTGCCATGACGTGATGGGACTGGATGCCATGATCTTAGTTTTCTGAATGTTGAGTTTTAAGCCAACTTTTTCCCTCTCCTCTTTCACTTTCATCAAGAGGCTCTTTAGTTCTTCTTCACTTTCTGCCATAAGAGTGGTGTCATCTGCATATCTGAGGTTATTGATATTTCTCCCTGCAATCCTGATTCCAACTTGAGTTTCATCCAGCCTGGCATTTTGTATGATGTACTCTGCATATAAGTTAAATAAGCAGGGTGACAACATATAGCCTTGACATACTTTATGAATATTCACTAATAAAAACCATTGCATGGGTTAGTCACTCAGTTGTGTCTGACTCTTTGTAACTCAATGGACTGTAGCCCACCAGGCTCCTCTGTCCATAGAATTCTCCAGGCAGGAATACTAGAGTGGGTAGCCATTCTCTTCTCCAGGGGATCTTTCCAACCCAGGGATTGAACCCAGGTCTCCCGCATTGCAGGCAGATTCTTTACTGTCTGAGCCACCAGGGGAGACTATAATTCAAATATTCTGGTTTTCTTTGCAACTATAAACCAAATTTCCCCAGGACTCACCAATCTGTGAAACAAATGAGATCATATTTTTAAAATGAAGTTTAATGGCTTATAACTCTCATCTGCTCACACAGTACATTAGTCCCCTGAAAGATTCATCTAACATCCCTGCCCCAGGAAAGAAAAAAAGCCAGTTGCTAGTACAGCAGAACAACATGGAACAGGATTTCAAATGTGAGGCAAAAGCATCATTCTCAGAACTGGAATTGGAAGTCAGAAGAACTGAAAATAACACAACGTTTTGTTGCTGGGGGGCGGGGGGGGGGGAATGGGTGGATCTTTAGTCTTACTTTTTTCTGAGAAAAAGTTAAATTGTTAGTTGCTCAGTCATGTCCAACTCTTTGTGACCCCATGGACTGTAGCCTGGCACACTACTCTGTCCATGGAATTCTCCAGGCAAGAAGACTGGAGCAGGCTGCCGTTCCCTTCTCCAGGGGATCTTCTCAAATCTTCCCACAACTACTATTCTTGTCATGACACATTTGTAATACTCCAGTATATTCAGTGTTCTAATTCTAACAAAGTGGTTTTCCTTTGCTCCTTCAACATTTATTTTACCTTTCTCTTGATCAGAAAGCCTCTGAAAAAATGTAGCATTAATTTTTATTGTCACTCTCATTAGAAGAACCCCTTCTTTCCTTGAGTCTAGTGGTCACATCTTCTGGGCTCCAATGTGACCAAGCTCAAATCATTCTGTACATATCTAAGGATGAACTTTCCAAGATGCAAATATGACTATATGATTCCCCTGCTTTGCATAGTTTAATAATTCCCCATAGGCTTCAGACTGAACTTCAAATCCATAGCTTAACCCCTGCCCCAAACCCTCTGAGATCCACCCCACTCATCTCTCATCTCCATTCCTCCCAGACCCCACTCTCAAGATTCCAGCAATGACAAGATACTTGAGATTCCAGGAAGGCAGGAGTTTTGTGCCATAAACATGTTATGCTCTCAGCCTGGAATGTCCTTTCCCACATTATATCTAGCTAACCCAGCTCAACACATATCTTTTCTGGAAATGTTCTATGAGAACATTCCAGGTTAAAATTAGGGACCCTTCTTCTCTATCCTCATAACACCCTGGGGTGTGGCACTGTTTATCCTTTGTAAGTCTGTGCTTTTACTTCTCTCTTACCATTTGTCTAAATTCTATTCATAAAAAAAGAAGTATGTCATATTTATTTGGAGGGTTTCTTGCACCAACTAAATAAAGTTGATACTTCATAAATACTGATAATAGATTACCCATCAATCAACAGCTAGTATGAATCACTATAAAAGCAAGCCACAGTCCACACCATCTGTGAAGCCACCCATTAATTTCATAAGCTCTCCTTCATTTTCCGAAGACCCAACTCTAAATTAAGAGTTGGAAATACAAAGCACATCCTCAAGTTACCAGTTGTCACAACCAGGACACAAAGCTTCTTGCTCAAGCTCTGTGGGCATCATTTATTCACTTGTAAACTAGGAGAGGGCAGCAGTTACAGCAGCTTGATGAAGTTCAAGGGTACTGATTGCAGCTCAGACACTCAGCCCAGAAGGACAGCCAACTCCATGAGTCACCACGTTTGAGCCACACACAGCAGCAACTCCTCTTCCAGGGCCAGAACCAAGAGTTTTCAAACTTGGATGACCGATGGCTTTTGCTAAGTGTTCAAATTACCATCATACACTGTTCGCTTGTGCTATCACAATTTCTTTTTTTTGTCTTCTGGACAATATTTTTGCCTTTGTCTCTCTCCCCACATAAACAGAATATCCTTCCTACCTCCATCAGAGTCCTGATTCTCACTTTGTTTCTTTTCAGCTCCTTTCATAGATAATGCCTTGTATTTTTATCTTGAAATATCCACTCTAAAAAGCTAAATTCCTCAAGGTTTCTGTCTTCTTAAGAGGAAAAAAAAAAAACAAACCAGGGGATGTTTACAACACATGTAATTGGCATCACCAACTCAATGGGCATGAGTTTGAGCAAGCTCCAGGAGATGGTGAAGGACAGGGGAGCCTGGCATGCTGCAGTCCATGGGGTTGCAAAGAGTCAGACACAGCTGAGTGACTGAACAACAAATTGGTGAGTATTTCCAGTAGGAGGACAAATACTGTGCATTAGAATAATTAGCTCAGGGATCAAATTTCCTGGAAAGCAAAATGAGGTCACTTGGGAAAAGCTCCCCAAAACTTGCCATGAACTCTACTGGCCCTTTGAATCCTGGGCTCCTGCAGAACTGAGTTCTCTTGTCTCTTCAGTGGCCACCACAGTCCCAAACAGCCTGGGGATTACAGAATGATCTACCCTGAACTTTTGGAACTCTTTGCCGTCACACACTATGCCAGACTATATGTGTCCCTCTTGATTAATCTTCAAGGACTTCTGACTCAGGCTTTAAGTCATTAGCTTGAGTTAAAGGAAAATGTATTCTATGATTGCTAAGCTTTCAGGGACTATTATATTTTTCATAAACCATGCAATAAATTCATGAGATTTTTTTACTGTCCTTCCGCAGTTTGTCTGGCAGACAGAATGCAAAATTTGCCCTTAATCCTGATAAAAACAGATATCAATTGCAAATACAATTTATGTCACCCTTCCTTTTAGAAGAAAAATAGGCTTTTATTTTAATAATGATGCTATCAAATACCAGTTCAAATGATACCAGACATCAGTTTTCAGTTACTATATGACTTCAGAAGCCCTCTGCCTGAATTTTATGACAGATAATTTTAATACTTTGGCATTTGTAATATTTGAGCAAATATATATGTGCTCAAATGAAGGTTCATCAGCACTTCACATCCAGACAGCTCTTCAGTCTTTAGTTTTGGAATTGGAGGCTTTCCTGAATAAGTGATCTTTGTCTCATCTGTAATTCAGAGTTTCCATCCCAGGAGAGGTGTTCTAAATTCATGATCAGGTCCCAAAGACACGCACATACTGAGAAGCAAGGCAACCTCGAGGGGGGATGGCAGCCCCAGAGGATAATGCTGCACAGTCCGTAGCTGAACCACATCCACACATCAGCCCAGTAGCCCAGGGCTGGATCTCCACGAGGCTGGGAATAAGCCGCCTCCCTGGGTTCCTCTGTTGCACTCTGCCCCAGCATTGCCAAATAGGCTCCCAGAAGATCGGACCAAAGACAAATGCCTAAAAACTACACGTGTAACTCAGCACATAAATCCAAAATAACACCACACTAATGCTGGAGAAAACTATTGAGAGTCCCTTGGACAAAAAGAAGGCCAAACCATTCAGTCTTAAAGGAAACCAACCCTGAATATTCATTGGAAGGACTGATGCTAAAGCCCCAATACTTTGGCCACATGATGCAAAGAGCCAACTCATTGGAAAAGACCCTGATGCTCGGAAAGATTGAGGGCAAAAGAAGGGGGTGACAGAGGATGAAATGGCTGGATGGCGTTGCTGACTGAATGGACATGAGTTTAAGCAAACTCAGGGAGAGAGTGAAGGAGAGGGAAGCCTGGCGTGTTGCCATTCATGGGGTCACAAAGAGTCAGACACGACTTAGCGACTAAACAACAACAAATGTTCACTCAAATAATCCAACCAAGAGCCATAATAAAAATGATTCTGTGTTTTCACTCATCTAATCCAACCAAGAGCCATAATATAAGTGATTCTGTATAAGAGATTCTTCTCTAGATTATAAACTTCTCCTTGAGGCCAAAGATGCTGCCCCTTTCTCACTCTCTGTCTACAGCTCCACGCAGAGGAGGAGTTTAGGAAATACTTGTTCTCTCAAATAACCTGGCCACCTGGTCTAAGTCCTGCGAGACATGCCGCCTCACCAATGCCCTCCACATCTCAGCACTGCCCCTGCCTCTCCAGGCACACCAGAGCCATTCTGCTCTTTCCCACACCTGCATAGGTGTCTGCAAAGATTGCCTTCCACTGTGGATTATGTCATTGCTGGCTCATCCAAGCGGCTCAATTGACTTGGGACTTTCAACTATCTAGTGCAGACAGAGGAGGTCACCTCTCCTCTGTCCTCTGGACTTGTTTCCTGAAAGTCTAGCCAAGGGTGGGGATTTAGCAATCCCTGAGCATGCTCCCATCTCTGCCAGAACATTCTGCATTCTTCTGCTCCCAGAAACTTTGGTGTGCCCTGGCCACTGGCCAACCTTTGGCAAAGCATTAAAAAAAAATAATGGTATAATCAACAAAGTCCTCAGAACTGTATAGGAAGCCTGACAAAACAAGCAACACTCATCAAGAGCCTACTATGTGCCAGGATGTTAAAAGAATTTCTCGTCCTGGGTAGGAGCAAAATAATAATAACAACCTGAATTCGTTAAGGTTTTCAGCTGTAAAGCATTGGACACAAAAGGCTACTTAAGAGAAAATTGAGTTGTCCCAAAGCAATCCTTGGGGCTTCCCAGGTGGCACAAGTGATAAAGAACTCATCTGCCAATGCTGGAGAAGTAAGAAACGTGGGTTCGATTCCTGGGTGGGGAAGATCCCCTGGAGGAGGGCATGGAAACCCATTCCAGCATTCTTGCCTGGAGAATCCCATGGACAGAGGAGACTGGTAGGCTACAGTCCATGGAGTCTCAAAGAGCATGACTGAGCATGCACACACGCACGCAAAGTGAGCCTTGAGACTTCCCTGGGTGTCCAGTGGCTAAGACTGTTCTCTCAATACAGGGAGGCTGGGTTCCATCCCTGGTTGGGGAACTAGGTCCCACATGCCACACCTAAGTGTTCACAAGCTGCAGCTAAAGAGTCCCCATGCTGCAACTAAGACCCAGTGCAGCCAAATAAATATATAAGTGCGCTTACTTTCTAGAGTGGTTTCATTCAGATACAAGCTTTGGCAAACAGTGGCCTCTGCTTGGTTCTACCCAAGCTCAGGCACTGATGCTGATTCTGTTGCAGTGTTTCCAGGGGACAGGAGTGCCAGAGCCATAAACTTGCTGCAAGGCATCAAGAGTTTCTCAGAACAGGGACTTCCCAGGTGATTCCGTGGTTTAGACTCAGTGCTTCCAAAGCAGAGGGCACCAGTTTGATCCCTGGTCAGGGAATTAAGATCCCACATGCCAACTGGCATGGCCAAAAATAATAAATAAAAATAAATGCTTAATAATTTAAAAAATAGATTTTTAAAAAGTGGAGTGGGTTGCCATTTCCTTCTCCAGAAGATCTTCCCGACCCAGGGATTGAACCCGGCTCTCCCACATGGTAGGCATGGTAGGCAGACGCTGTACCGTCTGAGCCACCAGGGAAGATCCCAATAATTTAAAATATAAATTAAAAAAAAAAGAGTTTCTCAGAACTCAGAAATGTGGAATGTTGACAACACAGGGGAGCCAGGGAGCCACGGCAGGGCCTGGGAAGCCCTGGCCCTCCTCACCTCTTGTTCTAATTTCAGAAAGCAAACCTTTCTTCCCCACACTCATAGTCCGTCCTCTAGGAACTGGTGAAGAGCCACACAGAAGGACGCCCCCCTCCACACACACACTTATAAACAAATGAGTTCAAGGAGCGGGAAAGAAGTCTCTTCTTCCGACAGGCCCTCTGGAAACAGCAGACCACACAGTAGCCCCTTGCCCTGCCCTCTCCCACCTTCCCTCATGATCAGAAAAATGATCCACCTTCATCCCCAACAGGAGAACACACCAGAGCCGATTCACTAGTGAGGGTGGACCTGAGGGTCATTGTTTTGTTCAGTTTTCACTTGGGAAATGGGGCTTTTCTGATATTCATCTGCTCAGTTGGGGGACTTCTGAAAACACTGGAAAGCAAAGCTTTCAAGTGCTATTTAGACGAGGACTGTGTCATTGCTTGACTCAGAACAGCAAAGTTGAGAGCTATGGCTCTAGACACAGAGCCCGTTTTCGGAATCCCCTAACCAAGCAACTTCGAAAAGTACCAGACACCCCCCAATGACCTCACTGATACTCACAGGGAAAAAAACGGATCTTCAAGTGAAGCCAGATGCAATTTTATATCCACACTGTTGTTTTCCACTGTTCCCAGCAAATGGGAGAAGCAAGTTCCCACCAGGACCCTGCAGCCTGAGTGCTGGAGGCACAGAGTGTGGAGATGAAGCTCTTTACTGTATTTAAAAAGAAAAGACAGCAGAAGAAGATTTAAAACGCTGCAAAAACTCACAGGAGACTCGGTTTAGCAAACTCTGGATGGGGCCAGTGGGACTGGAGCTCAAGCTACTGAATAAATACACCAAATACACAAAATACACCAAACCAAACAGGCCAGTTGATGGAAATTAGCAAGTGAGGAACATTCCAGAAATCCATGACAGCTGAGACTGGAAATGTGCCTCAAAATATTCAAAAGAGTATATGTATTTTTCCTAAAAACCTTTGCTATGTTTAGTTCAGTTCAGTTTAGTCACCCAGTCATGTTCGACTCTTTGTGACCCCATGAATCGCAGCACGCCAGGCCTCCCCGTCCATCACCATCTCCCGGAGTTCACTCAGACTCACGTCCACTGAGTCAGTGATGCCATCCAGCCATCTCATTCTCTGTCGTCCCCTTCTCCTCCTGCCCCCAATCCCTCCCAGCATCAGAGTCTTTTCCAATGAGTCAACTCTTCACATGACGTGGCCAAAGTACTGGAGTTTCAGCTTTAGCATCATTCCTTCCAAAGAAATCCCAGGGCTGATCTCCTTCATAGTGGACTGGTTAGATCTCCTTGCAGTCCAAGGGACTCTCAAGAGTCTTTTCCAACACCACAGTTCAAAAGCATCAATTTGGTGCTCAGCTTTCTTCACAGTCCAACTCTCACATCCATACATGACCTGGAAAAACCATAGCCTTGACTAGACGGACCTTTGTTGGCAAAGTAATGTCTCTGCTTTTCAATATGCTATCTAGGTTGGTCATAACTTTTCTTTCAAGGAGTAAGCATCTTTTAACTTCATGGCTGCAATCACCATCTGCAGTCATTCTGGAGCCCCAAAAAATAAAGTAAGCCACTGTTTCCACTGTTTCCCCATCTATTTCCCATGAAGTGATGGGACCAGATGCCACGATCTTCGTTTTCTGAATGTTGAGCTTTAAGCCAACTTTTTCACTCTCCACTTTCACGTTCATCAAGAGGCTTTTTAGTTCCTCTTCACTTTCTGCCATGCTATGTTACCCTCAAATAAAAGCTCTTATTTACATCTTACTTTCTAAATATACCAAACACTACTTTTTTGACCAAATGAATTGTTAATTACAATCCAGCTAGCAAAAAATAAAAAAGTCAGGGATCAGAAAACTACTGAAAAGGGCCAGGCAGTAAATATTTTCAGCTTTGTGGGCCATACAGCCTCCATTTCCACATGTCAATTCTATTGTTACAGCAGAGAAGCAGCTGTAGTTGTTTGTAAATAAATAGCAAGGCTGTGTTCCAATAAAATTTTGTTTACAAAAACAGATAACAGACTGAATTTGGCCTGTGGACCATTCTTTGTGGACCCCGACTGTCACAAATAAAACAATTCAGATCTGGCAAAGTAAGAGAAAACAGGTATAGTACTTTGTATATTTAAAATTTCCTAATATACATATCTGTCAAAATATCTTTACCTCTTATACTAAACACATTTTTTAGTATAATGTATTGGTGTTTTTCTTTCTGGCTTACTTCACTCTGTATAATAGGCTCCAGTTTCATCCACCTCATTAGAACTGAATCAAATGTATTCTTTTTAGTGGCTGAGTAATACTCCATTGTGTATATGTACCACAGCTTTCTTATCCATTCATCTGCTGATGGGAGAAGGAGAGGGTGGGATGATTTGGGAGAATGGCATTGAAACATGTATGATATCATATATGAAATGATTTGCCAGTCCAGGTTCGATATATGATACAGGATGCTTGGGGCTGGTGCACTGGGATGACCCAGAGGGATACAGGGAGGGAGGAGGGAGGGGGGTTCAGGATGGGGAACACGTGTATACCTGCAGATTCATGTTGATGTATGGCAAAACCAGTACAATATTGTAAAGTAATTAGCCTCCAACTAAAATAAATAAACATATATATTTTTAAAAGCACATTTTTTATAGCTTCCTTGCCGAGCTTTTAAGTCTCTTTATTTTGGGTCCACAGTGGCCACTTTCTCTGAGTTCCACTTTTCAAGCATGATAAAATCTTGGTGAGCATTTCACCAGCATCAATGAGAAGCTAAGTGAAGGCTGGATG
Source organism: Oryx dammah (assembly GCF_014754425.2). Lineage (NCBI taxonomy): Eukaryota > Metazoa > Chordata > Mammalia > Artiodactyla > Bovidae > Oryx > Oryx dammah. Next base: position 17,636,802 of record NW_024070208.1, read on the forward strand.
GATGGTTACAAATTCTGTTACAAATACAAATGGTAGAATCAAGAATGTCCATGCTTTCCATTACTTCAAATGTCTCACTGGAAGAATTTTTGTTTCCATTCCCCAAACTTCAGGGTCTGTGAATTTAAGTGCTAGGGGAGATGCTTCCATCAAGAAGGACAGTCAAGGTCCCATTAAACTCTCAGCTCTATCTGCCACCCAGGAACTTTGTGGTCCCCAAGCCAACAGGCCAGCAGGGAAAGAAAGGACTGCCCGTCCTATCACGGGTGATAGATAGTGATCATCAGAAGGAGACAGAATCGCTTTTACACAACAACGGCAGATATTTGATCACCCACATCATCCATCATGGGCTTTCCTGGTGGCTCAGTGGTAAAGAATCCACTTGCTGAATGCAGGAGATGTGGGTTCGATCCCTGGTCTGGAAAGAGCCCCTGGAGGGCATGGCAACCTACTCCAGTTAAAAAACCCCATGGACAGAGGAGCCTGGCATGCTACAGTCCATGGGGGTCACAAACAGTCAGACACAACTTTGCGACTGAACTACAAAAACAACCAATACTTTAGATAAACAAACCTCCAATATTCCCTGTAGAAGGAAATGACAACCTGCTCGAATATTCTTGCCTGGAGATTTCCATGGACAGAGGAGCCTGGTGGGCTACAGTCCACAGGGTTGCAAAAGTGTCAGACTTGACTTAGCGACTAAATAACAACGACTAAACAACAAGATCCATCGCAGTGTATCAATACTCACTTGTCTAGTGTTGGTAGTGAATAGGCAATAAAGTACAGCAGGCATGGCCTGAGTTAGGAATGGCGGCCAGGGGCTCAGACTGCTCAGGGGATAAAGGACTGTGTCGCCCTCCAGGTAAGCCACCTGTACCAGAAGAGCCCTGGTGAGGGGAAAGTGTAGGAGGAAAGGAGAGTACCACTATGATCGGCAACTAGCTGTAGAAGCAGAGACCAGGTTCTTCTGACCATTCTCCTCCTTCTAGGTTTTCCCAGGAAAAGAGACCTATCAGAATCATTGGGAGTTGTCCTCACATGGAGTGGACTCATTATACAAAGCAAGTGCATATAAATAGCACGAGTAGGCTTTGGTGGATGTTGTGACGTACCAACCAGTTCCCCACTACAGAACCAGTGGCCACTCTGCCAGCTACCAAAGTACTGAGAGCTGATGGCTCATAGTTGAGACCCACCTGGAGAACTGCTGTCAGCTCAAGGTCTTACCCAAGATCGCATGTCCTCTCTGGGGCAGTCCACATCCAGTGGCTGGTTGATGCAGGGGTTCATAAGTCTGCCACACTGGCTCAGTTACGGACATCTGTGGATGCCAGGCCAACTCCAGAGTTCTCTCCATGGGACAACCAGAGGCCTTTATTACAAGTTCACTGCAGCTCAACTTCTCCTCTTGCCTGGTCCTGTCCCTGTTCATCCCCAGTGGACACTGTTCCTGGGAGCACTGACCACTAAACTTCTCATACAAACATTTCCACTATGAGTCCTCTTCCCAGAGAACCCACCATAACTCAGCAAGTACATGTGAGGATTCACTGGGCACTCTCCTTTTACATGAAATGAAGAGGTAATAACTATTCTTACCTCATAGCATTGTTGTAAGAAGTCAATAAGCTAAACTGGTGAAAAGTAGTGAAAATGTTAGTCATTCAGTCATGTCTGACTCTTTGCAACCCCATGGACTTTAGCCTACCAGAATCCTATGTCCATGGAGTTCTCCAGGCAAGAGTACTGGAATGGGTTGCCATTCCCTTCTCTAGGGGATCTTCCTGATCCAACTCAGGTCTCCTAAATTGCAGGCAGATTTTTTACCATGTGAGCCACCAGGAAAGCCAAACTAGTTGAAAGAGCTATGCAAACTGTAAAGTACAAAAAAAAAAAAAAATTAACATAGCTTTAGTTAATTATCAGTACACAGTGCTGTGATTACCTTTCTGTCTCAGGATGTATTGGATTGACCCAAAAGTTCATTTGGGTTTCTGAAAGATGATGCTGTGAAAGTGCTGCACTCAATATGTCAGCAAATTTGGAAAACTCAGCAGTGGCCACAGGACTGGAAAAGGGCAGTTTTCATTCCAATCCCAAAGAACGGCAATGCCAAAGAATGCTCAAACTACTGCACAGTTGCACTCATCTCACATGCTAGTAAAGTAATGCTCAAAATTCTCCAAGCCAGGCTTCAGGACGTGAACTATGAACTCCCTCGTGTTCAAGCTGGTTTTAGAAAAGGCAGAGGAACCAGAGATCAAATTGCCAACATCCACTGGATCATAGAAAAAGCAAGAGAGTTCCAGAAAAACATCTATTTCTGCTTTATTGACTATGCCAAAGCATTTGACTGTGTGGTTCACAATAAACTGTGGAAAATTCTGAAAGAGATGGGAATACCAGACCACCTGACCTGCCTCTTGAGAAACCTGTATGCAGGTCAGGAAGCAACAGTTAGAACTGGACATGGAACAACAGACTGGTCCAAATAGAAAAAGGAGTACGTCAAGGCTGTATATTGTCACCCTGCTTATTTAACTTATATGCAGAGTACATCATGAGAAACGCTGGGCTGGAAGAAGCACAAGCTGGAATCAAGATTGCTGGGAGAAATATCAATAACCTCATATATGCAGATGACACCACCCTTATGGCAGAAAATGAAGAGGAACTCAAAAGCCTCTTGATGAAAGTAAAAGAGGAGAGTAATAGAGTTGGCTTAAAGCTCAACATTCAGAAAATGAAGATCATGGCATCTGGTCCCATCACTTCATGGGAAATAGATGGGGAAACAGTGGAAACAGTGTCAGACTTTATTTTGGGGGGCTCCAAAATCACTGCAGATGGTGATTGCAGCCATGAAATGAAAAGACGCTTACTCCTTGGAAGAAAAGTTATGACCAACCTAGATAACATATTCAAAAGCAGAGACATTACTTTGCCAACAAAGGTCTGTCTAGTCAAGGCTATGGTTTATCCAGTGGTCATATGGATGTGAGAGTTGGAGCACCGAAGAATTGATGTTTTTGAACTGTGGTGTTGGAGAAGACTCTTGAGAGTCCCTTGGACTGCAAGGAGATCCAACCAGTCCATTCTGAAGGAGATCAGTCCTGAGATTTCTTTGGAAGGAATGATGCTAAAGCTGAAACTCCAGTACTTTGGCCACCTCGTGTGAAGAGTTGACTCATTGGAAAAGACTCTGATGCTGGGAGGGATTGGGGGCAGGAGGAGAAGGGGACGACAGAGGATGAGATGGCTGGATGGCATCACCGACTCGATGGACGTGAGTTTCAGTGAACTCCAGGAGTTGGTGATGGACAGGGAGGCCTGGCGAGCTGTAATTCATGGGGTCGCAAAGAGTCGGACATGACTGAGCCACTGAAATGAACTGAACTGAACTGAACTGAAGCTGTTAGAGGAAAACCCAGATGAACTTTTGGGCCAACCCAGTATTCATCAAAGAGAAGTTAGCAGTCTTGCCATGCTTGTCTGCAACAAATGAATGTTTTAAATCATAGTAGTGAATACGTTACGGCCTATGTTCTGAACTTGGTCTCTGGAACCAGACAGACCTTTATCTCTTTTACTGTATTTGATTGAATTGAAGACATGTGTGATTGTAGACTATGACATGATACTTTTTATCTGTTAAACATTTTATGTAAGGATTCATGAAACAGCCAACGTAAATTTCATGAGTCATAGATTTTTATCATCTGTCTCCTCTGTGTGCATATGTTAAAAGGAATATATATGTGAACGAAATCAGTTGAGGGATTTTTGAAATTTGTTCCCACATAGGATCTGACTCTTCTGAGTCATTTTAGATTCAGAGTCAGAGTTGTCCATGCTTTTTCACACCATATTGTCCAGTATCCACCAGTCCATCAAGAGCATACACAGTGCAGTGTGTCATAAGAAAGTTTACAGAGGACTAACTAAAGCCAATGGCGCTGGCTTTACAGTGCTACAGAGCTGCCCTACTTTTAACTCCAACTTTGGAAAAGACACTAAGCAAATCTAAGGCACTTCCTCTCTCATGCTCCCACAACCATTCAGTCCGTAAGAGCTAAAATCCCACACTGCTTGCTGCTTCTGGGCTGTTCTTCCAAATATTTGGCACACATTCTGCAAGTTTTCGTCCTGGCATTCTTGATGTTGATGACCAAGCAGACAATGACATCAATCGAAACTGCTGGCTGGCTACAGTGACTATAAGACTCTATCAGTCTTAAGATGTGGCAGAATATCATAGAAAATAAAATGTGGGGAAAAAAAAGTTGCTTCAGAATCAATATGATGGAGTAATCCCCTCTAAAGCTGTTTCCTTACATAATAGTATATATAATATATATATATATTATAATAGTATATATAGTATAGTATATATATATAGTATAGTGTATATACATATATATACACTATATATACTATATATAATATATATAGTATGTATATATAGTATATATATAGTATAGTATATATATACTATGTATATATATAGTATATATATACATATATATAGTATAGTATATATACTATATATATAAATATATTATTTATATATAATATTAAATATATATTTAATATTATATATATAATATATATAATGATACCTGCCTCACCTTGCTGTTGTAAAAATATTTCAGATAGCTCAGAGGGTACACAGTGAATAGTTAATAATATTTGCTATTACTATTATTATGATTATTCACTAACCTCAGCTAAAAGATGCTTTTTCATTTGCATTGTGTATTCTTGAACTCAGGATCAACAGCTGAAAAATGTCACCCAGTGACTTTTTATTTACCAACCTGAACAGGAAGCATGGTTCTTGAAATCCCCTTTCTCTAATTTGGTTTTCTATTGTATCTCTAGTATAGGTCTCCTCTCCTACTAGGCTTAAAATTCGTGAAAGAGACTGAGTCTAGAAGACAAATATTTTTTAAAAAAAAAGCACACAGAGCACATACAGTGCCCATCAGCGCTCTCTCATTAGCTAGTATTAATTGACCCATGAGACTGTACTTTCGAGGCTTTCATTAGTACTATTACTAGAGTATTTTTTAAGATTTATTATTATTATCACTATTGTTGGCTGTGGTCGGTCTTTGTTGCTGCACATGGGCTTTCTCTAGTTGCAGCAAGTGGGGGATAGTCTTCACTGGGGTAAGGGCTTTCCACTGCAGTGGCCTGCGGAGCACAGGCTCTAGGCTGGGGGCTCAGTGGTCGTGGCACACGGGCTTAGCTGCTCCAAGGCATGTGGGATCTTCCCAGAGCAGGGATAAAAGCAGGGTCCCTTGCATTGCAAGGCAGATTCCTAACCCTGGACCACCAGGGAAGCCCCAGAATATTAACTGAGTGAAATTCAAAATAAGAATATGCCTTAGCTTTTCTGATCTCTGAATTTAAATTTCTGTATAAAATAATTGTTTCACATAAAAGTTTTATACCAAAGACAGGTCCACAAGGAACATTCAAATCAACATATTACATGGTCCAATTACTCCTTTAAAAAACAGAGTTACCAAGTAGGTATGGATTCAACGGAAGAGGGGAAAAAAACATGTTTGCAACTGCTGTTTCAACTCTCTGGCTGCCTCTGTGACCACTGATATTTACAGAAGCCAGAAAACGACAGGTTTTATTCTCTTTGATTATTATACTGTTCAGAAGCCTCTTTGCTTCCTAGACTCTTCCTAGCCTTCCTTTTAAGAACTGCAAACTTTCCAGCGACCATTTTCAAACACCTTAATTTTACCAATAATCAAGTATTCAGACTGGAAAAGACAAACTCTGAGAAACATGCTTCAAAGTAAGGACATGCCATTTTTCCCAGACCCAGAACAAAGTCTATACAAATCCAAATTTCATGTTTCACAAACAGGATTTTGTAACTGATTGTACGCTAAACACTGAATGGAATATCAGATTCATTTGCCATATGTAGGATTTCATCTGTTGTCAATCACTGGTAGTTTCACGTTACAGTCATACATATGCTGAGATTATAAAGTGATGACAGATTTCATGAAACATGCACAAAAATAGGAACACACGTGCAAGAGTATGAATGTATAGAAAGTAGCTTATATACAAACCCTATGTTTGCTTATTACCAAAAATGGCATGAAAAATGTAGTCAGAGTTGCCTTCCTCTCCCTAATCCAGTCACTTATATGTAGTGGTAGAGAAAAACATCATCCAGTTCCTGAGCTATCAGAAAACCACCTCTTCCCATTGCTGCCTCACAGTGCTTGTGAAATAAGCACCCATTCTACCTCTCTGTGGTTGCTTAGGTAAAGACTCCACCTGTGATGCAGCAGACACAGGAGAGGCGTGTTTGACCCCTGGGTCAGGAAGATCCCCTGGAGTAGGAAATGGCAACCCATTCCAGTATTCTTGCCTGGGAAATCCCACAAACAGAGGAGCCTGGAGGGCTACAGTTGCAAAAGAGTCAGACACGACTGACCACACATGCAAGCTCTATCTACACGCAATTAGGAAGGCAGAAAGCCAGTGGTTGGAATATGTTGGAAATTGTCAGGTTAATACTTGAGATTTCCAAATTGGTAATGTCAGAGACTCAGTGGACACTCCAATCAGTGCCCAACTGGTACTGGAAATTAGCCTCACAAGTTAGTGGGACTGATCTCACCATTCACTACATGCAAGAATGGCTTTGCCTGGATACCTTATACATGCCATGTAGGGGGCTGACTGGTTGAGCAGGATCGAGCTCAAAGAGCCAGTTCTGCAAAGAGCCCACTCAAGGAGCTGGCAGCACCAGTGATCAATTGCATGGAACTGATCTGAAGGCTGGTCTTTAAATATACAGAAAGGGAAAAAGAAACTTGAATTACCAGCTAGCCTGAAAGGAAAAAAGATAAAACCCTGCGAATGATGATATTACTCACAGAAAAGCTCATCAGCCAGGAGGGTGACCCCACAGAGATCCAACCCCAAAATTCAGGTGAGAAGAAAACCCTGATCTGAGAGGGATAAGGGTCACCCTAAGGGCAGATGCTGCCATCAAAGCCAGATGGGGATTAGCCTGCTAGATGGAAATGGGGAAAACTCAAACAGAATTTTGCTGGCATTTGAAATTACTTCCATTAAACAGAGCCCATTTCTCTCACTGACCCTGACTTAATACAGGTCTGATCTATTCATTTAGACTCAGGAGAAAATACTTGGATTTGAGTAAGATTACCAACAGAGAGAACTATGAGAAAAAAGAACCGTCATATCATGATTCTCTAAAAAATGAAAGAAAATTATAATAATAGAAGAATGTAAACCACTTTGTCAGATTTCTTAAGCCATAATGGGTATCAGGCTGTTCCCATGAGTTGTTATGTTAAAGCATCTTACTTATGTAATAACAAAAATTGTGAAAGTGTAAGTCGCTCAGTTGTGTCCGATTCTTTGTGACCCCATGGACTGTAGGCTGCTAGGCTCCTCTGTCCATGGAATTCTGCAGGCCAGAACACTGGAGTGGGTAGCCATTCCCTTGTCCAGGGGATCTTCCCAGCCCAGGGATGGAAGCCAGGTTTCTGCATTGCAGGCGGATTCTTCACTGTCTGAGCCCCCAGGGAAGCCCACGTAATATCACATGTGATCCCCATTTCAGGTGCTTCATTTTAAGACAAGCCTTCCTTTTTGCCCTGTCAAACTTTTAAAGCAACATCTTCACCACCCTAGTTATCCTCAAAGGGAAGTTTATCCACACTCCAGTTTGTGCTTTCCCACCCTTCTCTGTCTGCGTGAAGAGCAAATGATAGGGTATTCTTTCTCTCAGTTTCTCTGCCAGAAAGAACACCTTATCATGGCTTTGTTCGATTCATTGCATTGTTCCTGGCATCAATGTAGTGGGCTGTGATCTGTAGGAGGTGACAGTTCAGATCCCAGGACAAGACAAAGGGCCACAATTCCTGGTGCCTGCATCACCCTGATGGTCCTTGCTTTGAACATCCTGTATCTGAAGAAGGGTTGGAAATGGATTAGAAAGAAATGCGGCAGGAAGCTCCACCATGGTCATTCTGGGGAGACAAGTAAAGTCCCCCAAGCAGGTTAAGGGAGAAGCTTAACAAGTTTAAGGCTCCAGACAAAGCATCCAGATGCTGCAAACAAACAAAAAGAGAGTGAGGACCCTGATCTGCCCTGGAGAGCTTGGAAGGGCTTCTGAGGGTCACTGGAGGAAAATACATGTAAAAACAAAATAGCCAAAGAACACCTCTCAGAAAACATAAGTACTTTTTCCAAAGAAGAGGACTAAATAAGTCCTAAGGGGCCCGAGGACCACGCAAAAACCAGAAGTGAAGGAGAGAGGCTGGCCATGATACAATTGGGAAAAGGCGGTTGGTGACAAATGGAGAGAGGGTCCCTGCTCTGTCAACAGGGATGACCTCCACTCAGCCCCACCAACAGTGTTAGGGAATCTTCTGTTGTTGTTGTTGTTGTTGTTCAGATAATTAAGTTGTGTGTGTGTGTGTGTGTGTGTGTGTGAACAATGAACCCAGATGATATTCAATAATCGCACAAGCCAGACAAAACAATGTGTGTGCCCTGATCCTACCCTAAGTCTCCAGTTTGTAATCTCAAGAGTTTCATTCTTTGGAACTACCTAACAATAAAACATATGCACACAATAGACAGATAAAAGAAGGAAAGAACAAAGACCCACAAACAACTGGTATTACAGTTAAGTATGTCACCTGTTTCCCCAGGCCAGAGAGTCTTGGACATATCTGTCAATGAGAGGCTTGCTAGCTGTCATCATATCAGATAAGACCTGGAATTTCAGTGATTAATACAGTGAAATGACATAAAATAAAAACCACACAATTACTTCTTGCTCTCCCACAGCTCACTCTGGTGTTCTGGGGGGAGGTGGGAGAGGTGATTGGGGTGGGGTAGATGCAGGGTGCTCTCCAAGAGACTTCTTCAGCGCGTACATCTGCTGTCTTCAGCAGGGGGTTCCCTAGTTTGCTCTGGGGAGAGAGGCTGTGAAGCTTTCTCGATTCCCCTGGCCACAAAGGGAAGGGGGATAGCCCATGAAGGGAGGTGCTCACAGGCCACTCAGCGAACTGGCACACATCACTTCCACCTACATTCCATTGGCCAGAACTCAATGTCATGATCACATCCAAATGCAAGGGAGACTGAAAATTATTGGCTCTAAAAAAAAAGAGGGGGTGGTGGGGAAACTGACTAGGAAAAAAGTTATCTGACACTGCACGCTCGCTCTCAGTCCCTTCAGTCGTGCCCGACTCTTTGCAACCCCATGGACTGCTGCCCGCCAGGCTCCTCTGTCCATGGGATTCTCCAGGCAAGAGTACTGGAGTGGGGAGCTATGCCCTCCTCCAGGGTCTTCCTGACCGAGGGATCAAGCCCTGTGCCTAACTGGATCTCCTGCACTGCAGGCAGATTCTTTGCCACTGAGCGACCGGGGAAGTCCCGTTACTTTGATGACAGCAAACAATTTTCTCTCTCTCATTTCTACTTGTTGCTGTGAGCTTTACTCACAGTTTTACCTATTTATTTCTGAGACCTCCCCAAACGCATCTTGCCTTTCCTTGGGGAGGTGTCCTTTGAACTATTGCTTTTTTGATCCAAATTCCTTCATTCTGCTTTCAAGCCTCCCAAAAGAACATCAAAAGGGTACCTTCCCACTGGGAATGCCAAGGGCTTTCTTCCCATGCTCCCTTGAGTGCTAAAGTCTCTGGTTTCTGCCCACAACTTACAGTGTTTGGATTTTGTTCTTTTTAACTTGTAACCTCTTTCCCATTCCCAATGACTCAGATAAGGTCCAGAGATAAATCTGTTGGTTTGCAAACTGGCCCTCATACATAGAGAGCAGGGAGAGACCAAGAAAAAGAGTCAGAGCACTTCAGATTGATAGGTGGCAGGTTTCATAAACAAGGGAACTTATATCCAAGGCTTAGCTTGGGCAACTGCTGGACAGTAAGCAGATCACAGCAACCACTGACTGAAATCTTAAAAGCTTATACGGAGACCTTAACTGGGTTCAGTCATGTCAAATGGTCTTCCAGTTTCAAGGCCAATGCAGGAGACACCGGAGATGTGGGTTCAGCCCCTGGGTTGGGAAGATCTCCTGGAGCAGGGCCTGGCAACCCACTCCAGTATTCTTGCCTGGAGAATCCCCATGGATACAGGAGCCTGGCATTTATAGTCCACGGGGTCATAAAGAGTCAGACGTGACTACCTGACTGAGCACGCAGGCACAACGCGTAGGTCAACGAGCAGTCACATCCTGTCAATGACCTTCTCTAACAAAATCTAAATTTCAGGTTCTTTATTCAAAATGTCCTCATCCTTCTAAGCTATCAGTTATTGAACCAAGCTTACCATAACTGAGTCTCTTTCCCTCAAGTTCAGTCTCTTCCAAAGAAGCACCTTCATTCCTTACGTAAACTGATTTTCCTACAAAACCCAAACTGTCAGTCCTTAGGAAGACCCATACATGTTTACATCCAATCAGTAGAGGCAACTTTGAATCAAAATATACTCAACATTTAAACAAAAAGTGTCTGAACGACATCAGGGAAATCAAAATACAAAAATTATTTCTAAAGGTTCTTGGACACATTTTTAAATTCAGCAATATGATTTTTTGGTCTACTTTCATATCTCTAAGATCTCCAAAGAGCATATACTTTACTGGCAGTATTTACTATTTAAAATATTATTGGATGATGAACAGCACTCTCACTACTGGGCATATACCCAGAGAAAACCATAATTCAGAAAGACTCATGCACCCCAGTGTCCACGGCAGCACAATCTGTAGTAGCCAGACCACAGAAGCAACCCAAATGCCCTAAAACAGAGGAACGGATGAAGAAAATGTGGCAGATAATTACAATGGAATATTACTGAGCCATAAAAAGGAATGAAATTGGGTCATTTATAGAGATGTGCATGAACGTAGAGATTGTTATATAGAGTGAAGTGAGTCAGAAAGAGAAAAACCAATACTGTATGTTAATGCATATATATGGAATCTAGAAACATGGTATAGATGCTCTTATTTGCAAAACAGAAATAGCAACACAGATGTAGAGAGCAATGTATGGACATTGTGGGGGGATGGGTAAGAATTGGGAGATTGGGATTAACATATGTACACTACTGATACTGTGTATAAAATAGATAACTAATGAGAACCTACTGTACAGCTCAGGGAACCCTACTCAGTGCTCTGTGCTGACCTAAACAGGAAGGAAATCCAAGAAATGGCTGGGGGGGAGCAATACACGTATACATGTAGCTGATTTACTTTGCTGCACAACAGAAACTCACTCAACACTGTAAAGCAACTATACTCCAATAGAAATTAATTTTTAAAAGAAAGTTAAAAATAAGAGGAAAAGATAAAAAATAAACTACTGGTTGATCTAAGGAACCAGCCAGAGCCGCACTCCACCTAGAGTACATATATTAGAAACAGAAAAATTCGAATTTAAGATGAGGAAGCTTATAACAGGATATGCTCACTGAAATTTGATTCATGATAGGAGAGGCCTATTTGATGTTCTTTAGAAAGTAAATGTAAAAACGCACCCATATAAACAGGAAGGAATCTCAGTGACCTTGCATCCTACCTTACACTAGTTACCACAGTTTGTCAGTTGACAAATCTAAGGTTTCTGGAGATGACATAATTTATCCCAGATCACACAGTTAGCAACTGAAAGAACTTGTTTAGGACCCAAGTCTGCTGCTGACACATCCAATCCCTCATCTGACACAAAGGCTACAACACTGAGCATTTATCACCTGGCTTTCTTTGCTCCATCTCCCGGTAATCAATTCTTTACTCCTTCAGCAGCTCATTTATTTTACTTCAGCAAGATTAATTCTCTTCGCTTTCTCCTTCTTGTGGCTATTCCACCAGGTGCTCAGCCGCTCATCATGCCCAACTCTTTGCGACTCCATGGACTATAGCCCCCAAGGCTCCTCTGTTCATGGGGACTCTCCAGGCAATAATCCTGGAGTGAGTTGCCATTTCCTTCTGCAGAGGATCTTCACGACCCAGGGATTGAACCTGTGTCTCTTGAGTCTCCTGCATTGGTAGGCTGATTCTTTATCATTCCGCCACCTGGGGAGCCCACTCATGTTTATGATTCCACTAGGTATTTCTCAAAATTCAGACATGAAAAGCCAGCCTTGACTTCCACATATGTTTTGTGCCTCACAGCTGTCTTCTAATTAACTCAGTCATCAACTGTGTGACTCAAAGAAGCGGAAATTGATGCTTTCCCATCACTTTCTTTTAGTTTTGCAAATATTTATTACCCACTTAATGGAGGCCGTCTGTTGCACAAGTGCTAAATTGAATATATTTATCAACTCCAAATATGCCCTTGTGGTTTCAACATATTTTTGCCCACACAATGCCTTTACCGTTCTCAGGATCTAAGTGCTGAGAAAGACAGGTAAGAGGTAGGGCTTTAATTTAAAAATGTGTCCCAGACATAGAATGGACATTGGCATTCAAGATAAAATTCGAGACTTGATAACTTACCATGATACAGTTATCTAAATTTTGACTTTTGAAGATTAAGTCTATTGTACTCTGTCATGTCTGACTCTTTGCAACCCCATGAACTGTAGCCCACCAGGCTCCCTCTGAATTCATCAGGGAAGAATACTAAAGTGGGTTGCCATTCCTTTCTCCAGGGGATCTTCCCAACCCAGGGATTGAATCCGGTTCTCCGGCATCACAGGCAAATTCTTTACCATCTGAGCTACCAGGGTGTTTTAGCATCTCTTCATTTCTAGTCTCTCTCAGCCATGTTTCAGAGTTTTCTCAGAATATGAGGGGTCCTTTGTGCCCAAAACCAAGGCATCGTGACTGTCCAGGTTTCCAATCCTGGGCCCTATGTGACAGACAGGTGACACCTCGAGGCCTCCCCAGCAGGGGTCGGCTCAGCTCTTCTGGGCTCCCCTGCACAGACTGCAATGACCAGAGGCTGATTTTTCTCTGTAGCTGGAAGTCTTAGTGTTGGAAGCTTCAGGCAGTCCATCCCGTGCCATTAGCAGTGCTCTGCTGCCTTCCATTCTATCCACACCACGTGACAGCAATGGTTTTCCAGAGCTGATAGGCGGGAAGGTACAGCAGATGCTGTGGGAGATGGGCGGGCTGCCCAGACCCCAGTCAATCCCTCAGAACTGAGGCACTCTTGGAATTCCCCAGGTACTAGGAGTGTTGGCCCATAACTGCATCCTTCAGGATCTGCCCTCACCCCAACCTCTCCCTGTAGCCTGATTACTGGATGATTCTGCCATATGTGGGGTGCAAGAGCCTGGCCCCCTTTGCCTCCCTCTGGGACAATTCAGGAGGACTATCCCAGCTCTTGAGTTCCCCACAGATCAGACAAAGTCTTCAAGGCAACTTCTTTACTGTCCAGTGCCTCCTTCTATCCATTCCCACTTCCGTCACCCACTCAAACAGGGGCTGTTTCTGAGAGCACTGCCCACTAATCCTCCAGCAAGCAAATCTCAGAGTCTGTTTCCAGGGAACTTGACCTAAGGCCAAAAGGTGACATGACTGAGGATTCACCATGAACGTAACAATATCTCAATGACTTCTTGATTCTCTCTTTGGTTCAATAGATGTAAATATGAATAAATGATAAATAAATGTGTGCATGTATGAGTGTCTGAGTGTGTGCCTAATTGATTACTTCTTACAGTCAGGCACTATTCTAAATGCTTCTTTTATGCTAGCTCACTTAATAAGCAAAACAATGCTATGAATGTGGTGCTATTATTTTCCATTTCCAGATCTGGAAACAGAGTTAACTGCCCGTATCGTGCAGCACTAACTGACAAAGTCAAGATTTAAACCCAAGCCCAGAGACTCACACAATCATATTAGAACATGGAGGGTCAAACTAAGAGCTATGAGAGCATATTGCTTTGTTTGGGGCAGTATCACAGCTTCTGGGTGATTAAAAGTTCTGAAAATCTTTTTATTTCTACTTTGTTCTCTACATTCCCAAAGGGGTCCTGTTGTGGAAAGGCTGCTTGCATTAGTGTAAAATTACTCATTTTGCTTCCAAAGCCAGTTACACTCATTCTATTCTCCTAGGAGAACAGTTGGTTGCGGTTGCTGTGCTGTGCCATTGCTAGTGGGACATGAGAAAAAGGCTCTGGGGGCTTCTAGGAAAATATGCATTGGTTAGAAAAAGACACAAATGAAGAAAAGACCTCTTTTCTGTCTGGATGGTAGTTTTTTAATATGGCTCATGGAATAGCAACAGCTATCTGTGATGAGAAGGGATGACGGCTTCTCTAGGACAAAGCCAACGGGCCAAAAAGGGTGTGGAGGCAAAGTAGAAAGAATGTGGGTCCCTGGCATTTTGTTTAGATTCTCAGGCTTCCCTGAGATGGTAACAAACCAGATGGTAACGAATCTGCCTGCAGTGCAGAAGATCTGAGTTCGATCCTTGGATCAGGAAGATCCCTGGAGAATGGCAGGGCAACCCACTCCAGTATTCTTGCCTGGAGAATTCCACAGACAGCAGAGCCTGGCAGGCTACTGTCCATAGGATCACAAAGAGTCAGACACAACTGAGTCGGACATGACTGAGTTGGACACAACTGAGTGACTAACACCTTCACTTTCACTAAAAAACTATAGACTCATCATATCTGCATGGTTCAACACATGTGAAATAATATAGTTATGGATTGTTTTTGCTACTGAGTTTAGGTTGGGGGCAGGGTAGGGAGGTTAGAAGAAAAATAGGAAATTTAAGGATTAATCCTTTTTAGAAAAGGCAGAGGAACCAGAGATCAAAATGCCAACACATGTTGGATCATCAAAAAAGTAACAGAGATCCAGAAAAACATCTACTTCTGCTCTATTGACTATCTCAAAGCTTTTGACTGTGTGGATCACAACAAGCTGAGGAGAATTCCTCAAGAGATGAGAACAACAGACCACCTTACCTGCCTCCTGAGAAAGCTGAATTTTGGTGAAGAAGCAACAGTTAGAACCAGACATGGAACAACAGACTGGTTCTAAATCGGGAAAGAAGTATGTCAAGGCTGTATATTGTCACCCTGCTTATTTAACTTATATGCAGAGTACATCATGCGAAATGCTGGGCTGGATGAAGCACAAGCTGGAATCAAGAGTGCCGGGAGAAATATCAATAACCTCAGATATACAGATGACACCACCCTTATGGCAGAAAGTGAAGAGGAACTAAAGAGCCTCTTGATGAAAGTGGAAGAGGAGAGTGAAAAAGTTGGCTTAAAGCTCAACATTCAGAAAACGAAGATCATGGCATCTGGTCCCATCACTTCATTGCAAATAGATGGGGTAACAGTGGAAACAGTGTCAGACTTTATATTTTTGAGCTCCAAAATCACTGCAGATGATGACTGCAGCCATGAAGTTAAAAGACGCTTGCTCCTTGGAAGAAAAGTTATGAGCAACCTAGACAGCATATTAAAAAGCAGAGACATTACTTTGTCAACAAAGGTCCATCTAGTCATAGCTATGGTTTCTCCGGTAGTCATGTGTGGATGTGAGAGTTGTATTATAAAGAAAGCTGAGCACCAAAGAATTAATGCTTTTGAACTGTGGTGTTGGAGAAGACTCTTGAGAGTCCCTTGGGCTGCAAGGAGATCCAACCAATCCATCCTAAAGGAAATCAGTCCTGAATATTCATTGGAAGAACCGATGCTGAAGATGAAACTCCAATACTTTGGCCAATTGATGTGAAGAACTGACTCGTTGGAAAAGACCCTGATGCTGGGAAAGATTGAAGGTGGGAGAAGAAGGGGATGACAGATGATGAGATGGTTGGATGGCATCACTGACTTGATGGACATGAGTTTGAGCAAGCTCTGGGAGTTGGTGAAAGACTGGGAAGCCTGGCATGCTGCAGTCCATGGGGTCACAAAGAGTCAGACACAACTGAGCTACTGAACTGAACTGAACTGAGGGTTTAGTCAAATAAATATAAAAAAGATACTGTAATAAATAGATGACAAGAAGTATGTTGCAATTAAAATTAATAGAAAAGTAAGACCAGAAAGTAGGATAAATAATAAGACAGAAAGGTCTGAATCTGGCCAGTCACTAACTTAAATGCACAGGAAGAGAAAGTACTTTATTTCTATGATCTTCAATCATTTTCATGTTTTTGTAATACTGGTCCTTTAAGAAGGATTCAGTTTAAATTCTTTGAACATGTTTTGTGTACCAATAGTCTTACATTTATTATTTCGATTGACATTGTTGGCCTCATTTTTTAAAGAAGAGATAATAGGCTTAGAGAGCCTATACTTTAATTTTCTAATAACAGAAACCTAACTTGAATCAACTTAAGGGTACAGAAAAGGATTTATTTACAATAGATCTCCTTATCTCAAAGTAGGAAATTGCCATGCAAAAAAGCTGTGAATACAAGCCACCAGGAACACACAATGAAATATAAAATAGAAATAACCAAGGAAAGTGGAGAATTAGCAGAGAAGGAACAGTCACCCTAGATTTCAACATTCTCCAGGTTAAGTAGGGCTTAGATGATGCTCACACCAGGACCAAAGTCCCAATAGTGAAGACGACTGCCCCTCTAATGCTCCACATCTGTAAAGGGCCGGTGGGCAGGTAATAGCCACATGACATGGCAATGTGGGAACATCCCACATCACAGAAATGGCCCCATTACAGAGGAAGAGCCTCAGAGCTCAGTGGCTGGTGTGAGCATGCTCTTCTCTGGCTAACCCAGACCAGCTAAGCCAGCTTTTGGCTATGCTACCACAAGGGAAATAACTGTGTTCTCAGAGCATCCAGATTTCTGTCTTGGCAGGAATGCAGGTGGAAACTGGGACTGAATTAAAACCAAGTGTCTCCAGCCATCATCTCTGCTACTATTTCTGGACCTAATTCATGACGAATGTGTGCCTTTTACATCTCTTTCAACACAGTGAAAAACGTGGCTCCTATGGCTCCTGAGTGCACATATTACGGTGCAGCCACATAGAGAAAAAAATGTATCTGAAAGAAGAAAAATAAACTTATGAGTGCTGGATAGCATGTACTGATCTAATGAACTATGGTCAGAGAGTTAAAAGTCATGTGAAATGTGTATGGAGTACTCATTACAGCTCTGTGAATGAATGGATGCTGGGTAAATAATCCAATATGCTTCCACTATAGAAAGACTGAATAATTGACCAGTAGTAGTAAATGTTAGAACCCAGATTTGGATTTCAGTTTTGCACTCAAAACTCTGCTATCTTCTTCACTGTGTTACAAAAATGAATGAATGGAACTTGGAAACACTAGAGGGTAGTAATTAATTTGTTCTCACAGAACTATTCATACACGCTTCTCAGGTCTATCTGAGTTCTCAGGAATAGTTATCTTTATTTATTTTTTAGTCAAGATTTTTTTATATCTTCTCTGAAAACCACTTTCAGAAAGAAACAAATTTCCTGTTAACTATATTTAAAAAATAAATTGGGAAACACCCTTAAAAGCCGTAATAGTACAGTACTTTAAAAAGTCATAATGCCTCCATGTAATAGAGTGATATTAAGCCATTAAAAATGATAACTTTGAAACACAGAATAATATAGAATGGTCATAATATATGATGAAAGAGTACAGTACTATATCATATAACGCCAGTTTAATAAAACACATCATTGTATTATGTGTATTCATGGGAAAAAACCTAGAAGGATAATCTGAATGGCAGGATTGCAGATGAATATTATATTTAATTTTTTTATTGTTCATATAAAATAAAACATGTTCACTTCTATATTCAAAAAGTCTTTCTGTTATATAGTGATTGTGCTAGAGACAGGTTATTATGAAAATTTACATGTAGACAACTTATTTTATACAACTTTGGGTTCCTTTTAATTTTTTTTTTTTTTTTTAAGAAAAAGGTAGTCATTAAAGATGGCAGAACCATACAATTAGAACTTCTAAACAAGATTAATGAGAAATTAGGCAACAAAGAATTAGATTTGTAAGGTATGGACATTTCATTTTCTCTCCTTTTGTTTTTATACCTTGTCTAGTAGAAGTATAGATATATTAATATTTACCTGCCAGCAAAAGTATGACTAATAACAAATAAAGTAGAAGATCAAAAGACTTTGAAAGAGGTGAAATGCTAAAAAAAGAAGAGAAAAGAAAAAACTTTATAGGGTTAAAATAGTTAAGTTAATCAAAATGAAAATGCTTTGCTGAAAAAATCCACACATCTAGAAATCAAAGATCAGGGCATTATGTGAAGAAACACTGATGTTTACCTTTTGTTAGCATTCCACTTATTCTATTTTCTACATCTTACTCTCTTTTCAAGACTGTTACCTCCTAAAGGCACAAATAATTCTTTTCACCTTTACAGCCCTAACTTCTGCTGGAAACACTGTAAAGGGGAAACGGGGCTCCTCACTGCCTCCCTACAGCCCCTTTTCTAGGCAATATCACCACATCTTGACGAGTTTTCTTCCCCTATTCCTCTCTGCCCTCTCTCCAAGCACACACACCAATACTCCAGAGATCAGAATCCCTCCTGGATTCCATACTTCGAAATCCGTCTTTCTTGGGTCCATCCCCTCAGCCACCTATAACCCCTATGATTTAGCATATTCTGGATTTGGAATTACAATTCTAAAAATTACTTTGTAACTACAGGCTTCAGTTCAGTCGCTCAGTTGTGTCCGACTCTTTGCGACCCCATGAATAGCAGCACACCAGGCCTCCCTGTCCATCACCAACTCCTGGAGTTCACTCAGACTCATGTCCATCGAGTCCATGATGCCATCCAGCCATCTCATCCTCTGTCGTCCCCTTCTCCTCCTGCCCCCAATCCCTCCCAGCATCAGGGTCTTTTCCATTGGGTCAACTGTTTGCATGAGGTGGCCAAAGTACTGGAGTTTCAGCTTTAGCATCAGTCCTTCCAAAGAACACCCAGGACTGATCTCCTTCAGAATGGACTGGTTGGATTTCCTTGCAGTCCAAGGGACTCTCAAGAGTCTTCTCCAACACCACAGTTCAAAAACATCAATTCTTTGGCGCTCAGCTTTTTTTATAGTCCAACTCTCACATCCATACATGATCATTAGAGATCTTCAAATACAAAATATCTAACAAAAATAGTTACATGTCATCATTCACTATTGTTAAAAAAAGTTTATATATTAATGCATACACACACACATATATATATGTTTATGTATATATAAATGGGTTTTCCAGGTGGCTCTAGTGATAAAGAACCTGTCTGCCAATGCACGAGACGTAAAAGAGGTGAGTTTGATCCCTGAGTTGGGAAGATCCCCTGGAGAAGGAAATGGCAACCCATTCTAGTATTCTTGCCTGGAAAATCCCATGGACAGAGGAAAGTCAGACATGACTGAAGCAACTTGGCATGCACTCATACATATATATATTTACACAAATATACGTGTTTATATATATTCTAAATCTAGCTTGTACATATGGAAGTTCTTGGTTCACATACTGCTGAAGCCTAGCTTTTAGAATTTTGAGCATTAATCTTGCTAGCATGTGAAAATGAGCACAATTGTATGGTAGTTTAACATTTTTTTGGCAGTGCCCTTCTTTCAGACTGGAGTGAAAATTTGACTTTTTCCGTCCTGTAGCCACTGCTGTTTTCCAAATTAAAAAGCAGAGACATCACTTTACTGACAAAGGTCTGTATAATCAAAGGTATGGTTTTTCCAGTAGTCATGTACAGATGTGAGAGTTGGGCCATAAAGAAGGTTGGGGGATGAAGAATTGAATTTTGAATTGTGGTTCTGGAGAAGAATTTTGAGAGTCTCTTGGAGAGCAAAGAGATCAAACCAGTCAATCCTAGATGAAATCAACCCTGAATATTCACTGGAAGGACTGATGCTGAAGCTGAAGGTCCAGTGCTTTGGTCACCTGATGCAAAGAGCTGATTCATTGGAAAAGACCCTGACGGCAAAAGGAGAAGGGGGCAGCAGAGGATGAGATGGTTGGATGGCATCACTGATTCAATGCACGTAAGTTTGAGCAAACTCTGGGAGATAGTGAAAGACAAGGAAGCCTGGTGTGCTCCAGTTCATGGGGTCTCAAATAGATATGACTTAGTGACTGGACAATAACAAATATCTGGTTTCACAGCCGGTCTTCAGCTTCCTTTCCTAGTTGTGTTATTAAAAATAATGCACTCCATTTTTTCTGCCCTAAGATTAGCACATGTTGAGAAAAGATGGAAAAATATCAAAACCCAAGAATAAAAAGTGTCATTCATAAATCTGCCATAGTAATAGGGTTACTGTCAGTGTTTCAAACTATTTCCTCCAGACTTTCCCCATGCATGAGTTTTATATTACAATTTCTATTATAAAGTTATGAAATACAATTTCACATTCTACTTTTCCTTACATTTAATAATTTACCATAATTATTCCATGTCATTACAATTTCTGTGTAATATTCGCAGAAAAATAACTGAGCAAAATACAACTAGAACTCCCCAGACACATACAAATAACATGCAACGTGACTGAGAAATAAATCTTTGTTTTTTTACATTGATATTTGGGAGTTATTACCACAACATCATCCAGGCTCTCCTAATATCTCCTGATACCACCTCTGCATGGAACAGAACATTCCCAGACTTTGCCAGACTGAAGCTAGCAAGATTGCATGTGTCTCTCCCTTGATTTACTGCTCACTTCACTTGCCCGTAGGTTTCTCATTATAATGCCATTACCCCATGGTGTGAGCCCTAGTAGTGGTACATGTGCAACTTTCACTTGTATCTTAATGCTGTTCAGTTTATCACTCACTGGATATTGGCTCACCCTGCTTTGTTCTGGCAAGACTGCAATCACTCGCAAAATTTTCCATTTAACAGTCTGTTTATCAACTAATGTTCAATCTGCTTTTCTATCCTTCTGTCAGTTTAGTCATTCAGTCATGTCTGACTGTTTGCAACACCATGGACTGCAGGACACCAGGCTTCTCTGTCCATCACCAACTCCTGGAGCTTGCTCGAACTCATGTCCATCAACTCAGTGATGCCATCCAACCCATCTTATCCTCTGTAGTCCCACTCTTCTCCTGCTTTCAATCTTTCCCATCATCAGGGTCTTTTCCAAGGAGTCAGTTCTTTGCATCAGGTGCCCAAAGCATTGGAGTTTCAGTTTCAGCATCAGTCCTTCCAATGAATATTCAGGACTGATTTCCTTTAGGACGGACTGGTTGGATCTCCTTGCAGTCCAAAGGACTCCAAAGAGTCTTCTCCAATATCACAGTTCAAAAGCATCAATTCTTTGGCACCCAGCTTAAAGTCCAAATCTCCCATCCATACATGACTACTGGAAAAACCATAGCCTTGGCTAGATGGACCTTTGTTGACAAAGTAACATCTCTGCTTTTTTAATATGCTGTCTAGGTTGGTCATAACTTTCCTTCCAAGGAGTAAGCGTCGGTTAATTGCATGTCTGCAGTCACCATCTGCAGTGACTTGTGAGCCCCCAAAAATAAAGTCTGACACTGTTTCCACTGTTTCCCCAGCCATTTCCATGAAGTGATGGGGCCAGATGCCATGATCTTCATTTTCTGAATGTTGAGCTTTAAGCCAACTTTTTCACTCTCCTCTTTCACTTTCATCAAGAGCATCTTCAGTTCTTGTTAACTTTCTGCCATAAGGGTGGTGTCATCTATATATCTGAAGTTATTGATATTTCTCCTGGCAATCTTGATTCCAGCTTGTGCTTCATCCAGCCTTGCATTTTGCATGATGTACTCTGCATATAAGCTAAATAATCAGAGTGACAATATACAGCCTTGACGTACTCCTTTCCTGATTTGGAACCAGTCTGTTGTTCCATGTCCAGTTCTAACTGTTGCTTCTTGACTTGAATACAGATTTCTCAAAAAGCATGTCAGGTGGTCTGGTATTCCCATCTCTTGAAAAATTTTCCAAAGTTTGTTGTGATCCACACAGTCAAAGTCTTTGGCATAGTCAATAAAGCAGAAGTAGATGTTTTTCTGGAATTCGCTTGGTTTTTCAGTGATCCAACAGATGTTGGCAATTTGATCTCTGGTTCCTCTGCCTTTTCTAAATCCAGCTTGAACATCTGGAAGTTCACAGTTCACGTACTATTGAAGCCTGGCTTGGAGAATTTTGAGCATCACTTGTTAGTGTGTGAGAAGAGTGCAATTGTGCAGTAGTTTGAACATTCTTTGGCACTGCCTTTCTTTCGGATCCGAAAGAAAACTGACTTTTTCCAGTCCTGTGGCCACTGCTGAGTTTTCCAAATTTGCTGGCATATTGAGTGCAGCACTTTCACAGCATCATCTTTCAGGATTTCAAATAGCTTAACTAGAATTTCATCACCTCCACTAGCTTTGTTCATAGTGAGGTTCCCTAAGGCCCACTTGACTTCACATTCCAGGATGTCTGGCTCTAGGTGGGGATCACACCATTGTGGTTATCTGGGTCATGAAGATCTTTTTTGTACAGTTCTTCTGTGTATTCTTGCCACCTCTTCTTAATATCTTCTGCTTCTGTTAAGTCCATACCATTTCTGTCCTTTATCAAGCCCATCTTTGCATGATATGTTCCCTTGGTGTTTTATTTATTTATCTAATTTTCTTGAAGAGATCTGTAGTCTTTCCCATTCTGTTGTTTTCCTTTATTTCTTTGCACTGACCACCGAGGAAGTCTTCTTAATTCTCCTTGCTATTCTTTGGAACTCTGCATTCAAATGGGTATATCTTTCCTTTTCTCCTTTGCCTTTTGCTTCTCTTTCTTTCTCAGCTATGTGTAAGGCTCCTCAGACAACCTTTTTGCCTTTTTGCATTTCTTTTTTGGGGGGATGGTCTTGGTCACTGCCCCTGTACAATGTGACAAACCTCCATCCATAGTTCTTCAGGCACTCTGTCTATCAGATCTAATCCCTTAAGTCTATTTCTCACTTCTACTGTATAAACATAAGGGATTTGATTTAGGTCATACTTGAATTCCCTAGTGGTTTTCCCTACTTTCTTCAATTTAAGTCTGAGTTTGGCAATGAAGATTTGTGATCTGAGCCACAGTCAGCTCCTGGTCTTGTTTTTGCTGACTGTGTAGAGCTTCTTCATCTTTGGCTACAAAGAATATAATCAATCTGGTCTTGGCATTGACCATCTGGTGATGTCCATGTATAGAGACTTCTCTTAAGTTGTTGGAGGAAGTTGTTTGCTATGACCAGTGTGTTCTCTTGGCAAAACTGTTAGCCTTTTCCCTACTTCATTTTGTACTCCAAGGCCAAATTTGCCTGTTACTCCAGATATCTCTTGACCTCCTACTTTTGCATTCCAGTCCCCTATGATGAAAAATACATCTTTGGCATGTGTTAGTTCTAGAAGGTCTTGCAGGTCTTCATACAACCATTCAACTTCAGCTTCTTCAGCATTACTGGTTGGGGCATAGACCTGGATTACTCTGATATTGAATGGTTTGCCTTAGAAATGAACAGAGATCATTCTGTTGTTCTTGAGATTGCATCCAAGAACTGCATTTAGGACTCTTTTGTTGACTATAAGGGCTACTCCATTTCTTCTGAGGGATTCCTGCCCACAGTAGGAGATATAATGGTCATCTGAGTAAAATCCCCTCATTCCAGTCCATTTTAGTTCACTGATTACTAAAATGTCGAGATTCACTCTTGCCATCTCCTATTTGACCACTTCCAATTTGCCTTGATTCATGGACCTAACATTCCAGCTTCCAATGCAGTATTTTTCTTTACAGCATTGGACTTACTTCCATCACCAGTCACATCCACAACTGGGTGTTGTTTTTGCTTTGGCTCCATCCCTTCATTCTTTCTGGAGTTATTTCTGCACTGATCTCCAGTAGCATATTGGTCACCTACCAACCTGGGGAGTTCATCTTTCAGTGTCATAACTTTTTGCCTTTATAAACTGTTCTTGGGGTTCTCAAGGCAAGAATATTGAAGTGGTTTGCCATTACCTTCTCCAGTGGACCACATTTTGTCAGAACTCTCCACCATGACCATCTGTCTTGGGTGGCCCTACATAGCATGGCTCATAGTTTCATTTGAGTAGGACAAGGCTGTGGTCCATGTGATCGGTTTGATTAGTTTTCTGTGATTGTGGTTTTCATTCTGTCTGCCCTCTGAAGATCTCTTCAAGAAAAGTAAAGATACCAAGGGAACATTTCATGCAAAGATGGGCTCGATAAAGGACAGAAATGGTATGGACCTAACAGAAGCAGAAGATATTAAGAAGAGGTGGCAAGAATACACAGAAGAACTGTACAAAAAAGATCTTCACAACCCAGATAATCACGATGATGTGATCATTCATCTAAAGCCAGACATCCTGGAATATGAAGTCAAGTGGGTCTTAGCATCACTACGAACAAAACTAGTGGAGGTGATGGAATTCCAGTGGAGCTGTTTCAAATCCTGAAAGATGATGCTGTGAAAGATCTGCACTCAATATGCCAGCAAATTTGGAAAACTCAGCAGTGGCCACAGGACTGGAAAAAGTCAGTTTTCATTCCAATCCCAAAGAAAGGCAATGCCAAAGAATGCTCAAACACCACACAATTGCACTCATCTCACATGCTAGTAAAGTACTGCTCCAAATTTTCCAAGCCAGGCTTCAGCAATATGTGAACCATGAACTTCCTGATGTTCAAGCTGGTTTTAGAAAAAGCAGAGGAACCAGAGATCAAATTGCCAACATCTGCTGGATCATGGAAAAAGCAAGAGAGTTCCAGAAAAATATCTATTTCTGCTTTATTGACTATGCCAAAGCCTTTGGCTGTGTGGGTCACAATAAACTGTGGAAAATTCTGAAAAAGATGGGAATACCAGACCACCTGACCTGCCTCTTGAGAAATCTGTATGCAGGTCAGGAAGCAACAGTTAGAACTGGACATGGAACAACAGACTGGTTCCAAATAGGAAAAGGAGTACATCAAGGCTGTATATTGTCACCTTGCTTATTTAATGTATATGCAGAGTACATCATGAGAAACACTGGACTGGAAGAAACACAAGCTGGAATCAAGATTGCCAGGAGAAATATCAATAACCTCAGATATGCAGATGACACCACCCTTATGGCAGAAAGTGAAGAGGAACTCAAAAGCCTCTTGATGAAAGTGAAAGAGGAGAGCGAAAAAGTTGGCTTAAAGCTCCACATTCAGAAAACGAAAATCATGGCATCTGGTCCCATCACTTCATGGGAAATAGATGGGGAAACAGAGGAAACAGTGTCAGACTTTATTTTTGGGGACTCCAAAATCATTGCAGATGGTGACTGCAGCCATGAAATTAAAAGATGCTTACTCCTTGGAAGAAAAGTCATGACCAACCTAGATAGTATGTTCAAAAACAGAGACATTACTTTGCCGACTAAGGTCCGTCTAGTCAAGGCTATGGTTTTTCCAGTAGTCATGTATGGATGTGAGAGTTGGACTGTGAAGAAGGCTGAGCACCGAAGAATTGATGCTTTTGAACTGTGGTGTTGGAGAAGACTCTTGAGAGTCCCCTGGACAGCAAAGAGATCCAACCAGTCCATTCTGAAGGAGATCAACCCTGGGATTTCTTTGGAAGGACTGATGCTAAAGCTGAAACTCCAGTACTTGGGCCACCTCATGAGAAGAGTTGACTCATTGAAAAAGACTCTGATGCTGGGAGGGACTGGGGGCAGAAGAAGAAGGGGGCGACAGAGGATGAGATGGCTGGATGGCATCACCGACTCGATGGACGTGAGTCTGAGTGAACTCCAGGAGTTGGTGATGGTCAGGGAGGCCTGGCGTGCTGTGATTCATGGGGTCGCAGAGTCGGACACGACTGAGCGACTGAACTGAACTGAACTGAACTGCCACCAGATAAGGATAAGAGGCTTACAGAAGCTTCCTGATGGGAGAGACTGACTGGGGGGGATACTGGGTCTTGTTCTGATGGGTGGGGCCATGATCAGTAAATCTTTAATCCAATTTTCTATTGATGGGTGGGGCTACGTTCCCTCCCTATTGTTTGACTTGAGACCAAACTATGGCAGTGGTTTAGCCACTAAGTCATGTCCGACTCTTCTGACCCCATGGACTGTAGCCTGCCAGGCTCCTCTGTTCATGGGATTCTCCAGGCAAGAATACTGAAGTGGGTTGCCATCCTTCTCCAGGGGATCTTCCAGACCCAAGGTCAAACTGGGGTTTCCTGCATTGCAGGCAGATTCTTTACCAACTGAGCTATGTGGAGGTAATGAAGATAACGGTGACCTCCTTCAAAAGGCCCCGTGCATGCACTGCACCCTCGGTGCCTCTGACCCTGCAGCAGGCCACTGCCGACCCACGCCTCTGCCAGAGACTCCTGGACACTCACAGGCAAGTTGGGGTCAGTCTCTGTGGGTTCACTGCTGCTTCTCCTGGGTCCTGGTGCACGCAGGGTTTTTTTGTGCCCTCCAAGAGCCTGTTTCCCCAGTCCTGGGTAAGTTCTGGCAGCTCTGTGGTGGGGTTAATGGCGACCTCCTCCAAGAGGGCTTATGCCACACCCAGGGCTGCTGCACCCAAAGCCCCTGCCCCTGCGGCAGGCCACTGCTGAGCCGTGCCTCTGCAGGAGACACTCAAACACTCACAGGCAGTCTATCCTGCAGTATATCCTTATCTGTTCTATCTTATAGCTTACCCAGGGAGACTACAGGCAGTGTAATGAAAGTATCTCTTAGTATCTCTCAGTGAAGGTGAGTGCTGACACTAACTTGACCCTGCATCCCCTAGTCGTGCCCTTACTAGGTTGGGGCCAAGTATAACAGAGATACTGAGGGAGATCTGGAGAGGTCTGGGAGCCTGTTCACAGCTGTGGGGTTGCAAATCAGGGAAGTCCTGAAGCAGTCTTATAGCATCTGAAGCTCCAAGTAGGTTCCCCCAGGATCAGGAACAAAACTGACGTGGAACAATAGGTCATCTTGGAAGTGGAGGATGCCACATGAGGAAGCTGGGGACTCCTTGGTTGCCATGTTGTTTTATTAGCTCTGCTGCTGCTGCTGAGTCACTTTAGTCGTGTCTGACTCTGTGCGACCCCAGAGACGGCAGCCCACCAGGCTCCACTGTCCCTGGGATTCTCCAGGCAAGAACACTGGAGTGGGTTGCCATTTCCTTCTCCAATGCATGAAAGTGAAAAGTGAAAGTGAAGTCGCTCAGTCATGTCTGACTCTTAGCGACCCCATGGACTGCAACCCACCAAACTCCTCCGTCCATGGGATTTTCCAGGCAAGAGTACTGGAGTGGGGTGCCATTGCCTTCTCCATTTATTAGCTCTACTCTCAGACTAAGACCTGGGTATCAGCTGGAGAGGCTGAAACTAACAGCTATGAAGAACCATACCCTATTCAGGTTACAGTCACTGCCCATGACATGCAGTCTCCACTTGAAGGGCAAAAAGAGAGATTCGATTTTTTTTAATTCTTGTTTAAATTTTATTTTTAATTGAAGGATAATTACTTTACAATACTGCATTGGTTTCTGCCATACATCAACATGAATCAGCCATAGGTATACCTATGTCCCCTCCCTCCTGATCCTCCACCCCATCCCACCCCTCTAGGTTGTTACAGAGCCTGGGTTTGAGTTCCCTCAGTCATGCAGCAAATTCCCATTGGCTATCTATTTTGCATATGGTAGTAGATATTTTGGAGAAGGCAATGGCACCCCACTCCAGTACTCTTGCCTGGAAAATCCCATGGACAGAGGAGCCTGGTGGGCTGCAGTCCATGGGGTCTCTAGGAGTCGGACACGACTGAGCGACTTCACTTTCACTTTTCACTTTCATGCATTGGAGAAGGAAATGGCAACCCACTCCAGTGTTCTTGCCTGGAGAATCCCAGGGACAGGGGAGCCTGGTGGGCTGCTGCCTATGGGGTCACACAGAGTCGGACACGACTGAAGTGACTTAGCAGCAGCAGCAGCAGTATATATTTCCATGTTACTCTTTCCAAAAAATCCTACCTACTATGTGAATTCCCTAGAGATCTAGTGGTGAGGACCTTGCTCTTTCACTGTTAAGAGTAAGATCCCACAAGCCGCATGGTGCATCCCCCACCCCTCAAAAAAATCCTGCCTACCACAAACCAGTCATTGGGATTGCTACATTTTAACAATAATGAATGATTTGAAGTTTAACAGAATTTTGATAAAAGACATTCTTCTGTTTTGAAAAATCTGTATCCAACAGATAAGAGAGGTAAGTCAGTTTTCTTATACATTTACCATGAATTTTATAAATATCTAATCATGGTGAATGTCCAGATGAATGTTCTTTAGTATAGTCTTATTTGAACC
This sequence comes from Oryx dammah, assembly GCF_014754425.2. Classification (NCBI taxonomy): domain Eukaryota; kingdom Metazoa; phylum Chordata; class Mammalia; order Artiodactyla; family Bovidae; genus Oryx; species Oryx dammah. The sequence continues at coordinate 17,665,184 of NW_024070208.1, forward strand.
AAGAAAGAACAAATATTGCCAGAACTATAGCTATAACTGAAGTCAGAAAAAAGATCTAATTCAGTGTTCTCACTTTACAAACAAAGAAATGTTGATTCACAAAGCTACTAGAGCCTAAATAGTTCCTCTCCAGATTATTGGGCATTCAAATTCATCCAGAGAACCAATAAAGTGAAATTTTATTTTAAAATTTCCTTCTGCTCAGGGTCATTTATTTCAAATTTCATGCCAGAGCTTAACTATAATAATGGTATTATTTTTCTGACCATTTCAATTATTATCTTTAAATTAGTTGTTTGTTAACTTTCCTTGAGGCATGAAGCTTCACTATTTAAAAGCTCAAAGAATCACTAAGTAACTAAAACACTGATGCCCTGTTCAAAGATGGTATTCTTGTTTCACATTGCAATTTATTTTTCTTTTATGATTCAAGGTTTTTTGTATTCATAACACCAAATAAATTTCATTTTGGAAAAAACATTACTTTGAAATGGTAGCATCATAAAATAAAAATTAAATGTGTAAGTACATCTACTCAACTTCAACTTCTTTCTAAGTGATCATTTCCTTGGGTCCTTAACTTCTAGCATAATGTGCAGACCTCAAGAGTTCACTAAAGGGACATCCCTGGTGATCCAATGATTAAGAATCTGCCTGCCAATGCAGGGGACATAGGTTTGATCCCTGGTCCAGGATGATTCCACATGTTATGGGGCAACTAAGTCCATGCGTCACAGTTACTAAGCCTGTGCTCTAGAGTCTGAGAACTGCAATGGCTGAAACCTATGCACCCTAGATCCCATGCTGTGCAACAAGAGAAATCACCACAATGAGAAGCCTGTGCACTGCAACAAAGGGTAGCCCCAGTTTGCCCTAATTAGAGGACATCCACGCGCAACAAAGAAGACCCAGTGCAGCCTAAATAGATAAATAAATACATTTTTAAAGAGTTCACTTAAAAAATAATAATAATATTTACAATGATAGTTTTAGTTCTCCCAACATTAACTTCTAATGCACCCCATTCCAGTACTCTTGCCTGGAAAATCCCATGGATGGAGGAGCCTGGTAGGCTGCAGTCCATGGGGTCACGAAGAGTCGGACACGACTGAGCAACTTCACTTTCACTTTTCACTTTCATGCATTGGAGAAGGAAATGGCAACCCACTCCAGTGTTCTTGCCTGGAGAATCCCAGGGACGGTGGAGACTGGTGGGTGCCGTCTCTGGGGTCGCACAGAGTCAGACAAGACTGAAGTGACTTAGCAGCAGCAGCAGGCCATGTCCACTTTCTAGCATCCATGAATCCAGCTATTTCTCACCACCTTGGCCCAGTCCATTGTCATCTCTCACTGGAATAAGTGCAGTAGTCTCCCTGGTGAGGTCCTTTGTTCCTTATTATTTCTTCTCAACACAGTTGACAGAGTTATACCGTGAAACGTGTTCAGTCCTGCCCTTCTCAGCCCAAACCTTCCCACAGCTTCTCGTTTCCTTCAGAGGGAAAAAGAGGAAGGCTTACAGTGGCCCCGAGCCCTATGCTATCTGCCTGCTCACTACCCCTTTGCCTCACTTCCTACTCGTCTCTCCTGTCTTACTTGGCTTCAGCCATAGCGACCTTCTTACTGTTCTTCTAATACACCAGCTGTCCTTCTACGTGGAGTGGTTTTTTTTTTTTTTTTTACCTCAGTTGTTATCTCTACTTGAAATATTCCTCTCCCAAATACCCACATGCCTTCCTTTCTCACCTCCTTCAAATCTCTGTGCAAATATTATCTAGAAGAAGGCTTCCCTGACACTTTAAAATTCCATCACACTCAGCCCTCCCTGCTTTATTTTTCTCCACAGCAATTATCACATTCCAACACAATGTGTATTTTATTAACTATCTCCTCTCACTAGAAAGTAAGATCCCAGAATGAAAGGACTTTTGTGAGTTAGTTCACTGTTGTACAGGGCCTAGAACAGTGTTGTTCACACAGTAGATTTTCATCATATCGTTGGATGAGTTCATCTTGAGTGGTTTATAAAATAACTAAGTTTAAAAATAATAAAGATGTCAAAAATTAAAACCAAGAACTAATTACTATGAAAAGAGGAGAAAATTTTTAAATCTAACAGATGTCTTAGAAATAAAAGCTATAGTCTTGGAAGTTAAATACTTAATGATTAGATAAACTAACTGTTTAGACACAGCCAGAGATATAATTCAAAAACTGGAAAATTCACTCGAGGAAGCAGAAGAGAAGATTAAGAGACAGCAAATAGCTAAGTTAAGAAACATGGAGGAGAGAATGTGAAGGTGGTAAAAAATGTCTGTAAGAGTTCCAGAAATGAGAAAGTAAGAAGTAGAAGAGAAATTCAAAAATGATATTTGCTCATATTCCGTAATTAATGAAAAGTAAGAGTTCCTGAGGTTTTCCCAGGTGGCACTAGTGGTAAAGAACCTGTCTGCCAATGCAGGAAACATAAGAGACAGGGGTTCGATCCCTGGGTCAGGAAGACACACTGGAGAAGGGCATAGCAACCCACTCCAGTATTCTTGCCTGGGAAATCCCATGGACAGAGGAACCTGGAGGGCTATAGTCCATGGGGTCACAGAGAGTGGGACACAATTATGACTACTCACACAAGCTCGGAGAAGAGTTCATGAATCCTAAACAAAACAAATTCTTGTCTATACACAAAAATGAAAGAAAAATGGTAAATTATCAACAACTGGTGGAAATATATAAAATAAGAGGGAATCGACCAGATTACTTGCAAAGGAACAACTATTAAATTAATACAGACAAGTGCTCTGTTTCCTTCATCCATCCTTCTTTCTAGAAGTAACTGCTATATGGTAGCCAAAATAATAATAATAATAATAATAACATCAAATCAATAAAAGAACAATGTGAAAAAGAACAAGCATATTTTGAAGAGAACCAAAGGGAACTTTTAGATATGAAAAATATAACCACTAAAAATGTGTAAATTAATCAGATTATTCACTACTGATGAAGGGAGATTTCATTGGCAATTATCTCTTGAGGTTAAGATTTGAAGGCTTTTAATTTTTTTCCTAATTCTTTTAGTATCATTGGAATTTATTAATATGTATAATTAGCTACAATTAGTATATCTTGTTTCAATATAGTAAGTAAACTACTTCAAATATTCTGGAAACAGTGAAAAGGAATTTGTTATTTGAATATGTGTGTGTCTCTGATTACTGCTCAAGTTTGCATTAGTCAGGATAGACTGCTGCCGCCCCCGTGCTGTGCTCGGTCATGTCCGGCCCCTTGAATTGACACCTGCCAGGCTCCTCTGTCCGTGAAATTTTCTAGGCAAGAATACTGGCAGGCTTAAAACAATAGAACCTTAATTCTTGCTTAAATAGATCCTCAGCATAAGTTGGCTTAGGGCTCTCATTTGAGATCCAGGTCAAGAAAACCATTCTCTCTGGAATATTGCCAGTAGGCAGAAATAAAGGGTTTAGAGAATCAGCTCTGGCTGTTAATGGTAATTCCCTCTACAAATGATGGACATAATTCCACTCACATTTCATTGGTCAAAACAAGATACAACCCAGCCCAACATACAATCCTACCTTATACCTGGAAGTAGAAATAAAAACTTTAGTGTAAAATGTTAATGGCTACTACAGATTTAAACATTTTTTCATGCTTTCTGTATTTGCATTTCTTCCCAAGTGGACTCTTTTTAGTTCCTTGTCAGTATATTAAGATATTTAGAATTTCAGCAACACTTAGTTCATTCTTACAATACTGGAGCCCTTGAGAAGCATACCTCTAGACACAGTCCACAGTCACCCTAAAATAGCTCTCTTTCACCCTAAATTGGGGACTCTTTTTACTGACTTAAATGTCTTCTTTCCTTTTTTGTAGCCCAGTGAAAAGGTCCAACAAAAGCATCTTTTTCTTCTCTTGCCTCTATATAGACAATTCATATAACCCTTCCTCATAACTTCTGTACCTAATTCCTCTAAAAGCCCCAAGTTTCCTCATTAACTCCATGACTCCCCATCTGCTACATCCATCCCAATCCCAGACCAGCAGCTCATCTTGGTGACCAGATCAGGTCCTACTCTCAACCCACATATGTTAGAAAAAGGCCCCTTGACAGACACCCATGAGGTGTTTTGTACAGCAATGACCAACATCAGGAGGACTATGCCCAGGGTCCACTGAGTCCTGGCTTCATTCTTGCATCTCTGTAACCCTAATTTTGCTGAAGCAATAGAACCAACAAATTCGTAATACAACATAACATTTCCTTTATTTTCTGTCCTGTGCTCAGCAGCCCAGTCGTGTTCAACTCTTTGTGACTGCAAGGACTATAGCCGGCCAGGCTCCTCTGTCCATGGGATTTCTCAGGCAGGAATACTAGAGTGGGTTGCCTTTTCCTAGGAATGGAACTCGTGTCTCTTGCATCTACTTGCTTTGGCAGGTAGATTCCTTACCACTAGTGCCACCCGGGAAGTGCCTTTATTTTCTGAGTATTTTCCAAATGCCCTAAAAATGCCATGTGTTGGCCTGTAGCTAGTAGTCAATAAAATAAATCAGAATCAAATAAGGGGAAGAACCTCATACACAGAGTTCATGGTACCTAGGAAATAGTCTACCTAGATTTTTAACTTACTATTCCCAACAAAAGTCTAATACTTTTGGGAATTCAGAGCAATCATCAGAGAGAAAAAGAAAATGAGAACTTCAATACTTCAAGCATATATTCTGCAAATATTCTGAAGTTCATCTAGCTTAACTTTTGGCTAATTGATGCTATTTTGATGAACATTAAAAGTGTTGTACAGTTTATGTAATTAAAGCAAAAACTATCACCTGTGTGAGAGGAGTTGCAGGTGGGAAGAATTAATCTGCTAAGTAAAGCGCTTGCTTAGTAGTAGAATATAAACCTTTCATTACAGTTTGCTCTCATATCTATGATTCAGCGACTTGGAAATTTTGTGAGAAAATTTTAAAAGAATGTAGAATATCCTGATCTCTACATGGTTTCTTTTCATTCTTTTAGAACTTTATAAGTGGATGCACATTTATCCAGGTATTAGCTATTGAAGCAAAGGGAGGATTGCATATGTTCAAAATTATCCCTTAAAAAATTCTTTGTCTTCCTGGCAAAGAGGTTGAAGACTTGATATTGGAAGAAGAAATTGAAGAAGAATTTTACCAGCATTTTTTACAGCTTAGGGAGCACATCTTGGGGAAGTAACACTTTAAAGTCATTGCCCTTTAAAGAATTTAACCGAGGACACAGCATCTTTTGGCCTCCTAAACTGGTATTTCTATTTCTTGAAACTTTTATTCCCTTGATTGAGTGGATTTTGTTGAATTCACATAAGTTTAAGATTCCTATGTTGCAACTCTACTATAGATGCTCTAAAAGACTTATTAGGGTAACTATAGGCAATGCTAAAAACTATTATTTATTTAACCTATAAAATTGTATTTTAAACAAGCATAGGAAAGCCTACAAATTAGAAATGAAATCAAGTTGAAGATCTATAAAATCATGATATTTTATTTCACACTTGATTGATTGATTAAAGTTCCAACTTTCTGAAAGAATATAGCATTTCTGCTTTCAAAAGCAGTCAGTGGGAAGATTAATAGGAGCACATAAAAGATACTTAAATAAAATTGACTGAAATTTATACAAACCAAATACTTAAAAGTATCAAGAGTTATACTTCAGCCAAAATGTTGTTCCATATTTCTGTATTTTTAAGGCCTGGCCTTATCAAGAGTAGTGAAGCTAAGAATATTCTCAATATTTTTCTAAGTTCTCTTTGCCACAAAATGATTCTGGGCTGCATAATTCCTCTATGATATGATTGTTGACAGGCCTTCTGTGGGTACAACAATCACTCCTACTGAAATCTGTCTACATTTTTGAGTAAGAAAAACTTTCAAAATAATCCCTACAGTATTATAATTACTTGGTTTTTCTGAGAAAATTTTGAAATAAAGACTGAGAAAATAAAGACAAAACATTATTTACTATACTTTTACTATATATGTACTATATTTTAGTTACTATATTTTCTAAATTTGATACACCAGGATTAGCAAGGTTAATACTAAAGTAGAGAAAATCCTAAGTGGGATATTATTTTCTCATCAGTTACTCCTCAAAAAATAAGTACTCAAATCTAAGAGGGAAATACTCATTCTAAATATGTTACTTTATTTTTCTGCCTCAGTGGAGGAAATAATTGTAGTATCAGTTCAGTTCAGTCACTCAGTCATGTCCGACTCTTTGCGACCCCATGAATCACAGCACACCAGGCCTCCCTGTCCATCACCAACTCCCAGAGTTCACTCAGACTCACGTCCATCGAGTCAGTGATGCCATCCAGCCATCTCATCCTCTGTCGTCCCCTTCTCCTCCTGCCCCCAATCCCTCCCAGCATCAGAGTCTTTTCCAATGAGTCAATTCCTCACATGAGGTGGCCAAAGTAATGGAGTTTCAGCTTTCGCATCATTCCTTCCAAAGAACACCCAGGGTTGATCTCCTTTAGAATGGACTGGTTGGATCTCCTTGCAGTCCAAGGGACTCTCAAGAGTCTTCTCCAACACCACAGTTCAAAAGCATCAATTCTTCGGCGCTCAGCCTTCTTCACAGTCCAACTCTCACATCCATACGTGACCACAGGAAAAACCATAGCCTTGACTAGACGGACCTTAGTTGTTAAAGTAATGTCTCTGCTTTTCAATATGCTATCTAGGTTGGTCATAACTTTCCTTCCAAGGAGTAAGTGTCTTTTTTATTTTTTTATTTTTTTTATTTTTACTTTATTTTACTTTACAGTACTATATTGGTTTTGCCATACATTGACATGAATCCGCCACTGGTGTACACGAGTTCCCAATCCTGAACCCCCCTCCCACCTTCCACCCCATATGATATGGAGTAAATGTCTTTTAATTTGATGGCTGCAATCACCATCTGCAGTGATTTCGGAGCCCCCAAAAACAAAGTCTGACACTGTTTTCACTGTTTCCCCATCTATTTGCCATGAAGTGATGGGACCAGATGCCATGATCTTCATTTTCTGAATGTTGAGCTTTAAGCCACCTTTTTCACTTTCATCAAGAGGCTTTTTAGTTCCTCTTCACTTTCTGCCATAAGAGTGGTGTCACCTGCATATCTGAGATTATTGATATTTCCCCCGGCAATCTTGATTCCAGCTTGTGCTTCTTCCAGCCCAGCGTTTCTCATGATGTACGCTGCATATAATAGCATAGGTGTATTCAAGGCATTTTTCCTTGTATATGTAATACATTGCAGAAGGTTGGGGTCATTCTGAAATGACTTTGAAAATCAATTCTCACAGGGTGCTCAGGGCTGCTGCACTGGGATGACCCTGAGGGATGGGATGGGGAGGGAGGTGGGTGTGGGGTTCAGGATGGGGAACACATGTACATGCATGGCTGATTCACTGAGTATTGACCAGCATTGGGTATAATGTGTAAAAAATTCTCCAAGGCTTGGAAAAGAAGTACCTAAAGTTATTACAGGTCACAATATTCAGTGTTCACACAGGGCTAAGAATAGTACTTATATCCAATAGCTAGACTGGAAAAACCTCATTATAAAGGGTTTTACCTCAGTAATGAGAAATATTTACCCCTGGACTGAGGACAGCTCCATCCTGCGTAACAAATCTTAAAAGCAAGAGCTGAAAGAGTCAGAAAGATTCCAAGTAGCTGAACTGCATCCATTAGCAAAGCTAAAGATGTTCAAAGTACAATGTTTTGTTTTCCATTTATAGGAATATAAAAACATTCTTTAAGCATCAAGGTAAAATTCACAACATATGACATCCAATCAAAGATTGGCAGGTATCCAAAGAGAGTAAAATGCAATCCCTAATGAGGAGAAAAATAAGTTAACCAAAAATGAACAAAATATTTTTAAGATACCCAAGACAAATTTCTAAAAGTAAAAATTACAATGTAGGAGAAAAAAAATAACATTGGAAAGGATTCATAACCAATTACACACTGTAGAAGAAAAGATCAGTGAACTTGAAGACTTGGCAATAGAAACTACCCAAAATGAGAGAAAGAAAAATTTTTTAAATAAACCATCAGGAAGCTGTGAAATTATTAATACTCCAAACAACCTAATATATTAGTAGCTAAAGTCTCTTGGAAGGGAGAGACAAACAATATTTGAAAATTAGCAGATAAATATTTCCTAATTTATTAATAACTGTAAAGCCACATATCTAAGGAATTCAATAAATTCCAATCTCAAGAAACATTAAGAAAACTAAAGCATGGCACAGCAGAAGCACGTTGCTCAAAAACAGCAATAAAGAAAAATCTTAGAAGCAACCAGAGAAAAAAGACATGCTACCTACAGGAAAAAACAAAAGAAACCCAGAAGATCTCTTTTAAGAAACAAAGCAAGCAAAATAAGAGTAGAGCAACATCTTTAAAATACTGAGGAAACAGCTATCAATCTGCAATGCTATCCCCAGAATTAATGAAATATACCAAACAACAGAACCATGAACAAAAACCACATGATTATCTCAAAAGATACAAAAAAAAAAAAATCGACAAAATGCAATGCCCGTTCATACAACTCTCAACAAGCTAGGTATTGGAATTTGAGAAGGAAACTTCCCCAACTTGATAAAAAGGAGTCTGCAAGTAACCTATAACCAACATCAAACTTAACAGTGAAAGACTGAGTGCTTTACCTCTAAGATAAGGAAAAGACAAGGATATCTAGTCTTAACATTTGCCTTATACATTGAAGTGCTCCTGTGATGGGTGCGTATATATTTACAATGTTATATCTTCTACTTGGATTGATCCCTTGATTATTATGTACTGTCCTTCTTTGTCTCTTGTAATTGTCTTTATTTTAAAGTCTATTTTCTCTGAAGACTATTGGTACTCCAGCTTTCTTTTGATTTCCATTTGCATAGAATACCTTTCTCCATCCCCTCACTTTCAGTCTATATGCGTCTCTAGATCTGAAGTGGGTCTCCTGTGGATAAGGTATAAAAGGGTCTTATTTTTGTATCTATTCAGCTAGTCTATGTTTTTTGGCTGGAGTATTTACTCCATTTACATTTAAGGTAATTATTGATATGTGTGTTCTTATTGCCATTTTGTCATTTTGGACTTGTTTTTGTAGGTTATTTTTAAACCAATTATCCCTGAATTTAAAAAGTAAACACTATTTTGTATGTCACTAAGGTTTGTTTTCCCAGTTGAAATTTACTTTGAGCAAGCAAAGTACATTCTTTCAAAATAATCTCCTTAGATACAGAAATAAATTTCTAATTATCCCTTTTGTTTAGGGATAACACAGGTAGCATGCTTGAAATATATCATCCTTGGAAACAATGTTCAAATATATGCTCATTCTTAAAGTAATTATTTTTGCTTCAGCAGTCTTCACTTGGAGTACAACAAGAAAAGTACTTAACAAGATCAGTGATATGACTTACTCTCAATTAGCTGAAACTGTCATACATGGCTCAACAAGATTCCACATAGTTTAATTAGACTACTGATCCAGAAGCACAGTGAAAGTGAAAACCGCAGTGTGAAATTTGCCAAATGTACTCCCCTGAAGGACCAACTGGCCCCTCCAGGAGAAAGGAGCTGCTTTCACTCAATGGAACTGTACTAGATTATTCTGGAAGGATGTCAGAAAGTCCTAGATCACATTGCCAACATGAATAAATAAACAACATATAATCCACCTGTATGAGCAAACTTAGGAAAAACATCCCTTTTTATAATTCAAATAAAAGCCTATCCCAATAGCATTGACAGCATCCAGCATTCTGGCCGTGTGTGTCCAGAGGCTTCATGTATTTATCTATCCCAGGAGAGAGAGGGTGGTCTGGAAGGAAGAACCTGAAACAGTGGAGGAAACCTTAGCCTTGAAGTCAGAGCACTTACATAAGGTATAAAAACTTAGGAAGATCACATATTCCACTGAAGCCTCTATTTTCTCATCTGCAAAATGGGAAGAATGGTCTTTGTCCTGCATACAACATAAGAAAGTTTTCAACTGAAACAAGTGAAATGGAGTGTGTAGACATGCAAAATGTAAGACAACAGAAAGATCTTTATTATTCGTTGTTAAATAGCTATCTTCCCTTAAAATGTAATTTTTTTAAGGAATAGACTACTATTTCTGATTTGTTTAGGCTGTACACCCAGGCCTGGGAAAGTGCATGGAATAATACTTGTGACATCTTACATTTGCACAGCACTATGTTCTAGGCTAACATGCATTATTATAATTCCTACCAACTACACCTTGAGGTAGATAATATTATTAATACCATTTAGGAGAAAACTGAGGCACCAAGAGTTCAAGAACAGGTTAATAAGTATGTATTTGGAGCACCTACAAGGTGGCAAGCACAGAGGCAGACCCAGGGGATGTCAAGAGTGGCACGTTACCTACTTTGGAGAAGATTCTAGGCTGGTAGTCTCTAGTGGATTTAAAAAGAAAGTGTTTGAGGATCTTCCTCAGCAAAGGGGCTATGGCTTTTCTAGTCATAGTTCCCAGCACAGGAAAAATGGAGTCTGGGTTCAAAAAAGGACTTGTTGAAGCAGAAGGACCCACACCTAACAACATGAAATCTGAGGGCAAACTGGAGGAAAAGATGGATAGAGAAAAGTGAAAATGGATGGCAGGAAAGGGAAAGAGGTGAGGCAGTAAAGAGGATATACCAGTGGTTTATTTTAGATGAAGGGAGGCATACATGGAGAGAGGAGACTCAGCTCCTTTCCTCCATGGAAATGAGGTCTACCAACCGCAAGAGCCAATGGTATTTTGCCAAAAGTTTTCACTTTCATCTCAGGTTCAAAGGATTTGTTAACAAAATAAGCCACTCATTATATACAAATAAATAACGCATTTATTTATTAGAGAATTATCTAGCTTACTTTCAACATACTAATATTAAGAGAAAAGAGAAATAGAAAGAGCAGAGAATGCATCACCAAATTGGGTTTCAAGCAACACCCAGACTCAAACAGAGCTGGAAAGTCTCCTGTCACAGCACATCTGGAGTCCTAATTGGCAAAGGGCCCCAGGCAGCACGTCCACTCCATGAGTGAGACTTCAAAGATTGCAATTCCAAGTTCCTGCTTATAATCCCAGGAGGCAAACGGATAGCATCATCAATCTGTGAGCAAATTGCAGCTCTGGTTTCATGTTAATGCTGTTTTGTTCTGTAAATCTTGGAATGTTGTTAGGTCCTGGGAGTGGTTGGCCAGACCTCCTCCAGGGGCTCAACAATCTCAAGATTCCTCCCCCATCTTATCTCAGTAAGTCAGTTCAGTTGCTCAGTCATGTCCAACTCTTTGCGACCCCATGAATCACAGCACGCCAGGCCTCCCTGTCCATCACCAATTCCCAGAGTTCCATCAAACTCACGTCCATCGAGTCGGTGATGCCATCCAACCGTCTCATTCTCTATCATCCCCTTTTCCTCCTGCCCCCAATCCCTCCCCGCATCAGAGTCTTTTCCAATGAGTCAACTCTTTACATGAGGTGGCCAAAGTACTGGAGTTTCAGCTTTAGCATCAGTCCTTCCAAAGAACACCCAGGACTGATCTTTAGAATGGACTGTTTCAATCTTCTTGCAGTCCAAGGGACTCTCAAGAGTCTTCTCCAACACCACAGTTCAAAAGCATCAATTCTTCGGCGCTCACCTTTCTTCACAGTCCAACTTTCACATCCATACATGACTACTGGAAAAACCATAGGCTTGACTAGACAGACCTTTGTTGGCAAAGTAATGTCTCTGCTTTTTAATATGCTATCTAGGTTGGTCATAACTTTCCTTCCAAGGAGTAAGCGTCTTTTCATTTCATGGCTGTGATCACCATCTGCAGTGATTTTGGAGCCCAAAAAAATAAAGTCTGACACTGTTTCCACTGGTTCCCCATCTATTTCCCATGAAGTCATGGGACCAGATGCCATGATCTTTGTTTTCTGAATGTTGAGCTTTAAGCCAACTTTTTCACTCTCCTCTTTCACTTTCAGCAAGAGGCTTTTGAGTTCCTCTTCACTTCTGCCATAAGGGTGGTGTCATCTGCATATCTGAGGTTACTGATATTTCTCCCGGGAATCTTGATTCCAGCTTGTGCTTCTTCCAGCCCAGCGTTTCTCATGATGTACTCTGCATATAAGTTAAATAAGCAGGGTGACAATATACAGCCCTGACGTACTCCTTTTCCTATTTGGAACCACTCTGTTGTTCCATGTCCAGTTCTAACTGTTGCTTCCTGGCCTGCATACAGATTTCTCAAGAGGCAGGTCAGGTGGTCTGGTATTCCCATCTCTTTCAGAATTTTCCCCAGTTTATTGTGATCCACACAGTCAAAGGCTTTGGCATAGTCAATAAAGCAGAAATAGATGTTTTTTCTGGAACTCTCTTGCTTTTTCCATGATCCAGCAGATGTTGGCAATTTCATCGCTGGTTCCTCTGCATTTCCTAAAACCAGCTTGAACATCTGGAAGTTCATGGTTCACATATTGCTGAAGCCTGGCTTGAAGAATTTTGAGCATTACTTTACTAGAGTGTGAGATGAGTGCAATTGTGCAGTAGTTTGAGCATTCTTTGGCATTGCCTTTCTTTGGGATTGGAATGAAAACTGACCTTTTCCAGTCCTGTGGCCACTGCTGAGTTTTCCAAATTTGCTGGCATATTGAGTGCAGAACTTTCACAGCGTCATCTTTCAGGATTTGAAATAGCTTCACTGGAATTCCATCACCTCCACTAGCTTTGTTCATAGTAATGCTTTCTAAGGCCCACTTGACTTCACATTCCAGGATGTCTGGCTCTAGGTGGGTGATCACACCATCATGATTATCTTGGTCATGAAGATCTTTTTCATACAGTTCTTCTGTGTATTCTTGCCACCTCTTAATATCTTCTGCTTGTGTTAGGTCCAGACCATTTCTGTCCTTTATTGAGCCCATCTTTGCATGAAATGTTCCCTTGGTATCTCTAATTTTTTTGAAGAGATCTCTAGTCTTTCGCATTCTGTCGTTTTCCTCTTTTTCTTTGCATTGATCACTGAAGAAGGCTGTCTTATCTCTCCTTGCTATTCTTTGGAACTCTGCATTCAGATGCTTATATATTTCCTTTTATCCTTTGCTTTTCACTTCTCTTCTTTTCACAGCTATTTGTAAGGCCTCCTCAGACAGCCATTTTGCTTTTTTGGATTTCTTTTCCATGGGGATGGTCTTGATCCCTGTCTCCTGTACAATGTCACAAACCTCCATCCATAGATCATCAGGCACTCTGTCTATCAGATCTAGTCCCTTAAATCTATTTCTCACTTTCACTGTATAATCAGAAGGGATTTGATTTAGGTCATACCTGAATGGTCTAGTGGTTTTCCCTACTTTCTTCAATTTGAGTCTGAATTTGGCAATAAGGAGCTCATGATCTGAGCCACAGGCAGCTCCCAGTCTTGTTTTTGCTGACTGTATGGTGCTGCAAATCTTGCACTCGCAGCAGGCAGTCACTCCCAGTCACTCCCAGTCAGAGCAGCGTCCTGGCAGGTTAGAAGCAAGGTCAGAGGCCTGCATTGCTTTGTCTCTGAAGCTTAAAACAAGACTACTTAATTTCCCTAACAAATGGGCTACTAGGACTGGAGAGAAGTGTGTCCTTGATACTCAGGAACTAGGATGAGATAAATGATGCTTTGGAGTTCAGGGAAGGTGTTCAGATTTTTTCAGGACTGCTCCAAAGAAAGGGGGTCATTATGAGTGACAAGAATTTTCCACACACAAGTACACACACAGACACATACATATACACACACATGTACACAACATGCCGGCACTAGCAGTATGATTTCGGTGACGGAAAAGTGATGAGGGAACTGATGTAACATTATGTTTAATGATGTCTAGACTCTAACCGTCTTTGTATGTAGTCTGCTTACTGAGCATCAAATAGTTTGTGATCTCCCCTTGGCCAAAATTCCAGAAGCCTATACGATGAAGCACTGAGGTGCAGCTTGCTGCAGAGGTGCCAGTAGTAGGAACAAGAGCAATAAATGGTGGATTGCTATAGGCCAGGGCTATTTTGTCCTGGGGCTGAGGAGCCAGGATGTAACTGCTGTGGTAAATGTTAGGGATTTAACTAAATGAATCAAGAGAAAGAGGAGACTTTCTATTTCTTGTAGCCATGGGGAATCAATAGTGGGGAAATGACAGAATCCACGTTTTGGTTTTGTTTCATTTTTTAGAAAGAACACAACATAGAAGACACATTTCCAGATCTATGCAGTTCAGTTCTAAAAGATTTTTTACAGGTTTTCTTTTAATCCTTTTCTATTTTCTCTAATTCCACAGAGAATTGGTGCTTATTCCAAATCCATGTGCTCAGAGTTATTCCCAAAGGTGTGTTATATAAGTGCCAATGATAAACTCCAAAGACTGTAATGATCTCAGGCATTTGAAGTTACTGAGAGATGCTTAATAGAAACATCAAAAAATAAGTTGCATCTCCTGCAGCTCACAAGCAATACATCCTCATTATGGAGGAGGGAAAAAACCTAACACCTGCATGATCAGCAGGAAAGAAGAAATCACAAACTGCACTTAGCTGAGACAGAGCAAGTGATTACCCTGCATATTAACCCTAGAATTCACACACTGAAGATGTTCATCTGAGCTTGATGATGTGATAATAAATTAGAGCTGTCTTCACTATTTTTTATTTTCTTTTCTGTAAGACAATCTCCTTTCTGGAAAGAAAGAGCCAGCACATACAAAACAATCACTCTTTAGAAATCACCAGTGTCTTTCTCATCACTGCTAAATCCAATCAATTTTTCCTTATCCTCACTTTTACAGAGCTCACTGAACACAGCTGGCCATATTCTCCTGCAAAGTGATCCTTTCATAGGCACCCTCCCCATTCTCCTTCTCCGACACTTTGATAAGTTATTATTTTTATTACCACTTATAAAGACCTCTCTTCCCATACCTTATCATCTTGTCTTCAGCCCTTCGTATTCTTGATCTAAACTCTTCATGCCCAAAACTACAGTGTGGTTGTTGCCAGAACACCATGAACACAAGTCCCCATGCCTTTGCTTATGTGTCCTATTTTGCTGGAAACACCCTTTCTTCCCCACTCTTTTCTGTCTGTAGAAACCTCTTCCTTCAATGCCCAGGTCAATTGTTACCTCCCTGGTGAAGCGTTCTGCAAACGACTCTCAGTTAGCATTTCTTGTATAACACACCATTCCAAAATTCAGTGGCTTAAAACAACAATCATGTATTTATCTCATAATTTTATGGGCTGCCAATTTAAGCTGGGCTCAACTCTTCTGGTCCATGTGGTCTTAGCTGGGTTTCCCTGCATGTCTGTGCTTAGCTGTCAGTGGGGA
Organism: Oryx dammah; assembly: GCF_014754425.2. Taxonomy (NCBI): domain Eukaryota; kingdom Metazoa; phylum Chordata; class Mammalia; order Artiodactyla; family Bovidae; genus Oryx; species Oryx dammah. The sequence continues at coordinate 17,680,607 of NW_024070208.1, forward strand.
CATGAAGGGGATCCTTAGCCAGAGAGCTTGCCTCTGCTCCATGCTGTGCCTCATGCCCCAGGAAGCTCTCCTGGGCTTGTTCACGTGGTGGCAACAAGGGTTTCAGAAACAAGAGCAGAGTGCATGATGGCACAGAACTGATACATTGTCATGGCTGATGTGGTCCTACTGGCCAAAGCAAGTCACATGATCAGCCCAAGTTCAAGGAGTGGGAAAGGAGACTCCACTTCTACAAGGGAGACTTACAAGGTCATGGACCCAGGGAGGGGATACATTTTGAACCACTTTTGCAACATACCACATCTACTTCTACAAAGGGGGGACTAGTAATATGCTGTGTTCTCACTGCAATATTGTTCAGACTCCAAGCATAGCATTATCTTAGTATACATGTGTACCTGCTAAGTCACTTCAGTCTTGTCCAACTCTTTGCAACCCTGTGGACTGTAACCCACCAGGCTCCTCTGTCCATGAGATTCTCCAGGCAAGAATACTGGAGCGGGTTGTCATGCCCTCCTCCAGGGGATCTTCCCAACACAGGGACCAAACCTGGGTCTCCTGTGGCTCCTGAACTGCTGAGCCACTGGGGAAGTCCAATTGTATACATACATTTCCCTATAGTTGAAGCTGCTATTTGAAAGCAGGAGTCATGTTTTGCTTCATATATTCATAGTTCCTAGCACAAGGGCTGATGTCTAACAAATGCTCAATGCACTAAATGTTGATTGAGAAGGAATGATTTTATTTATACAAAAGTAGCTTCTATAATTAACTATGCAACATTAGTGCCGGCTAGTTTCTGATCAAAGCTAAAAATCAGTCTCCAAGTTTTACGTCTTAATTTCATGTTCTAGGGTTCCTTGAAGTTTATTGTCTTTGTCTTGACAGTAGAGTTTCTCATATGTAAAAACTTCTGGACCTCTATTAAAGGAAAAATATTCTAGTAGACAATAATGCTGGGATGTGAACTAGTGGTATTATGTTAGTCAATGTGTAAAAGCATAAAATTGGGTAGAATTCTTATAGCTCTTAAACAATTAAAAAGCCAAAACTAATTACACACAAAACTACAAAACTAATACAATTCCAATGGACATTAACACAACACACAATCTTATTTTGTTAAAAATAATTCACAACTCTCAACAAGAATGGGGATTTGTCATGGTCCAGCTTCATTTGAGTTTGTGTGCCTATAGTTGATATCATAGAGGCATGCACTTTTGTCTATAAATTTTGGTGTATCTAAAGCTTATTTTCTCCATTATTTCAGTGACTCAATTTAATTTTTCCTTTTAGCTGTCATCTGCTAGGGCTTCCCAGGTGGCTCAGATGAAAAAGAATCTGCCTGCGAGGCAGGAGACCCAGGTTTGATCTCTGGGTCAGAAAGATCCCCTGGAGAAGAGAATGGCAACCCACTCCAGTGTTCTTGCCTGGAGAATTCCAAGGACAGAGGAGCCTGGAGGGCTAGAGTCCATGAGATTGCAAAGAGTACGACATGACTGAGCAACTAATGCTTTCACTTTCAGGACAGTAGAAACTTAATCTCAGAGTCAATTTAGGGTTTGCCTTGCTTTACCCCAAGTTCACATCAAGGCATATGTATGGTAGGAGAGAGTGTGATTGACCAGCGAAAGTGACTATCTGATCTTCAAATCCTCTGTCCACCGTTATGTTTGTGGAGAAATCCATTGTCAGCACATGCCGGTCATTACGAAGTGTGCCCTCTTTTCTGTACACCAAGTTCCTTCCATCATCCAGACCCCTCTACCATATCTATGCCTGGCTAAGGCACAGGAAGCACCATTTAACTGACAACAACCCTACCTTCCTAGACATTCTCCTCAGCCATAAATCTTTGTGGGTATTGCCACATCCAATAGACTCAAAACCTAGAAGCAAAGTTTAGATTGCCTTCTACTCCTGGGTCCTCCTAATATATATATATAAAGGTTTCCCATCTCCAACATGTTCTGTTTACAGATCAGGATTTAGGATAAAGCACGGTAGGATACCTGTAGCATCTCTGCTGTGAACAGTATAGACAAACAGAATTGGGTGATGTTTTCTAAACCTTCCTGAGTCACAGAGTCATTTGACTTCAGCTTCAGCTGAACTGACTTCACTTCAGCTCACCATGGCATCGTTTGGCTCTCACTTGGTGTGAACACTTCACTTTCAGATTTCATCTGCTTGTTATTCTCTCTATTCACAGAGAGTAGGACACGACTGAGAGACTGAACTGAACTGTTATTCTCTCTACATCACAGTAAACTCAGGCACTGAAATGAACAGAAATATCTGCCATATTTCTACCCAATAATGTAGCATACAAATAATCTAGATTATTTATTTGTTGATTTGGAGGGGTGGTTAGTTTGATACACCATAATAAAAACATATCTGGAAAGTCTTGCTGAGAATTCTCAGATACCCAAGAATGCATCCTTAGGGCTCAGGGACCTGGGAACCCCAGTTTGAAAAACACTGCATTACAACAAATCTCTCTTCTTTTCAATCTATTTTCATGATGTGTGCTTTGTGCTCAGTGGCTCAGTTGTGTCTGACTCTTTGCGACCCCACAGACTATAGCACTCCAGGCTCCTCTGTCTATGGGTTCTCCAGGCCAGAATACTGGAGTGGGTTGCCATTCCCTTCTCCAAGGGATCTTCCCGACTCAGGGATCGAGGCTGGGTCTCCAGTATTGCAGGTGGATTCTTTACCATCTAAGTCACAAAGGAAGCCCTATTTTCATAAGTCTTAACAAATGGTTTTGTATTGATTACCTTTCAGCTCTACTTTCAGATGACGTTATATGGAATATCACAACCAGTAAGATTCCTCCAAATAGCAATGACCTATAAGGTCTGTCTAGTCAAGGCTATGGTTTTTCCAAGGGTCATGTATGGATGTGAGAGTTGGACTGTGAAGAAAGCTGAGCACTGAAGAATTGATGCTTTTGAACTGTGGTGTTGGAGAAGACTCTTGAGAGTCCCTTGGACTGCAAGGAGATCCAACCAGTCCATTCTGAAGGAGATCAGTCCTGGGATTTCTTTGGAAGGAATGATGCTAAAGCTGAAACTCCAGTACTTTGGCCACCTTATGCGAAGAGTTGACTCATTGGAAAAGACTCTGATGCTGGGAGGGATTGGGGGCAGGAGAAGAAGGGGACGACTGAGGATGAGATGGCTGGATGGCATCACCGACTCGATGGATGTGAGTCTGAGTGAACTCCGGGAGTTGGTGATGGATAGGGAGACCTGGCGTGCTGCGATTCATGGGGTCGCAAAGAGTTGGACACAACTGAGTGACTGAACTGAACTGATAGCTTTTTTCTGAGAAAGACCACTAGTGGGTCCCCCAAACCTGTCTGGTGCTCCTGCTTCTTCTCCTTGTCTCTGTCCAGGAAGCTTAATATTTCACTCCTTTTTCCATGTAGTGCAAATTCTAAGTCACTCTAGTCTTCTATCTTCTTTCTAAAATTGGTCCTTAGTTTTTTCAATCCATTTTTTGCCTTCTATCAGCTGCATTTTTTTAGCTCAACTATTACTTTCCAACAATTCAAAATTTTGGTTGAATTGTCTGGAAACACATGGTCAGTATACATCAAGGTGAACTTGAGATTAGCACCTTCTGGTGTATATAAGGGAAAATAGTGCTTTTGGATAAATAAGTAACTTTAATTAAGACTTTGAGAAAAAGCTGAAAAAGTTAGCTAGTGTCCTTAATCTAATTCTTTTCATTAACTAATTAAAGTCTACTCTCCAGAGTTCTGATATGGTATGTAACACATTCTGGGAGTAAAAGAGATTTTTTTTTTCCCCCTTACCTATGTACTCTGAGCACCAGAACCTTGACTAGAGTTATTTGATGGATTCTGCTCTTCCAGAACCAATTGTTATCAATTTTAAAATGAGGGTGTTCTTTAACTTGGTTGTTCATAATGATAAAATACTTACTGACCTCCTACTATGGAATGAGATCGATTTATCCATTTATTTTGAACCAACATTTATCAAGCACCAAGTACATGCTTGATAATTATTCCTAAGTATTAAGGCAATGAAGCTTCAAATATTGACAAAAGTGCCCATGGAGTATAGGAAACAAGTAGACAAGGCAAGAGAGGTGGATGGATTCATTAATTTACTGAACACATACACATGTACCCATCACAGAGTATTTATTAATGCCAGTTGGTATTCAAAACACTTTAAAATATCAAATCAAAAAAGATTCCTAAAAATTTTGTAAGGTAGTTACCATTATTTCTATTTTACCTCGGAAGAAGCTGAAAAGATGAAGGGGTTTATACAGGGTCCCTGGTGGAGGAGGTGGCATCTGAACCCAGAAAATTTAGTTCCACAGAATTTGCTAAACCTGCTGCCTCCAAAATCAACATTCCAAAAGTGTTGATCATGGAAAGAGTTTTATGGGACAAGTCATTTTGAGAAATACTTAATACCCTCTTCTCTCTCTAGGAAATTCTTAACACATTAGTATATTAAGAAGTCCTACCCTCAATCATGGAGAAGATGGAGAGATGGAGAAGCTCTACATAGTCAGCAAAAACAAGACCAGGCGCTGACTGTGGCTCAGATTATGAACTCCTTATTGCCAAATTCAGACTTAAATTGAAGAAAGTGGGGGAAACCGTTAGGCCATTAATGTATGACCTAAATCAAATCCCTATGATTATACAGTGGAAGTGAGAAATAGATTTAAGGGGCTAGATCTGATAGAGTGCTTCATGAACTATGGAGGAGGTTCGTGACATTGTACAGGAAATAGGGATCAAGACCATCCTCAAGAAAAAGAAATGCAAAAAGGCAAAATGGCTGTCAGAGGAGCACTTACAAATAGCTGTGAAAAGAAGAGAAGTGAAAAGCAAAGGAGAAAAGGAAAGATATACCCATTTGAATGCAGAGTTACAAAGAATAGCAAGGAGAGATAAGAAAGCCTTCCTCAGTGATCAATACAAAGAAATAAAGAAAAACAATAGAATGGGAAAGACTAGAGATCTCTTCAAGAAAATTAGAGATACCAAGGGAACATTTCATGCAAAGATGGGCTCGATAAAGGACAGAAATGGTAGGGACCTAACAGAAACAGAAGATATTAAAAAGAAGTGGCAAGAATACACAAAAGAACCATACAAAAACACGACCCAGATAATCACAATGGTGTGATCACTCACCTAGAGCCAGACATCCTGGAATGTGAAGTCAGGTAGGCCTTAAGAAGCATCACTATGAACAAAGCTAGTAGAGGTGATGGCATTCCAGTTGAGCTATTTCAAATCCTGAAATATGATGCTGTGAATGTGCTGCACTCAATATGTTAGCAAATTTGGAAAAATCAGCAGTGGCCACAGGACTGGAAAAGGTCAGTTTTCATTCCAATCCCTAAGAAAGGCAATGCAAAAGAATGCTCAGACTACCACACAATTGCACTCATATCACATGCTAGTAAAGTAATGATCAAAATTCTCCAAGTTAGGCTTCAGCAGTACATGAACTGTGAATTTCCAGATGTTCAAGCTGGTTTTAGAAAAGGCAGAGGAACCACAGATCAAATTGCCAACATCCGCTGGATCATCGAAAAAGCAAGAGAATTCCAGAAAAACATCTATTTCTGCTTCATTGACTATGCCAAAACCTTTGACTGCGTGGATCACAATAAACTCGAAAATTCTGAAAGAGATGGGAATACCAGACCACCTGACCTGCCTCCTGAGAAATCTGTATGCAGGTCAAGAAGCAACAGTTAGAACTGGACATGGAAAAACAGACTGGTTCCAAATAGGAAAAGGAGTACATCAAGGCTATATATTGTCACCCTGCTTATTTAACTTATATGCAGAGTACATCATGAGAAATGCTGGGCTAGATGAAGAATAAGCTGGAATCAAGATTGCCAGGAGAAATATCAATAACCTCAGATATGCAGATAACACCACCCTTATGACGGAAAGTGAAGAAGAATTAAAGAGCCTCTTGATGAAAGTGAAAGAGGAAAGTGAAAGTGGAGAGAGAAAAAGTTGGCTTAAAGCTCAACTTCAGAAAATGAAGATCATGGCATTCGGTCCCATCACTTCATGGCTATAGATGGGGAAACAGGGGAAACAGTGTCAGACTTAATTTTTTGGGCTCCAAAATCACTGCACTTGGTGACTACAGCCATGAAACTAAAAGACGCTTACTCCTTGGAAGGAAAGTTATGACCAATCTTGACAGCATATTAAAAAGCAGAGACATTACTTTGTCAACAAAGGTCTGTCTAGTCCAGGCTATGGTTTTTCTAGTAGTCTATATGGATGTGACTAGTTTTCTGTGCGTATGGTTTCAGTGTGTCTGCCCTCTGATGCCCTCTTGCAACACCTACCATCTTACTTGGGTTTCCCTTACCTTAGGCATGGGTATCTCTTCACAGCTGCTCCAGCAAAGCGTAGCCACTGCTCCTTACCTTGGATGAGGGGTATCTCCTCACCGCCACCTTCCTGACCTTCAACGTGGGATGGCTTCTCTAGGCCCTCCTGTGCCCTCATAGCCACCGCTCCTTGGATGTGGGGTTGCTCCTCCCGGCCCCCACCCCTGGCCTTGGGTGTGGGGTTGCTCCTCCTAGTCATGTATGGATGTGAGAGTTGGACTGTGAAGAAGGCTGAGCACCAAAAAATTGATGCTTTTGAACTGTGGTGTTAGAAGAGACTCTTGAGAGTCCCTTGGACTGCAAGGAGATCCAACCAGTCCATTCTCAAGGAGATCAGCCCTGGGATTTCTTTGGAAGGAATGATGCTAAAGCTGAAACTCCAGTACTTTGGCCACCTCATGCGAAGAGTTGACTCATTGGAAAAGACTCTGATGCTGGGAGGGATTGGGGGCAGGAGAAGAAGGGGACGACAGAGGATGAGATGGCTGGATGGCATCTCTGACTCGATGGACGTGAATCTGAATGAACTCTGGGAGTTGGTGATGGACAGGGAGGCCTGGTGTGCTGCGATTCATGGGATCACAAAGAGTCGGACACGACTGAGTGACTGAACTGAACTGAACTGATATGGATGTGAGAGATGGACTATAAAGTAAGCTGAGTGCTGAAGAATTGATGCTTTTGAATTGTGGTGTTGGAGAAGACTCTTGAGAGTCCCTTGGACTGCAAAGAGATCCAACCAGTCCATCCTAAAGGAGATCGGTCCTGGGTGTTCATTGGAAGGACTGATATTGAAGCTGAAACTCCAATACTTTGGCCACCTGATTCGAAGAGCTGACTCATTTGAGAAGACCCTGATGCTGGGAAAGATTGAGGGCAGGAGGAGAAGGGGACGACAGAGGATGAGATGGTTGGATGGCATCACCGACTCAATGGACATGAGTTTGGGGAACCTTGGGAGTTGGTGATGAACAGGGAGTCCTGGCATGCTGCGGTTCATTGGGTCACAAAGAGTCAGACACAACTGAGCAACGGAACTGAACTGAACCCTCAATCAGTCTGTTTAGCTTTGATTAAAACAGATATCCAATTCGTTTTATAAAGATCTCACAAAAGGGAAGGTAATAATCATTACTGATATTTTTTAAGTGCCTTCCGTGCTTTAGCAGAAAAGCACTATAGCACACAAGTTGAGGGGAAAATCTCTACGTCCAGAATGCCTTGGTTCCAACCCCTAACACACTCTAGATGGTTAGGTTATGTCTTGCTAAAACATAAACCCTCAAGTCTCAGTGATTTGACTCAGCAAGAAATTTACTTGTACAGTATCTGTGAGACCCAGGTTGACCATGTTGGTGTGTCATCTCCCTATCCATCCCCTCTCTCACACACACATGTGCGATCACATTCCAGTAGGGATCTGGACTGGTACTTTCTGTTAAAGGCATCAGATATTCCCCCCACGTCCCAAAGCTTCAAATACTACACCAAACATCAGTGAAGGCATTTTGTTCATTCTTAGGAAAAACCAGGTCGGTTTGCTTGTACCTGTTCGAGACTGAACAGCCACATCTTGGTCCTTGTCCCTGCTTGGTACAACTGAAAATTCCCTAAACTCAGCATGCTTAGAAACTAAGAACTCTAAACATGAGAACTCTAAAAGTTTATTGGGTACTTGGAACCAGGCTGGTTCAGCTAGATCATAAATGCTTCTAACTGGCATTCACTCTCCCTTATATTGATTTTTCCTCATAGAGTCAAATGGCACCCTAAAGTATATGAAATAAATTACATCATTACCCTGGTAAGCAAGGGAGAGACACAGAGAAGTCATTTTCAATCTAAGCCTTACACTTGAATAAGCACTGATCAGGCACATTTTTGCATCTAACAAAAATCCATGCCCAATGTATATGTTTGCATCAACATCTCTGATTTAAACTCAGATCTCCTAGAGATGAGAACCTTATCCAATTTGCTCTTATAGGCAAAGCACAACTCTAAGAAGAAAGAAAGAATTTGATAAACACTTGATTCAGAACCAACAAATAAGCATGACTGGACACCTATAATGGGAATATTTTCCAGGATAAAGATTAGGCTACATCATCTAGTGCATAAGTAATCTGATTTACTTATGTGAAAATTCTACAAATGAAGAAAAATGATGTTGCGTATGGTCTCACATTTAATGAAGTGCTATTATTATTAGAAAGAAAAAGAAAGAGTATATGAGAGGGGGCTATCCCAAATAATCCAAGGCTGTCTACTACTCTGGTACTTAACATACAGTGTCTAAACTCATCTGGAGATGAGTTTTGAAAAAGTAATGTTTCATGAAAGGATTAAATAGGATTGATGAAGGATAGGAAGGAATCCGATTCAATAAACATTAACTGACCCTCCAGCCAGTTAGTAAGAAACATATAAAAACAGGCAAACAGACTCTAACCTCAAGCAGTTTATAACTGAGCAAGAGAGAGCAGACATAGATGCAAGGCAGATTATCATGTCATTGAGGGTCTTTCCAGTTTGGGCATCAACCTTTCCTGTGTAGACTTGGTGAGTTGGACTTACTGCTGCTTGAACAATTTCCCAACATTCAGAACACAGATCAGGAAAGCTCTGAGTGAGAGAGACTCGAGTTTATTAAAGATTTTTGCAGAAACCGTTTTGACGGCAGATTCACAGATGACGCTTAAACCACACTGTTCTTATGCCCAGATCCACAGAGCTGAGTTACATATCAGTGATTTGATGAGTTATTCCTTCCCCCGGTGTCTGTCTAAACTGATCAAAGGATCCCAATACCAGGTGATCACCCAAAATGGTCAGCACAAAATCCGTCCTTTCCTACCCTCTGACCTGTGCGTCCCGAGAGTGAACCAGCACAATACTGGAGTTGATGGGCTTTGCTGCATCCTTACCGGAACTGAATAAATGCCTGCTTTCCTTGCCCAGCAAGGACCAGAGGGGAAGTATATGCAATATGCCTGTAAGTTCAGCAAAGGGAAACAACAGAAATTATCTCATGACTCGGATGGCATTTGAGAAGGTGCTTAGAAGCTGGTGGGATTTGAGCAAGGGAAAGTTGAAGGAGGGCTTTGCTAGGTGAAGAGCAAAGTCAGTGCAGGAGAAGGAACAGAAAACATTAGCAGGGCATTGTGAAGAAGCTAGTCTAAATAAATACAGGGGGGAGATGGGAAGGAAAAATAAAACTGGAAATGTTGACACAAGCCCCATTCTACAGGGTTTCAATTCTCAGTTTGAGGGCTTTCTATCCAATTTTGTGTGAAAATATGAATCTCCATCCATAAACTTCTGTGTGCAGGCAGGATAACTTCCTTTATTTCAGTCACTCAACTTCATTTCTATTTTGCAAGCCGCTCTGCTGGGCTGGTAGGATATTTGGATCTCATTTTTCAGTGTTTTTCCCCTTTTACTCTCTGAAAGAGGAAGCTAGGGAAATAATGATGGCATTTCCAAAGAAGGAAAATCAGGAAGCAGAAGAGCTTATATACAGGAGAAAAAAAATTCCATCTTGACCATACCCAGCTTAAGATGTCAATATGAACACTAGATGAGGATTTACTGGAAGTGCTCAGAAATTCAGAATCAAGGCTCAAGAGAGAGGTCACACAAGGTTCCTCAAACCCTTTAAGGAACAAAGTCTATGTGAGTTAACTATCTAATTTAATTCAAATAAATTATGACAGTCTAGAACCACAGAAAAGAATCTGCAGTTATAGACGATTATTTGTATACGGTGACTCAAAAAGCATGTAAATATAGAAGATGGAAGTAAACAGGAGAAACGAGAGTCAGGAGTTTGAGAGATGAAAGCAAAGAGGATGGTCGTTCGTGCCAGAGCTTCAGAACCTTCAAAGCCAAGAATCAGTGAAGAATCAAAGAATGTGAAGATGTGAAGGTCACTGGAGGCTTTCCTGAGCTGACTTCAGCAAGACAGTACGTAGTGTGGAGAGACGTATTGCAAAAGAGCATAGCATAGGTTTGTCAGGCTCTGGGCAGGAATGGGAGGAATTATTCTTTATTCCGCTTCTACCAGCTGAGAGACCTGGACCAGCTGTTTAACCCCTTTGGTTTTAATGATCTCACCTATAAATCAAGAGGATTAGACTGGCTCAGTGGTCCTCCACAGGGACAGCACTGCCCCCCAGGGGACAGGCAGACCACCTGTGGGAGAATTTTGATTTTCACAAGGATTGTGCAATCCACTCCAGTATTCTTGCCTGGAAAATCCCATGGACAGAAGAGTCTGGAAGGCTACAATCCTTGGGGTTGTAAAGAGTCGGACACGACTTAGCAACTGAGTACACACTGGTATTTAGCAAGTGTGGACAGGGACGTTAGTTATCCTGCAATGCTTAGTAGTCTGGGGAAACCACTAATTGTCCTGCATGTTGCATAACTTTCTTAGGTCCCTCTGACATTGAGGTAGATGAAAAATCTTAATAAAATTAATTAAGCCTAGAACCTAACTCTGCTTTACATATGAAAGCAAAATACCTTTTGCACAGTTTTAATAGGTACTTGTCCTACTAAATAGGACAAGTAAAAGGAAAGAGTTTCTGTTCCACTATCTACCTGTACCTCTATGCTTGCATTTTTCCTTCTGCTTATACAGAATAGCTCCTGATTGTCTTTTAACCTTAAACGTATTCACTATGAAACATATACATATATATAATATGTCATCATAAATTACTTCCATCTTATTTCTCACTTATCGTTAAGGTACTTTTAGTTATGTGTATAAAATTTATTTATAAGTTTTATTTTAGGATAGTAGAGGTATATCTGGAGAAGGAAATGGCAACCCACTCCAGTATTCTTGCCTGGAGAATCCTAGGGACAGAGGAGACTGATGGGCTGCTGGCTATGGGGTCGCACAGAGTTGGACACAACTGAAGCGACTTAGCAGCAGTAGCAGAGGTATATTATAAAATATTTGTTGTAAAAGTACTCTTGGGAGACCTCCCTGACAAGCCAGTGGTTAAGACTCCACACTTCCAATGCAGGGGCCACAGGTTCAATCCCTGGTCAGGGAGGTAAAATCCCACATGTCACATAGCATTACCAAAGGAAAAAAAGTGCTCTTCGATCTGAAAGGTTGATAGCCACTAGACTGGATGCTCTGAGGTTTCTTTCTCCTCTAAAATTCCACAACTCATCATTTGTCCACATTATCTTTCATGAGAGCAAACAACAGTAGAAAAGTAGAAAATTTTACTTGTTGCAACACTCTCTGCTGTACTTAATTTGAATATACACTTGACTGTACTTTTACACAATGATGATGATGTAAGTGTTGGCCTCTCCTTTTACAAATAGCCACCCAACACTTAACTAACTTAAGTAAGCTATCTAAAAATAATGGAAACTGAGGAGAGCCACATTTGCATTTTCTACCAATTTTCTGCCAGTACAAAGATACAGGCAGTGTATCTCAATTACACTGACTTTCAATGATCTCTGAAGACAACTCTAATATTAATAGTTCTCTGAACCTCATGTCCAGCTTACTTCGCCTCTGTGAGCTTCTACATCCTGTTCCCTTTAAAAGGCTATTCATTTGTTTTGCCACAAAAAGAGATAAATGAAACTATTTTGCAAGGAAAACAAATGCTTTTGATAGAGTCAAAATGACATGTCAAATACAGAGAGCTGAAATAACTTACTTGGTTACTATGTATGGTTCTCAAAGAAAATAGTCACCATGGGGAGTTATATGCGATTCTGCAGTCTAAGAACAATTTAAGTCACTTGTTTCACCTCTGAAAAATACAAAAAAAAAAAAAAAAAACAGAAATAATGCATATTTTAAAGATTGAAATTTTTACTCTCCCTGTATTTTGCAAAATGAAAACTTCTTTAATTTTCAATAACTAGAATCAAGTTTTTATTTTTACCCTTCTTCATTTTCAACTGATAGCCAAGTGAAGTCTGTCAAATCAGTATTCTCTTAATTATTTGAGGGTTTTTTTTTAAATATTTATTTTGCTGCACCAGCTCTTAGCACATGGCATCTGAGATCTGCATTGCGGCATGCAAACTGTTGGTTGCAACATGTGGGACCTAGTTCCCCAATCAGGGATGGAACTTGGGCTCCCTGCATTGGGATCTCAGAGTCTTAACCACTGGACCACCAGGGAAGTCCATCAAACTTAGTTTCTTTTAGGATTGTCTCCACCTTTTGCCTTGAAATATGTAGCACTGGTAAGGAGGGCCTCTGCTCTTCTGTCTTGGTCTGTTCCATGATGGCCTTTATTGAAGCCTCTGGCATTTCTTAACGTTGGTGTCAGCTGAAAAATCATTTCCCATCATAACTGCACTACCTATACTCCTTTCTGCAGCTGCAAAGCCCTGTCATGGCCCCACGGCCACTTCTGGGTCCTGCTCTTAACATCTCAATCAAGCAACTCTTTACCAGCAAGGAAACTATTCACCCATTTCGCTGGAGTCAGAGAGGATTCAGAGGGGGTACATTCTGACCTATCTGTCCAAGGTGTTGTGTTTAGCTATCTCTGGTTTGATGGGTTGTCATGACTCAAGGATGCTTCTGTGGGAACCAGCATGTTGCAGATCAAAAAACAAAAATTAAAAAAAATAAGGTAGCCTTCATCTCCTTCACTCGTGGACCTTAAAATGTAAAGGAGAAGAGGATTCTTTTACCTCCTTCCCCTGCCCAGAACTTGGCCCATGGAAATGAAAGATGAGGCCCACAGCTCCCCACATTCAGGATACCTCCCTTTCTCTCTCTCTCTTTTTCCGCACTGTCTCTAGTCTCTCCCACCTCTGAACTCCAGAAGTAACTATTTAATTTTGGACTGGCAAATGAGAAAAAATAATTTTCATTCACTATCTTTCTCAGATTCTTCTGAAGTGACTTGAGGTTTTGGGGATTTTTAACATCTTTCTTTACTTAATGATATTAAAGTGAAATGAACTCCCTAACAGATTGGTAAGAAAAGTTTACCAAAACCAAACTTTTCATATTAGGTTTTGTGAAATCTAAATAGTAATTCTATTCCTGTGACTCTGGCTTAAAACAATCATAAAACTAAAGCTGTTTTTATAAAAAAATTTAAGTACTATGCCATCTATAGTAATATCCCAGAATGAAAACCTTCCATGTCCAAAAATATGGAAATAAAAAATTACTTTTCTGTGATTCGGTAATATGCAACACTTAGAGACTGTGATGAACAAGGAGGTTAGCAATGCAGAGAAATACTTGTATAGAAAATTTTAAAGTAAGTGTAGGCCACCTAATCTATGACAAAGGAGGCAAGAATATACAGTGTAGAAAAGACAGTCTTCTTCAACAACTGATGCTGGGAAAACTGGACAGCTACATATAAAAGAATGAAATTAGAACACTCCCTAAGACTATGCACAAAAATAAACTTAGAACAGATTAAAGACCTAAATGTAAGGCCAGACACTATAAAACTCTTAGAGGAAAATATAGGCAGAACACTGTCTGACATAAATCACAGCAAGATCATATTTTATTCACCTCCTAGAGTAATGAGACTAAAAATAAAAATAAACAAATGGGCCCTGATTAAATTTAAAACCTTTTACATAGCAAAAGAAACCATAAACAAAATGAAAGGACAACCCACAGAAAGGGAAAAAATATTTGCAAATGAACCAACCAACAAGGAATTAATCTTCAAAATATACAAACAGTTCATGCAATTCAATAATTAAAAAAAAAAAACAATCAAAATATGGGCAGAAGATCAATAGGCATTTCTCCAAAGAAGACAAACACGTGGCCAATAGGCACATTTAAAGATGCTCAACAACATTAATTATTCAGTTCCGTTCAGTTCAGTCGCTCAGTAGTGTCTGACTCTTTGTGACCCCATGTATCCCAGCACACCAGGCCTCCCTGTCCATCACCAACTCCCGGAGTTCACTCAGACTCACATCCATCGAGTCCATGATGCCATCCAGCCATCTCATCCTCGGTCTTCCCCTTCTCCTCCTGCCCCCAATCCCTCCCAGCATCAGAGTCTTTTCCAATGAGTCAACTCTTCACATGAGGTGGCCAAAGTACTGGAGCTTCAGCTTTAGCATCATTCCTTCCAGAGAAATCCCAGGGCTGATCTCCTTCAGAATGGACTGGTTGGATCTCCTTGCAGTCCAAGGGACTCTTAAGAGTCTTCTCCAACACCACAGTTCAAAAGCATCAGTTCTTCGGTGCTCAGCCTTCTTCACAGTCCAACTCTCACATCCATACATAACCACAGGAAAAACCATAGCCTTGACTAGACCCTCACACTGGTCAGGATGGCCAGTATCAAAAAATCTACAAACGATAAATGCTGGACAGGGTGCAGAGAAAAGGGAACCCTCTCACGCTATTGATGAGAATGTAAATTGATGCAGCTGCTATGGAGAACAGTATAGAGGTTCCTTACAAAACTAAAAATAGAGGTACCATATGAGCCAGCAATCCTACTCCTGAGCATATGCCCAGAGAGAACCAGAATTCACACTCTAATATTAATTGCAGCACACTATTTACAACAGCCAGGACATGGAAGCAACATAAATGTCCACTGACAGAGGAATGGATGAAGAACATGTGGTACGTGCATTCCATGGATTATTACTCGGCCGTAAAAAAGAACAGAATAACGCCATTTGCAGCAGCATGGATGAAACTAGAGACTGTCATACTGAGTGAAGTAAGTCAGAGAAAGACAAATATCATATGATATCACTTATATGTGGAATCAAAAAATGGTAGACGTGAACTTATTTACAAAACAGAAACAGAGTTACAAATGTAGAAAATAGACTTATGGCTATGGGCGGGGAGTGGAGGAAGGGACTAACTGGGAGACTGAGATTGACATATACACACTATATACATAAAATAGATAACTAATAACGATCTACTGTGCAGCACAGGGACCTCTACTCAGTACTCTGTAATGACTTCTATGAGAACAGAATCTGAAAGAGTGGCTATATGTGTATGTATACCTGATAACACTTTGCTGTATACAGGAAACTAACACAACATTGTAAATCAATAATAATCCAATAAAAAATTTTAAGGTAAGCATAAGATGCAGACCAGATTTCAAAGACTGTAAAAGAACATAAAATATCTCATTGTGATAATTTTTTATCCTGATTTACATGTCAAGATGATATTATTTAGAGTAACTTGGATTAAATAAAATATATTTTTAAAATTAATTTTACCTATTTCTTTTAACTTTTTAATGAGACTACAAGATTTTAAATTATATATGTTTATCATAGGATATTGAATATAGTTCTCTGTGCTATACAGTAGGACCTTGTCTTTTATCCATTCTATATATAAAAGCCTGAAAATATCCTACCCTATGATATCCTATGATATCCTCTGCTAACCTGAAAATATCCTATGATAAACCATAATGGAAAAAGAATATTTAAGAAAGAAGAATGAATATATATGTATAAATGAATCATCTTACTGTATGGCAGTAATTAACACAGCATTGTAAATAAACAATACTTCAATAAGAAAAATAAAATTTCTAAAAAATAAAAAATAATTTAAAAAAATAAAATAGCATATTGGCTCAAATTATGTTTCTATAGGATAGTGCTGCTGTGGAGACTGACACAGAAGGATTAATGAATGCTATTGTAGTCCAATGATGTATACTTATGTACCTACAGTGAACCAGCCCCCAGAAATCTGCTTTCATCAGATACTTCCAACGCTCTCAAAGTTGCTGTCTTTTCTAACAGTTTTGTCTGCTCTTCTAAGCACACATGGAGAAGGCAAGGCACCCCACTCCAGTCCTCTTGCCTGGCAAATCCCATGGACGGAGGAGCCTCGTAGGCTGCAATCCATGGGGTTGCTAGGAGTCGGTCATGACTGAGCGACTTCATTTTCACTTTTCACTTTTCACTTTCATGCATTGGAGAAGGAAATGACAACCCACTCCAGTGTTCTTGCCCAGAGAATCCCAGGGATGGGGGAGCCTGGTGGGCTGCCATCTCTGGGGTCGCACAGAGTCGGACATGATTAAAGTGACTTAGCAGCAGCAGCAGCAGCAGCTAAGCACACAGGGTGAAGGCTTCTGATAGACATGAGCTCTCTTGACCTCATTACTTGAGCATTTGATGACACCCATCATCTCTCCGGGAATGGAAACCTGGATTTGTTTCTAGGAACCAGGCAGCAGCTACATCAAAGAGTGAGTTTGCCTGAATCCATGAGGAGTGGGCAGAGAAATAGGAAATACTGTTAAATGCTAACATTACAAGTGGATGGTCTCTGAACAAAAACTAATACATGATTATAAAGCCTATTTACCTGATTCACTGTTTATTAGTCCCTGGTAGTGTTTAGTTCGGATGATCCTCAAAGCAAATGTCATTAATCCTAAAAATCTGTTTAGAAGACAATCCTGCCCTTCTACCTGAGTGAGGTCACTGGCCGGAGACTCAGCCTGTACCTGGGAGAGAAGGGCTCCTGAGAACACAGCTGCACAGCGAGGCACCACCTGACCCCTGGACCCAGGTGCTGCTGACTCAGGGGGACTCAGCCCCAGACTCAAACCATTTGGACAGATAAGTGACAACAATGGTGTATTATTCAACCAACGCTGTTAGCAGGGTCTTTCAGTAACTGATTTCTTGCTGCTGTTGTTTTTCTTAACGGGAATTGTGCAAGTCAGCAAAACACAGAAAATAAATGTTCCTCTCTGGGCTTGACAGACCAAATACACCCTGATTAAGAGCATATCAGTTCTCCAGGCTGTCATCTACCGACCAGCAAGCAATTCCCCTGTGTTCCTTTATCAAGAAGTGCACGTTTCTGCATTTCATCTCTTCTAAGGATTGCTATTATTCATCTAAAGATAACCCACAGATTATTTTTGGTTTATTTTCAGAAACCATGAGCTCATGTAATTCACAATGAAGGAAGAGTTTATAACTGTGTGATGGGAACACAGAATTTCTCAAAACTCTGTCTTGGCTAAATGACAACCTCACCATGTGCATTTGCCTTTCAGGTTTCTCAATAGCTGTGTCTCTAACTAGATTGCATGTGTGCATGCTAAGTCACTTCAGTCGTGTCCAACTCTGAACACGTGTTAAACCGTGTTGCAACCCCCATGGGCTATAGCCCGCCAAGTTCCCCTGTCCATGGGATTCTCCAGGTGAGAATGCTGGAGTGGGTTGCCATTCCCTTTACCAGGGGATTTTCCCGACCCTCATCTCCTGTGTCTCCTGTATTGCAAGCAGATTCTTTACCGCTGAGTCACCGGGGAAGGCATTTACGTGCTCTCCAAACTGCCTGCAGGGAGAAAGACCTCAAGGTTTTGGGAGCTCTGCTGAGCTTGACCCACAATGCACCTGACTTGGTTTAGCCGCTTGTCACTTTTTATTGCATCTCTTTTCTTCTGCAGGTTTACCCCGATCACAGCAATAAAGATGCTGTGGGTCAGGGCCCCCAATTCCCTGTCCTAATGTCCCTTTTTGGAGAAGGCAATGGCACCCCACACCAGTACTCTTGCCTGGAAAACCCCATGGACAGAGGAGCCTGGTAGGCTGCAGTCCATGGGATCGCTAAGCATCTGACACGACTGAGTGACTTCCCTTTCACTTTTCACTTTCATGCATTGGAGAAGGAAATGGCAACCCACTCCAGTGTTCTTGCCTGGAGATCCCAGGGACGGGGGAGCCTGGTGGGCTGCCATCTATGGGGTCACACAGAGTCGGACACGACTGAAGTGACTTAGCAGCAGCAGTGTCCCTTCTATTTCTCACCCAGCTCCCACCAGCCCTTGCTTTTTGTCAGTTGCTTTTCTGTTCTTGCCTCATCCGAGCCAGAGCTGTGCAGTGAAGGCCATGAGGGTGTTGCAGGCATTAGGACTGAATGAAAAAGTGCTCTGTATTTCCATGACAGGGAAATGATAGACAGAAGAAGATTCTCAGGTGGTTAAAGGACCCACCCTTTGATGCTGGTGTGAATATAAGCTTCATTTTATTGCACCAGCAGCTGCTCATAAACCTGCTACTGACAATGAAAAGAGGCTTAAAGAAGAAACAGGATCAAACACTCCCCAGTCAGTAGCTTCCCCAGGGCGACTTTTTGACAACTGTGACCGTGCAGGCTTCAGTGCAACAAAGCTTTTTTCCTCCAGTCGTGAGGAGTTCTCTGGCTATACATGAACAAGTCATTACAGCAATTCATTGCTGTTAGAGAGTCCAGAGAAAGAAATGCCTCTGGCTTAGGGATTTTTCTCCATGTGAACCCCTCATGTAGACCCTTGAAATCATGGTGACCCTCTGCAAAGTCTGTTCTATGCTTTAAATTTAAAGGAAACACCTTTCAGACACTTTGGCCATACAAAACAAATGGTTCCTCTGTCTTGTCCCCAGGCTTTATTTATAGGCAACACTCCACTCTCAGTTTCCTGAGGCTCCATGTCAACAATCTATGATGTCTATTTGCCTTTCAAGGAAGGCTTTTTGCATTTGAATTTCTTATACCAAAAATTTCTTCTTCAGTGGTGACAACCATTAGGGTTAATTTCCATTTCACTGAGCTAGCTCTGCCTTTCCCATAGACACAGGGATTTAGCCAACCTTCTCTCTGTTCTTAAGCATTTATTTAATGCCTGCCTTACCTCCACTACCTTCCACATTCAACTCTTGTGCATCCATCTTTCCCACACCTACCCCCTTTTCTCTAGTCAATAAGTACATACAAATATTTATTTCAAGTATTTGCAGAGGAAGCAAATAGAAAAGAATGCATAAGAAGGTATATGCCAGGGCATGGGGCTATTTATTAATAGCTTATATTTAAATTTTAATATCAATTAATCCATTAGCTAAACCTTTTCTCAATTGCTCATTTTAGAGTGTTTCCTCAGTAACAGACACCTAAGAACTCAAACCAAAAGCAAAAGACAGAGAGACATAATAATAATACTAACAGTAAGCTTTGAATCCTATTGCTTTTTGCCACTCAGCCCATTTATATAAAGAAGAAGCTTGATTTCATGCATGTTTTAAAACTAATGACAGGAAATTTGTGTTTCAGACTAATCAATAAATATTTGTTGACTACCGGAATGAATGTGCATGCCTGCTCAGTCACGTCCAGCTCTTTGCGACCCCGTGGATTGTAACCTTCCAGACTTCTCTGTGCATGGAATTTTCCAAGCAAGAATATTGGAGTGGGTTGCCATTTCCTACTCCAGGGGAAGTAGGAAATTGGGGAAGTTGCCATCTTCCCAACCCAGGGACCAAAGCCATTTCTCCTGTGTCTCCTGCATTGGCAGGCAGATTCTTTATAAACCCTAATATTCAACAATTTTCTCCCATTCCTGAAAGATGTTAAGTATAGTTTATGCTGTCAAATGATGGATCAGAAGAGGAAGAGAACAAGAAAGCAGTGAGCATCTGAAGGTGGGATTTAAAGGGGCCAAGGAAACGCAGAACTAGAACCAGGCTAGAAGGTGAGCCCTGAAGAAAGAGCCACATTTTCTTAATTTTGACTAGTGGGGGGGGCATTTCTAAAGGGTAGTTGAGTACCATTTCATGGTCTGCAATTGCAAAACAGAATCCCAAAGGACTCAAGAACCCATCATAGGGCCAGAGAATATGATCATTGACACAATTATAGAGCATTTTATAACCCCTTTTATTGAATAATACAGTATCCACTAGCTCCCTGAAAGGGCTTCCCAGGTGGCACAGTGGTAAAGAATCCATCTGCCAAGCAGGAGACATGTGTTCAATCCTTGGGTCATGAGGATTCCCCCAGAGGAGAAAATTGCAACCCACTCCAGTATTCTTGCCTGGAGAATCCCATGGACAGAGGGTTACAGTCCATAGGGTCACAAAGAATCAGACACAACTGAGAGTCTTAGCATATATGTCTTTGTGACTTCAAAGTCCAAGATCTTATCACTAAACCATGCTTCCCCCAGTATTCTTGCCTGGAAAATCTCATGGATAAAGGACGCTGGCAGACTATAGTCCTTGGGGTCACAAAGAGTCAGACATGACTTATTGACTAAACAACAACAAAAATAACTAGAGCATCAGAACTATTTAGGAGCTTTTCTTTAAAAATACAGACATCTGAGCCATGCTTTGTGACATTTAGTTCAGTTAGTTTAGGGTTGGGATCTACAAATCCTGATCTGGTCCAGGTTAGTTATAAGATGAGCCTGGAACATCTTGCTTTGCAAGAAATTAAGCAAGTATTGCCAGAACACCACACACACACAGTGGAAGCATGTAAAAAAGACATAGGGGCCAACCTGGTCAGCTTGAAGGAGCCCCTACTGGCCAAAACTGGGAAGATTTGAGCAACAAAATAAGTAAAATAGCTACAGATTATAATGTTAAAAAAATAGAAATCAATGAGTACATTCTTTTAATGAAATAGATGATAAATAGATCAATAGATAGACCACTTACAGATACATGGAAACATACACAGAGACATATGTAGACACATAGATAGAATAGAATATTAGGTTACTCCCTACAGAAGAAAACCAGCTGATAGATGTGGAAAATCAACAATGGTTGCCAAACCTAAGAAGGGACACTGGATTAGGAGTACAATATATGCATGATCATAAATTAGTTACCCATAAATTTCTTCTTATTTGCAAGAGGAAAAATAATAACTACCCAATGGAAAAATTAGGCAAAACCTTTGCTTGGTGATCAAAATTAACATCACCCAGGAGAGGCAGATGGGTATTAAGTACCTTTGCCCTGAGAAATACATATGTCACTTTTGGAGTATTCTGGCAAGGGATACATACCCTGATCTTTATTTTCAAAGGTGTCAATACAAAAAAAGACAGAGGCTGAAATATTCCAGATGGAAAGAGATTAACAAGACATGGAAATTAAATGCAGCCCATAATCCTGGACTGGATCTTGTAATGAAGAGAAAATTATACCATAACATGCATTATTAAGACAACTGACAAATTGGACTATAAGACTAGATTGGATTATAGCCTAGGTTAAAAATAGTAAATCAATGTTGAATCCTTAGGACTTGATAACTATACAATGATAATTTTAAAAAATATCCTTGTCTCAGGAGAGAGGACAAAAATTTGGAAAATGTTAAAAATTAGCAAATCCTGACAGGAAAATATAGGAGTTTATATTAATCTTACAACTTTTGTGTCGATTTAAGTTTATTTTGAAATAAAAAGGTTTTTCATTTAACTCCCCAGGCAATTCTGAAACAGCACATCATGAGTGGCATTTGAAGACCGCTGATGCAACAGTGTGGGCTTCCCAGGAGGTGCTAGTGGTAAAGAACCCGCCTGCCCGTGCAGGAGATGTAAAAAAACGTGGGTTCGATCCCTGGGGGTTGGGGAGATCCTCTGGAGGAGAGCATGGCAACCCACTCCAGTATTCTTGCGTGGAGAATCCCATGAAGAGAGGAGCCTGGTGGGCTACAGTCCATAGGGTCACAAAGAGTCGGACACGGCTGAAGGTACTTGGCATGCAGGACACAACAAGGTGAATGTCACCTTAAGAAAACTATTGGGATGCTTTCTCATCTACTGTCATATTATTTTTTAATAGCCCTTGAATGAAAAATCAATATATTATCTGGAGCTATCATCCAAGTAAACAACCAGGTGGAAACGATCATAGGTATTAAATTAGGAGAGGACATTGACATGCATTTATACTTAAGCTTCTGCATAAACTTTCACGCAATCAGTTACTTGTCTCAACACTTTCAGACTTTTCTAAGATAATTGCATGTGCAGTAATGATCTTCCTGTATTCTTATGCACTATGATCATAGCATTAATGATTGTATAAAAGAAAGCTCAAAATTCCACAGCTACTCGGGTCTTTTTGCTTCTTCCTTCCTATCTCCTCCTCACTAATGATAAGACATTAAAACAAAAGCTCTTTGGAAAATATGCCTAATTGAATCAGGATTTCCAGTTTAGTAACTATATTTTTGAGTACTAGCAATGTGCCAGAAGTTTTATCAAATGTTTTCATGCTATATCAGGAAAGAATAGGTTATGCTGCTGTAACTAACACCATCAAAGATCTTAGTTACTTATAACAGTGAAGATTTATGATTTGCTCATAACTCCAGGTACACTGCAGATCAACAATAGGATTCTGCTCACAGTAGTTATTCAGGGAGCAAATTAACAGAGCAGCCACTATCTTGAACACTTCATCATCTTGCTAGAGGGAAAGGGGTCTCCAGAGGGTTATATAGCAGCCCCAAAATGGCACCTACAGCTTCCATCCACAATTCATTGACCAGAATAAGTCATACAGCACCATCCCTCCAACAAGGAGCTAGCAATGTTACCGTGACCTGGGAGATGGGAGGATGCCCCCTCCAACAGTGCTACTGACTATAAAACAAGCATCAAATCACTTATCTTTATCACTGACCAATAGTTCAGGCAAATACTGACTTTCCTTATGCTCATTTAAAGGTAAGAAATCAAGGTTTATAGAAATTTAGAAAACCTGGCACAGTTACCAAAAAAAAAAAAAAAAAAGTATGTGTTCGTCGCTTAGTCTTGTCCAGCTCTTTGGGACCCAGTGGATTATAGCCCACCAGGCTCCTCTGTCCAAGGGATTCTCCAGGCAAGAATACTGCAGTGGGTAGCTATTCCTTTCTCCAGGGGATCTTCTTGTTCCAGGGATTGAACTCAGGTCTTCTGCATTGCAGGCTATTCCTTTCTCCAGGGGATCTTCTTGTTCCAGGGATTGAACTCAGGTCTTCTGTGTTCCAGGCAGACTCTTTACTGTCTGAGCCACCAAGGAAGCCCACACATAAAAGAAGAGGCAGGATGTGACCCCAGATCTTGTGATTCTGAGTCTGTGATCATCCCTAATGCCTAGCTGCTCAATCTTACCTCAGGCTTTTATGTAGTTACAAAGAAGCTTTGCTCAGAAGTATGTGGACTAACCTGGCAACAGAGGGACAGCCCTACCTATGAGCAAAATACTCTTTAACTTCAGCTGATGGGAGTGGTGCAAATCATTCCCACCCTCCATCTTGACAACGTTTTCCTTCAGTCTTCCGGCTGGTTACTATCAATCATCCTCAGTTCTTCCAGAGCCAACACTTTTCTCTCCATCTACAAGGTCTTTTTGCTTTAGCTACTCTCTCGGATAAGAACATCTGAGCCTGACTGGCAGCCTTCTTCCCCAAACCCTGACCACACTTCTTTTCAGATATGTGGGTACAACTAAACTGGTTAGGACTCCATTGTGCTCAGAACCTACTTACAGCTTGGAACTCTGTGATCCAGGCTTTATCATCTCCTGGACAATTTTGCCAAAGTAGCCCATTGCCATATTTGTCATCTCTCATGGAGCACTCAGTGAGCTGCTCTGCATAAGCGTGGCCCAGCATAGCATCAGAGAGGTCAGAAACATACATCACCCAAACCAGCTGTGGGACTGCAAAGTCACATGGCAAAGAGTGTGCAAACATATCTATTTCTATGCGTGTGTGTGTGCTCAATCACTCAGTCATGTCCAGCTCTTTGTGACCCCATGGACTATAGCCTGCCAGGCTTCTCTGTCCATGAAATTTTCCAGGCAAGAATATTGGCATGGGTTACTTCAGGGGATCTTCCGACCCAGGGATCAAACCCATGTCTCCTGTGTCTGCTACACTGGGGTAGATTCTTTACCACTGTGCCACCTGGGAAGCCCATATATTTATATAAGAGTGAGTACTGAATCAAGAACAGAAATCCAGACTTAGACTTCCAAGAAACAGGAGCTGAAGTAGCTGATGGACAGATGCTTTACCCTTCCCATCCCTCTACCCCAAGAACAGTTCCCAGGCCACACAGTTCCCTATGGACTCTCCAACAACAGGATAAAGCATTCATGTTTTTTGCAGGACTGTCTCTCCAGCACAAAAATGCACCATCTTATTTTTGCTTTTGCTCTTTCCCAGCTTCATTTTTTCTCTGTTGCAGTCTTAGAACTGGACTCTTTAATAAAACATTAGCTTGTATGAATAGTTTGCCTCGGTCTCTCTTTTCTAGGGAACTGGACTGATGATAGTAGGATTATGAGATACACATCCCTAAAGTGTTTTTACCACAATGGTGAGATGGATACACACACACACACTCACACACACACGCATATATATACTCAAAGATGCACACCTATGGCTTGGAATCACCATCGTGCTTTATCTTAACCAACCCCAAATCCAGGTGAAAGTCAATATTTCAAACTATGATCACAGTATAAACCTTTACACATCTCCCCTGAGCACCTGAACATTTTTTCCTTTCTGTTTATGATGCCTTCATTCCACTTGCAGAAACGTATTTATCCTTCCAAGCTCTGTTGCTCACTAAACTGCTGCTCCTGCTGCTAAGTTGTTTCAGTCATGTCCGACTCTGTGCGACCCCATAAACGGCAGCCCACTAGGCTCCCCTGTCCCTGGGATTCTCCAGGCAAGAACACTGGAGTGGGTTGCCATTTCCTTCTCCAATGCATGAAAGTGAAAAGTGAAAGTGAAGTTGCTCAGTTGTGTCCAACTCTTAGCGACCCCATGGACTGCAGCCTACCAGGCTTCTCCATCCATGGGATTTTCCAGGCAAGAGTACTGGAGTGGGGTGCCTTTGCCTTCTCCATGCTCACTAACTACCTCCCTATGAAACTCTACTGGACAGACTACTACCCACAATCAAATGCTCTATCTTACTATTTGTCATACAATTCATTTTCACAGGCTTTATTAACAATGGAAATAGAGGTTGGTTTTTCTTAAGTTAACACATGCCTTTATTATGCTAAAACCAAGCAACTATCTTGCAATGAAAAGGCTACTTTTGAAATACTGTTATGCTAAATCCTACTCACAGAAGATGGTATAGCCTCAGAAGGTTTCCCAAGAAAAAGATTAATGAAAACATCAATTGCTTCCAGAGTTGATAATTGCTGCTTCAAAGACCATTTTACTCAAATACTAAATTATAACAAAAAAGCCTTTAGGAAAAATTGAAGGGACCTCAGCTCAGTATTCTATGCTAACCTAAATAGGAAAAGAATTTGAAAAAGAATGGATATCATTCTTGTATGGGTGTCATTTAATCACCTTGCTGTATACCTGCAACTAACACATCATCATTAATCAACGATATGCCAATTTTAAAAAGAAAATATTACACAATAATCTTTAGGGCACTTTACATTTCAGAGCAACAAATGCATTCTTAGCATAATAAAAATTGATTTGATTCATTTTGGTTTGCATCCATATTTCAGCACTTTGTAGCTTCAAAAAGAAAATTTAAAAAGGTGGAAATTTGCCGAGAAGGGAAACCAGCCAATTCAGGAATCTGCTGGTCGTGCTGGGTTCTTTCTGAGTTTCCAGGGGAAACATCAGAGGCAGAAGCATCAAAATTAAGGCAGGCACTTAATTCAAGGTAAGTTTTGCTCTATATTTGTCAGATTCCAAACTAACACTCAGATGAGTAACAAGAGGATGATTGAACCCAAGCTCTGTTTAAAGCATATTTTTTTCAGTTTGCAAAAGCAAAAATAAATACAGAAAAAAAAAATACAATTCATTCAGAGGAAATGTGTATGCTAAAAGTGTCTCTGTGTCCTTTCTGCAAATATAATCACCAAGGCCTGTGAGAGCTGTCAGGGCTGAGCAATCCTAATAAATGACTGCTTTTTTCCCTAAATCAAAATTTGAGCTAAAAACCCTTCAGTTGGTGACAGCATCTGGGTCCACGAGTCCATTTAGAACCTTTTGCTCTGTTTATAAAAAATTCTGTTTACGAGTCTTGAAACAGGAAGTGTCTTTGACTGTTATGGTTCACATTCTATTTTAATACTGAAAAATTGGTTCTCACAAATTGTTCTCGGAAGCCCAATTATTCATTGTCCCTGTCCAACTAGTATGTGCGTGTGTATATATATAGATAGATAGACGGATAGATAGATATAGATAATGTCTTTGTCATTTTCTAGATACCAGTTAACTGTGCCATCTCCCTCTCCTTTTCAAGTTCTTCAGTGTCAGATATCTCAAGGGACTTTTACTCCCAAATCCATTGTGGTTACTGTCTTGCATCACTGACATTGAGACCTGCCCTTTTTATGGGGGTTGCAGGGTGCTCTCAGGGTTTACTCGGGTGACCTACCTCAGTTCAGGGCAAACCATCATTATTAGACCACACAAAGTCTCAAGTTGTTATGATTATTATTTCTGCTATCATTCCCATTGACCCTAAATACCCTCTCTCTTCATTTTAGTGTGTCTTTGCAATCCATCTATCACGACTTTATTTTCAAACATATTGTCCTGGGAAAATATCAATTATTAATTTTGTGGGGAATTTTTTAATTTTTCAAAATGATCCAGTGCCATAACCCTTGTGTTTTTTTAAACCTATATGAAATCTATCCATGTTGGTAAATGTAAATCTAATCTAATTTATTGCATCTGTTGGGCAGTTTCTATCTGCTGTGAAAAAAGATCTCTCATTGTCTTTTCTTCTAGTGATATCTCTTCAACTTTTGCTATCACAAACAATGGGGAAATGAAAACCTCACAGATGTCTCTTCTACAATCACAGAAACATTTCTTTGCAATATTTCCTCAGAGGTGGGAGCACAGGGTCATATTGTATCACATATTTAATTTTGTTAAGTATAGCTATATTCTTCTACCAGCTGGCAGTGCACCCAGCAGACCATGATGGTTTCTCTTTTCTCATAGTCCCATCAGCATTTGGTAGCATCCACTTAACTCATTTTTGTAATCTAGTGGATTCAAAGTGGTATCTGCATTGTTAACTGAATTTGACCTCACTGATAAAATGAAGCTCTGTCATACCCTTCACGTTTTCTGTTTCCCCTCCTGAAAATTCTTATTTGATGCTTTTGTCTTTTTTTTTTTTAATTTTATTTTTACTTTATTTTACTTTACAATACTGTATTGGTTTTGCCATACATTGACATGAATCCACCATGGGTGTATATGAGCTCCCAATCCTGAATCCCCCTCCCACCTCCCACCCCATATCATCTCTCTGAATCATCACCATGCACCAGCCCCAAGCATCCTGCATCCTGTATCCAACATAGACTGGCACACAATGGAGTATTACTCAGCCATTAAAAAGAATACATTTGAATCAGTTCTAATGTGATGGATGAAACTCGAGCCAATTATACAGAGTGAAGTAAGCCAGAAAGAAAAACACCAATACAGTATACTGAAACATATATACGGAATTTAGAAAGATGGTAATGATGACCCTGTATGTGAGACAGCAAAAGAGACACAGATGTACAGAACGGCCTTTTGGACTCTGAGGGAGAGGGAGAGGGTGGGATAATTTGGGAGAATGGCATTGAAACATGTATACTATCATGTAAGAAATGAAGTGCTTTTGTCTTTTTTTACTTTTCTCTGCTTTTAATTTTCTAGTTGTAGGTGCTTTGTTCATTATGGATGTTGCAAAAATCTTCTTACAGTGAATCATAACGCTGCTGACTTTGTCTGCAGTATTCTTCATTAAACAGAGTTCCTTTATCAGTTCAGTTCAGTTCAGTCGCTCAGCCGTGTCCGACTCTTGCGACCCCATGAATCGCAGCACGCCAGGCCTCCCTGTCCATCCCAACTCCCGGAGTTCACTCAGACTCATGTCTATCGAGTCGATGATGCCATCCAGCCATCTCATCCTCTGTCGTCCCCTTCTCCTCCTGCCCCC
This sequence comes from Oryx dammah, assembly GCF_014754425.2. Classification (NCBI taxonomy): domain Eukaryota; kingdom Metazoa; phylum Chordata; class Mammalia; order Artiodactyla; family Bovidae; genus Oryx; species Oryx dammah. The sequence goes on from NW_024070208.1 coordinate 17,708,830, forward strand.
AATCTCTCCCAGCATCAGAGTCTTTTCCAATGAGGCAACTCTTCGCATGAGTTCCTTTATACACATTGACAAATTCATCTCCCTCCTTCCATTCAAATTTTATGTTACTTACACTGTTAACTTTGAGTTTCAGAGCACTTTCTATTTTTCTTTCAAAAGCTATACACCATCCTAAAGTCACAAAGATATTCTTTCAAACTCTTTTTTTCACTTTATAGATTTTATTTCCATATTTCAGTTTTAATTACTTTGCAGTTTATCTTTATGCATGGGATAATGTGAAGAAGGAATTCAACCTTTTATTCATACATTGATTCACCTTTAATAAAACAATTTACTATTTATCCTTCCTCATGAATTTGTGATGGCATTTCTATCTTATAACAAGTTCCCATTTTACTTTGATCTGCATCTACTGTACAGCATTGGTCCTTTTGACTGCTTCCATACAGTACATGCTATTTTAATTAGAATAGCTTTGAAATGTATCTGAATCTAATAAAGTCAACCTGCATGATCTTTCTCTAAATTATCATAACTATTAATATGTTTAGTTGTATGTTCATACAACTTCAAAGTAAGTTTGCTTATTTGCCCAAAAAATATTGAGATTTTCCATGTTGTTGTTCAGTCACTAAGTCATGTCCAACTCTTTGCAACCCCATGGACTGCAGTGTGCCAGGCTTCCCTGTCCTTCAACTATCTCCCTGAGTTTGCTGAAATTCATGTTTATTGAGTTGGTAATGCTATCTAACCATCTCATCCTCTGCCACCCCCTTCTCCTTTTGTCTTCCATCTTTCCCAGCATCAAGAGTCAGCTCTTTACATCAGGTGGCCAAAGTATTGGAACTTCAGCTTCAGCATCAGATTGGAATAGCATTAAAAAATGGTTAAATCATGGGTCTGTAAACTTTTTATGTAAAAGCCAGGTAACAAATATTTTAGTTTTTGCAGACCATACATTATGTGTTGCAACTACTCAATTCTGCTATTGCAGAAGGGTAACAGCCTAAGATATATGTAAACAAAGAATGTGACTGGGTTCCAATAAAACTTTACAAGAGCTAGTGGACTGGATGTGATCTCCAGGTTTAGTTTGCTAATGCCTTGTATAGATTAATTTAAGGAGAATTAAAGTCAGACACAACTGAACAACTGGACTGAACTGAATATCTTTACAATGTTAATTATTGTAAATAACCTGCTTACTAATGCAGGAGACATAAGAGACATGGGTTCAATCCCTGAGTCAGGAAGATCCCCTGGAGGGGTGCATGGCAACCCACTCCAGTATTCTTGCCTGGAGAATCCCATAGACAGAGGAGCCTGGCAGGCTATAGTACAGAGGGCAGCTGCATGTGAATCAATGGAGTTAGAACACACCTTACACTATGCACAAAAATTAAAACTCAAAAATGGCTAAAAGACATAAGCATACAGTATAACACCATAAAACTCCTAGACAGATCATAGGCAAAAGATTCTCTGGCATAATGCATACCAATATTTTCTTAGCTCTGTGTCCCAAGGCAATAGAAATAAAAATAAAAATAAACAAGTGGGACCTAAACAAATTTACAAGCTTTTGCACAGCAAAGGAAACCATAAACAAAATGTAAAGACAATCTACAGACTAGGAGAAAATATTTGCAAACAATGTAACCAACAAGGGCTTAATTTCCAAAATACACAAACAGCTCATACAACTCAACAAAACCCAAACAACCCAATTCAAAAAATGGGCAGAAGCCCTAAATAGACATTTCTCCAAAGAAGACATACAGATGGCCAATAGGCCCATGAAAAGATGTTCAACATCACTAATTATTAAATGAATGCAAATCAAAACTACAATGAGATACACCACATCATACCAGTCAGAATGGCTAACACTAAAAAGTCTACAAATAACAAGTGCTAGAGAGAGGGTGTGGAGAAAGGGAACCTTCCTACACTGTTGGTGAGAATGTAAATTGGTGCAACCACTTCGGAAAACAATATTGAGGTTCCTCAGAAAGCTAAAAATAGAATTACCATAGGATCCAACGATCCCACTCCTGGGCATATATCCAGACAAAACTCTAATTCAAAAAGATACATGCACCCCCAACATTCATAGCAACACTATTCACAACAGCCAAGACATGGAGACAACTTAAATGTCCATCAAAAGATGAATGGATAAAGAAGATGGGCTACATGTATACAGTGGACTACTACTCAGCCATAAAAAAGAATGAAATAATGCCAGTTGCAGCAACATGGACGGACCTAGAGATTACACTAAGTTAAATCAGTCAGAAGGACAAATACCATGCAATATCACTTTATATGTGGACTCAAAAATATGGCACAAATGAACCTATCTACAAAACAGAAATAGACTCACAGACAGAAAACAGACTTGTGGTTACCAAGGGGGAGAGGGGTGGGAGAGGAATGGAGTTAGTAGATGCAAACTATTATACATAAAATGGATAAACAACAAGATCCTACTGTATAGCACAGGGAACTACATTCAATATCCTGAGATAAACCACAATGGGAAAGAATATAAAAAGGAATGTAGGGGTATAATTGAGTCACCTTGCTGCACAGCAGAAATTAACACAACACTATAAAAATACTTCAATAAAAAGCTAAATTTAAAAAAATTGCCTCCCTAAAGGACTTCTGAACTTTTTATCATTCTTTGTAATTTCTAGGATATTGTTGTTATCGTAAATGGCATCTTAGTTTTCAGAACAACTTTTACTCAGTTATTGTTGGTTTAGGTAAATATAACTAATGTGGTACATGGATATTATAACTAAGAATCCTTTTGAAATTTCTTATTAGTTGCATGAAACTTTCTTTGATTCTTTTTGGGTTTGATATGTTAATTAAGATATCATCTGTATGTAATAATTTCATCTACTCTCTTCTAAATCTTGTAGCATTTTAGAATTTTTGAATTTAGTTATAAGAACCTCTAGTTCCACACTGACCTGTAGCAGCAAGAACAGACACACTTGGAAGTTTTTTGTTGTTGATTTTTTTTTTTTTTTTACTGAACTCAGAGGTAAAAATCTGAATTTTATAATGAAGCACCATTTGTACTTTGAGATTTGTGTCAATATCCACTTTTCAGTTAAGGTAGTTTCCTTCTACTCTTACTTATCTGCAAGCTTTCATACTAAATGTGTGTCGAAAATTCGCAAGCAATTTATTTGCATCAAATTTTTTTTTTCCTTTAGTTCATTAATGTGGTGAGTTATGTGGATATATTTTTCTGATATTCAATCACCCTTGCGTTCCTGGAAAAAAACCAACATGATCATGATACCTTAATTTTAAATAGAGTATCTGATTAAGAAAGAGAGTATTTTTATGTTTATGCACTTCTTTTATTTCTCGCCACCTTAACTGGCAGTGAGCAGTCATAAACTCCAGATAGACAAGGATTTGCTTTCTCCAGTATTACATGCAATGCTGCTAAGTCGCTTCAGTCGTGTCCAACTCTGTGCGACCCCATAGACGGCAGCCCACCAGGCTCCCCCGTTCCTGGGATTCTCCAGGCAAGAACCCTGGAGTGGGCTGCCATTTCCTTCTCCAATGATTGTGCGATGGTCAATTACATGTGATTACATGCAATGGTCACTCTTAAATCATTATAGCTGTGAAACATTTTAAAAGAAAGTTTTACATCTGTTCTTGTAATATTAACCTAAAATTATCTTTTCTTAAACTAGCTTTTAGTATTATGTTGTACTAGTCTCATAAAATGAGGTAAGCATTTTCCTTTTTTTCTACTTTTTAGAGTAATCTATATAGGGATTACTGTTTCTTTGAAATTTGTAGAATAAATCAGAGAAACTATTTGGACCCAGAAATAATTGGGAGGAGAATATTTCATAGAAAATGGAAGATTTAATTATCATTTAATTTCTGGAATCATAATTTACTATAGCTTTTTATTTTTTCTTTTGACAACTGATATATTATGAAATTAAGATATTTATTCTTAGTTTTCCAATTCTATGGCACATTTTTCTTCAAAATATTCTTTACTTTTTTAATAAAACCATTTCAAAATCTTCAACTATAATACCATTCTTTTCATTATTGCATTGCATTTTGTAATTAGTCTTAGCAGACATCTTAATAGTCTTTTAAACAAATCAGTTTTGTGTCAAGTTTTCCTATTTTTTTGTTATTGTTATTTTTCTTAAATTTATTAATTTCTTCCTTTATCATTGTTATTTATCTACTTGTTGATTTATATTTACTCTGTCATTCTTTTACTAGCTTATTGTTTATGTATTTTCTTTCTTGCTGTCTAAGAACACAATCAAAGTTTCAGATAGTCATTAGCTCTGTTCCACAAATTTTGACATGTACCACTTTGTTATCTAGCTTTAAGTATTTCATAATTTTTTATTTCATGTGGGAATTACTTAGCAATATTTTCAAATTATATGGAGGTAGATTTTCTTAAGCTCTTCTTTTATTCTGAATTTCTGCCTGGGCTGTGTTGTGCTCAGAGTACATTATTTGCATAATGCCAATTTTTGTGCCACTTCCGCTCAGTCACTGAGTCATGTCCAACTCTTTTACAACCCTTTGGACTGTAGCCCGCCAGGCTCCTCTGTACATGGGATTTCCTAGGCAAGAATTCTGGAGTAGGTAGATGCCAATGCTTTGTAATTTATTGGGATTTCTTTTGTGGCCTAGTACATATTTTTTTTATATGGCTTTCAGTGAGATAGCTGCATCACCAATGCAATGAACATGAACTTGGGCAAACTCTGAGAGATGGTGAGGGACAGGGAGGCCTGGCATGTTACAGTCTACAGGGTCACAAAGAGTCGGACTGGACAACTGAACGACAGCAACATGGTGCTCAAAGGTCTTCCCGGGTGGCACTAGTAGTAAAGAACCAGCCTGCGATGCAGGAAGATCCCTGAGTCCGGAAGATCCCCTGGAGGAGGAAATGGCAACTCACTCCATTATTCTCGCCTAGAGAATCTCATGGACAGAGGAGCCTGGCGGTCTATGGTAGCTGGGGATGCAAAGAGTTGAACACAACTGAAGCAACTTAGCACGCATGCATACACACATAGCTCTCAAAAACAATGTGTATTTAATAGTTATATATTTCTACTTACAAAATTTCAATTATAAAATTCTATGAGTCTTTTAGGTCAAATCTATTTTTGGCTTGCTTGTTCTTTCAATTTTCAAAACAGATGCATTTTTTTTTTAATCTCTCACTAACATTATTAATACTTTTGTTGCTCTGTCTGCTTTACTCTATAATTGGATGCTTTATATATTTAAAGGCTCTATCATTAACTGAATATGTGTTCAAGATTGCTATAACTTATTTGCATTTTATTAGCATTACTATCCTTTTTGTCTTCCTATGTCATTTTCACCTTCTGTTAATTTTTTTTTCAGATCTATAGAATCCCAGGGCTTCCCTGATGGCTTTGTGAGAAAGAATCCACCTGCCAATGCAGGAGACATGAGTTTGATCCCTGATTCGGAAAGACCCCACATGCTGCAGAGCAACTAAGCTCCTGTGCTATAACTATTGAGCCTGTGCTCTAGAGCCTGAGAGCCGCAACTACCGAGCCCACCAAGCTGCAACTACTGAAACCTGCACACCTTAAGCCCCTGCTCCACAAAGAGAAAAGCTACAGCATTGAGAAGCCTTAGCTCGTCAATGAGAGAGTAGCAACTAGAATGGCCCAAATTCATGGCAGCTAGAGAAAAGAGGAGAAGGCAATGGCACCCCACTCTAGTACTCTTGCCTGGAAAATCCCATGGATGGAGTGGCCTGGTAGGCTACTGTCCATGGGGTCACCAAGAGTCGGACATGACTGAGCAACTTCACTTTCACTTTTCACTTTCATGCATTGGAGAAGGAAATGGCAACCCACTCCAGTGTTCCTGCCTGGAGAATCCCAGGGATAGGGGAGCCTGGTGGGCTGCCGTTTGTGGGGTCGCACAGAGTCGGACACGACTGAAGTGACTTGGCAGCAGAGAAAAGCCAGCAGAGCAGTGAAGACTCAGCACAGCCAAAAATAAATAACAAAAAAATTTTTTTAACCTATAGAATCTGTTATTATGCCAATTTTGTAATTACTGATCATTTCACAGTCAGTTGGCCTGGTGGCTTCCACATTTTATCAACCTTCTCAAAGAATGAACTTTTAGTTTCACCAACTTTCTCTCTGCTTTTTATTTTTCTTTTTCGTTCCCTGCTTACTTTGTGTTTCATTTGGACATTTTTTTTTTCTAGTTTCTTATCATTTGTCAACTTTTCCCTCTGTGACCTCTAAGATGAATGATTACAGACAGTGACCGGCGTCCATGAAGTTAACTCCCTTTCAAATACTGGGCAACTTCTTGGAATCTGGGCATTCCGTTTTTTCTCTTCTCTACCTCACCTGCTGCAAAGAATTTTTGGCGTGCGCGTGTGCTCAGTCATGTCCGACTTTTTGAAACCTCATGGGTGGCAGCCTCCCAGGCTCCTCTGTCCATGGAAATTTCCAGGCAAGAGTCTGGAGTGGGTTGCTATTCCTACTCCAGGGGATATTCCCAACCCAGGCATCGAACCACATCCCCGTGTTAGCAGGTGGACTCTTTACCACTGTGCCCCCTGGGAAGACATCTCATTTTAGGCGGTGATTACACGGGTTTTGCTTGGGTTTGTTTTGCTTTCATTTGACCGTTTCCTGACTAGTCTAAGCAACACGACAGGAAAGACATTTTACCACCTTTTACCTCCAAGAGCTCCTATTAAAGAGCTTTGATCTGCGAAGGTGTTCAATAATGTTTATTACACGGATTTGGCCTAAGGTGGCTCAAGTCAGTTTTCGGAGGTGCCACAAGCCAGTATGCTGACAGGCTAGCACCAAAGTGTTTCAGTGAAGCCAACTGAGGTTAATGATGTCAACCACAACCATGTCTAGAGAAATCTGAGGTTTTCAAAGAATCAATAGCCATGAAAAACACCTATTAAAGGAAGTTAAAAACCTACACATTATCATTTCTTCTGAATTGTGATGGAGGAAATTTTATGCTAGAGCAGAAGGTGGACGACTGAATTTTTAGAGGTGAGTACAATGCTCTCTGTTCTTATGGATGGTGATTTCAGACTACAGCAAAGAATGTAACACTAAAAAGCACATTAGGCTTTAAGTCCCTTCTCTTCCTAAATAAGAGGCCCACCTGTCAGATGTCTATCACCCAACATGTCCTCCCGATTTTCACTTGAGCTTATTTGTTGTCTGAAAGATGCGAATGGACGTGACGCCCAATTATTTCCTTTAAGCCATCACTGTCATTCCATGCCTGAGTCATCCCTACTTTAAAAGTCTTAGGATTGTGTGTAGAGTACAGATTTCAAGTGACCTTGAACAAGCACATTGATTATAAGGAAATTACAGTTTAAGAAGCAAAAATAGAGTCATCCTCCAGTTCTGCATGAACTCATGTAAGTTTTGTAACTTCATCATTTCACTGTTTTCTCAATTACAAAATGGAAGCATTATTAAGATATGCCTCCTGTTGTCTACCTGTACCAGCAAACCCCAAATGGAAAAAAATCATGCGTGAAACTGTTTTTTTTTTAAATCTCTCTAGAGCTGGCAGTCTGGACTGCCCTGATTGAGTAGACTGGGTAATAGATAAGCAAATGCTTACCCTGGAAAGAAAGCGTTGACCTGGGGGTTGTGTGCCAGCAAGAAGAAGCAGCTGCCTGGAAATGTACATTTTGACAAAGTGGGAGTTTGCGTGGCAAGAGTAAGGAAGCAGATTTTTAGGAAAATTACATAATCGGAAAAGAGAACAAAACCCTTTGAGCTAATTCTGGCCTCAGCAAATTACCTTGGGAAAATAAAGATTATTATAACAAAATCATGCTAGAACAAATTTGAGTCATTTTGAAAGTAGGGTTTCATGGCTGAAAGAAGAGACAGCTGGCATGAAATAGCCCCAAAGAATTTCTCCCCATGTTATTTACTTCTAGTAGCCTTGGCATGGAGTTTCCTTTATTCATGTAGTAAATGCACGTGGGTGTGCATGAAATGTGTGAGTACGCCTGTGTGTGCATATGTGTGTATGTGTTTCTGTATATGTATTAATGCTAAGCATGGTGCTAGGCCTCAGATCCCACGGTGAATGAGAAAGGTACAGTCTTTGTCCTCCTAGGTTAGCATCCAATAGGAATTTTAAGCCAGAGAGAGACACTAAATTTTGAGATTCTTTGAAGGCCAGGACTCAGGACATCAAATGCATCCATATCTAGGACACTGCTTTAAAAATCCTAAGTGTTACAACAAACAGTGAATGTAATAAAAAGAAGCAGACTCACAGATATAGGGAACAAACTGCTGGTTGCTAGTGGGGAGAGGAAAGAACCTCTAAGGAGTAAAAGGTACGAACCATTAGGTATAAAATAAGCTACAAGGGTATATGGTGTACAATATGGGGATATAGCCAATATTTTATGATAATGGTAAATGGAGTGTAACCTTTGAAAATTGTGAATCACTAGATTGGACACCTATAACTTATATAATATTGTACAGCAACTAGACTTCATTTAAAAAATCCTAAATGTGCAATTGTGTCTTAGACTTTGTCATGTCCGACTCTTTGCAACCCCATGGACTGCAGCCCGCCAGGCTCCTCTGTCCATGGAATTCTTCAGGCAAGAATACAGGGGTAGGTGGCTATTCCCTTCTCCAGGAAATGCCCAATTAATAACTGCTTGATAATTTTTAAATGTCAATTTTTTTGGAAGCACTATAAAAGTTGTGACTTGTGCCAAAATGAATTGTTCAACATAAACATATTTATGTCTGGTTTAGCAGATAGATAGATGGATAGATACACACACACGTACTTTGAGCATCATCACTGTTCTCAGATGCAGTTAACAGACTCAAATCTACCTAGTTAGATCAGATAGGCATTTATTATAGATTACTGGGTGACATACCACAGCTCCAGGAGGGTCATGAGTCAAGAATAGATGCTACACAGCCAGAAAGAACTGCAAATGGGAGAAATACCCTACCTCCCTACCTACTGTAGAATGTTATAAGGAAAACCTCATTCCTGCCACCATGTGGCTAAGACTCCACTCTCCCTATGCAGGGGGCCTGGGTTCAGTCCCTGGTCAGGGGACTAGATCCCACATGCCACAACTAAAACCCAGCAGAGCCAAGTAGATAAATATCTTTTTTTTTTTAATTAAAAAAAATTTTTTTAAGACTTTTAAAGATAGAAACCTGACTGCACAGAAAAGTGGAAATTGTAGCTGTAAGAGTAACGTGCAAGCCAATCCATCATGAAATTTCCTCCATGACCAAGACGTTTGTCATAACTAGCTGATCAGCTGGAACTCTATTCCTAGAAGAGGTCCTTAAATACATGTAGAGGTAAGGTCGTGATTGCTGGTGTGAGTGGAGTTGAGGGAGATAAATCCCTTTCCTTACTCCTACTCTTAATCATCTAGGTGCTAGTGGCAAGCAAGTAGTGACTCTACAGATCTGGAGAATCTCGGGTTTTGAACGTCAGCTGAGTTGTCTTTCCTCAGAGGAAAATACAGTCTGCCTGATCCACTTCATAGAGCTGCTGAGAAGATAACACATGGACGTGTTCTCTAGTTGTCTTATTGGTATCATGCCCACACATGGTTCCTTCTCATAGACTCTGTTTCACCTGTGATCTAAGGCAGACCTCAGCCTGATCAGACTGCTCTCTTTTAACTAAACTGCCTCAACTGAATCGGTCACCAAGATCTGTCTGGTTTTAAGAATTCTTTTTTTTTTTTTGATGTGAGCCCTTTTTAAAGTCTTTATTGAATTTGTTACAGTATTGTTTCTGTTTTACATTTTGTTTTTTTTTTACCAAGAGGTATGTGGGATGTTAACTCCTCGATCAGGGATCAAACCCACACCCCCCACATTGGAAGGTGAAAGTCCTAACCACTGGACCGCCAGGGAAGGCCCACCAAGATCTGTTTAATCCACTTCAAAAAACGTGCTCAAATCTGGGCTCTTCCTGCCATTTCCACTGTTGAGTCAGTTCTGATTTTCATCCTGTAGCCTCCCAACTTCCCACTTGTCCATCCTAATAAGCAAATCAGGTCACACCACTCTCCTAAGTAGTGTTTGGCTATTTTCATTGTAACTGCACCCAAATTCATACTCTGAAAACAGACTATCTGAGCAAAAAGATACCCTTTCTAAAGAGGAGGGTGACTAATTCCAACAGAGAATGACAGTCACTTTTTTAAAGCAATCAGTGTCAGAAGTTTCAGAAGATGGAAAAATAAAAATTAAATGATGTTCCAATGATCACTACTAAAGATGGAGCAATATTAAAACAAGAATTTGGGGGCTTCCAATGCAGGGAGCGTGGGTTCAATCCCTGCTCAGGGAATTAAGGTTCCACAGGTTGTGTGGCACAGCCAAAAAGAAAAATAGACAATGGGGATGGTTGTACAACTTTGTGAATATAATAAAAACCACTTAGTTGTTAAAAAAGAAATGTTCTCTTTGTCAAGGATGCTTTATAAACCTCTTTCACATAAGTCCTCTATGTCTGCTTCTTCTTGTCATGAAGCACACAACTCTTGCCCATTTTTCTGCCTTATATCTTTTCTCTGCCAACTTCATTCCATGCCTCCACTGGTTAGTCTTCACACCTATGATTTCGTACGAAAGAAATTGTATATTGCACCAAATGATACATCTCAGCCACATTCTTGATGGTATCCAACCCACTTCATGACGTCTTTGCTTTAGAGAAGCCCTAACTATATCTACTACCTAATTTTGAACCTCCTTTCTAAGTTTTCATCACATTTACCTCAAAATAGTTTTCTGACAAGAAGCCGAACAAAATATCTCTAATAAAGCAAACAGTGTGTGACACTGTTTAAAGTTAAAAATTTAGGTTTTAATTTTAAATTTAGATTTAAACTTAGTTTTAGATTTTTCAGTTTTAAATTTAAAATTTAAAGTTAAAATTCTAAGTTATTACTTTATTTTTTCATCCAGGTAGCTTCCAAATGAGAACACACTCTGCTAAACAAGTTATTTGTGATCACACAGAGATTAGCATTCTAGCATAACATCTCTAACACCTAATTAGTTTTAACAAATACCTCACTCACAGAAATCACAGGAAATCAGAAACTGCCTATTAGGCTGCTAAGTATGAAAGGTGCTCGATCAAGAAGGGGGAAAAAAATCTTTCCAAGAGATCATTGAGAGAAGCATATTTAATGTTTCCAACTTTCTATATTTTTTCTGTTGATTTATGTGAGTTTGGAAAAACACATGTCCTTCCAGCCACCAAAACGACACTCAGTCTCTTGCTATTTCAGTTTCCTTTGGAAGCTCCTCCTCTGCTCAGTGTCGATACAGGTTCTCAGTGCTCTCACCTACCTGTCTCTCGTCTCTCTGCAGGCACTCTCTAAGCGGAGTCTCATCCCTTTTCATGGTTTTACGTATCATTCATATGGCGACCACTACCACATTTATATCTGTAGCCCAGAGTTTTCGTCTGAGCCCCATCTCTGAGCGAGTAGACAGCCTCTCGACAAGTCTACTTGGTTGGCCCCAAAGCAACTTGTGTGCTCACTCGCTTCAGTTATGTCCAACTGTTTGCAACCCCATGGACCATAACCCCGAGGCTCCTCTGTCCATGGGATTTCCCAGGCAAGAACGCTGGAGTGGGTTGCCATTCCCTCCTCCAGGGGATCTTCCTGACCCAGGGATTGAACCCGGGTCTCCTACACTGCAGGCAGATTCTTTATCACTGAGCCACAGGGGGAAGCCCGATTTACACTCAATCTAAAGTGGAGCCTTGATTTTTGCCGTCAAAATCACCCCTCCTCCTAACTGCCTAATCTCAGAAAATAGCAGCATTCACTTAACAGCTTCAAGTCCAGAAACCTGTGAGTCACATGACATCACTTTTCCATCACACTCCACACCCCATCCTTCACCAAGCCTCAGCAGTACCGTCTACAACCTAACTCACATTTTCTTGTTGTTTCCCATGTCTGCTGCCAGCCCTCTGCTCCAAGCCATCAGCATATCTTGCCTGCGCTACCTCCATAGGCTGCCATGTACAGTCTTGTTCACTCTTTATTCTGAGCAGCAAGCACAGTGACCTTTGTAGGACCCACTGGCCTTCATTACTACTGTGTTAAAAGTATTTAAGTAGCAGGAGAGATTGTATTTTCCATGATAACATGCTTCACATATGCTCTTGGGACCACATGTGATTGGGACTCAGGACTCTCCCCAACTAAGAGACGGAGTAAAACTGCCCTCATCCTTGAATCTGGGACAGACTCAATTAATGGAATGCAGTGGAAGTGACATTATGTGACTTCTGGGCCTAGGTCAAAAAGGACCAAGAAGCTTCCATCTGTTTTCCTTGAGATTCTTACTTTGGGGAAAGTCAGCCGTAAAAACTTAACGATTCCAATTTCCTGCCTTGTTATTTGGGGAATTTTTAATTTCTTTTCTTTTGATTTTAAGAAGTAACCTAAAATTTCCTGTGTTGTTGTTCAGTCGCCCAGTCATGTCCAACTCTTTGCGACCCCATTCCTGTAACACTAAATAAAATGATACTACCTTTAAAAAAGGCAGACCTCCATTTCAGAAGTCATATAAGGCACTCCAGTCGACAGCCTCAGCTGAACTCTCACCACCAACTGCCAAACATCTTGACCATCCAGCCCAGCTGAGACTTCAGCTGATGGTCACTGACCCCAGGCAACATCTGAACAAAACTAAATATGAGAATCTGAGCAAGAACTGCCCAGCTGAGTCCCTTGTGAATTATTGGCCCACAAAATTTGAGTAAAAATTAAATGGGCATTCTTATAGCACTAAATTTGGGGGTTACTCATTTATACAGCAATAGTGACTGGATCAGCTTCCAACTGTCCTCAGGACAACATCCAACATTCTTTCTGAAACTGACAGTTCCTGCATGATTCAGATCCTGGCTAGTCCTGCAGTCTCTTGCTGAGCCTTGCTAACCAAGCATCAACCACCCTGACCCTTGCTTATTCCTCATCAGAAACTCTACTGAGACAATTTTCTCCTTGCCTGAAATGCACTCTTTACCTGTCTAACAGCAATTCAGCCTATGGATCTTAACTGTCATTTCTTCAAGAACACTTATATGATACTAAAAGGCGGTGTTTGCATGCTAAGTCTCTACAGTTGTGTCCAACTCTTTGCCACTGTAGCCCACCAGGCTCCTCTGGCCATGGGATTCCCCAGGCAAGAATATTGGAGTAGGTTGCCATGTCTATTGTTGTTTTGTTTAAATGGAAGAAACTTGAGCAAAATGATCCACTGCTGGGAGGGAGATGGTGGAGAGGGAGAGGGGAGAGAGAAGATGATCAGTGGAGAAAGGTGGGCTGCAGGGATTGCATCCCTGTCTCAGATGTGGAAGAGAAGGAAGAAAGGACAGGTAACACGCAGGTACCTCCTGCATTCTCTTTGAGCCTGTTCCACCAGCTAAGGCTGATGGGGGGGTGGTCTTCATCAAGTGTCCCATGCCTTCTGGTTATCCTTGGGATGGGCCAGTGGGAAGTCCTGGCAGGGGACTGGTGGGAGAGGGGAGAGAGAACTAGAAATATTCAGTCTGCCTGTCCCTCCTCATGGGGCTGCTTTTGGTTGGCTGCTTCCTTCACTGTGCCATCCATGGTCACGGCTCCTCTCAAAGTGGCCTTCATCACACCAGCTCCACTGAGATTCTAAGAGTCTCTCATCTTCCTCTGCCTGCTGTCCTCTCTTGTTACCAGCACCAGGGGACACACTGTTCCCTGGGGCTCCCTACATCCCCCCAAAGTCTTTGTAAAGCGTCTGCTTATTAAACCATCCTCAAATTATCCTAATTTAAGTGTGACGTCTGCTTCCTGCTGAGCCCTTGTCAGATACTGGGAGGAATGCTGATGAGTAAGTAGGTGGAAAGGGCAAGAAAACGTTTAGCAGGTAACAAACAACATCTGATTCTATTTTAGTTAAAATACACAGAAAACTGGAAGATACATCACTAAAACAATAAACCAAGGATGAACACGAAAGTACTGAGCAATTGTCATCTGTGTAAATACAGAGAGAATGCTTAGAGAGAGAAACATAGTTCTCTTCCTTTAAACAATGGAATCTTTTTCTCTTTTTCCCACTTAAAGCTCTAACTAAGCCGAGTCAAGTTCATGAGAGATTACGGAGAACAAACCAGATGAGTCATTTCATCTCTTTTCAGTTACCCACATGGGGTAAACTTAGAACATCACTCTGCAATACACATTACAGTGGTCTTGGCAAATTAGAATACCTTAAGTGTTGTTTTTCTTTTCTCAAAGTTTTTCAGAATCCAAAAATAAGACAATAACATTTTTTGAATAAGTGCCTGAATCAAGACAGATGAACTTTGCCTGAGATCCACTGGGCCTGTATCAATTTAGGAAATAACCCTGGCTCCTGAAAGAGGAATAAGCATAAATGAGAAATTCTGGCCCCAGTGGATTTGCTACCATCATCAGCAACACCCTAGGCTATTTTTAAGACTTTTTATATTACCATCAACATCATACACTGACTGCTGCAGATAAATGCTAAGAACATTCATAGAGCATTTACTTTGTGCCAGGCAGTGTTCTAAAAAATTATATAAATCAAATTATGCTATCCTCTTGACAACTGTGTGATGGAAGACATTATTACTCTTATTTTCAGAATAGAATAGTGTTAGTCCCTCAGTCATGTATACCTCTTGGCGATCGCATGGAATATAGCCTGCTAGGCTCCCTCTGAATTCTCCAGAGAAGAATCCTGGAGTGGGTTGCCATTCCCTTCTCCAGGGGATCTTCCCAACCCAGGGATCAAACCCAGGTCTCCCAAATTGCAGGTGGATTCTTTACCATCTGAGACAGTGGGAAGTCTTATTTTCAGATAAGGAAATGAAGACATAGAGAGGTTAGGTCAAAGTCATACACTTAACAGCTATATAGCAAAGAAACCCAAGACCCACAGGACCACTGGGAACAACTTATAACTGGAAATCTAGAGAGATGGGCTTTTGATTTTTTTTTTATTCTTTCCTTTTTAACTGCTAAGGAAAGTTCTTCAACCTATAAAGTACACTCAAGTCTCAATCTACATAGAATGTTTTTCCCAAACTCTTGGATTCAGATACTGGAATTTGAAGTCATATCTGAATGACAGCAATATCTATGCTTTACTGTCTCTCACAATCAAAGAACCACTTTCAAAAGTCATAATTTCCACATAAATCTTCTCATAGACCACATGCTAAGTTGCTTCAATCATGACTAACTTTTTTCAACGCTATGGACTGCACCCTGCCAGTCTCCTCTGTCCAGGGGAATTCTCCAAGCAAGAATACTGGAGTGGGTTGACATGCCCTCCTTCAGGGGATCTTCCCAACCCAGAGATCCAACCCAAGTTCCTCATGTCACCTGCACTGGCAAGTGGGTTCTTTACCACTAGCACCAGCTGGGAAGCCCAGAGACCTTCACGTAAAAACATATGTACTTTTAGTCTCTGTGGAATAAGAAAACATTTGTACCTTCGGGCTGATGAACCTCTTACAATAATTCCATGGTTTTCATAACTTTCAAAACCAAATACAAGAAAAATGCTCAAAAGTAGCTCTTTATCTTTCTCTGAAGTGTTTTAAATCATTTGCTTAAACTCAATTATGATGATCAGAGAAATTATAGAAAATGGTTCTGGTACTTGTGCCTTGACAGATTAATGGAAATCACTTTGGTATATATCAATACAACATTAGAGAACATTATTTTGTCTATTTACTTATGCTCTATCTAGACTCAGTCAAGGAAAAGATGACTTCTAAAAACACATAGCGTGGCCAAGAGGAGCTACCCCACATCCGAGGCCAGGGGTGGCGGCCGGGAGGAGCAACCCCACGTCCAAGGAGCGGTGGCTGCATGGGCACAGGAGGGCCTAGAGGAGCTATTCCATGCTCAAGGTCAGGAAGGGCAGCAGTGAGGAGATACCCCTCATCCAAGGTAAGGAGCAGTGGCTGCGCTTTGCTGGCGCTGCCGTGAAGACATACCCCACATCCAAGGTAAGAGAAACCCAAGTAAGACGGTAGGTGCAAGAGGGCATCAGAGGGCAGACACTGAAACCATACTCAGAGAAAACTAGTCAAACTAATCACACTAGGACCACAGCCTTGTCTAACTCAATGAAACTAAGCCATGCCCTGTGGGGCCATCCAAGACGGGTGGGTCATGGTGGAGAGGTCTGACAGAATGTGGTCCACTGGAGAAGGGAATGGCAAACCACCTCAGTATTTTTGCCATTAGAACCCCATGAACAGTATGAAAAGGCAAAATGATAGGATACTGAAAGAGGAACTCCCCAGATCAGTAGGTGCCCAATATGCTACTGGAGATCATTGGAGATATAACTCCAGAAAGAATGAAGGGATGGAGCCAAAGCAAAAACAGTACCCAGTTGTGGGTGTGACTGGTGATAGAAGCAAGGTCCCATGCTGTAAAGAGCAATATTGCATAGGAACCTGAATGTAAGGTCCATGAATCAAGGCAAATTGGGAGTGGTCAAATAGGAGATGGCAAGAGTGAATGTCGACATTCTAGGAATCAACGAACTAAAATGGACTGGAATGGGTGAATTTAACTCAGATGACCATTATATCTACTACAGTGGACAGGAATCGCTTAGAAGAAATGGAGTAGCCATCTGGTCAACAAAAGAGTCCAAAATGTAATACTTGGATGCAATCTCAAAAACGACAGAATGAACTCTGTTCATCTCCAAGGCAAACCATTCAATATCAGAGTAATGCAAGTCTATGCCCCAACCAGTAATGCTGAAGAAGCTGAAGTTGAAAGGTTCTATGAAGACCTACAAGGTCTTTTAGAACTAGCACCCAAAAAACACATCCTTTTCATTAGAGGGGACTGGAATGCAAAAGTAGGAAGTCAAGAAACACCTGGAGTAACAGGCAAATTTGGCCTTTGAATGTGGAATGAAGCAGGGCAAAGACTAATAGAGTTTTACCAAGAAAATGCACTGGTCATAGCAAACACCCTCTTCCAACAACACAAGAGAGGACTCTACACATGGACATTACCAGATGGTCAACACCGAAATCAGATTGATTATATTCTTTGCAGCCAAAGATGGAGAAGCTCTATACAGTCAGCAAAAACAAGACCAGGAGCTGACTGTGGCTCAGATCATGAACTCGTTATTGCCAAATTCAGACATAAATTGAAGAAAGTAAGGAAAACCACTAGACCATTCAGGTATGACCTAAATCAAATCCCTTATGATTATACAGTGGAAGTGAGTAATAGATTTAACGGACTAGATCTGATAGATAGATTGCCTGATGAATTATGGACAGAGGTTCGTGACATTGTACAGGAGACAGGGATCAAGACCATCCCCATGGAAAAGAAATGCAAAAAAAGCAAAATGGTTGTTTGGGCAGGCCTTACAAATAGCTGTGAAAAGAAGAGAGGTGAAAAGCAAAGGAGAAAAGGAAAGATATAAGCATCTGAATGCTGAGTTCCAAAGAATAGCAAGGAGAGATAAGAAAGCCTTCCTCAGCGATCAATGCAAAGAAATAGAGGCAAACAACAGAATGGGAAAGACTAGAGATCTCTTCAAGAAAATTAGAGATACCAAGGGAACATTTCATGCAAAGATGGGCTCAATAAAGGACAGAAATGGTCTGGACCTAACACAAGCAGAAGATATTAAGAAGAGGTGGCAAGAATACACAGAAGAACTGTACAAAAAAGATCTTCATGATCCAGATAATCACAATGGTGTGATCACTCACCTAGAGCCAGACATCCTGGAATGTGAAGTCAAGTGGGCCTTAGAAACCATCACTGCGAACAAAGCTAGTGGAGGTGATGGAATTCCAGTGAAGCTATTTCAAATCCTGAAAGACGATGCTGTGAAAGTGCTGCACTCAATATGCCAGCAAATTTGGAAAAGTCAGCAGTGGCCACAGGACTGGAAAAGGTCAGTTTTCATTCCAATCCCAAAGAAAAGCAATGCCAAAGAATGCTCAAACTACCACATGATTGCACTCATCTCACATGCTAGTAAAGTCATGCTCAAAATTCTCCAAGCCAGGCTTCAGCAATACATGAACCATGAACTCCCTGATGTTCAAGCTGGATTTAGAAAAGGCAGAGGAACCAGAGATCAAATTGCCAACATCCACTGGATCATCAAAAAAGCAAGAGAGTTCCAGAAAAACATATATTTCTGCTTTATTGACTATGCCAAAGCCTTTGACTGTGTGGATCACAATAAACTGTGGAAAATTCTGAAAGAGATGGGAATACCAGACCACCTGACCTGCCTCTTGAGAAATCTGTATGCAGGTCAGGAAGCAACAGTTAGAAGTGGACATGGAACAACAGAGTGATTCCAAATAGGAAAAGGAGTACGTCAAGGCTGTATATTGTCACCCTGCTTATTTAACTTACATTCAGAGTACATCATGAGAAACACTGGACTGGAAGAAACACAAGCTGGAATCAAGATTGCCAGGAGAAATATCAATAACCTCAGATATGCAGATGACACCATCTTATGGCAGAAAGGAAAGAGGAGCTAAAAAGCCTCTTGATGAAAGTGAAAGAGAAGACTGAAAAAGTTGGCTTAAAGCTCAACATTCAAAAAACGAAGATTACGGTATCCGGTCCCATCACTTCATGGCAAATAGATGGGGAAACAGTGGAAACAATGTCAGGCTTTATTTTTTTGGGCTCCAAAATCACTGCAGATGGTGATTGCAGCCATGAAATTGAAAGACACTTACTCCTTGGAAGGAAAGTTATGACCAACCTAGATAGTATATTAAAAAGCAGAGACATTACTTTACCAACAAAGGTCCGTCTAGTCAAGGTAATGGTTTTTCCAGTGGTGATGTATGGATGTGAGAATTGGACTGTGAAGAAAGCTGAGCACCGAAGAATTGATGCTTTTGAAGTGTGGTGTTGGAGAAGACTCTTGAGAGTCCCTTGGACTGCAAAGAGATCCAACCAGTCCATTCTGAAGGAGATCAGCCCTGGGATCTCTTGGAAGGAATGATGCTAAAGCTGAAGCTCCAGTACTTTGGCCACCTCATGCGAAGAGTTGACTCATTGCAAAAGACCCTGATGCTGGGAGGGATTGGGGGCAGGAGGAGAAGGGGACGACAGAGGATGAGATGGCTGGATGGCATCACTGACTCCATGGATGTAAGTCTGAGTGAACTCTGGGAGTTGGTGATGGACAGGGAGGCCTGGTATGCTGCAATTCATGGGGTCGCAAAGAGTCAGACACGACTGAGCTACTGAACTGAACTGAACTGAACTGAAAGACACACATAGGATTGTATGATAAAACTTAACCATAAACAAAAATTGAAGTACATGCTGTACACAAATGTCCACAGAAGTGCTGTACCATCTTCATAAATGGCTCATGAATACCATGCTGAGAATCTTGGTATTTCGGTTCAGTTCAGTTCAGTCTATTTGGAACCAGTCTATTGTATGTCCAGTTCTAACTGTTGCTTCCTGACCTGCATATAGGTTTCTCAAGAGGCAGCTCAAGTGGTCTGGTATTCCCATCCTTTCAGAATTTTCCACAATTTATTGTGATACACACGGCCAAAGGCTTTGGCATAGTCAATAAAGCAGAAATAGATATTTTTCCAGAACTCTCTTGCTTTTTCGATGATCCAGTGTACGTTGGCAATTTGATCTGTGGTTCCTCTGTCTTTTCTAAATCCAGCTTGAACATCTGGAAGTTCACGGTTCAAGTATTGCTGAAGCCTGGCTTGGTGAATTTGGAGCAGTACTTTACTAGCATGTGAGATGAGTGCAATTCTGTGGTAGTTTGAGCAATTTTTGGCATTGCCTTTCTTTGGGATTGGAATGAAAACTGACCTTTTCCAGTCCTGTGGCCACTGCTGACTTTTCCAAATTTGCTGGTGTATTGAGTGCAGCACTTTCATAGCATCATCTTTCAGGATTTGAAATAGCTTCACTGGAATTCCATCAACTCCACTAGCTTTGTTCGCAGTGATGCTTCCTAAGGCCCTCTTGACTTCACATTCCAGGATGTCTGGCTCTAGATGAGTGATCACACCATCGTGATTATCTGGGTCGTGAAGATCTTTCTTGTACCGTTCTTCTGTGTATTCTTGCCACCTCTTCTTAATATCTTCTGCTTCTGTTAGGTCCAGACCATTTCTGTCCTTTATTGAGCCCATCTTTGCATGAAATGTTCCCTTGGTATCTCTAATTTTCTTGAAGAGATCTCTAGTCTTTCCCATTCTGTTGTTTGCCTCTATTTCTTTGCATTGATCGCTGAGGAAGGCTTTCTTATCTCTCCTTACTATTCTTTGGAACTCAGCATTGAGATGCTTATATCTTTCCTTTTCTCCTTTGCTTTTCACTTTTCTTTTCACAGCTATTTGTAAGGCCTCCCCAAACAGCCATTTTGCCTTTTTGCATTTTTTTTCCATGGGGATGGTCTTGATCCCTGTCTCCTGTACAATGTCACGAACCTCTGTCCATAATTCATCA
Organism: Oryx dammah; assembly: GCF_014754425.2. Lineage (NCBI taxonomy): Eukaryota > Metazoa > Chordata > Mammalia > Artiodactyla > Bovidae > Oryx > Oryx dammah. The sequence continues at coordinate 17,729,480 of NW_024070208.1, forward strand.
GGCAATCTATCTATCAGATCTAGTCCCTTAAATCTATTTCTCACTTCCACTGAATAATCATAAGGGATTTCATTTAGGTCATAAATCAAAATTATTTAGGTCTTGGTATTTAGGTGACCTCAAATCACTGGGAGGACTTCCAAGGTAGCTCAGTGGTAACAAATCTGCCTTCCAATGCTGGAGACATGGGTTCAATCCCTGCATCGGGAAGATCCCCTGAAGAAGGAAATGGCAACCCACTCCAGTTTTCTTGTATGGGAAATCCATGAACAGAGGAGACTGGTGGTCTATAGCCCATGGGGTTGCAAAAGAGAGGGACATGACACAGCGACTAGACAACAATAAAAATCATTGGCAAGGTTTCTTCTTTCATTTTGCAGCATAAAATTCCTGGTTTTGCTGCATAACTCTTGTCCAGCATGTTTCTTTCATCGATGTTTTGATTTTAAGTGTGATACATACTACTGTACTGGTACATTCTTTCTCTAATCTCATTTTTTTCAATTGTTTCATTTCCCATTTCAAAGCTAACACATGCTAATCACATCATAATAGATGAAAAGTAAAGCAAATTTCCCTTTGGCCCACCATCGAGGGATAACCAATATTAATAACTTCCTAACAGGAAATTATATTCAATATACTGTAATAACCTATAATGGAAAAGAATCTGAAAAAGAATATATAGGTCTAACTGAATCACTTTGCTGTTACCTGAAACTAACACATTGCAAATAAACAAATATTTTAAAAATAACTTTCTTTCTAGTCTTTTTGCTCTGTATAGCTTTTTATGGTATATAGAAAACCAATGCACAATGATATTTTAAAATGTCTAATTTTCAGCATATAAAAGTAACATATGTAATTGTAGAAGATTTGCAAAATACAGAAAAAAATATGAATTGTATAATTAGACTCTCTCAGAGACAACTACAGCTAGTCAACACTTCCACATTATAATTTTTATGTGGAGCAATGATACATTTGAGTATAATCAGCTATGAAACTACTTCAGTTGTTACTATTGACTGAAGGGTAATTGGCTGGATCTTCTGGGATATAGGTATAGAAGGTTTCTGTGATGGTAGAAATTAAATCTTTGCTTCAACAAGACATTGCAAAATATGGTGATATGTTTGCACCAGCAGTGAGCTTGGGGTTCTCCTACAGTCTTTCTTGATAAGGTGGGAAGAAATTCCTTGGTGCCCTTGAACAAATTTTCCACTTCCTGTGTCTTTCCCTTGGTTCAGAGACCAAACTAAAATGACAGTATTAAAAATGTTCTCCTTTATCCTGGCAATGTAACCAAGGAGGAATTTATCAGGATGGAGGGGTAAGGGGAGTATATTTTTGTAGCATGAAAGCAAAATAAAAAGTCAGAAGCGTTTTTTAATTTAAAAAAAAAATTAAAACCTCTAAGATAGTTCTAGGGAATGAGGGGGAGGACTAAGTTCTCCTAAACCGATTTAGGTCTCATCTTATTCTAATTAGATGGCTGTCAGTACTCTATGAAAATCGGGTTCGTCAGGGTGGCCCCCTCTTGCCTCCTTTAGAAGTAAACATTGAGGGAAGAGATTGTGCAAATGGATGCAGGCTTGGCTCTTGCACTTATGTATCTGTGTTGCAAAATTCCTTAATGATAGGAAGGGAAGGATTTAAAGGGAGACATTGGCAGTTAGTTAGCTCCCCCTTTGATTTACATGGGGCCAGCAGTGGGTTCGATTGAGCTCCTTGAAATAATTACTGAGCACTGGGAAAGACCACCTCCGGCCACCAACACACAGCGTATCACCTCGCATGCTTCCTCACTGCTTCCAATATGACTCACCACTCCTCCTGCGCCAGCTCGTTCTTTTCCTCTTACATAGTCATTAAAAAGTAAAGACTGAAAACCCTTCATCTCCCCTCAGGGCAGAGCGGGAGAAAGAAACTCAGACATCATCAGAACCTACTGTCCACGGCTGATTATGTCCCCAGGGAAAGACCTCACTTCTAATCAGTGCTGAAATCAGGGGCTATTTCCCTTTTACAGGGAAAAACAAAATCATCTTTCTCTGGAGTTCTCGGAGATTCACTATAGATTCCAGGAAAGGAATAAAAGAAATTGTCTTAAAGGCAAAGACACAGGGAAGTGAAGCCTTCACCAAAGACAGCGTATTTGAGGGAAATGCTAGTCCTTGGAAAGGTCACACTGAGATGCTCCCCTCAAGACGATGATGTTATGAGAGCAGCCATGGTTGGTCAATCAGACCATGTGCAGCTCTGTCATTACCAACTGCATGACCCTGAGTAACTCATTGAGCTTTCCGGGCCTCCAATTTCTTATTTATCATTGGGGTATATTAATGATACCCCATTAAGGTGAATGATAATGATTCACCTTGGTACACTGAATTGTTCAAGTGTTAGTCACTCAGTTGTGTCTGACTCTTTGTGACCCCATGGTGGCTGTGTAGCCCACCAGGCTCCTCTGTCAATGGGATTCTCCAGGCAAGAATACTGGAGTGGGTTGCCATTCCCTTCTCCAGGGGATCTTCCCAACCAAGAGACTGAACTGGGGTCTCCTGCATTGCAGGCAGACTCCTTGTCAAGTGAGCCACCAGGGAAGCCAGCCATTTGAATTGTTCAAATGAGAATAAATTTGAAATGTCTTCACGTTGTTATTGTTGTCAGGGTATACCACTGAACAACACAGAAAACAAGTAGGCAAATCGACAGACTGCTACGAAGTGGGGATAGGGAGAGGAATCCTCTCGGTGAATTGGGTGATCGGAGGAAAAAAGTGGCAAATAGACCAGAACTTGAAACAGGAGAAAGTGCCGGTTGTGAGTAAAAGCTGTGGGAGATTCCAGGCAGACTGTGCAGAGGTCCTGTGGTTGATAAAACAGCTCAGTGATAGAAAAAATGAAGCAAGACCAGTGGCTCTGGAACATTAAAAAATGAAAGCATAGCATGAAATGGGGATGGAGAGAGATTCTGGAAGCTTCTTTTCTACCTTTCACTTATGTTCTGGAATAGAAAGATTTGGATATGACAGCTTGAACAGAACTGAAGAAAAGTAACACAACAACTCACGTTCAACAATTAGCAAAGACACATCCAGAGACTTATGGCCTAAAATTTGGCCTGACCACCCTCAAAAAAATTTCAAATCCCTATCTATATTACACCTACAACACTGCAACATTCTTCCACTAATAAAATATAAGAAGATAAGAAATCAAGAGTATGGCATGATGACCACTGTTTTTGCTGCAGCTGGTGACTGCAGCCATGAAATTAAAGACTCTGGCCTCTTGGAAGAAAAGCTATGACCAACCTAGACAGCATATTAAAAAGCAGAGACATCACTTTACTGACCAAGCTCCGTATAGTCAAAGCTATGTTTTTCCAGTAGTCAGTAGTCAAGATGACCACTGGAGACCATCATTCAGTACAGAGGTCACTTAACTAGCCCTCCCAAATAGGCCCATCTCCAGTATGGAAATGTGGATCCCTGAGATTACTCTGAAAGGGACTTTAGGCAATGGCATACAGCCCAACTCTTTAGTCTCAAATCAAGAGTTAACCTAACAGATTTGGGCTCCATCTGCAATTTTTCCACTCTGACCCTTCTCTGCTACAGGTTAACTGGCCTGAGAAGTGGGTCCAGTCAGTTGCAAACGTTCTTAATGCATTGCTTACAGCCACCCCCTTCAGGAAATTGTTTAAAACATGGTGGCTGCCCAATTTATACAGGAGAAATACTTGTCTCTGTGGGGTACTGATACAGAATCTCTCTTCTTTACTCTCGATAGTCTCACCCTGAATGGTCACACCCAAGCCAGGAATGGTTAGATAACTCCCAAACCTATCCTCTAGTTTCAACCTCTCTCATACACATGAAAACTCTTTGCTAACCATCTCCTGGGTAACCCCATTAGTCTATCCCACTGGCAAATTTAAGATATCCAGAGCAGAATGACCACTTCTCCCCAAGTCCATAAAGGCACTACCATCCACCAAACTGCTTAAACAAAAGGTTTTTTCAATTAAAATTATTTTTTTTAATTAGCAACCTTGGCAGGGTAGGAATGGGGGATGGTCACATTTGAACTTCTAGGCAATGGCAGAAACCCCAAACCAGAGGGTTTTTACATGTCAGCCTGGAGCAGAGTTTAAACCAGGCCAGACCCACTCCAGTTCTGGCCACAGGCTTCTCAAAACACCTGGTCCCAGCTTCACTGGCTACAAACTGACTTTGCTTCTCCCTTTTTCACATTCAGTCAACCATCAGTCCCTACAGCTTCTTTTTTTTAACTCTATACTACAGCATTTTTTTTTTAATTGGGATATAGTTTCTTTGTCCCAGGCCTCCAAAGTAGCTCAACTGATAAAGAATTTGCCTGAAATGCAGACTTGGGTTCAATCCCTGGGTTGGGAAGATCCCCTGGAGAAGGAAATGGCAACCCACTCCAGTATTCTTGCCTGGAGAATACCATGGACAGAGGAGCTTGGGGGGTTTACAGGCCACAAGATCTCAGGGTCGGACACAACGAGTGCCTTTCACACAACACTTTCACTTTCTTTGTCCCTATAGCTTCTACTGCCTTAATACCTCTTGAGTCTTATTCCTCCCATCCAGCTTTCATCATCGCCTGCCCGAGTCTTCCAGCTCCCCATCCGGCCCACCCGAATTTATCCTCCACAAAAATATCTTAATCATCTTTATCAAAGGCAAAGCTAAACATGTTAGTTTTTTGCTTATCCCTTATCCCCTGGCTTTGAAAACAGTAGTCGAATGCTCCAGCTTAGGACACAGGCCCTTCACACTCTGACTCCTTCCTGCCTCACTGGCTTGCCTTCTCGATCTCCCACACAGGCCCTCCACTCCAGCCCAAATAAGCCACTTTGAACTTCCCCACACAAATACATTGTAGTGATCTCCATTTCTTTTTCTAGTTCTTCATTAACTCCTTTCCACACTTTAGCACTCAGGTCAAGCCTTTCATCCCCTTCTGTTTGGTTTAGCTGTGCAATATGGTTTAGCTGGGCTTTCTCCATGCCCCCAAAGTACCCTGTTCCTGTTTATACCTGACACTCACCATACTGGGCTACACTTACTGCTTTATCTGTTCATCTCACTAAACCGACATGAAGATCCCTCAGGAGAAAGAGCATCTAATTTGGTTCCCCAGCACCTAGTACCACACACTGTACAAACACATAAGCAGAATATTCACCTAGTAGGATATTAACTGTAAGCTACAATATAAGTGATAAGGAAACTATAAAACAAATGAGAAAAGAATGAATTTGGGTTTCATCAGAGTGTTCTCCATATACATGTCTTTGAATGGAAGGGTATCCCATCAAATGAAACTATCAGGAAAGCATATTTAGAATATGAGTCTTCTTTTTTCTCTTCTTGTAGTCATTTTCCAATGTAAAATATCCCCTCCAACCCTGCCACAGAGAACAACTATCTGATGCTGGTAATTACAAGGAAAATCATAGCAGAGAAAAATAACTCAGATGATTTGAAGACCACAAATCTACAGGAAATTCTGAAATTCAAAATGCTCTGAAAATAAAAGATTTTTTAGAAAGTCATTTGGCAGCAAAGCTGACCTGACCTGCACTCAACTGATGCAATACCTGAACCCAAGAGCAATTTAAAGCCATTATTTATCACATCCTCAGAACTACAATACAACTTTTTTTGTCAATAATCCCTTCTCCAGTTTCACCCTAAAATCTAATTTTGAAAAAGCAACTTTGTGATTTGGTCCTCAAGTTTCTCGTTCCATACCCTCACAATACTTTGTACGTGTATGTTAAGTCTCTTCAGTCATTTCCAACTGTGCGACCCCATGGACTGTAGCCCACCAGGCTCCTCGGTCCGTGGGATTCTCCAGACAAGAATAATGGAAGGTGTCGCCATACTCTCCTCCAGGAGGTCTTCCCAGCCCAGGGACTGAACCCATATCTCTTACGTCTCCTGCATTGGCAGGCAGGTTCTTTACCACCTGGGAAGCCCCACAATACTTTAAGCCTTCTTGATTTTCTGTTCTTCCATTCCATTCTTATCGCTGGTCAGAACTCTGTGTCCACTTTCAAGTTAATCTAAAAGAAGACCTTTCGTTACTGGATAAGTTCTATTTAATACATTATTGAAATAGACAAAAAAAATAGAAATGAGATTGTCTACTGTCTTTGGGTGTTGAAATCATGACAGCCACTGCTCACTCCAAAAAGATGTCTCAATCACTTTACACTTTTAGATTTAAAAAAAAAAATCTTCAAATTTCTTACTCTCTCAATTAACTTCTTAAAACAACATTTTCCAGATCCAATCTAAGTCTTTATGCAGGGACTTCAACTTTATATCAGGAAAAAACTCCAAATATCTTTTTTAAAATTAAAATACAAAGATTAAACAATAAAGGGAATATAGGAGGATTTTCTTACAACTTCAGAATAAGGAAGACCTTTGTAGCTATTATGCCATATGAAATTTAAAAACAGTTTTTAAACAACTAACAAATTTGACTGCATAAAAGTTGAAACTTTCTGCAAAGCAAACCACCAAAAGCAAAATCAAAAAAACAAACAAAAAAATAGCTTGGGAGAAATTTATATATTAATTTCATTAATACATAATGAATTTCTAAAAACCATGAAAAATAAATAGAAAAAGCAAGACATATGAACAACTAATTCACAGGAAAGGAAATACAAATAGCTCTTAAATATAGGAAATATATGACCACATTAATAAGAAAAATGCAAATTAAAATATGTGGCATTATTTTTAACATCACATTGGTAACATTTTAAAATTTTGGAGATAGGCTTGCTGCAAAGCAGTGAAGACAACATGAATTCTTGTATGCTGCTGATGAGAATTCAAATCGGAACCTTACATGGAGTCAATTTGGCAGTATATATTGAAATTATAACTGCACATATCACTTAATGCAGCAATTTTACTTTTCGGAATTTATCACACAGATTTATTAGCAGACTGTAAAAATGATACATGTAATAGCTATCTATTGCAGCACTGTTTTGAATGGAAAATATCAGAAATTACCTTAATTTCCAGCAATATGGAGTTATCTGTCTATTCTCATACATTCATTTAGTGGCTATACTGCACAGCTACTTTTGTTTTTTTTTAAGAACAAGGAAGTTCTTTGCGTACTGATGCAGAAAGATATCCAAGATACATGAAGAAAAAGAAAAGTCCTGGACACAATTACATCTGATAGAATTTTTTTTTTTTTTTTTTAGTGTTTCAGATACTATTTCTAAAATGTCTCTCCCATAAAATCTAATTTTGAACACCAATCTCTTCTTGAACTAAACTTTTAGGGGAAAGGAGATTTATGATAATGCAATATAGGTAAAAGAAATATATTTTCCAAATAAACGGCTCAAAGAAATTCCCCTTCAAACTGAATATATTTTCATTCACTCCTTTACATTCTAGATCACATTGGCTCTGTAACTCTGAGTTACTCCGCAGATCCATTGAAGAGAATTTTCACACATTCAGTTTTAGGACATGTAGTCATTCAGTAATATTATTGTAAGCACCAACAAAGGACAGATGATTTAAATCTGTGCAGTTGCCTAATTTGAAAAATGACTCATTTGCATAGGTATTAATTACAGCAATTAATTAATTACATGTATAATAAATATAATTAATGAATTATATCCATTCAACCCATAGGTTTGGAGGCATTTTGTACTGTAAAGAGCTTCTCCTACCTTCTGGCAAATGTCTCTTACCCTTTACTGACTTGTCTTCTACCTTTACTTGTTTCTCAACTGTTGGCATTCCCAAGGATCTTCTCTTTATAATGGCCCAGGTTACCTCATTTACTTAATAGTTTCACTTTCTATAATAATGAGATAGACTTCCATCCACTCCATCTAGGTAACCCTGATCCCTCAAGCACATGTCCAAAACTGAGCTCTTCTTTCTGTCCCCAAACATTATTTCTTCTCCTGAATCAGAGAAGATTCAGAAGATTCTCCTTTCTTCCTTACCCCCAGTATCCAGTGTGTGTGTGTGTGTGTGTGCGTGTGTGTGTGTGTACACGCGCACGTGCACTCAGTTATGTCTGACTCTGTGACCCCATAGCCTATAGCCCGCCAGGCTCCTCTGTCCATGGGATTTTTCCTCACCTTCCTTACAGCGCACATACCAGTATCTGCTTGCTTCTCCACTAAGCTGCCTGTGTGGTAAGATTTGAAGAAGTGGGGCCAGCTTCCTTATCCCTTCATCCCCACACTTATAAACATCTAGTACATGAGCCCTCAATAAATTGACTGAATTGAGTTGAGTTTAAAGATAATGTCTACTCTACGGTTGTTTTTAAAGCTCCCCTGGCATGGGAAGTTAAAGAAGAAATGTTTGAAAGATTAGATGTTGGGAATGGCTTCCCCGGTGGCTCAGATGATAAAGAATCTGCCTGCAATGCAGGAGATCCAGGGTGGATACCTAGGTCAGGAAGATCCCCTGGAGAAGGGAATGGCAACCCACTCCAGTATCGTTGCCTGGGAAACCCCATGGACAAAGGAGCCTGGTGGGATACAGTCCAGGGAGTAGCAAAGAGTCGGACACAACTGAGCAACACATGCAACACCCTTCAACATATCGACCAGTTTCTATTCATCCCATTTCCCATTGCACTCTTCTCACCAGGGGCTGGTGACCTCAGTCCAAATGCTCCCCTTCTCCAGTCCTGGGAAAACGAGTACCTCTGGGAATCAATTTCCAAATCATCTTTCCTCCCTGCTGAACTTTAAGAAACACTTCAGGTGTTTAGCTCCTTACCTAGATTGTATCCTGAAAAGGTGGGCTCCCGAATTATTACATCCATTGTCAGCGGACCTTAAATTGGACTCTCTTATTATCCCAGAAAAGGAGGACAAGCTGGATTCTTGTCTCGTTCCTATTTTTCTTCTCCGTGACCTTTCTGTCTTTCTGGAAAGATTGCCCTAAGTGTCTGGTCCCCCTTTGTCATCATTTTGTAGCTGTCTAATTAATAAACATAGTCATAACCCTGGCACCTGCTTCAAGTCAAACTGATTTCTGTTTATTAACTATCTCAAGAGTTCCCCATTTCTTCCTTTAGTTCTCTTTTGCCTCTTCCTTCTGACTCCCTCTGAATCTCTCTCTTTCTCTCTCTCTCTCACATGCACACACACAGAGAGAATTCAAAGACACAATCTCCATTATTTGTCTTTCTCAACAGTTACTAACGTTCACAAAGCACACATTTACATTTAAGATGGCGCCAGACTCTCAAGACAGAAGCACTTTCAGTTCCAAACACACTTTTGGGAGACAGATTTTTCCTACCAAGAGAAATGCCTAAGAAGAAAACACTCTGTAAACTAATTGGAAAGAAAAAAAATTCCAAGCCAAAGTCAGAGAAAACTTTATTTCCTCCTTTATTTACTCTTGGCATGCCCAGAATGCATACTCTAAAATGCACTGTGTATGCAGAAATGACAGAAGCAAAAGATTTCTAGTCACAGAGGGATGAAATATCTATAGTTTAATAAAAGCCAGCAGAATAATTGCAGAGCAAAGAGAAATAATAAGGAGATACAGAGGGACATTGATATGCAAAGCAGTTTTAGAACTGGCTTGCCTCTGTTCTCATAAACAAGAGCTCAGTTAGGTATATGGTCAATATATACTAGATAGGACTCAATAGCTAACTCTTTATCATTTTAAAGTATCTTTTTCCTTATCCTCAGGATCACTAACATAGCATTATACCATACAGTTCCTATCCAAGTTATCACAAGATTATATGCCAAATGATACATTTTTGTTACTCTTATTATATTTTATTTCAATCTCCTGAACTCTAAGGTATTTTTGTTTGCATTCATTTCCGAAAGGTAAAAGCGAAAGTCACTCAGTCATGTCCGACTCTTTGTGACCCCATGGATTATACAGCCCATGGAATTCTCCAGGCCAGAATACTGGAGTGAGTAGCCTTTTCCTTCTCCAGGGGATCTTCCCAACCCAGGAATCGAATCTGGGACTACTGCATTGCAGGCAGATTCTTTACCAACTGAGCTATGAGGGAAGCCCATATTTAGAAACCAATTCCTACTATAAATTTCATCTATATTATCTATACACACATATTAGCAAACATAATTTTACACCAAGAGAACTCATTCAGTTCTAAACTGGTGGGAATGAAGCAATGCATACGTGTGAAGAGACAGGAAAGTGAAAGTGTTAGCCGCTCAGGCGTGTCCAACTCTTTGTGACCCCATGGACTGTAGCCGACCAGGCCCTTCTGTCCATGGAATTCTCTGGACTGGGTGTGGGTGGCCTTTCCCTTCTCCAGGGGATTGTCCCAACCCAGGGATCAAACCCAGGTCTCCTGCACTGCAGGCAGATTCTTTACCATCTGAGCCACGGGGAAGCCCTAAGAGGCATTAAAAATCTGAGTTTGCCCGTCACATGCCTGCCCTCCACTATGAGAAGAACTCAGCCTAGAAATGACCCTAGAATGAGGAGAGATTACAAGCCAAGCAAAGACCAGCAGAACCATGCCCAACCCTTAGGTTTATAAGCAATGAAGAAATATTTGCTGTCAGAAGCCACTAATTCTTTGAGTTGTTCATCATGTAACATCGCATAACATTTTGTATTAGTAAACAGCTGACTAATATGGTATAGAATTTTCCAAGTAACTGATCAATACGCTGAGAAGTCATTTAGCATATTCTCAATAGTGGAACTGTGTGTCGAGACGAAAGTGTTGCTGTGTATTTGTCTATGGCACATTCTTACCTCTGATATTATTGTCACTAATTTATTATCATTGCTGAGGAGCAAGGCTTAAGTGCAAGAGGCCTGTCAGTATGAACAAAGCTTTCCTCTCAGGTCCAGGCAAGCATGGACAAAGGCAGCCGTTGTTCACAAGGGCAAGGCCTCTAGCACTTAACCCGATGCTTTGCAAAGAGTAGATCTGATCACTCCTCCTCCCATGGGGAGAGAAGCCAGAAGTGTTCATCAGTTGCTATCATCACAACCTTTACCAATTTTTGTCCTTTATCCTTTACTAATGAAGATTGTGATGAATACTTCACAAAAGAAGAAATAAAAATGGCCAGTAAATGTGTGAGAGAATACTCAGCTTCCAACTAATAAATGAATGCAAATTAAAACAAGGTACTATTTTTACCTTTGAAATTGATAATAAATGAGAGATGATAATTTAGAAATTGTCCTAAATTTCTGTTTTGATAAACATGCAGTGACATGAACAGTCTCATTACCTTCTTCAAATGCTATAAATTGGTAAGACTTCCTGAAGAGCAATTTGGCAATATAGATCAATGGCTTTAGAAATTATCACAAACTTCACCCACTAATTTGACTTCAAGGAATTAGATACGAAATAGGTAATCAAAAAAGTGGACAATGATGAATGTACAAGAACTGTCCCCCTAGGTTTGTCTATGATAGAAACAATTGGGAAGCACCCAGAAGAATGGCTAAATACATGATGGCATACTTATTTAATAAAACTTTTATTTTGGGAGGCTCCAAAATCACTGCAGATGGTGACTGCAGCCATGAAATTAAAAGATGCTTACTCCTTGGAAGAAAAGTTATGACCAACCTAGATAGCATATTCAAAAGCAGAGACATTACTTTGTCAACAAAGGTCCATATAGTCAAAGCTATTGTTTGTTTCAGTGGTTAGCTACGGATGTGAGAGTTGGACTATAAAGAAAGTTGAGCACTGAAGAATTGATGTTTTTGAACTGTGATGCTGGAGAACTCTTGAGAGTCCCTTGGACTGCAAGGAGATCTAACCAGTCTATCCTAAAAGAAATCAGTCCTGAATAGTCATTGGAAAGACTGATGCTGAAGCTGAAACTCCAATAATTTGGCCATGTCATGCGAAAAACTGACTCATTGGAAAAGACTCTGATGCTGGGCAAGACTGAAGATAGGAGGAGAAGGGGACAACAGGGAATGAGATGGTTGGATGGCATCACTAACTAGATAGACATGAATTTGAGTGAGCTCTGGGAATTATTGATGGACTGGGAGGCCTGGCGTGCTGCAGTCCATAGGGTCGCAGAGTTGGACACAAAAGCTGGGTGACTGAACTGAACTCACCAATTTTTGCCATTAGGATTTCATCTTTTAAAAGAAAATGATTTTTAAAGTATCTAGATCAATAATGTTAAATACAGTACAAATATTTTTCTTGCTTGTTCTTTTGCCTTTTAATTTTATTTATGGTATTTGTAGATGATCATATTGATCTCTTTCTCTTTTATATTTTAGAAGTTTGTTACCATGTCAACATGATTTTATGCATTTGTTTTGTTTTTAAAACTTTCTATTTTGTATTGGGGTATATACGATTAACAATGTTGTGATAGTTTCAGGTGAACAGCGAATGTATTTCTTTGGCTAAGTCCTTTTACTGTATTCAAGCTTTTTGTCTATGCCTGTCCCTACTAACTGACTGTGACTCCCTAAAGAGGAGAGACCACACTTTATTCATTTTTATATTTCCCATGATACACTGCTGCTGCTAAGTCACTTCAGTCATATCCAACTCTTTGTGACCCCATGGACTATAGCTCACCAGGCTCCTCTGTCCATGGGATTCTCCAGGCAAGAATACTGGAGTGGGTTGCTGTTTTCTTCTCCAGAGGATCTTCCTGACCCAGGGACTGAATCCGGGTCTCCCTCAGTGCAGGCAGATTCTTTACCATCTGAGCCACCGGGGAAGACATTTTCCCATGATACATAGCACCCACCAAAAATCAGAATTTAAGAGCTGTGTGGAACTGAATTTCTATGTGTCTTGCTCAAAGTTATTCCTTGCTGATCAATGAAAAATAACTAAAAGCAGATAACTTAAGCGCTAAATGAAAGGAAAATTTGTAAGTAGAGTTTCATTTTAGGCAAAACTTAAGAAATTGTCCATTTCTCTTAATGATAGAAAACCAAACGTCCCATGTCCAGAGACCTGAGACTTTAGACCCATAGGCACTGGGTTTATGGCCAGAGAAGCTCTAATTTCTGGAAGTACCTGTTGAGATTTGTCTTGATGAGTTACTCCACAACACTATAAATATTGTAGATAAAAATCATAGTTTACATATTAAGGAAAATGCAAATGGTAGTATATCTAGTTTAACAAAGCAGATTAATCTCCTGGGAGAATTGAGAGTAACACACTCAAGAGTGTATTTTTAAATTTCCTCCTATATTTTCTGACCCACAGCCTGTCACTTTTACATAAATATTAGCACAAGGCTATTTCCTGAGAGTCAAACTTTAAACAAAAGTAACCATGCATCCATTCGGAGAAGAAAAATCATGTAGTCCCTCATGATAAAAAGTGTGTTTCTGTCCTAAAAGAAAATCGTTGCAGTAATTGAAAATCCCTAAAGTCAATGGAAAGTGTTTCTTTCTAAGAACTGGTTCTAACTTCATAGAAATAAAAGGTACTGAGGTCACAGTGAGCAGATTCTGTGATTTAAAACGTCAACTACAAATTGGCACTTGCCATGGGCACTTGCCATCTACCTCTACAAGGATTAAATCAGGTGCTGCTGCAGCTGCTGACTTTCAGAAGCCCCTGAAAGGAGTTCATGGTGGAGAACAGAAGTGAGGCACTCTGTGCCCTGGGAAAAACTGGCAGAACAGGTCTTCAGATAACTAGATATCTTCAGGAGCTGATTTTATGAGCCCAATTCTTGTATCTTTTCATATCTAAAAAATGCACTAAAATCCTTCATGGTGAGGTCTGCTCTTCATGACTGGCAGTTACCTTTGTGAAACTAGCAGAAACCTGCAAAAAAATATGTGCTTGAACTGTACTCCTTCTTCACCAAAATCACACATGTGCTGACTGACCTTCCCCCCACCTCTTTGGAGCAGTCTCTCAGAACTATCAAGATGCTGTCTCCTGGACTACAAGCCTCATTTTGCCCCAGATAAAACTTAACTCACAATTCTCAAGTTTTGCATTTTTTTATGTCAACAAAAACATATACCTAAGCAGGAAATGTGCTAGACTTAAGAAACACCCAGCAAGGAGCTGTCTGCATGCTGGTAGGCCCCTATTCTCCAATCAGGCTAAAGAGCAGATTTCAGCAACCCACTTGACAATTCTGATTGAGATGAGCTTGCAGACTGCAATGGGTCAACAAAATCTAAGGGCTAGTTACCTAGATTACAAAAATGCTAAAAAGCAGGGACCAAAGAGCAGGAAGTTGGCAGAGAACAAGAAAACTTGATAACCAAGTCCAGAAGACGGTAAAATGTGGCTGTGAGAGTAATTAGCTGTCCAGGTTATAGTCTCAGATTGAATTGGAAACAATTGCAAAGAAGATTGCCCTATACAAACACAAGGCACCAGAGGCTCTCCACATAGGCTGCTGTTGTGTTTTGTTCTGTGATTGCAAGCAGAAACTCTGTTTGAGCCTATTTAGTGTAGGATAGAATCACAGAAGGTGATAGATCACCTTAAATACCTCCCACCCCTCTCACCGCCCAACAGAACCACTCAGACATCACACACAAGGAAGCTGACATCCAAAGAGTGATGGCGCTTGTCCTTTGGCCAAGTAATTTTGCAGCTGAGATAAGGTATGCTAAATCCTGTAAGTTTAGTTCCTCTAGAGACAGGCTAGTACAGCTGTTAAATGATCCAAAGATGAAACCAGAAAGAGCTGGTTGGTAATTCTGACATTGCCACTCTTTAACTGTGTGAACTCGAATGAATCATTGAGCCTCTGTTACTGCATATGTAAAATGAAATTAATACCTTGCTTCATAGATAGAATTGAGTATTAAATAAAATTTTATTATAAAATTGTTATTGTAAAATGCTTAGCACATTGCTTAGCACATAATATACTACTATTATTACTATTAATTTTTAACCACTTAACACTTCACTAGCTCAGCTGGGTTCCCAACACTACTAGGCAAAGTTTTCATTTGTCCTTCGTCAGTCTTCTTTCTTGTTCCTCAAAGAGACACTTCCAAACCTTCCCTATAAGTCAATTTATCAGTCCCCCTGTGTTCCTTCCACCTTACTCAAGGTAAAACTTATTTGAGATAACTGAATAAAAGGATGGAAAATATTTGATTATCCTGGATAAGCTTCCTCATTCATTCCATTCAATGCATCAGTGAAATATTATATGCCAGGTACCATATATATGATCCCCACCCATAGGTGATTTCTAGCAGAGGATGAGAACTAGACAAGTTTGTAGACTAAAATATAAGTAAAAGAAAATAAGTGTATATTAGACACACAGAATGCTATGGCAGTGGACATGGGCATATGAAAAAATGTTCAACATCTAATCATCAGGGAAATCCTAATCAAAACCACCATGAGATGTCACTTCACATCTGTAAAGATGGCTGTTATCAAAAATAATTATGAAAAAGTAAGAGATACGTGTTGATGAATAAGTGGAACAACTGCAATCTTTGTACCTCAGTAGGAATGCAAAATGGTGCAATGACTATTGAAAACAGTATATAGGTTCCTCAAAAAATTAAAACTAAATTTACCATATGATCTAACAATTCTATTTTTCGATATTTCTTTAAAAGACTTTAAATCAAGATCTCAAAGAGATAGTAGCATTTCTACGTTTGTTATAGCATTATTCACAATAGCCAACATATGGTAACAATCTATATGTGCATCAATAGATGAATGGATAAAGAAACTGTGGTATGTATATATAATGGAATACTCTTCAGAGTTTAAAAAGAAGGAAATTCTACAGCATGCATCACATGGTTGAACCTTGAGAACATTATGCAGAGTGAAATAAGCCGGTCACAGGAAGACAAATATAGCATGATTCCATCAAAAGAAGTATCTAAACTAGTCAAACCGAGAAACAAGTTGAGTGACTCCTCTACATCAGACAACTGAGAAAATCCTCACATTACAATGGGTAGAAAAGGCGGAGATGCTCTCACCGTGAATCCCATCCTCGGCCCAGCACCCTATAATTGGGAAGGAACCCCTAACTCGTAAGCTACTCTTTGAGAAGTGAAAAGTTTAGAGCACATATCTAGCACCCCAGTTTTTAAGGCTGCCACCTGAGGATCAGGTCCCCAAATCACACAGCTCTGAAAGTCAACAGGGCTTGAATTCATGATCTCCACAAGAATTTAGCAGACAAAGAAGCAGTTGTTAACAGGCACATAAGCACTTGCTGAAGCTCTTCCCTAGGACTCTGTGCAGAGTGAACAGGTAACATGTCTCATCTGCCTGTCTTTTCCTGGAAAAGATTTTACTGCATATCTACAAGGTTCTAATCAGCATGCAACTATTGCTGACTGTATCCTTCATATCTGGAGACTGACAGGTCTTGGCACACCCTCAATTACTGGAAGCCACTGAGAACAAAGACAGTGGCCTGACAATCACAAAGGTTTGAGAGGCAACCATGACCTTGAGAGGCTGATTGATGAGATTTATCTCCTACGCAAAACCAGTCTCTCCAGATCAGAAGAGGTGGCTGTTTTGTCTACTGTGCAAAAACCAACACGGAGCATCAAAGGAAATGAAGTGAAGGGGAATATGTTACAAATAAAAGAACAAGAGAAATCTCCAGAACCAATCTTAATGAAACACTTATCAGATAAAGACTTCAAAATAAAGGTCACAAAGATGTTCACCATGTTCAGAAGAGCAACGCGTGAACAAAGTCAGAGTTTCAACAAAGTGATATAAAGCCTTGTGAATGTAGTCAACAGAAATCCTAGAGCCAAAGGATACTGTAAATGAACTGAAAAATTAAACAGAGGAGTTCAGTAAACTGTATCAGGAGGAAGAAAGGATCAGTAAACTCAAAGACAGAGCAGAAGCAAAAAGAAAAGAACAAAAAGGAATGAGGATAGGTTAAGGGACTTATGGGACACAGTCAAAGGGGACCAATATTCACAGAGGGAGAAGAAAGACAGAAAAGGACAGAAAGTTCATTTGACGAAACAATGGCTTAAAACTTTCCTAACAATGGAGGGGAAAAGACATATAGATACAGGAAGTCCAAAGAGAACCAAACTAAAAGACTCCAAGAAATCACATGCAGACACATTATAATTAAATTGTAAATAGCTAAAGACAAAAGGAGAAACTTAAAAGCAAAAGTAAGAAAATAAAAAATCATTTGCAACTCTAGTTTAAAGATTAAAATACAAAGCACTAAAAATACATAACTACAGTATGTATTGCCGGGAGAAATATCAACAACCTCAGATATGCCACTTTAAAGGCAGAGAGTGAAGAGGAACTAAAGAGCCTCTTGATGAAGGTGAAGGAGAAGAGTGAAAAAGCAAGCTTAAAACTCAACATTCAAAAAATTAAGATCATGGCATCTGGTCCTATCACTTCATGGCAAATAGATGAGGGGAAAGTGGAAACAGTGACAGACTATTTTCTTGGGCTCCAAAATCACTGTGGACAGTGGATGCAGCCATGAAATTAAAAGATGTTTGCTCCTTGGGAGGAAAGCTGTGACAAATCTAGACAGCATATTAAAAAGCAGAGACATCACTTTGCCAACAAAGTTCTGTGTAGTCAAAGCTATGGTTTTTCCAGTAGTCATGTATGGATGTGAGAGTTGAACCATAATGAAAGCTGAGTGCCAAATACTTGATGTTTTCAAACTGTGGTGCTAGAGAAGACTCTTGAGAATCCCTTGGACAGCAAGGAGATCAAGCTAGTCAATTCTAAAGGACATCAACCCTGAATGTTCATTGGAAGGACAGATGCTGAAACTGAAGCTCTAATATTTCGCCACCTGATGTGAGGAGCCGATTCACTGGAAAAGACCCTGATTCTGAGGGAAAGTGAGGGCAAGAGGAGAAGGAAGTGACAGAGGAAAAGATGGTTGGATAGCATCACTGAGTCAATGGACTTGAGTTGGAACAAACTCAGAGAGATAGCGAAGGACGGGGAAGCCTGGTGTGCTGCAGTTCATAGGGTCTCAGAGAGTCGGACACAACTTGGTGACTGAATAACAACTACAGTAATAGGTTAATGGATACACAATATAAAAAGATGTAAATCATGACATCAAAATCATCAAATGCATGAGGGGGACAGGGAAAATATAGAAGAGATAAAAAATGCTGGTGAGAATATGGAGGAAAAAAAATCCTTGTAGACTCTCAGAGGGAATGTAAATCAGAAAATACTATTATGGAAATAGTAGAGGTCCCTCATAAATTAAAACAGAGCTACCATATGATCTAATAATCTCACTTCTGGGTATATAGTCAAAGAGATTGGCATCAAAAAAAAAAAGAGAGAGATTGGCATCAGTACCTCATTAAAATGGCTACATTCCCCTGTTTATGTCCATTGCGGCGTTATTCACAATAGCCAAGGTATGAAAACAGCTTAAGTGTCCATCAGCAAGTGAATAAATAAATTAAATGTGATATATATATATATATGTACACAATGGAATGTAATTCATCCTTTAAAGAAAAGGGAAACCTGACATTTGTGACAAATGGATGAACCTATAGGGTATTATGCAAAGTAAAAATAAGTCAGGCAGAGAAAGACAAATACTGCATGATATCACTTATATGTGGAAATCCTTTCACAATAGATATGTATATCAAATCATCACATTGCACACTTTAAAGATATAATATTATTTGTCAAATATTCCTCAATGAAGCTGAAAAAAAAAAAAAGACAGTAGATCTCCTGTTAACTGTTCTTATCAGAATAAAAGAAAATGTTTGAAAAAGAACAGTGAACTACATGTTGCAAGTCTTTGTTTTAAAAGCTACAGTGCTTAGGAGAAAGGAGAGGAAGGAAATAGAAGAAATTTCATGAAGATGGCCCATGAGATTATTCTGAAAGATTAAAAAAGCTTGACAGATAGAATCCAGCCTAGGATGGAGCAAAGGACTAGCATGAGCAAGTTAGAGAATCAGAAATGTCCAGGGCACGGGGGGAACAACGATCCTCCTGATTTCTGGGAATATGAAAATCAGTTCAGTTCAGTTCAGCCACTCAGTCGTGTCCAATTCTTTGTGACCCTATGGACTGCAGCATGCCAGGCACCCTGTTGATCACCAACTGCCGGAGTTTATTCAAACTCATATCCATTGAGTTGGCAATGCCATCCAACCATCTCATCCTCTGTCATCCCCTTCTCCTCTTGCCCTCAATCTTTCCCAGCATCAGGGTCTTTTCAAATGAGTCAACTCGTCACATCAGGTGGCCAAGTACTGGAGTTCCAGCTTCAAAATCAGTCCTTCCAATGAACATCCAGGACTGATCTCCTTTAGGATGGACTGGTTGGATCTCTTTGCAGACCAACGGACTCTCAAGAGTCTTCAACACCACAGTTCAAAAGCATCAATTCTTCAGCACTCAGCTTTCTTCACAGTCCAACTCTTACATCCATACATGACCACTGGAAAAACCATTGCCTTGACTAGACAGACCTTTGTTAGCAAAGTAATGTCTCTGCTTTTTAATATGCTGTCTAGGTTGGTAATAACTTTCCTTCCAAGGAGTAAGCATCTTTTAATTTCATGCCTGCAATCACCATCTGCAGTGATTTGGGAGCCCAAAAAAGTAAAGTCAGCCACTGTTTCCACTGTTTCCCCATCTATTTGCCATGAAGTGATGGGACCAGATCCCATGATCTTCGTTTTCTGAATGATGGGCTTTAAGCCAACTTTTTCACTCTCCTCTTTCACTTTCATCAAGAGGCTCTTTAGTTCTTCTTCACTTTCTGCCATAAGGGTGGTGTCATCTGCATATCTGAGGTTATTGATATTTCTCCCAGAAATCTTGATTCCAGCTTGTGCTTCATCCAGCCCAGCATTTCTCATGATGTACTCTGCATATAAGTTAAATAAGCAGGGTGACAATATACAGCCTTGACATTCTTCTCTTCCTATTTGGAACCAGTCTTTTGTTCCATGTCCAGTTGTAACTGTTGCTTCCTGACCTGCATACAGATTTTTCAGGAGGCAGGTCAAGTGTTCTGGTATTCCTATCTCTTGAAGAATTTTCCACAGTTTATTGTGATCCACACAAGTCAAAGGCTTTGGCATAGTTAATAAAGCAGAAAGAGATGTTTTTCTGGAACTCTCTTGCTTTTTCTCTGATCCAGTGGATGTTGGCAATTTGATCTCTGGTTCCTCTGCCTTTTCTAAAACCAGCTGAACATCTGGACGTTCACATTTCACGTATTGCTTAAGCCTGGCTTGGAGAATTTTGAGCATTACTTTGCCAGTGTGTGAGATGAGTGCAATTGTACAGTAGTTTGAGCATTCTTTGGCATTGCTTTTCTATGGACGGAGGTTCATGACATTGTACAGGAATCAAGACCATCCCCAAGAAAAAGAAATGCAAAGAAGCAAAATGGCTGCCTGAGGAGGCCTTACAAATAGCTGTGAAAAGAAGAGAAGTGAAAAGCAAAGGAGAAAAGAAAGGAAAGATATACCCATTTGAATGCAGAGTTTCAAAGAATAGCAAGGAGAGATAAGAAAGTCTTCCTCAGTGATCAGTGCAAAGAAATAGAGGCAAACAACAGAATGGGAAAGACTAGAGATCTAGTCTTTCTTTGGGATTGGAATGAAAACTGACCATTTCCAGTCCTGTGGCCACTGCTGAGTTTTCCAAATTTGCTGGCATATTGAGTACAGCACTTTCACAGCATCATCTTTCAGGATTTGAAATAGCTCAACTGGAATTCCGTCACCTCCACTAGCTTTGTTTGTAGTGATGCTTCCTAAGGCCCACTTGACTTCACATTCCAGGACGTTTGGCTCTAGGTGAGTGATGACACCATTGTGATTATCTGGGTCAGGAAGATCTTTTCTGTACAGTTCCTCTGTGTATTCTTGACACCTCTTCTTAATATCCTCTGTTTCTGTTAGGTCCATGCCATTTCTGTCCTTTATTGAGCCCATCATTACATGAAATGTTCCCTTGGTATCTCTAATTTTCTTGAAGAGATCTCTAGTCTTTCCCATTCTGTTGTTTGCCTCTATTTCTTTGCACTGATCACTGAGGAAGACTTTCTTATCTCTCCTTGCTACTCTTTGAAACTCTGCATTCAAATGGGTATATCTTTCCTTTCTTTTCTCCTTTGCTTTTCACTTCTCTTCTTTTCACAGCTATTTGTAAGGCCTCCTCAGGCAGCCATTTTGCTTCTTTGCATTTCTTTTTCTTGGGGATGGTCTTGATTCCTGTACAATGTCATGAACCTCCGTCCATAGTTCATCAGGCACTCTATCAGATATAGTCCCTTAAATCTATTTCTCACTTCCACTGTATAATCATAAGGGATTTGATTTAGGTCATGCATGAATGGTCTGGTGGTTTTCCCTACTTTTCAATTTCAGTCTGAATTTGGCAATAAGGAGTTCATGATCTGAGCCATAGTCAGCTCCTGGTCTTATTTTTGTTGACTGTATAGAGCTTCTCCATCTATGGCTGTAAAGAATATAATCAATCTGATTTCAGTGTTAATATGAAAATAATAAGACATAAATTTTTATGAAGGTAATTTGAGGCCATTTAAGAGGGTTTTCAATATGATGTTGAAGAATTTGTGTTTATCTGCATAGGCACGCAGGCTTCCCAGGTTCTTTACCAAGCACTAGTGGTTAAAGAACCTGCCTGCCAATACAGGAGACCTAAGAAATGTGGGTTCGATCCCTAGGTCAGGAAGATCCCCTGGAAGAGGGCATGGCAACCCACCCCAGTTTTCTTTCCTGGAGAATCCCATGGACAGAGGAGCCTGGTGGGCTACAGTCCAGAGGGTCACAAAGAGTCCGACACGACTGAAGCGACTTAGCATACACAGCATTCTCACATAGGCACTCAGGACTGTTGAAAGTTTTTGACGTTAGCATGGATGATCAGAGCTGAGAGGAAAGTTTGATAGAGTTGTCAATGCCAGAGCTGAGGGAGAAAGATCTGGAAGCAGGGAATACTGTCAGGGAACATCTGCAGTAGGCCAGTGGGCAACTTACATTTCGTGAGACTAATTCCTGAGGTGCAATTGCTGCCAACAACAGAACTGTTAACAGCTGACATAGAATTGTAATAGTTATAGGAAGATGCAAATTCCCATGACACTTTACAGTTAGTTATTAAGTACTTAATTGGTATGTACCAAACACCTTGTGCGGAGAAGGCAATGGCACCCCACTCCAGTACTCTTGCCTGGAAAATCCCATGGACAGAGGAGCCTGGTAGGCTGCAGTCCATGGGGTGGCAAAGAGTCGGACATGCCTGAGCAAATTCAGTTTCACTTCCATGCATTGGAGAAGGAAATGGCAACCCACTCCAGTGTTCTTGCCTGGATAATCCCAGGAATGGGGGAGCACGGTAGGCTGCCGTCTACGGGGTCGCACAGAGTCGGACACGACTGAAGTGACTTAGCAGCAGCAGCAAACACCTAGTGCTGTGATAAATCCAAAGAACGGGGATATTCACTTGAAAACAAAATGGGAAGTGGTGTACAATGAAACAATATTAATATATACTTAATTATAGGAATCATGCTATATTAGATCAGTTTGTCTATCAAGAAGCTGATAGCCAGGGGACTTTCCTGTCAGTCCAGTGGCTAAGACTCTGTACTCCCAATGTAGGGGGCCCAGGGTTCAATCCCTGAATAGGAAGCTACATTTCACATGCCGCAACTAAGAGTTTATGTGACACAACTAAAGATACCTTATGCCACAATGAAGGTAGGAAATCTCACTTGCTACAACTAACACCCAGTGCAGCCAAGCAAATAAACTTTTTTTTCTTAAAAAAAAAAGACAAAAAACGTAATATCCAGTTTTGTGACTTTTGGTAGTCTAAGAATAGAACTACAATGTACATGGTTGGTAAGAAAATTATAATAAAAGTCATGACAGCTGTAGATAGATTACATATTACATCATGCAAACATTCACAAGACTGGTTGAATACCTGAATTAATTAAATATCTAAAATAAGAAGTAGTCTTCAGAGAGGAAATTTATGACTCGTTCTTGCTGTGAAACATCATTTGACCATTCAACAAATACTTATTAACCATCTACTTTGTACAAGGCACTGTGTTAAGTTCATTCCTGGTATATATGAATGAACAAGGCAAATACCCCTGTAGTTTTGAGGTTCACTTTCTAGCAGGAGAATGACAAAGATGGCAAACATAATAGGTAGCATAGTATGTTAGAGGTTGGCAAATGCTAAAAAAAAGGGGGGGGGCGATAAAACCTGGTTCAAAATTGGAAAAGGAGTACATCAAGGCTGTATATTGTTGCCCTGCTTATTTAACTTATATGCAGAGCACATCATGAGAAATGCCAGGCTGGATGACTCACAAGCTAGAATCAAGATTGCTGGGAGAAATATCAACAATCTCAGATATGCACATCAGTTCAGTTCAGTCCCTCAGTCATGTCTGACTCTTTGCGACCCCATGAACCACAGCACGCCAGGCTTCCCTGTCCATCACCAACTCCCGGAGTCCACCCAAACCCATGTCCATCAAGTCGGTGATGCCACCCAGCCATCTCATCCTCTGTCATCCCCTTCTCCTCCTGCCCTCAACCTTTCCCAGCATCAGGGTCTTTTCAAATGAGTCAACTCGTTGCATCAGGTGGCCAAAGTATTGGAGTTTCAGCTTCAGCATCAGTCCTTCCAATGAACACCAGGACTGATCTCCTTTAGGATGGACTGGTTGGATCTCTTTGCAGACCAACGGACTCTCAAGAGTCTTCTCCAACACCACAGTTCAAAAGCATCAATTCTTCTGTGCTGAGCTTTCTTTATAGTCCAACTCTCACATCCATACATGACCACTGGAAAAAACATAGCCTTGACTAGATGGACCTTTGTTAGCAAAGTAATGTCTCTGCTTTTTAATATGCTATCTAGGTTGGTAATAACTTTCCTCCCAAGGAGTAAGCGTCTTATAATTTCATGGCTGCAATCACCATCTGCAGTGATTATGGAGCCCAGAAAAATAAAGTAAGCCACTGTTTCCACTGTTTCCCCATCTATTTCCCATGAAAGGATGGGACCAGATGCCATGATCTTCATTTTCTGAATGTGGAGCTTTAAGCCAACTTTTTCACTCTTCTCTTTCACTTTCATCAAGAGGCTCTTTAGTTCTTCTTCACTTTCTGCCATAAGGGTGGTGTCATCTGAATATCTGTGGTTATTGATGTTTCTCCCAGCAATCTTGATTCCAGCTTGTGCTTCCTCCAGCCCAGTGTTTCTCATGATGTCCTCTGCATAAGTTAAATAAGCAGGGTGACAATATGCACATGATACCACTCTAATGGTAAAAAGTGAAGAGGAACTAAAGAGCCTCTTGATGAAGGTGAAAGAGGAGAGTGAAAAAGCAGGCTTAAAACTCAACATTCAAAAAATGAAAATCATGGCACCCAGTCCCATCATTTCATGGCAAATAGATAGGGGAAAATGGAAACAGTGACAGATTTTATTTTCTTGGGCTCCAAAATCACTGCAGATGATGAGTGCAGCCATGAAATTAAAAGATGCATGCTCCTTGGAAGAAAAGCTATGACAAACCTAGACAGCGTATTGAAAAGCAAAGACATCACTTGCTGACAAAGGTCTATATAGTCAAAGGTATGGTTTTTCCAGTAGTCATGTACAGATGTGAGAGGTGGACCATAAAGAAGGCTGAGCGCTGAAGAATTGATGTATTTGAACTGGGGTTGGAGAAGACTCTTGAGAGTCTCTTGAACAGCAAGGAGATCAAACCAGTCAATCCTAAAGGAAATCAACCCTGAATATTCACTGGAAAGACTGATGCTGAAGCTGAAGCTCCAATACTTTGGCCCCCTGATGGGAAGAACTGACTCATTAGAAAAGACCTTGATTCAGGGAAAGATTGAGGGCAAGAGAAGAAGGGGGCAACAGAGGATGAGACAGATAGATGGCATCACGGACTCAATGGACACGAGTTTGAGCAAACTCTGGGAGATAGTGAAGGACAGGGAAGCCTGGCGTGCTGCAGTCCATGGGGTCACAAATAGTTGAACATGACTTAGTGACTGAACAACAACAAAAAGATATGGAAGTGTAGAGTGTTGCAGTTTTAAATAGAGTGGTTCAGGGTGGGTGCCCTCAGGAAGATAATATTTGAACAATATTTTACTGACAGATCACTGGTAAAGACTGTTTAAAAAAAATCCAACCACAATACCAAAGAGTTTATCATTTGAGGTTCTTGAAAATACCAGGTTCCAAACTTCTGGGCTTCTTGAGTAAAAGCAATGTGAAAGAACAGCTGAAATATTAGGTTCACTTACTGCAGTGGTACTGAGAAGCAGTGCAGAACCAGAACAGAAAAGAGCAGAGGTGGAGACCAGGTACTATCTATCGCCTATTGATCTTCTTTGCCACCTAGTTTTCACTCTCACCCACTAAACTTGCTGTTTGCACCGTGTGAGTGGCCTATTCTGTAGTGTATTCCCAGACCTTAGTTCAAAATAATCAAATCTTCTAGACTTGAGTTTTGTTGTTAATCAAAATTCCTAACACTCACTCTAGTCAGCAAGGGCTTTTTCATCCAGGGCTTACAGCAGAGTGAAGGGCATAGTTTTCTGAGAGATTAAAGGCTTATACATTATGCAAGTTGGTAAAGATGTGTGTAGGGGTTCAAGTGCAGAAAATCACACAGTACAAATCCCTAAGAGACCCAAGAATACACCTGGGATGCATCTATTATAGAATTAGCCAGCAATTAGCTTGAGACACATCAGTCAATGCACAGAAACTAAATGGAAAAGTAGCCAAAGTCCTCCTAGTACAGGATCTACATCAGCCAACAGAAAAGGGGAAATATTAGTCGATCTGGGAAGACATAGTTTGGCAACCTCAGAGACTGTATCTCTAATTATAATTCACACTCAAGTTGAGTTTTATTGGCAATGTTTTTAAACAAGGAGAAGTTTAGTGAAAATCAGAGACAGAGGGGAAAAGAGATTTATACGAAATTGTTTCCTCTTACATTCTCATGGGAATGGAGCCTTTCAGGCATCCTAAAGAGCTAGAGGATGAAGCTACTGTTAAGCAACTCAGTGCTGCACTTGGACATGTTCCAAAAAAATACAAGTTGTGTTTAAATGATATCTAATCTTTGGGCAGATCTATCCAAAATACTTCAGCTAGAACTCAATGACTTGATATAATTAAACCATCTCCGATGAGATAAATTGAAGGACTCAAAGGAAAGATAAAGGACCACATACAAAGCCAACTTTACAGCTTAAACCCCACTTTGTTTTACTTGGTAACTTCATAATGCCAAGTGGTTTTTTAAAAGGGGCTATTTTGAAACAGAGAGAAGCTTCTCCAGGCTGAGTGGGCTGGAGAATGGGAGGAACAGCCCAAGTGGCACATGTCTCCAGAATGGCCTTTTAAAAATATAAATCAGATCATGTCTCTTCACAGCTCCTAACAGCCTTCCTTCCGTATAATCAAATCCCAACTCCTTACAGTGGCCTACAGGCCTGCACAGCCAACCTTTCAGGCCTGCACAGCCAACCTTTTCTTCCTGTCCCTTGCTCACTACACCTCTGGTAAGTTAGCGTCTTCCTAATCTCAAATACACTAAACTCCTTCCCACCCAGGACCTTTGCACATTCTTCCCTCTGCCTGGTTCACCCCTCTACCCCTTCCCTTCTTCTCATGTCTCATTCCTTATGATTGGGATCTGCCCAAAAGTTGTCTTTTCTGGGAGATCCTGCTTTACTTCCATATCTAAATACCAGCTTCCCCTCCCTCCTCCAATACACACACTCTCTAACCCAGCCTTGTTTTATTTTTGTAGCACTTATCTCTATATGAAATTAGATGGTTTCTTTTTTACTAATGTTCTACATCCTTACTATTAACACAATGCACACAGAAGTCAAAGAGTCATATGACCCTTGAAAATCTAGGAAATAATGAGTGTTAAGTACCCAAAGAGAGAACAGCAAGGATGGGTTAAAGAAAAATATAGATTAATTTAAAATAGTCACTTACTTAAAACAGAAAAAGAAAACACATTTTAGAAGCTATAGACATGTCCTGAAGGAAGTACATAACAAGAGCAAAAACTGAATGGTCAGAAAAGGAAAAGTTATTCATGAGTATATGGAAGATTTTCTTTCTATTCATTCTAACTGGGATTTTCAATTTACATAGACGAAGTGGAAGCTATTGATGCCTAAATGAATTATTTAGTTGACAAGGAAAAGTAAAATAAGCGGGAGTCCACCAATCAGATAGAGAAGTATAAAAGTCTAGTAACATGCAATACTGCAAAATATTAAGTATAATAATATTCAGATTTGTCAAGTTGAATAAAATCTAGTATCCAGCACTTTCATATACTGTTGATTCAAAACCTTGTGAATTTTCTTGCTGAAATCTGAAAACAGCCCCTCTCCATGGAGGACAAGGAGAAACCAAAGAAAGAAGTAGCCACCTCCAGACTGGTAGGTGGCAGGTTTAATAAGCAAGAGAACTTACATATGAGGCTTGTCTTGGGTGGCACAAGACAAGTACATCTCCAAATAGTCCCACCAGAATTTTTAAAGTTTATACAGGCCCACTTCATTCTACTGGGCTTCACTTTATTGCACTTCACAGACTGTGTGTGTGTGTGTGTGTGTGTGTGTGTGTGTGTTTTGTTGGGTTTTTTTACAAGCTGAAGGTTTGTGGCAACCCTGTGTCAAGCAAGTCCATGGGTGCCATGTTTCCAACATCATTTGCCCACTCGTGCCTCTGTGTCACAGTTTGGTTATTCTTGAGAAATCAGTGACATTGCAGGGGAGGGCCAGCTGACAGAAGTTGTGGCCCTAACTGGGGCTTCCCTGGTGGCTCAGAGGGTAAAGCATCTGCCTGCAATGTGGGAGACCTGGGTTCTATTCCTGGGTCGGGAAGATCTACTGGAGAATGAAATGGCAACCCACTCCACTATTCTTGCCTGGAGAATCCCATAGACAGAGGAGAGCTACAGTCCACAGGGTCGCAAAGAGTCAGACAAGACTGAGCAAGTGACCCTAACTCAGGGAAATTATCTAACCAGCAGCAACCAGTAGGGAAGAGCCAAGGAATAAATAGCCCAATCTGATAGACCTCCCTCCTTCCTTCCCATCGTGGCTAGTGTTTTCCTTTGATCAAACCCATCCCAGAGCCAGAGAGAGGTAAGGAGACCCTCTGATTTAGTCTATGAAGGTTGACCTCCCAGGGTTCAGAGCATCATGGTAACTGTAGAAAGTGGAATTGCTCAGGCAAACAGAAAACCCCCAACACAATTTCAGCCACTGCACATTCACGGGATAATGTCTCTCTCAGCTGTGACTTCCGTGGAAAGAAGACCCATGCCTCTGGCTCTGGAGCTGAGAAAATGCTCAGGAAGTCTGCTGACCACAGAAATAACAAAGAGTTTTCTTCTATGTCCCTTAATTCTTTTCCTTTTGTTGTTACTTCGGGGGAAAAAAAGGAAAACACTGAAAGGCTGCCCTTTTGTAGCCTTTATAGGAAAACTCTCTACCTGTGCTTTCCATAGGGTTGAATATACTGAGGGAGTTTTAAATTAGATATGACCCTTTCTGGGCCCCCAAGCAGTCATGCTCTCAAACTGCATACTCTGATAAACATCCCCTGGAAGACCCAGAGGTCACTCCGCTGGAAGGTTTGTTCTGCTCTCAGGGGAACTGTGGACGCCCAGGGCCCACCCTGCCTGCCCCAGTGTGGCCAGGGTTCTGGTGTCAGCCACGTGGGACAGGCACGTCCTCACTGCCCTTAGCAGACAAGGAAGAAGACGGGGCTGTAGGCCCACTTTCTAGGACTGGAGGCAAAACTCACAACAGCATGTGATGAAAACTTATTACAATAAAATATTAGAATACCTGATGGGAAATCAAAGGAAATGTTCATCCTGGGCATATCTACCATTTACTGGGAGCTTCTTCTGGCCAGAAGTGTGGATGAGAATCGAGAGGAGATTGAAACTCATGTAACTGGGGAAGACCTCTTCCACACAAGCTCAGTGTGTGCCACTTAAGCTCATTGTCTTCATGAAGGCTGGCTTTTCTCCCTTCCGCCTCCGTCCCCCAGTGCTGCTTATTTTAATCAGAGATTAGAATACCAGCAATCTCTGGGACAGGACTGAGAAAGGTACTCTCCTCAACTGTGATGCTTCTGTCAAGAGAACACATCTTCTCCCAGGGGCTCCCATAGTGCAACAAGATTTAATCACATTCTCTACTTTGATATCTTCTAAAAACTGCTTTCCCAGTGCTTCCTAGAGCTTTGCTTCGAAGTCTAATCTGAAGTTTGCACAGGCTTCGTGAACAGGAGTTATTTTTTCCAGCTCCAGGCTAGAAGTGTAATGGGTTTACCAAGCACCCCCATGTGGGTTGAGATCAGTGCTGTAAGGCCGTTTTCTTGTAGAGATGGAGTTTTCAGACCAAAAGTTCTCTCTGCAGCAACTATTCTGATCTCTGAGGAGTTTTACCACCCAGCTGGTGCTGAAACCTCAGGGACGCAGATGAATCACCTATAAACTGGATCAGAGGCACCGACTAACCGGTGTGGGTATTGGGATCTCTGAGATGGTACAAAAGTTTCCAGCAGTGAGAGGGAACCAGCACACTGAAGCCAACTGCTGCTGGAACCAACCACTGGCAGCCAGCTGGCAGTCTGGAGAATCATCACTGAGATGACATCAGCCTTCCCATCTACCTCCTCCATCCTCTCTTCACAGAAGGTAGGAGGGACTTAGCTGGCAAAGGAGAGGGCAGTTGACAAAGTCTCAGCCCTGGCACAACAGTATAGAGCATAAAGGCATGGGTTTGGGACTGGGAGATGATACTTTAATAGCTAGCACAGAGGGGTATGGTTCAGGGAGTGGGGCTTTAGCCGTAACTTCTTAAAAGATGGCAATCTTCCCTTTTGGCTCAGCAGGTAAAGAATCTGCCCACAATTCAGGAGATGTGGGTTTGGTCCCTCGGTTGGGGAGATCCCCTGGAGAAGGAAATGGCAGCCCACTCAAAAATTCTTGCCTGAAAAATCCCATGGAGAGAGGAGCCTGATGGGCTACAATCCACAGGGTTGCAAAAAGTCAGACATGAGTGAGCGACTTGAATCTGAAGCAAATATGACATCTGTTCAACGTGGATGATGGATACACAGATACCTATACTTCTGTGTATATTTTTTAATTGGGGTATGATTGCTTTACAGTGTTGTGTTAATTTATGATATACATTCATGAAGTGAATCAGCTATATGTGTACATATATCCCATATATCAGTGTCAGACTTTATTTTGGGGGGCTCCAAAATCACTGTGGATGGTGACTGCAGCCTTGAAATTAAAAGACTTTTACTCCTTGGAAGAAAAGTTATGCCCAATCTAGATAGCATATTCAAAAGCAGAGACATTACTTTGCCAACAAAGGTCCGTGTAGTCAAGACTATGGTTTTTCCAGTGGTCATGTATGGATGTGAGAGTTGGACTGTGAAGAAAGCTAAGCCCCGAAGAATTGATGCTTTTGAACTATGGTGTTGGAGAAGACTCCTGAGAGTCCTTTGGACTGCAAGGAGATCCAACCAGTCCATTCTGAAGGAGATCAGCCCTGGGTGTTCTCTGGAGGGAATGATGCTAAAGCTGAAATTCCAGTACTTTGGCCACCTGATGCGAAGAGTTGACTCATTGGAAAAGACTCTGATGCTGGGAGGGATTGGGGGTGGGAGGAGAAGGGGGCAACAGAGGATGAGGTGGCTGGATGGCATCACGGACTCGATGGACGTGAGTCTGAGTGAACTCTGGGAGTTGGTGATGGACAGGGAGGCCTGGCGTGCTGCAATTCATGGGGTCGCAAAGAGTCGGACACGACTGAGCGACTGAACTGAACTGACTGATCCCATATATCCCTCCCTCTTGGGCTTTCCACCCCTCCACATCCCACCCCTCTTTTCTGCACAACCATTCTTGGTACCATCATGAGCAGCACTTGTCTCTAAAGCTTCCTTCCAAGCTCCTTACCACCCTATCAGCCAGTTTTGATACCAGCACTTTCTTCATCTTACCAGAAGGTATCATCAGAAAGTTTCCAGGAAACAGCTAGGATTCCTATTCCCTCCTCAAATTGTCTTTTAAAAGTTTGTTGATGGAAACATTGAAGGGCTGCAGGCATTTAGTCACACCTCTCAAAAATAATAACCAAGTCCCTAAACTCCCTGTGAGCTTCCCCTTTAATTATTTGAATACATATCCCTAAATTGCATTAATGATGAGCATTCTTAATGATTTACATACAGCTCCAGGATGTCTTTTTCAGATTACTTTAAGCCAGTCTTCTATTAAATCAACTATTATCTATCCTTTTAAAAACAAAAATCTTTTAGATGACTATCTCATTCTTGGGTTTTTGTGGACTAAATTAAATATGGTAACAATTTTTGGCTACTGAAATTATACATATTATTACAGTGATATGATGCTTTTTCCCACCAATGGTTAAGTTCTTTGTCTCCTTCATACCTTACATAAATTTCTAAACATGTCAAAACTACTGAAGTTTTATCAACATTCCCCCCTTGATTTAATTTATGTTTTCCCTCAATTGAATTACATGTTGTTGGAAATTAATCTGTTTCTGTTCAGAGTTATCCAGAGGTTTCTGACAAATTGATGTTCAGTGGTTCAGTGCTTTAATCATAGTCTAAACACACATGTCTCTTGTATCTTCAACACACAGTCTCTTGTATCTTTAAATTTTCTTTTCATGTATATTGGCAACTGTGGCAATTTCTCCATCTTTAGTCATGTATTATATCACATGATATATGATAATATATGATAATTATATCATATATATTGGCAACTGTGGCAATTTCTCCATCTTTAGTCATGTATTTAGGTATGGGGTTGATAATCCTTGTGCAAATATTTCAGCCACAGAGAATAACACAGCTTAATATATTTACAGAAATCTTTCTTCCTCAGTTCCCATAATCCCCTTGGCTTTCACTTTTCAGGAGAATATGGAATTATATCATGCCTTGAGCCACAAATATCTGCTTCACTAATATAAAATGCACAATCTGTTGCTCTGTGTCCATGCCTATTTATGTTCATAATTTATCATTTAAATATCAGTATCCTCTTTATTAAGACATTTGAAGCACCAATTAAACCAACAACGGGCATAACCCAATTGCATTAACAATAATATAAATAGCTGTGGCCCAGCTTTGTTCATGCCATAACAGGCAGTTCCTGCCTGGAAACACCACAGCAGTTATAAAACACCATCAGTTTTAGGATGCATCTCAATTTTTGCCACTTAAAAAAAATGTCCATCTGAGAGCTGATGAAGTATGGTAACAGGAGTTGAGAAGAAAAAAATTTTTGGACTCAAGGATAGTAAGTCTCTACAAGGATTCAGAAGTAGTCTCAGATCATGGCAAATCTTGGGATGCAGAGGCTGTCTATTCACTTCTGTACTGCATCTCTCAACTTCCATGTGTCTTTTCCTCTAAACAAATAAGTAACTCAAATACGAAATCCATCTGAGTAATTAATACGTTGCAGGCATTATTCAGAGTCATATACACAGAAATCCTCACAGCACACATTTAATCTTCCCAACAAACCAACGAGGTCAGTACCATTGCTATCTGAGGAATAACGGATTAATTGAGGACCAGAAAGGTTAAGTAAATTGCCAAGTAATATATAGTGGAATTAGAATTTAAGTTCAGGCAGTCAGAATGCAAAGCTGTGCATTTGGCCATCATCTTCATACCTTCCCTTTTTCCAGCAGGATCAGAAGGTCTGCAGGTAGAAAAATACCTCATGTCCCCTCCAGAAACTTTATTATTCACACCCAGATTTATCCCTTCCTCTACTGCCCCCCCTGGTGCTCTCACCATGGCATCAAGAGTGGCAAAAGTAATAAAAGTTAACAGCAGAATAGTGCTTTACAATTTCTAAACACATATACATTATGTAACAACCCTCTCAACAATGCTATCACAAAGACATGAATTCCTCAGTCCTTATAAATAAAGATATACCTACTGCATTAATTAAGGTTAAGACTACACATATAAAGAAAGCTGAGTGCAGAAGAATTGATGCTTTTGAACTGTGGTGTTGGAGAGGACTCTTGAGAGTCCCTTGGACTGCAAGGAGATCCAACCAGTCCATCCTAAAGGAGATCAGTCCTGGGTGTTCATTGGAAGGACTGATGTTGAAGCTGAAGCTCCAGTACTTTGGCCACCCGATGCGAAGAGCTGACTCATTGGAAAAAACCCTGATGCTGGGAGGGGCAGGAGGAGAAGGGGACAACAGAGGATGAGATGGCTGGATGGCATCACCAACACCGACACAATGGACATGGGTTTGAGTGGACTCCGGGAGTTGGTGATGGACAGAGAGGCCTGGCAAGCTGCAGTTCGTGGGGTCACAAAGAGTCGGACATGACTGAGCTACTGAACTGAACTGAAGACTACACAGCTATAATAGAAACAGAAAAAGAGTGGTTTAAATCAGATCGACATCTGCTCCTCTCACACTTGGTCTCACACTTGGTCTCACGCTTGGTCATGAGGAGCTTGCAGGTCCAAGCTGGCAGGGCAGCTGTATATCATGAAGTCATCTTGGGATCCAAGTGACTCTGTCTTTTGGTCTGTCGTCCCCTCGGGGTGTTGTTCTTGACTGCACCTGTGTCACCCCAGGTTTAAAATCCAGCCAAGAGAAGTGGAAAGAGAAGAAAAGAGATTCCAGGGCCAGTAATTTCTCCTTGCGTTCCATCGGCAAGAGCTTAGTTTTGAGACCATACCTCGCTGTGAAGGAGGCTAAGAAACATGATCTCTAGCCAGGCAGCCATGTGTCCAGGAGGAAGGGAGGAAGAGATCTTAAAGGACAACAGATGCTCAGAAAGGCTGAGTGACTTTCCCTTAGGAAAAGTCATTAACTAATGAATCAGAACTCTAACCCAGCCTATCAGCTCCAGACGCAAGGCTGATTTTCCTACACCAAAGCACCTCAACAATGAAAACCTGGCAGACCCCTTCAGTAGCGTTTCTGCAAAGCAACTCAAAAAGCTAAATTTAAAGGGATGAAAGTCAGTCCTTTTAAGACCAAGGAAAGATGGGCAGCCCAGAAAATGCATTCACTCTAAAGGGGCAACAACGGCCCCTGAGGTCGCTTTCAGAGGTCCCAGCAGAGACACAAGTAACAGTGGCCTCCAATCACACAAGGGTTAATTACATGATCACTGACTTATTCAGATTCTTTTCTCTCTTACACAATTCAGAGTGCCAGGCTTCCTGTCATTTCTAGTTTCTCTGCACGTCTGCAGCTCTTGTAAAAATCTGGCAGTAGATGAGGCTGAAAAGGAACAGCTTAACCGAACAGCTGTTAGTCAGCAATGGGCAGCACCTGAGAGTTGTACTGTAACATTTTTGGAGAAGGAGACATGGAGGGTGACGTGGCACAGAAAAGACTCTGGAACCCTGGGCTAGCATTAGATGAAAAACAAAGTTTTAAGGCACACTGTGCATGCACACATGCTAGGTCACTCCAATTATATCCGACTCTTTGCAACTCTTTGTCTATAGTCCACAGGCTCCTCTGTCCATGGGGCTTCTCCAGGCAAGAATACTGGAGCGGGTTGCCATGCCCTCCTCCAGGGGATCTTCCTGACCCAGGGATCGAACCTGCACCATCTGAGACTCCTGCACTGCAGGTGGATTCTTTACTGTTGAGCCACCAGGGAAGCCCTGTAAGGCACACTGCTGCTGCTGCTAAGTCACTTCAGTCGTGTCCGACTCTGTGCAACCCCATAGACGGCAGCCCACCAGGCTCCCCCATCCCTGGGATTCTCCAGGCAAGAACACTGGAGTGGGTTGCCATTGCCTTCTCCAATGCATGAAAGTGAAAAGGGAAAGGGAAGTCAGTCAGTCATGTAAATATTTAATGGTGGTTGACACATAAGGCCAGTAAGGACCAGACAGAACTCACTGGGATAGGTCCAATGAGAACTCTGTGGAGGGAAAGGCGAGATGAGTGTGTCACCATTAACATGACCCAAAAGGAGAGGGACAAAAAGATGCAGCAAATCATAAGACGCCCACCTTCTCTCCCCCCACCACACAGAGAATAGAAAGCACTGGTCGGACATACCAGCAGTGTCTGGTCCATGTTTTGAGCAGTCAGACATCCCTTGAGAGTCTATTCTTCTCATCAGCCTTTCTGGAAAATCCCCTGCTGAGGTTTTCATTTTCATCTTATGGTTAAATTTCCCTTGGATCACATCAGACACTCTCTCTCCCTGTCTTGGACTTAAACATCCCTCAGACTGTCAGCTGGCCCTGAGCTGTCTCTGTGAAATCATTGCTTGGCCAAGGCTGCATCTCTGGTTCCTTCATCTTGGCTCTTCCCTAGGTCCGGCCCCTCCTGCATCATCGCAGCCGCTCCATCCTGAGCTCTTGTTCATTCTCTCTCTCTGACTCTAGTTCCCTAGTGCCCGGAACTGACTGTAGATGACCCCCACCATCCAAACCCCACACTGACATGACCCCTACTTTGACTCAAGGGCACCTGGGGCGTGGAGTCCCAGGACAGCTAGTCATCTCTGCCACAGCCAGTGAACCCAAGGAACTCAGGGGCTCATCTGAGAAAACTGAAGATCTGAGGAGGAATGACAAGCATCAAAGAGAAGGGTACATTATTCATGTGTGCATGCCTGCTTAGTCCCTTCAGTCGTGTCCGACTCTATGCAACCCTGTGGACTGTGGCCCACCAAGCTCCTCCGTCCATGGGATTTTCCAGTCAAGAACACTGGTGTAGGCTGCCATGCCCTCCTCCAGGGGACCTTCCCAATCCAGAGAAGGAACCCACATCTCCTGCATGGCAGGTGGATTCTTTACACACTGAGCCTCCTGGGAAGCCCACATTATTTATTGATATTGTGTGTAAAATGGATAACTAATAAGAACATACTGTAAAGCACAGGGAACTCTACTTCATGCTCTGTGGTGATCTGAATGAAGCAGAGACATTTTTAAAACCAGAGATATTCCTTTGCCGACAAAGGTCCATCTAGTCAAAGCTGTGGTTTTTCCAGTGGTCATGTACGGATGGGAGAGTTGGACTATGAAGAAAACTGAGCACAAAAGAATTGATGCTTTGGAACCGTTGTGTTGGAGAAGACTCTTTGAGAGCTCCTCAGACTGCAAAGAGATCCAACCAGTCCATCCTAAAGGAGATCAGTCCTGAATATTCATTGAGTACTGATGCTGAAGCTGAAGCTCCAATACTTAGGCCACCTGATGCGAAGAACTGACTTATTGGAAAAGACCCTGATTCTGGCAAAGACTGAAGGCAGGAAAAGAAGGGGACAACCAAGGATGAGATGGTTGGATGGCATCACTGACTCGATGGACATGAGCTTGAGCAAGGTCTGGGAGTTGATGATGGACAGGGAAGCCTGGTGTGCGGCAGTCCTTGGGGTCACAACGAGTTGGACATGACTGAGAGACTGAACTGAACTGACCTGAATGGGAAGGGAATCCAAAAGTGAAGGGGTATATATCAATATTGATATAGATATAGATATGTATACTGATTCATTTTCCTGTAGAAACTAATACAACATTGTAAAGCAACTATATTCCAATTAAAAATTAAATAAACAATTTTTAAAAAATTTAAATAAAGGAAAAGAATTTTTCATTGGAAGATGAGAGGATTCTAAGACAATAGAGAATGAGAATGAGCTGTTGAACTGCTCCAATATCTTCAGGAGGTTTCTAGTCTCATGCCTTCCCTAGCTGGCTCGCCTGCTGCTCCTGGCTTTCTGGACTCCTGTGGGCTACATCTCTTTGGGAAATGAAGAAGGGTGATTCCTCCATGAAACCACCATGGAAGA
Organism: Oryx dammah; assembly: GCF_014754425.2. NCBI lineage: Eukaryota > Metazoa > Chordata > Mammalia > Artiodactyla > Bovidae > Oryx > Oryx dammah. The sequence continues at coordinate 17,766,486 of NW_024070208.1, forward strand.
AGAACTGACACCTGGGTTTCTACTAACTCTTGCCAGCATTTGTAAATGAATGCACACACAAATATGTTCTGACAGTTGCAAAAAAAGGATAAATAATGAAGTAGATCCAGAAAAAGATATCATCGGCTAATCCTGCCCTGCCGCTCTCTGATGTTCCCTTGGGTGTCTGTTACAAATGGAGTTGGTAGTAAACGTAGTTTTCAAAGTAGCCTGACATCTTACCTGTATAACAAGCTGCCACGGAATGAGCTGGCAGGCAGTGAAGGATGGGGTGCCCTGAGCCTCCCTCCCTCCTCTCCCATCCTATGTTCTTATTATACAGAAGGGGGTCATGAAGATTAAGAGAACTTTATTCAAGTGTAGAGACAGACAGCTGATAAAATATACACCTGCCTGGGAAAAGACAGACAGCAGACACAGCAGACGAATGGTACATCAAGGTCATGAGCCATGACCAGGTTAGCAGCCACATGCCCCCTCTGCCTCTGAAAAGTCTGGCTTTTCCACGGATTCAAGGAACTGGAACATTGGCTGCACAAGAGAAGAGAGCACGCTGTGGGAAGGATAGGCGATGTCATGTCAGGTAGACGTCCGTAGTGTCCCCAGCTCTGAAATGTAAGTATCTAAATCCTCCTCAGGATAGATGTAGGCGGCAAGGTGGCTCTACTGAGTTGCTCTGTGACTTGCTATAGATGGAAAATAAACAGCTGCTGGCCGTTCTTCCATAAGTCAGCGTGGCTGGGGGACACGTTCTCACCCACTAAGTTGCCACAAAGACTTCCAACTGGGTTGCCGGTGAGACAGCCCAGCCATCAAAGACATGACTTCAATTATGAAAACCTACTAATCCCAGAAGAAGAAACTCTGATCATTTGAATAGCTTTCCACTGAGACTGGTGACACTTATCTCAGAGCAAAAGAAGAATTAAAATCTTTTCCCACATTGTTTATGAGCTGGACCCCAGGTTTGTCTCACTATATTCATTATTAATTTAGATCCAAAACTTTTTATTGCATAGTAACTTCTGTAGCTTCCTGTGTGTGTGTTTATATATTGCATATATATATATATAAAATGTCACATGTATAGGACATGACTGAAGCAACTTAGCATGCAAATATATATATATATTTATATATATGATTTATAATATACATTAGCATGCGCTCACTCAGTGATGTCTGGCTCTTCCTGACCCCATGGACTGTCGCCCGCCTGGCTCCTCTGTCCGTGGGATTTCCCAGGCAAGAAGACTGGAGTGGGTAGCCATGCCCTCTTCCAGGGGCTCTTGCCAGCCCAGAGACTGAACCTACGTCTCCTGCTTCTCCTGCATTAGCAGGTGGATCCTTTACCGCTGAGCCACCTGGGAAGCCCAATATACATTAGACTCACATGTGAAAACGTGTTAACCACCCCCTCAAAGAAATCAAAGTTCTATTCCAGTAGTTAATCAGAAGAAGGCATAAGGAAAATTCGTTGGCAGAAAAACCTGCCATTTGACTAATACTTAGTGCCGCTTGTGGCTTATTCATGAAATATGCTCATGCAAGTAGAACACAAAGCTTTTGTCCAGCAGGCCATCTTGTACAAACGCTGTTCACAGGAATCAGGAAAGCATTTGCATGGGGCCTGGGTACCCTATATCACTAAAATGAATTAAAGTACAATGTTCAGAGCCAAGCACCCTTGCTTAGGCTAACAGACAGTGTTCTATAAGGTGAGATCTGGTGTGACCTGGCGTCTTCCTAAGTCCCAGCTACCTGAAACTATCTGCCTCAGAGGTCTAATAAACTCTGCCCTTCCTAACTACTCAGCCTGAAACAACCACCTTCTGCTTTAGACAGCAAATGCAGAGCCAGTGTTCCCAAAGGAATGGGGACAAGAAGTCCAAATCCAAAGAAGCCACCTCAGTGTTGACAGAGAAGACACAGGACCACCAGGTAAGCTTCTAAGCTTCACGGTTTAGTCACTAAGTCATGTCCAACTCTTTGCAACCCCATGGACTGTAGCCTGCCAGGCTCCTCTGCCCACGGGGTTCTCCAGGCAAGAATACTGGAGAGGGTTACCATTTCCTTCCCCAAGATAGGCTTCATGGGCCAAAGCAATTTCTCATAAGATTCATAGAGTCTTGCTGGTCAATATAACCAGACTAATAGAGCAGTAAGGTTAAAATAAGAGATTCTTCTCTCAGAGAGAGAACGCAAAGGAAGAGGCATCAGACTTAAGGAATCCTTGTCTCCTGGGTCTCCTCTTTTAGGCATATTAATAGAATAAGACCACATTCTACTCTACAGTAGAAACTGACTAAATATACTAAAAATGAAAGAAATCCATTCCTCTAGCACCCAGTTCCTCTTCCTGGCAGTCCCCTCCTCCTTTTCCTATCCTTTCCCTAAGATCCTCAACTTACCCTCATTTCTATTCACCAACTTCAACACACACTAACTCTGGAAAAGAAAAAAAAAACCATAAGTAGCAGAAAATTCCATTTATCTTTTCCTCCTTATGTAGAGAATCCCAATTTTGTTTTGGAAAGCAATGTGACCAGCAAAAACTATTCAGCTCCCCAGCCTCTTCAGCTTGGAATGGCCATGGAACCCAGTTCTGATAAATGAGATTAAAAGCAGAGTAGAGCAGCTCTTGTTTTCCTGATAAGAATAGTAAGAACAGATGGCCTAAAGCTTCTACTCTAGCCCTTTCCTTCTTTCTGCTAGAATGGAAACACAAAGCTATATTTGGACAAAAGATTAGCAGAATATTGCTATCATCTTACAACCAAGAGTAGGAAAGCCATGCCCTAGGAATGGTAATGGAGGCTAGAAAGTGTTTTCCTTGAGGACCCAGCCTGGACTGCCTACCTCAAGATTAATTGTTTATGAAAACAATAAAGCCCCTTTTGATTAAGATATTATGTTTGTTTTGTGTCTCTAAGGATGATCTTGTCTGATATGCCACGGGCTGTTACTGGACAGTGTGAGAATTTCCATGAGTGGAGACAAATAGTCAAACATGGGGAACTAATGTGAGAAGAATAACGTGAGAGATGCCCAAAGGGCCATGTTTATGCCAATTCAGGAGCAGTGGCTGATGGTTTGGCAGGGTTGTCAGGGACTTGGAAAGAACAAGATTAGAAAACTAGTGACTAGGAGGTCTAGGAAAGAGGTATGTAGCAGACATTTTTAATGGGCACAGAGTATAAAGATTTTTGTGTTCCATATGAATGACCTCAGGGGAGCATTTTAACACTCAGGTGACTTGCAGGCCCAGTCATGGAAAGTAGTAAGCCTCTCTCTCCAACCACCCTGCCATAGACCAGCAGTATCACAAACACAGTGGTCATGGCAGAAAGGAGGTGTATGGATGGCCTGAGCAATGTGGACTTCCACTCATCAAGGCCAGCCTGGCTATGGCCACTACCAATACACCAACAACCACCAACTATATGATGAACTTGGAAGCAGAACCTCCCATAGTCAGGCCTTGAGATGACCTCAGCCCCAGCTAGCAGCTTTACTGCAACCTCATGGTAGACCTGTAGATGGAACCACCCAGCTAAGCCACTAACTAGTTTGACTCGCAGAAATGTTGGTATAGTAAATGTGTATTATTTTAAGCTACTAACACTGGAGTCACTCATTACACAAACACAGAGAGCACACACCTAAGCATGAAAAGACTCTAACTGGTGTTCACTGCAGCACCATCTGCAACAGCCAGGACAAGGAAGAACCCTAAATGCTCATAAACAGAAGAATGGATAAAGATGCGGTACAGAAGTTCCTTGGTGGTCCCAGTGGTTAAGAATCTGTGCTTCCAATGAAGGGGGTGTGGGTTCAATTGCTTATCAGAGAACTAAGATCCCACATGCTGCACAGCATGGCCAAAAAAAAAAAAATGAAAATATGGTGTTTGTGTGTGTGTGTGTGTGTGTGTATATATATATATATATGTATATATATGGAATATTACTCCATGGAATGGAGTTCAATTCAGTTCAGTCGCTCAGTCGTGTCCGACTCTTTGCAACCCCATGAATCGCAGCACACCAGGCCTCCCTGTCCATCACCAACTCCCGGAGTTCACTCAAACTCACGTGCATCAAGTCAATGATGCCATCCAGCCATCTCATCCTCTGTCGTCCCCTTCTCCTCCCACCCAGCATCAGGGTCTTTTCCAAAGAGTCAACTCTTCCCATGAAGTATTGAAGTTTCAAACTCAGCATCAGTCCTTCCAATGAACACCCAGGACTGATCTCCTTTAGAATGGACTGGTTGGATCTCCTTGCAGTCCAAGGGACTCTCAAGAGTCTTCTCCAACACCACAGTTCAAAAGCATCAATTCTTCAGCACTCAGCTTTCTTCACAGTCCAACTCTCACATCCATACATGACTACTGGAAAAACCATAGCCTTGACTAGATGACTTTCGTTGGCAAGTAATATCACTGCTTTTTAATATACTATCTAGGTTGGTCATAACTTCCCTTCCAAGGAGTAAGCATCTTTTAATTTCATGGCTGTGATCACCATCTGCAGTGATTTTGGAGCCCCCAAAAATAAAGTCAGCCACTGTTTCCACTGTTTCCCCATCTATTTCCCATGAAGGGACGGGACCAGATACCATGATCTTCATTTTCTGAATGTTGAGCTTTAAGCCAACTTTTCCACTCTCCTCTTTCACTTTCATCAAGAAGCTCTTTAGTTCCTCTTCACTTTCTGCCATAAAGGTGGTATCATCTGCATATCTCAGGTTATTGATATTTCTCCCGGCAATCTTGATTCCAGCTTGTGCTTCTTCCAGTCCAGGGTTTCTCATGATGTACTCTGCATATAAGTTAAATAAGCGGGGTGACAATATACAGCCTTGACATACTCCTTTTCCTATTTGGAACCAGTCTGTTGTTCCATGTCCAGTTCTAACTGTTGGTTCCTGACCTGCATATAGGTTTCTCAAGAGGCAGGTCAGGTGGTCTGGTATTCCCATCTCTTTCAGAATTTTCCACAGTTTATTGTGAACCACACAGTCAAAGGTTTTGGCATAGTCAATAAAGCAGAAATAGATGTTTTTTCCAGAACTCTCTTGCTTTTGCAATGATCCAGTGGATGTTGGCAATTTGATCTCTAGTTCCTCTGCCTTTTCTAAAACCAGCTTGAACATCTGGAAGTTCTCAGTTCACGTATTGTTGAAGCCTGATTGAAGAATTTTGAGCATTACTTCACTAGCATGTGAGTTGAGTGCAATTGTGCAGTAGTTTGCACATTCTTTGGCATTGCCTTTCTTGGGATTGGAATGAAAACTTTCCAGCCCTGTGGCCACTGATGAGTTTTCCAAATCTGCTAGAACATTGAGTGAAGTACTTTGAATCAAGGCAAATTGAAAATGATCAAACAGGAGATGGCAAGAGTGAACGTCGACATTCTAGGAATCAGCAAACTCAAATGGACTGGAATGGGTGAATTTAACTCAGATGACCATTATATATACTACTGTGGGCAGGAATCCCTTAGAAGAAATGGAGTGGCCATCATGGTCAACAAAGGAGTCCGAAATGCAGTACTTGGATGCAATCTCAAAAAGGACAGAATGATCTCTGTTCGTCTCCAAGGCAAACCATTCAGTATCACAGTTATCAAAGTCTATGCCCCAATCAGTAATGCTGAAGAAGCTGAAGTTGAACGGTTCTATGAAGACCTGCAAAATCTTTTAGAACTAACACCCAAAATAGATGTCCTTTTCATTATAGGGGACTGGAATGCAAATGTAGGAAGTCAAGAAACAGCTGGAGTAACAGGCAAATTTGGCCTTGGAATATGGAATGAAGCAGGGCAAAGACCAATAAATAGAGTTTTGCCAAGAGAATGCACGGGTCATAGCAAACACCCTCTTCCAACAACACAAGAGAAGACTCTACATATGGACATCACCAGATGGTCAACACAGAAATCAGATTGATTATATTCTTTGCAGCCAAAGATGGAGAAGCTCTATACAGTCAGCAAACACAGGACCAGGAGCTGACTGTGGCTCAGATCATGAACTCCTTATTGCCAAATTCAGACTCAAATTCAAGAAAGTAGGGAAAACCATTAGACCATTCAGGTATGACCTAAATCAAATCCCTTCTGATTATACAGTGGAAGTGAGAAATAGAGTTAAGGGACTAGATCTGATAGACAGAGTACCTGATGAACTATGGACAGAGGTTCATAACATTGTACAAGAGACAGGAATCAAGACCATTCCCATGGAAAAGAAATGCAAAAAAGCCAAATGCCTGTGTGAGGAGGCCTTACAAATAGCTGCGAAAAGAAGAGAAATGAAAAGCAAAGGAGAACAGAAAAGATATTCCCATTTGAATGCAGAGTTCCAAAGAATAGCAAGGAGAGATAAGAAAGCCTTCCTCAGTGATCAATGCAAAGAAATAGAGGAAAACAACAGAATGGGAAAGACTAGAGATCTCTTCAAGAAAATTAGAGATACCAAGGGAACATTTCATGCAAAGATGGGCTTAATAAAGGACAGAAACGGTATGGACCTAACACAAGCAGAAGATATTAAGAAGAGGTGACAAGAATACACAGAAGAACTGTACAAAAAAGATCTTCATGACCCAGATAATCACGATGGTGTGATCACGCATCTAGAGCCAGACATCCTGGAATGTGAAGTCAAGTGGGCCTTAGGAAGCATTGCTACGAACAAAGCTAGTGGAGGTGATGGAATTCCAGTTGAGCTATTTCAAATCCTGAAAGATGATGCTGTGAAAGTGCTGCACTCAATATGCCAGCAAATTTGGAATGGAGTAATACCATACATATACCATATGGTATCACTTATATGGGACGTCCCTGGCGGCTCAGCAATAAAGAGTCTGCCTGCCAATGCAGGAGACGCAGGTTTGATCCCTGGGTCAGGAAGATTCCCTGCAGTAGGAAATGGCAATCCACTGTAGTGTTCTTGCCTGAAAAATTCCATGGACAGAGGAGCCTGGTAGATTACAGTCCCTGGGGGTCACAGAAAAGTCAGACGCGACTTAGGGACTAAACAAAACATCACTATATGTGGAATCTAAAGGGAGGGTATAAATAAACTTATCTACAAAACTGAAATAGAGTGACAGATGTAGAAAACAAACCTATGGTTACCAGCGGGTTAAGGGTTGTTGGCTGGCAGTGGGTGAGGATAAATTGGGAGACTGGGATTGACATATACACACTACTGTATATAAAGCAAATAACTAAGATCTACTGCATAGTACAGGGAACCCTACTCAATACTCTGTAATGTTCTATATGGGAAAAGAATCTATAAAAGAGTAGATATATGTATATGCATAATTGATTCACCTCACTGTACACCTGAAATGAACACAACATTGTAACTTCAATAAAAATTAAAGAAAACAATTGGTAAGTTCCAGATAACCTATGTATGATGCCTATCAGGATCACCAAGAGATTCACTCCCTGCTCTCTTTATTTTACTTTTCAATCGAAACTTTTCAAAACAATTCTTACACTGTATGACAAATAAAACCATGCCTTATGGTTACAGTTAAGTAGCTTACTTTCAAAAATTACACAATATTTTTTATCTATTTCCCCAGAAAACTACATCTGGACATTAACAGTCTGGGGAAAAGGATGGTTCCCCTCTATGCCATGTTCTTTCACCTGTCACCCAAAGTATTATGATGATGGTATGAATGGACAGAAATAAAAGAGAGAGGAGAGGATCAGCACTATAGGACATCACAGCTGTGTGATGTCCCTGACTCAGTAATAGCCATGAAAAAAAAATGTTTGATGGATATTACAGTTAAAATAGAGAATTTATCAGACTGTGACAATATGGAGATGAACAGGAACATCTCTGCTCACCCTGACTGATTTGCACTTTCTGTGAAACAGAGCTCAGCCACCTCTGAGTGACCAATGGACTCTGGCCTGAAATCAAATCCAGGTTCCACAGCCTTTAAAATCAGGAATATTTTTATATTTATGTGTCAAATAGAAACTACAGTCCTTTTCAACAGATTTATTTCCAGATATAAATCTAGTTTTTTTTTTTTAACTGCATTTTTGTTATTATTGTTCAGAGAAAGATTAATTCCATGACCTTGAAATATAATTTTCCTTTTTTATTGTCTAGCAAAGAAAATAGGCTCTTGGAGAGATGATCACTGTGGATGAGTTTCTTTCATCAGAAAGCTATTCTCCTTTCTTTCCTATCTACTGAGATACAGAGCTTATACCGCGTTAGCTCCAGAACTAGAGTCCTTATCTCAAGTCTTTAAGATTTAATCGATTTCATTTTCCATCTTGGGTCTGCAATTATTCACTACAAATCACTTGCAAATAACCGTTGGTGGCTGTATTCACTTTCAGCTGTTAAGAGATCATGCTTATTTTTCCCTCAATACTAACTTCCAGGAATTTACCTTAATTTTAAAGTAATGCACATTCTTCCTAGTGGCAGTTGTCACATCTCTGCAAAGAATGTATTAACCTACCCACTGGCATGACTTTCAGATCTAGTGGCACTAAGTTGGCAGTGAGTTAAAAATGAATTTGCCAAGTAATGAGACAATCTTCTCTGCCCATTTCCCTAATTAGTATTTTTCATATTTGATAGAAATTTTGACCTCACCTTTCTGTCTTCCTCTAAGGAAAAAATTAAAGACCAAACACTGATCTTGAGATTCCAAGACCTGGTTTTCTAAACTCTCCAAATTTCAGTCAGTGTCATCTGAACTTGCTGTCTTCAGGATTGGTAAGTAGCACCCCTAGAGCTACAATATCAGTGGAGGCAGCCAAAGCATCAATAGTCAAGACAGGATAATAAGATAACTACATTGCTCCAAAGTTTGGAGCAGTGCCAGAGGGAAAAAAATCACAGGAGGGGGAAGGCACTCAAGAAATATAATTTCTTATTATTATATTTAGCCCATGCATATCAATGGATGGTGTACTAGTTTCTTGATTGTAGTGACAAATTACTATAAATTTGGTGACTTCAAACAACAGAAATTTATTCTCTTACAGTGGGGGCCAGAAGTCTGAAACCAAGGTATCAACAAGACATGCTCTCTTGGAAGGAGCATCCTTCCTGACCTCTTCCTGCTTTTGACAGCTCCAGGCATTCCTTGGCTTGTGGCCCCATCACTCCAATATCTGCTTGAGGTCACACCTATTTATCTCAGGTCTCCCTCTGCCTTTCTCTTATAAATGACACTTGTCATTAGATTTAGGCCCTATCTGGGTAATTGTCACCTCATCTCAAATCCTTAACTTAATTACATCTGCAACAGCCCTTTTTCCAATTAAAGTAACATTTATAGGTTCCAGGTATTTGCTATGAATATTTTGGAGGCAAGAAGTGGGGAGTACCATTTTCAGCTACCCACATGTGAAATATGGATAAAGGTGCAGTCACATAGAGAGGAAACCTGTTTCTGGTGCTGGTTGAGGGATGGGATATTGGATCAGCAAAGTAGAACTATAGCCATTTGGCACATGTTGATATCTGTTTTGTGCTCACAATGTGCAATTCTGTTAGAATACAAAACTTGTGAAAACTTGGTCCACAAAATGCTACAGTAGAATAAAATGCTAGAAGCCTGCTAACTCAGCAGAGAAAAGAAAGAGCACGGGGGCATGAGTGAGAAAGAACTGGGTTTAAATCCTGGCTATAATAAATGCCAGTCCTATGACCAAGAACTTGATTTATCACTTTTACTAGTAAATGGCAATGCACTCCAGCACTCTTGCCTGGAAAATCCCATGGACAGAGGAGCCTGATAGACTACAGTCCATGGGGTCGCAAAGAGTCAGACACGACTGAGCAACTTCACATCACGTAAAGATAATAAAGGGACACAGGCTTCCCTGGTGGCTCAGAGGTTAAAGCGTCTGCCTGAAATTCGGGAGAACTGGGTTCGATCCCTGGGTCGGGAAGACCCCCTGGAGAAGGAAATGGCAACCCACTCCAGTATTCTTGCCTAGAGAATCCCGTGGACAGAGGAGCCCGGTAGGCTACAGTCCACGGGGTCGCAAAGAGTTGGACACAACTGAGCAACTTCACTTTCACTTTCAAAGATAATAAATCTTCTGGTTATAACAAAAGTTTGGAGAGATGCATGGGATAGGCAAAATAACCAGGGAGGCAGAGCCTAGCAATGGTCCACCGGAGTAAGAGGCTTACACAAAGATTCAGAATCTATTGATTAGCACTCGTAGGTATATTATATGAACTACTTTATTGCATCCTCATGACAACACAGAGATACACTTGTATTATCCACAATAAATAGGTGAGCAAGAGGCTCAGAGAAGGCGAGTAACTTGCCCAAAGTCTCACAGCTACTAACACAACCCAAATCCAAATGCATAAATGATAAGGATGTGTTATCCTTATTGTGGTAATCATTTCACAATACATATATATTTCAAGTCCTTGTTTTGTACACCTTAAACAGTGTTGTATGTCAACTATAGCTCAACAAATCTGGAGAATAAAATAAATTGTAAATATGCCATTTTATGCAATCCGTGGGAGTTGGAACCCAGTTCTCTCCACGTTCTGGTGAGAGAGTCAATTCTTAGGTAGGTTCATAAGAAGTCCAGGGTCCCGGAGGAGGAGAGAGGGGTCTGGAGTTCTCAAGGAGGAGAAAAGGACAGATGATTTTCTTTAAGCCCAGAGCTGATGATTGCACAACAAAACAACTCATCTTGCTCAAGGATATGTTTTTCCTTAAACTCTGTACCAGTGATTATATAACAACAATGTATCCTGCTTGAGGACATGTTTCTCCTCCTTAAGAACCTTCTGACTAACCCTGTCATCTTAAAAATGTATATTATGGGAGTGGGTCTGGTAAGATCTTTCTATTCTTAGTTCTAATCCCATTATCTTAAACTGTATGTTGTGGGAGTGGGTCTGGTGAGACCTTTCTATTGTTGAAATTTCCCTGGTGGCTCAAACATCTGCCTGGTGGTAAACCATCTGCCTGCAGTGTGGGAGACCAAGGTTCGATCCCTGGGTCAGGAAGATCCCTTGGAGAAGGAAATGGCACCCCACTCCAGTATTCTTGCTTGGAAAATCCCCATGGACAGAGGAGCCTGGTTGGGCTACAGTCCCTGGGGTCACAAAGAGTGGGACGGTTCAGTTCAGTTCAGTTCAGTAGTGTCCGACTCTTTGTGACCCCATAAATTGCAGCACGCCAGGCCTCCCTGTCCATCACCAACTCCAGGAGTTCACCCAAACTCATGTCCATAGAGTCAGTGATGCCATCCAGCCATCTCATCCTCTGTCATCCCCTTCTCCTCCTGCCCCCAATCCTGCCCAGCATCAGAGTCTTCTCCAATGAGTTAACTCTTCGCATGAGGTGGCCTAAGTACTGGAGTTTCAGCTTTAGCATCATCATTCCTTCCAAAGAAAACCCAGGACTGATCTCCTTCAGAATGGACTGGTTGGATCTCCTTGCAGTCCAAGGGACTCTCAAGAGTCTTCTCCAACACCACAGTTCAAAAGCATCAATTCTTCGGCGCTCAGCTTTCTTCACAGTCCACATTTCACATCCATATGACCCACTGGAAAAACCATAGCCCTGAGCAAATTCACTTTCACTTTCACTTTCTATTGTTAGTTCTAATCTTGTTAATTTAAGATGTATGTTGTGGGAATCGGTCTGGTAAAAGTATGTAAAGCCTTGATAAGACTAGGGACTCAATGGACATGAGTTTGAGCAAGCTCTGGGAGTTGGTGAAGGACAGGGAAGCCTAGCACGCTGCAGTCCATGGGATCGCAAAGAGTCAGACTGAGCGACTGAACTGAAGACTGGCAATGGGAGCACTCTCCGTCCCCCTTCTGATGTCTATGTCAAAAGCTTTGTCCCTTTTTGTACTTTAATAAAACTCTGCTTGAGTGCTCTTGAGTGATCAAGTCTGGTCCCTGGTCCTGAAGCTAAATCTTCGGAGATCACAAATCCAACATCGTTCACTGTAAGCTATCAATGGGCAGAATGTAATTTTCATTTGGGATGGGGAGGAGGGTAAGCAAAGGTACAAGGGCATTTAAATGGTACATTTCAATTGTCTGCACAAGAACACCATTAAACAGCCAATTCTAGAGGCCTTGTTACTGAACAAAAGTCCGTGTGCCCCCATGCATATAGTGCGGCCAAATAAACCAAAGGAGTCTGGAGCACAGAAGGGTTTGTTGCAGGGCCAAGCAAGGAGAATGGGTGGGTCATGATCAAAACTCCCAAACTCCTCGGTGTTTTGTGGGGAAAAGCTTATACAGGCAAAATTTGGGGTGAGGACTCCTGAGTGTGTGGCTCTCTTCTGATCGGTCAGTGGTGAGGTAACAGGGTGGTTCTCCAGGAATTTCGCACTCCAACTCAAAGAGTTATGTACAAGCACTCATTTTATGGAGAATGGAAAGCGTTGACTAAGATGGAGAACACAGATGGACACAGGAAAAGCACAGATGGCTGAAGTTCACGTGTAATCCAAACATGGCCTCTCAGTCAATTGCTTCAATCCCTACCAAGCATCTTCTCCAAGACCCTAAGTTCTTAATAGACTTGTTTGAGTTTTCTTTTTAATCTAATATTTGGGGATGATAACAAACACATTGAAATGAAAAGAAAGTACATATAGTAATGAATGGGACAGGAGAGTCTAATCCATAAACCGGACTGAATGCTGGGGTGTTCGCTATAAATACTGCGTTGTAATTGTGTGTCTGCATTGGGGAGATTTATACTGACAGTTCATGAAGTGTGACGGGGGAGATGTACTCTGCACCTGTTTTGCTTCCTCCTTGGATTTGCTCTGTTAATAATAAAGTTTATGAAACTCAAGAAGATCATTAGTGACACAGAATCACAGAAGGCACAAGTGCAGTGGGTAGGTGCAAATTGTAAGTGATTGAGACTGCATTGGAAGCAAACCTTTGTTAGATCAGAGCATTTCTTAGAATTGCAGGCACACTATCAAGATTTGCCACGATTGATTCTGGGAATCTTGGGGTCACTTCCTCTACTATTGTTAGGAAAAAAACACCCACACAAGAAATCAATATGGTCAAGGAGAACATCTACAGAATGGCTTCACATATTCATCTCTTCTTGGGAAATAGTTTATTGTTAAACCACAGGAATACTTTGCTCTTTTGAGTGCTGACCCTACCTTTATATCAGCTGACTTGATAAAATAATTGGACAAAAAAGTCTTCAAATATATAATGGAAGTTGACTGACTAGTGTGAAGACAAACATGTAAGAAAATAGAATTCCCTAAGCATAGCTATTCTACTGTTTTACCATGGTCCGTGTTCCTGCCTCAGTTCTCTACTCTCACTGCTATCTCCAAACACCTCCCGTTTGCTGCTAATTTCAGTCATTTGTTATATATCACTCTGCTTATTTCATTTGTGTGTCTCCCTGTTCATTTAATTCATTTGTTACACATCTTGTTCATTTATTTGTTATACACCTCTCTGTTCATTTGATTCATTCATTACACACATCCCTGTTCATTTTTTTTCAATGTGTATACACGTGCTAAGTTGTTTCAGTCGTGTCTGACTCTTTGCAACCCTGTGGACTGTAGCCCACCAGGCTCCTCTGTCCGTGGGGATTCTCCAGGCAAGAATACTGGAGTAGGTTGCCAGGCCCACCTCCAGGGGATCTTCCTGACCCAGGGAACAAACCTGCTTCTCTTACATCTCCTGCATTAGCAGGCAGGTTCTTTACCTTTAGGGCCACCTGAGAACACAACCCTGCTTATTCCATTCGTTTGTCAGACATCTCCCTGCTCATCACATCCGCTTATCAAAACCCTCCACCCAGTCCCACTAGGTAGTCATGACAGGAGACGGCTGGATCCATGGGAATAAACGCATCAGTAGAGAAGAAGCAGCGTGTGCCCTCTCCTTTCTGCACACGGGTGAACAAATGTGGGAAAACCTCAATCAAATCCAGGCTGCTGTCACTACCCAAGGACCTGGCCTGAACTGCAAAAGGGTGAAGGTACCCAGTCTATAATTGACACATGGGTCTGGGCTCCATGTCAGAAAAATTAGTAGCAGTTACAACCCCCAGGGGACTGGTGAGAACTCAGTAAGCATGTGAGGTTGCCTGGCTCACCAACGGGAACCGAGGACCACTGCTTGAGTCCATTTCCCCAGAATGGTGGTGGGTAATTAGGTATTTGGGGGAAGGAGGAGTTAGCAGAAAGATGGAGTCACAGGATCTGGGCAAGACGGAAAGGTCCTGTGAAATGGGAACAAAAAAAGCTGCAGCCTCAGCTTTATTAGAAACTTATACTCCTAGATATTCAATTTGACATAGGAGAAAACCAGGAGGACCCTCATGGCCAAGCCTTCAGATGACTCAGCTCAGTGTATTTTCAGTGGCTTCTTGAGGACAAGATCTGTGTCTTATTCCTCCTCTTACACGCCTCTGGACCTCTCACTGTGCAGTGAAATTAGCCAACATGTCACAGGTGATATTTGAATAAATCTTTGAATAATTATTTCAGACAGTGAACTTTAACCTATCAAGGTTTTGTTGTTGTTGTTTTGTTTGGGGCTTTTTTGTTTGTTTGTTGTTGCTGTTTTGGCCATGCCATGCAGCATGAGGGCCCTTATTTCCCCAACCAGGGATCGAACCTAAGCCCCTTGCATTAGAAGCTTGGAGTATCAATCACTAGGCTGTCAGGGAAGTCCCCTAACCTATTAATTTTATCACTTATGTTTTTCTTTTAGTTCTTTCAAAGAGTTAGATACTGATTTAGATTTTCAAGTACTTGCACAGCTTTAAATGCCCTGTGTCTTCAAGAAAATTAGAGATACCAAGGGAACATTTCATGTAAAGATGGGCTCGATCAAGGACAGAAATGGTATGGACCTAACAGAAGCAGAAGATATTAAGAAGAGGTGGCAAGAATACACAGAAGAACTGTACAAAAAAAGAGGCTTCACGACCCAGATAATCACGATGGTGTGATCACTCACCTAGAGCCAAACATTCTGGAATGTGAAGTCAAGTGGGCCTTAGGAAGTATCACTACGAACAAACCTAGTGGAGGTGATGGAATTCCAGTGGAGCTATTTCAAATCCTGAAAGATGATGCTGTGAAACTTCTGCACCCAATATGCCAGCAAATTTGGAAAACTCAGCAGTGGCCACAGGACTGGAAAAGGTCAGTTTTCATTCTAATCCCAAAGAAAGGCAATGCCAAAGAATGCTCAAACTACCGCACAATTGCACTCATCTCACATGCTAGTAAAGTAATGCCCAAAATTCTCCGAGCCAGGCTTCAGCAAGGTGAACCATGAACTTCCAGATGTTCAAGCTGGTTTTAGAAAAGGCAGAGGAACCAGAGATCAAATTGCCAACATCTGCTGGATCATGGAAAAAGCAAGAGAGTTCCAAAAAAACATCTATTTCTGCTTTATTGACTATGCCAAAACCTTTGACTGTGTGGATCACAATAAATTGTGGAAAATTCTGAAAGAGATGGGAATACCAGACCACCTAACCTGCCTGTTGAGAAACCTATATGCAGGTCAGGAAGCAACAGTTAGAACTGGACATGGAACAACAGACCGTCCAAAAGGGAAAAGGAGTACATCAAGGCTGTATATTGTCACCCTGCTTATTTAACCTCTATGCAGAGTATATCATGAGAAACGCTGGGCTGGATGAAGCACAAGCTGGAATCAAGATTGCTGGGAGAAATATCAATAACCTCAGATATGCAGATGACACCATCCTTATGGCAGAAAGTGAAGAAGAACTAAAAAGCCTCTTGATGAAAGTGAAAGAGGAGAGTGAAAAAGTTGGCTTAAAGCTCCACATTCAGAAAACGAAGATCATGGCATCTGGTCCCATCACTTCAAGGCAAATAGATGAGGAAACAATGGGAGAATTGTCAGACTTTATTTTTGGGGGCTCCCAAATCACTGCAGATGGTGATTGCAGCCATGAAATTAAAAGACGCTTACTCCTTGGAAGGAAAGTTATGACCAACCTAGATAGCATATTCAAAAGCAGAGACATTACTTTGCCAACAAATGTCCATCTAATCAAAACTATGGTTTTTCCAGTAGTCATGTATGGATATGAGAGTTGGACTGTGAGGAAAGCTGAGCGCAAAAGAATAGATGCTTTTGAACTGTGGTGTTGGAGAAGACTCTTGAGAGTCCCTTGGACTGCAAGGAGATCCAACCAGTCCATTCTGAAGGAGATCAGCCCTGGGTGTTCTTTGGAAGGACTGATGCTAAAGCTGAAACTCCAGTACTTAGGCCACCTCATGCGAAGAGTTGACTCATTGGAAAAGACTCTGATGCTGGGAGGGATTGGGGGCAGGAGGAGAAGGGGATGACAGAGGATGAGATGGCTGCATGGCATCACCGACTCAATGGACATGAGTCTGAGTGAACTCCGGGAGTTGGTGATAGACAGGGAGGCCTGGCGAGCTGCAATTCATGAGTTCGCAAAGAGTCGGACACGACTGAGCCACTGAACTGACTGACTGACTGTCTTTCCCTCTTTCCCCAGCCAAAAGAAGTCAGAATGGATTCATGAGCTGCAATTTCCTTGACCCAAATATGCTATGAAAACCACGCCCAGAATGTATCCCATCCCAACCTTCAGAGTGCCCTGAAGGCTTCATCAAGAGATCTTTCCAGTATCCAGTGTCACTCAAGGTGGGTCAACATCCTCCCTGTCCCATGGGGCAGACAGTGCACTGGTGCAGCAAAAATTTAAGAGATTGTCTTTTCTTTTTCTTTCTTTGGCATTTTCCAGGCAAGAGGGTCTTTGGAGAGACTATTTTAGGTAAACATTCCCAAAACATAATTCCTACAGAGTTTATCTAAAAGTTCTTATCTCATTTGCATTTACTTAAAGTTTCATCATATCAAGGTATTTTCCTTACTGACATATTTGCAACAGATGGGTCTTATTTGACCTCAACAGAAATATTATACTTAACATGGATGACTCTGAAGACATGTCTGTATTAATCAAAGCCAGCTTCAATACCAGATATTGACTCAGTACTGAATATTTCCCAGGTCATATGAGCCCAAAATTCATTCAGACCAACTTTCTAAATATTTAGATTTAATTTGTAAGCACTTAGTTTTAATTCCATTAAATAGAGTTCATTTGCAAGTTAATTTTTACATAAAGACAGAACCAGAGATCTCAGTTTTTCTGCTAGAGTTTAAAAAATCCTCCCCGCCTCCCTCATCCCCACCTTTTTCTCCTTCAGTCTCAGGAATATTCTGAATGAGTGTTCCTGAGAGCCCAGGTAGAACATTTGCATCTCAAGGCACTAGGGGAGAGAAATATCAATTCCTTTCATTCCTTGGAGCATAACTAAAGATCTCCCAGTTTTTTTCAAAAAATACCCTAGGGGACTGTAAGATGGAACAGAGCTTGACTCAGCCATACTTAACTAGTCACGGCCAAACAGCAGACCAATGCAGTGCAGAAATGTCTTTCAGGGTCATGCAATTCCCTATCCCCATAAAAGGAGATTCCCAGCTAATGCCCCACAAGTTCAAAAGGGGAGAATCCCCACTAATGACCCACCGGAGATGAGGCTGAAGGAATGACTGCTGCTAGTCCAAAAGGGAAAATCCCAGGCACGCTCTGCCACGGGTGAAACTAATGGTGGCGTCACACGCAAGGCCTGTTAGTCCCCAGATACCTCTCAACCAGCCAAAGCAGATACTGACACGAACAACAAACACGCTCCCGCAAACAAAGGGTCAGACCAGGTGTAACCCAAAAACTCCACTTCCACTCCCAGACAGAAGCTTCCAGAGTGGCCTGGACCCAAAGCAGCTCCCACTGAGTCCCAGATGACTCACTCCCCAGATGGAGCGGGTAGAATTTTCCCATCCTGCACCCACCGGAGTGCCTCACCTCAAAACAACACCCACAAAAGCACAAACAACAGATACGCTACGGCCGTACAGATAGAAAATCAGAGAACGTGTAGTCTAAAAATTCCACTTCCACTCCCAGACAGGACCTCCAAATAGACTGGTGCAGTTCTTAAAAGAGAAAGAACCCAGAGTTGGCTCTCAGCGCCCATAGCATCACGACTCAATGGACATGAATATCTCGGGGAGATAGTGGTGGGCAGAGAAGCCTGGTGTGCGGCAGTCCCTGAGGTCACAAAGAGTCAGATACAACTGAGCAACTGAACAACAACAACGATGAGCCCGTAGTGGTTTAATTCCCACAACCAAAGTAGCCTACAGAAAGTGGGTAGAATTCCCAGGCAGCGCAAAACTGGAGCGACTTACCCCAAGGACACCCAGTTGGACTGTAGCTCAAGGCATCCTCCCGTGCTGGGGTGGCCAGAGCCTGTCCCAGAGAGTCCCTCCCGGCTCCAGGAGCTAAAGGAGCTCCAGCAGCTGCTGGAAATCAGGGAAGGGACTGCCCCTGACCGGGGTCGGCAGGGTCGGCCTGTCTCAGGCAAGAGCTCTTAGGATGGCTCCCTGTAATTGTTACCAAACAAAAGTGAGCCCATTGTTTTCATCTGTTAAATGGAAACAGAACTGTCCTGAGTGAATCACAGATTTCCTGGGAGGAACAAAAAAGATAAGACTCATAACTGAACACTTGCTGTGTGTCAGGCACTGTTCTAAGGGTGTCCAAGTTCTCAAAACCCTAGGGAGCAAGTAGGCTCTTTTACTCTTTCTCTTAGCAATGTAAGCGAGGCACAAAAAGCTTCAGTAACCAGCAGAGTCAGAAGTGAATGTAACCAGTGTGTCTTTGCAGACAGAGGTGCCTTGGGCACTGCACTGAACCACCTTATGTCAATGGGAACAATTCAAACAGAAGTGAAAGTGAAACTGAAGGCCGCTCAGTCCTATCAGACTCTTTGCAACCCCATGGACTTACACAGTCCATGGAATTCTCCAGGCCAGAATACTGGAGCGGGTAGCCTTTCCCTCCTCCAGGGGATCTTCCCAACTCAGGAACTGACCAGGGTCTCCTGCATGGCAGGCGGATTCTTTACCAGCTGAGCTATGAGGGAAGCCCTCCCTAGATACAAACTGTGCAAAGAAAGGTATTCAGAGAAAAGAGAAGGGCACTGCCAGAGGAAGGGACCCCTGCCACAACCCCAGGGCAGGATACTTTAAAAGGACAAAAAACAGAGTGGGGAGGGCCCAGCAGCCCAACAGCTGGAGATCTGTCCCACATCTGTGACACCAGCGATGTTCCACATGGCCAGGTCCCTGGGTGGAGAGTGGGTGACCTCGAGTGTGAGCTACCCCAGAGAGACCTAGGGTGTCCTCTCTGGTGAAAAAGGGTCCTGTGACAGAGATACGGGGAAGATAAGAGGGAAATAAGGATACGTATGCTATGTATTTCAGGCCGCGGTATCTTGCTCCTCAGTGAAAAATGTGGCATTTACTCACTGAAACTGAAACACTTTTAAAGTCATAGCAGGGAGATAATACTAGGAAACACAGAAATCGACATTTGCTCATGGTCCACCTCACTCTCTATTAGGCAGATAATTTCAGGAGAAGCCTCAGGCCTCAGAGCTGATAAAATGATTCTGTTTCTGCTTATGTTGATTTCAGGCTTTTTACTATGGCATTGGGGTATGTGTGTGTGTGTGCGTGTGCGTGTGTGTGTGCGTGTGCGTGTGTGTGTGCGTGTGTGTGTGTGTGTATTTTGCCACAGAAAGGCTCCTTGTCCTTCTAAACAATCAGAAATCACATTTTGCCTGGAAATGTATGAAGAAACCCTTGCTTGTCACCACCGCACACATGAAATAAAAGCACCATTGGCTGAAGGCTGGCTACGACCTTTGCTGGCAATATGGTAGAGAAGAAGAGGAATGCTGCCAGTTGGGCATGATTTCCACCGCTTTTCAGGAAATAACAGAGCTGTCCTTAGCCCTGGCCGAGGCACTGAGCCTGCTGTTTTGCATGGTGATCTTGCGTTTTGTGCCATGATACCAAAACCCTGAGGCACCATCGTTCCTGTGTGGCAGGCCGGCAGGCTGAGGCTCCAGAATGGAGAGCAGCCAGTCACGGTGTGCAAGGCTCTGAGGCTGGCATCCTGGTTGGACTGCACTGGCTAAATAGACATCTGTGTTCCTTAAGTCTCTCTAAGCCTCCTTCTCCTCCTCAGTAACACAGACGATTGACCGTTCCTCACAGCGGAACATCTCAGACTGTCAGGAGCACACACATTACCTGGGGCCTCAGTGAAATGCAGGCTCAGATTCAGGGTCTGGGGCAGGACCGAGAGGCTGAGTTTCTCACAAGCTCCCAGTGATGCCCAAACTGATGGTCTGCAAACCACATTCGGAGGAGTAAGCTGTACTGGGTTTTTAAGACTTAACTGAAATAATGCACAGCCAGTTCTCAGCACAGTACCTGGCACATAGCAAGCATTCAGTAACTATGAGGTGACACTGTTATTACTGTCAACTCTAAATTATTGGGCAGTTCAAAGGGACTGATTGAATATTCTGTAAGATCCTATTTAAAACATCCTGGAGATTACTTGAAAGAACATGGTTATTGTCACCATAGCTGGTAATGATAAAAGAGCATTAGAATTAAGGTCACAAGATCTGGATCTGGATCCTGGATCTTGGACAAGTCTTGAAACCTCTGTAAGATCTTTTAGGATAATAATAATAACCATCCTTTGGCCACCTGATGCAAAGAGCTGACTCACTGAAAAAGACCCAGATGCTGGGAAAGATTGAGGGTAGGAGAAGGGGATGACAGAGGATGACATGGTTGGATGACATCACTGACTCAATGGACATGAGTTTGAGCAAACTTCGGGAGATGGTGAAGGACAGGGAAGCCTGGCTGCTGCAGTCCATGGGGTCACAAAGAGTCGGACACAACTGAGAGACTGAACAATAACAGCAACAACAAACCGTTCTTCTTTTTGTTAGAGTTGTTGTTGCTAATTCAATGTAATAATATTATGTGAAAATAAGCACTCAAGTATTGTGTATGCAATGCAGGAGGTGAGAAGAGTCCTTTGCAGGTGTAAACATTTTCCAGTCACTCTCCTTTACTGACCCACCTCTTTGCCCCCACCAAGAGCTGTCAGAACAGTTCAGTTCAGTTCAATTTAGTTCAATCACTCAGTCATGTGCAACTCTTTGTGAACCCATGAACTATATAGCACTCCAGGCCTCCCTGTCCATCACCAACTCCCGGAGTTCACCCAAATTCATGTCCATTGAGTCAGTGATGCCATCCAACCATCTTATCCTCTGTCATCTGCTTCTCCTCCTGCCCTCAATCTTTCCCAGCAGCAGGGTCTTTTCCAATGAGTCAGCTCTTCATATCAGGTGGCCAAAGTACTGGAGTTTCAGCTTCAACATCAGTCCTTCCAATGAACACCTAGGACCGATCTCCTTTAGGATAGACTGGTTGGATCTCCTTGCAGTCCAAGGGACTCTCAAGAGTCTTCTCCAACACCACAGTTCAAAAGCATCAATTCTTCGGCGCTCAGCTTTCTTCACAGTCCAACTCTCACATCCATACATGACCACAGGAAAAACCACAGCCTTGACTAGATGGACAGTGGTTGGCAAAATAATGTCTCTGTTTTTGAATATGCTATCTAGGGTGGTCATAACTTTTCTTCCAAGGAGTAAGTGTCTTTTAATTTCATGACTGCAATCACCATCTGCAGTGATTTTGGAGCCCCCCAAAATAAAGTCTGACACTGTTTCCCCATCTATTTCTCCTGAAGTGATGGGACCAGATGCCATGATCTTAGTTTTCTGAATGTTGAGCTTTAAGCCAACTTTGTCACTCTCCTCTTTCACTTTCATCAAGAGGATCTTTAGTTCTTCTTCACTTTCTGCCATAAGAGTGGGGTCATCTGCATGTCTGAAGTTATTGATATTTCTCCTGGCAATCTTGATTTCAGCTTGTGCTTCTTCCAGCCCAGCGTTTCTCATGATGTACTCTGCATAGAAGTTAAATAAGCAGAGTGACAATATACAGCCTTGATGTACTTCTTTTCCTATTTGGAACCAGTCTGTTGTTCCATGTCCACTTCTAACTGCTGCTTCCTGACCTGCAAACAGGTTTTTTAAGAGGCAGGTCGGGTAGTCTGGTATTCCCATCTCTTTCAGAATTTTCCAGTTTATTTTCCACAGTTTATTGTCAGAACAGCTGATGTCATTTATCTCAGAGGGCACAAAGAGGCCCAGCCTTTGATGTCTGGTGGGAAAAATAGGTTCAAGGTATTTTAAATGTTGCTGCTTCTCCACTTGCCTAAGGTCATAGAAAAAGTGAAGGGGAGCCTTTAGAAGAGGAAGTTGTAGAGCAGAGATATTATAAAAGCCCAGGGGCTGACTGTGAGCCCACATTATGCTATTTTCCATAAGTCACACAACAGTTGGCTCATTCTTAAGGGTGACAAACACTGAAAGAGCAGTCTCACATCTCGCTCCCAGAGGGCTAAGACCTGGAGAACCAAATTCAGGTTGAGGCCTGGGAGAGGCAACCCACCCAGAAGAACCTCTTGCTGGTTTCCATTTAGGTTTTAGATTTCCCATACAGTCTGAAGCCAACACTGTAGCTAGCAATGACATGTGACTGCAGCTTCAGGGCTGCCCTGTGGTCTGTGGGGGACTCTCAGGAATCAGCAATCACAGTCAGATGGCTGTAATTTTCAAGGTTTCTGGGGTACTTCCCAATGTTATTATGTTTCCATCAAACATGGCAGGCAATCTAGAAGAAAGGCCATCAGTTCAGTTCAGTTCAGTCGCTCAGTCATGTCCGACTCTTTGCGACCCCATGAATTGCAGCACGCCAGGCCTCCCTGTCCATCACCAACTCCCAGAGTTCACCCAAACTCATGTCCATTGAGTCGGTGATGCCATCCAGCCATCTCATCCTCTGTCGTCCCCTTCTCCTCCTGCCCCCAATCCCTCCCAGCATCAGAGTCTTTTCCAATGAGTCAAGTCTTCACATGTGGTGGTCAAAGTATTGGAGTTTCAGCTTTAGCATCAGTCCTTCCAATGAACACCTAGGACCGATCTCCTTTAGAATGGACTGGTTGGATCTCCTTGCAGTCCAAGGGACTCTCAAGAGTCTTCTCCAACACCACAGTTCAAAAACATCAATTCTTTTGCGCTCAGCTTTCTTCACAGTCCAACTTTCACATCCATACATGACCACCGGAAAAACCATAGCCTTGACTAGATGGACCTTTGTTGGCAAAGTAATGTCTCTACTTTTGAATATGCTATCTAAGTTGGTCATAACTTTCCTTCCAAGGAGTAAGCATCTTTTAATTTCATGGCTGCAATCACTAGAAAGGCCATATTTACTAGTAAACTGGTTGACAGTTTTCTAAAACAGAATGGGCCACCTGCAAATGAATGGATATCTGAGAAGAAATTACATGATATTTGGTACTGCAGTAAAATGGAACAAAGAAATCAGTAAGAGCACTGCAGATGTAAAAATGGGTTCAGATTCCAGCATATAGCACTAATTAATTGTAGTAAAACCTAATGATTAAACAAATGGCCTGGTTGTATATGGACTTCCCAGCTGGCGCTAGCGGTAAAGAACTCACTTGCCTATGCAGGAGACATAAGAGACTTGGGTTCGATCTCCTGGAGGAGGGCATAGCAACCCACTCCAGTATTCTTGTCTGGAGAATCCCATGGACAAAGGAGTCTGGTAGGTTACAGTCCATAGTGTTGCAAAGAGTCAGAAGCAACTTAGCACACATGCACACAATAACAGAATCTACCTCATAGGGTTGTTTTTGGATTGAATGAGTTAATGTGTGAAAGTGCTTGGAATAATAAGTACACAGTAAGTAGCTCCAAACTGAGCTATTATTATTGTATGACCTAAAGAAATCAATTGATCTCTCTGAGTCACCTTCCTCAACAGTGACAGAATAAGTACATTCTAAAGGTCCAAAGAAACAGTGTATATGGAGCTATTCTGGAAAGTCCAAAGAGCTGGATAAATCAGGAAACTATAGAATTTGTATTATTACAAAGGGAATTTTCATTTTGTGCCTCACTTCTAGTTTGGTAAACGGGAGCCTCTGTGTACATTGTCTCTGGGGTGAACATTCTATGAATGCTCTAGATGTCTGACATTTCCTCTAGCATCTTGACCTGCCAAGAGCTTTCATTCCAACGCATCCAGAGGTCATTGAGAGGAGGAATCAATTAATATAAATTTGAAAAGAATATGAACTCTAAGGTTAACCCACTGCTTAGAGCAGGAACAAATTTGTGATAAAATCAAATCCCTCCCAAAAGTGTAACTCTTATTTTTAATAAATTTTCTTTATCGTTTGCTCAAGTCCAGATCCTTGACAGGGCCCAGATAAGAAAACTATGGAGTGCAGGCTTTGGATCTGCACTAGCCCTTGAAGTCACATATTTACAAGAGAGTGATCCTGAGTTGGCTGAGAGGACATGCCAATGTCCTTGATGTAGGAACGTGATCCTGTGGACCCACTCTGAGCATGTAGTGGTGATGGGTTTCTAACCACTTCTCCCACACTGGGGAACCTCCCTAAAGCCATCAAGTAATACTGGGAGGCCTCCCAGAGGCAATCTGGGTGTGGCCACAGTTTCTTGACAAGGAGGAAATCTAGCCTTTTATAGTCTAATATAATCTAATGAAGGACTTCCCTGGTGGCTCAGATGGTAAAGAATCTACCTGCAATGCCAGAGACCCAGGTTTGATTCCTGGTTTGGGATGATCCCTTGGAGGAGGGAATGGCAACTCACTCCAGTATTCTTGTCAGAAAAATTCCATGGACAGAGGAGCTTGGTGGGCTGCAGTCCCTGGGGGTCACAAAGAATTGGATGCAGATGAGCACAAAGTCTAATACAATCTAGTCTAATTGCAGATGTGACACACCATCCCTTCCTTCTGCCCAATGCTGTTGGCCATACAAACCAACCTACGGTAAAATGCAGGGACTGACAAGGCAACGGGGTGCATACCAGGAGATGGGAAACTTTGGGGGTCACCTTAGAGACATGATAGGGTTATCAGGCAGAATTAATACGTTAATATGTGTAAACATCTGAGAACAGTATCAGTACTCAGCATAAGCACTCAGTAAAATGTTGCCTGTCATCACCGTGGTGGTTGTGTGCTTGTTGCTGCTATTGTTGAGAGCAGGAACAGCTCAGCCCTTGCCCATAAAACTGAAACACTTGCCACATTGCCCAGAAATTCAACCCCACCCCGACCTCATTAACAACTTGCTCTAACCAGTCTACATATATGATTCTTTTTCTGCGATTGGCCCCTCGGTTTCTTTCTTTACTTTTCAAAAAGGTGTTTACCAAGGATCAAAATTGGCACACAAGCCTTAAAAAGAAGCCCTCCCCATCACCTCAGCTGACCATCTGGGAAGTTCACAGGTACAAATATCAGAATATTATGAACAGACATGTAGGATTTTAATTATCTCACATATCATAACTAGAAGTCTAAATAAAGGTGGTGCCAAAGTTGATCTAGGGGCTTAGCTGTGTCATCAAGGACTCAAAACTGCTCCACATTTACCTCCTGTCATTCTTGGTGCATGAGTGACATGTCCCTTCCTGATGAAATGAAGCAGGACCCTATGGTTCTTGCCGCTCCCCCATGTCCTCAGCCTGCCTTTTGTCTGTGGAAAAACTTTAGCCAAAGGGTAAGTTTAATCAAAGAAGTGGAAAAAATGTAGAAAAAAAGGAAAGCCGTCAAAAGAAACCAAATAATAATAATGTAGTCATAAAGCATAGTCAGAGGACCTTTAGTTCCTTCTCAAGGGCTATGGATAATATTCTGAGCCATTTCCTGTGAACTGTGTTGTAGATACTGAAACCCACATCGGGTAGGCTAACTATAGCCATGACATAAGCTGTGACAATTTCAAGAACTGGTCTCAAGGAAATGGGAACAAAACAGCCCTGGAACTCAAGATTAACTGTATCTAAAACAACAAAAATGATGCTGGTCAGAGCAGTGATAATCAATTTCAAGATGACTATTAAAGCTGACTGTGCTGTTTCTGTGTGCAGCCCCTTCCCTCTGTCTGTTAAAACTCTTGCTCACGGATTGTTGAAGTTGGGTGGGATAGAGTTGGCCTTTGGACAGGCACCTGCCCTCCCCAACAACAGTTGCCAGGATCCAAAATAAAGCAAACTTTCCTTTCTACTAACCTTGCCTTTCTATTGACTTTTGAGTAGCAAGAAATTAGACCCCACTTTTGGTTACAATGACAGCAGGAGGCTAAAGCAGGTTTAATTTCAAGGCAGTACAAAGGCAGAAAGTGGGCAAGGAGACATGGATTTTGAGAGAAATTTCCTGACATGTATCTGTTTTGTTCAATTTTTTTTTTTTTTTAAATTCAAGAGGAAAGTTTTTCCCAGAAACATCCTGGCAGATTTCTGTTTGCATCTCATTAGCCATAAACTGGCTGCCTGTCTGCCCCTAGCTGCAAGGGATGTTGGGAAATAACCTGATATTCTTTGCGATGGTGACCCTGAAAGAGCCATCAAGGAAGAACGGGAGGGGAGTGGCTGTTGCGAAGGTAACCCAGAGACTCTTCCAGGCCCCCTCAGGCAGATTCTCTTATTTGAAAAACTCTACTGTCATCCTTTCTATCTAGATTAGAAATATGCATGAACCAGGAAGGCTGTGAGCAAAGCAATTCATCTCAAATCGATTAAGTCTTGTTTACCTGGCATAATCCAGAAATAAAGGGTTGCACAGAACCGAATTTGCTGAGAAGTTTTCTCCAAAAGTGCTTTCATTTACTGTATTTTAACCATTCTTAGAACAATTTTTACTGAAATGCTTTATTTCTGTCTTATTTGATAACGTGTCTCTATTTAATTTAAAACAATAAATGGCCAGGATGCCATTATGGGCATAATAAATGGAATATTTTCTGCCATCTCAGTAAACAATGTCACAGTCATCAGTGATTGCAGCCACAGCCAGTGGTGAGCTGGTGGGTCCTGAGAAAACTCAGGAAGGAAAAGAACATCTGCCATCTGCTGTGGCCACTCCCTACGGTGAGCCCAGAAGAAACCTGGGATGTGAAAACACAGGATACTGGCCTCAGTTAGCTGGGGCACATACCAAAGAAATGATTTCAGTGAGCCCAGACTCTTGAACCTTTCTATACTTAAGATTTCTAGTTTCTTTAATTAGCAATAATCTTCTGTTCCTATTACCTGCCCTTTATTGCAAAATTCCTATATATCCTAGCTCTCCCCTAGCCTCCTCAGAATAATTCTCTCAGCGTTACAAGAGATGCTGCCTCCCAGGCTTGAAGTCCTATAATTTTCCACCAGAGAAAGCATAACTCTCCACCTCTGGGGCTTCCCAGGTGGTGCCAGTGGTAAAGAACCCAATGCAGGAGACACGAGAGATGCAGTTTTGATCCCTGGGTAGGGAAGATCCCCTGGAGAAGGGCATGGCAACCCACTCCAGTATTCTTGCCTGGAGAATCCCATGGACAGAGGAGCCTGGCAGGCTACAGTCCGTGCAGTCTCAAAGAGTCGGACACAACTGAAGCTACTTCACACACACATTCACCCTTTAGGTTGTGCATATTTTTAAGTCAACAGGCCTCTATTGTTATCCTATATGTAAACAGTCAAATGCTCCATGGGGGCTCCATGTGAGCTCCATGTGCTCCATTTTACTCAACTTGCTCCAGGTAAGATACACTGTATGTGCCTCAATATACCTGCAGCTCTTTGTGGAAATACCTACTCCCTTGAAGTCAGCCATTTTCTCCACCATCATTTCTATCTCCCCAGAACTTCTAATGTCAGTTGCTATTTTGTACTTTAATCATAACCTAGGACTGCAAGGAAGATGTCCAGGAGGAAGCCAGAGGAGTCTGGGGCATCCCTAAGGTACATGGTGATAAGGAGGCTGCCTCAAAGACCAGCTCTGAAGCAAGAACTCCAGGAGACATGCTCAGCCAGACCTTTCTCCAGACAGGTTCTGGAGAAGGTTGGAGGCAGCTATTTCATTACTCCAGAAAACTGAGATGGGCTAAGACAGATCATATCCTGACCAGATAAACTGACATTTTGATGGATGGGGGAGGAATGTGGTCTGGAAGCATGGAGCCCTGCACTGGAGGCAAGTCAGCAGGGTCACCCCTGCTGTGAGGCATCTAGGTGCTGGAGGAGTGCAGGGGTGCTGTCCAAGGTGGGACCTTGAGTTGCCTGCAGGATGCTGATGGGACCAGGAACCTGCACCCAGACCTCTTGCACTGTGGGGCTCATGTCCATGCTTGGAAATTGCTCCCAAAGTTTTAAATGACCCCACATACTCTCACTTATTCAAGTGGGGCAATGATTCAGTATGGAGAAGTTTGATGACTTTCAGGGTTGTATCAAACTTTCCCATCAACCAGCTGAATCATTCTTCCTACATATGTCTCTGGCTTCTACCTATGAAAATTAACTAACCAAGGCTTGTTAGTAACTAGATGATTTCACAGGACAGTAGTTAGACTTCTTGGACTTTCTTAGCTTGGATTTAACACCCTGGGCTGCATCAAACGACTTCCCCCTTGGCAGGTTGATTGACTGATCATCTTATCCCAGGAGACAGGCAAGTTTCTGGTGTTTCTGACCCTCTTAAAGGTCTTGTCTTGGAATTAGAACATTTTTGTGCTTCACATGCCTAACTGTTGTGATGTAAGGAAGACAAAAGCAGATGAAGTCTGTTGTGGGTTCTCACTAGTAGTGAGGTGAGCATATGGGCTACTCTGGTGTTTTTCACACGTGGACTAGTGAAAAAGCCTTCACTGCAGTGCAGAGTTTTAGATTTGCAAGGCAAGCCAAGCACCTGGTCCCTGTAGCTACTCCTGCGCTTTCTGCCTATAAATCACAGCAGGGCTGTGCAGGATCAAAGATTTCCTCAGACAGGGGTTAACTAAGCAGAGGTTAGCACATCGTTAACCAAATTAAACTGCTGTTATTAAAGAATGCCATTCATTAATCATGTTCAGTCAACCCTCACTATTCCGTACTGGCAAATTCTCCTCTTGCTAAAACCTATTTGTAACTGCAAAGGCAATACTCATGGAGTTCTTGGGGTCATTTCCACTATTGTAGCAAGTACTTTCATCCACCACCCAATGCACGTGGTCCTAGGTGAGGTCGAACAAGCCATCTTAGTCCAGCCTTCATGCTGTAAACAGGGTCCTTTGTGTTGTTTATTTACTGTCACGCTTCACTTTTTTGGGGTGGGGGAGTGATTTTGCTGTTTTTAAAATGGCCCCCAATCGGTGTGCTGAAATGCTGTGCTGTCCAGCGTTCCTGTGAGCAAGAACACTGTGACATGCCTTACAGAGAAAACACATGTTGGAAAAGCTTTGTTTAGGCATGAGTTATAGTGCTGTAACATCGGCCATAGTTCAGTGTCAGGAACAAGGTGCCTTTAAACAGAAACACACATGAAACACTGTTATGTGTGTCATCTGATAATGAAAATATTGTGACCCAAGGCTCTTGGGCACCTATCCTGTGTTTCCTCAGGAAAACAGTTCAGTATTTACACAGGCAGTGTTCACAGACACTTGATGCAGCTTAACTACTGCGAATCATGAGAACTGATTGCATTTTGAATACATTATACTTCAAATCTAATTCTGATCAATACCACCAGCTTGGTGCGTGCATGCATGCATGCTCAGTCGCTAAGTCATGTCCAACTCTTTGTGACGGTAGCCTGCCAGGCTGCTCTGTCCATGGGATTTTCCAGGCAAGAATACTGGAATGGGTTGCCATTTCCTTCTCCAGGGGATCTTCCCAACCCAGGGATCAAACCATTCCTCATTAAAATTACACTAAATGTCTACCTCACTTAACAACCAGGAGCCTCTCTGGACATAAACAGGCCTCCAAGTCTCAAACATGCAGACCCTCTGAGAACTTGTGGTAACAGCAGTTCTTTTTTTTTTTTAATTTGTATATGCCTTTTAAAAGTTAAATTCCACTTACATTTATTTAAAAATATTGGTTGTATTCCCCTCTTTTCCACCTCCCGACCACTGGTAACCACTAGCTTGTTCTCTGTATCTGTGAATAGCAACATTTATCTTTATTCCTGCTCTAAATAAACCCCTTCTAAATAAATAAATACTTCTTCTTTTCTGCTTATCTGGAAAAACTAATAAAAATACTATAAAGAGAGTCCCATCTGTCATACACAATGAGGTAAAACTGCAATTTTTAATAACTAGAAGGAAATCAAATTAAAGTTTTTAGTCCCTGGTTACATTAAGAAAGTCCCAACCAGCCTTAAGAAAGGCACAGAGAAACCATAGCATGTCTCCCTTTCCCATTTTTATGACGGCACCTCCCTGGCGTGCTCCACAGTGGATGACAAATGCAGCCGAGGATAGAGACAGAGCAACATACATCCTCCTCTAAAATTAAGCTAGGCACTTTTCTGGAGGTCCAGCTGTTAAGGCTCTGCACCTCCACTGCAAGGGCCATGGGTTCAATCCCTGGTTGGGGAACTAAGATCTCATATGTTGTGTGGTACATCCAAAATGTTAAAAAAAAAAAAAAAAAAGAAGAAGAAGAAGAAGAATGAAGAGGAGGAGGAGGAAAGAAAAAAATTAAAATTAACCTAGAAATACTTTTGGAGGTCATTACTCTGAGAAAACAGATGCACGGTTTTTTATGACCCATTTTAAAATTTACAGCATCCTAGTTCAAGCCTTTACCATTGTGCAAGATGACTACAACAGCCTTCCCACTGCCCTCCCTGCCTTGCCTCTCCTCAACCACCCAATTCTTCACAACCCCAAATGAACTTTATCACCGAAGCCCCCCATAGTTCTCAGGATAAAGTCCAAGGTCACCTGAAATTCAGTTCAAATCTATAGCAGGTAACATCTACCTCTCCCTCCCAACACACAACTTCTTCTACCCTATTGAGCTCCCTGTTTCCAAATGGAACTTGTTTTGTTTTTAAAAGTTAAATTCCACTTACATTTGTTTAAAAATATTGGTTGTATTCCCCTCTCTTCCACCTCCCCACCACTGGTAACCACTAGTTTTCCAGATAAGCATAGTGATGGAATGGTTACATTTGGACTCTGGAGTTAGACTGACCTGGGTTCAAATCCTGACTCAGCCATTTACTAAGAAACTTTGAGCAAATAATCTCATGCTTAAATAATGTTAATAAGAACATTTATCTCAGGGATAGGTTTCTGATAATGAAATGTTATTATGCATGGAAAGTACCTAGCAATACCTGGCACATTAAAAGTTATGAATAAATATTAATTACAGAAATAAACATTGTGGAGCCCCACTTTCACATTTTACCTCACAACCTCTATCCTTCCTAGAATATTCATTCTACTCCTTTCCAACTCTCTAATTTTACCTTTCTTCACAGCCTTAACCAATGAACTAAGTGTCACATCTTGAGGACAAGGGTGGAGAGGAGGGAAAGGGTGGAGAGGAGGGAAAGGGTGATGAGGAGGACAAGGATAGGGAGAAGACTTGCCAGCTTTCCTAGAAGAGGTGAAAATATCAATAGAAGCTCTAATGCTTTGCAGCTGGGACGGGCAAACTTTTTCTGTAAAAAAACAGATAGAAAATGTTCTAGGTTCTGTGGGCCATTCAACTCTGTCATTATAACAGGGCAGCAGCCATAAAAAAATATGTAAATGAACAGGCATGGCTGTTCTGATAAAACTTTATTTACAAAAATAGTCAGCAACAACTCAACAACAAAATGATAAATAATCTGATTCAAAAATGGGCAAAGGGCTTGAATAGACATTTTCCAAAGGGTACAAGTGGCCAATAAACACATAAAAAGATGCTCAACATCACTAATCATTAGGGAAATCAAAATCAAAATCACAATGAAATACCACATCACACTCATTAAAATGGCTACTATAAAATAATTCTTTTTAAATAGAAAATAAACGTTGGAGAGGATGTGGAGAAATTGGAACACTCAAGCATTGCTAGTGGGAATATAAAATGGTATAGTCACTGTGGAAAACTTCTGGGTGTATACCCAAAAGAAATAAAAGCAAGAACTTGAACAGGTATTTGTTCATTAACATCAATGTTCATGGAAACATTACTCACAATAGTCAAAAAAAGGAATAACCCAAATGTCCATCAATAGATGAACAGAGGACTTCCTGAGTGGTCCAGAAGTCAAGACTGCACTTCCATGACAAGGGAAGTGACTCTGCACTTCCATGCACTTCCCTGGTCAGGGAAGATTCCACATGTTACAGGATACAGCCAAAAAAAAAAGATAAATGGATAAGTTAAAGTGGTATATCCATAGAATGGGAAATTATTCAGTCTTCAAAAGGAAGGAAATTCTGACATGCTGCAACATGGATGAACTTTAAAGACATGATGCTAAGTGAAATAAACCAGATATAAAAGGACAAATGTTACCTTACAGTATCTTAGGTATCTTAAAATAGGCCAATACAGAAACAGAGAGTTGGATAGTGGTTACCAGGGGCTGAGGAAAGGGAGGAATGGGGAGTTATTGTTTCATGGGAACCAAATTTCTGTCTGAAAAGACGAAAGCGTTCCGGAAATGCATAGTGATGATGGCCGCATAATATGGTTAATGTACTTAACGCAACACTATTATACATTTAAAAATGGTTTAAATACATTCTTAAGATTTTAATGCATTTTAAAATGCATTCTTAAGACTTAGTAAACGTTTCCATCAATCATTTGTTTTTAATTTTCTTAAAGAAAGTTCTTCTTATTTTCATGCAACTGTGGACATACAATCAGACTCCATCTCATTGACACTTCCAGCAAGGACAAGGAAGAGGCTGGGAGCAGGGAGTGGGGCTGTTTGGGGTCATACCTACTGCAGCAAAAACAGAAATGACTGAACAGCCTTTGCCACATACCAGCCAAATACGACTACAAGAGTTAAACAATCTTGGTTATTCTTTAGCTGTTGCTACTAACAAACATTTATAGTTAGACTTGTCCGTCACAAAGTTAAACCAATCTAATTACTTTTTGACTTCATATAGTTGTACTCTGCACCTACATTCTTCTCCCCTTATATTCTCTTGTAGGATTCTGTATTTCAAAAAGAAGGTCAAGAGCCAATAACTTCAGGGACACCAGGTCCTGTTGCTGAGTTGCCTGGTGGTAGCCGTGGTCGTTTTGAAACTTTGCAAAAAAAAAAAAAAAGCAAGACTTTCATGAGGATATAAAACCTCTCCCTATTCCTGTGAGAGAAGGGCACAGTTCTTGAGGTGCTAGCCTGCTGTGTTTCTCCTTTGCCTGGAAAAAATAAAGCTACTCTTTTCTATTTTCTCCACTCTGTCTCCATATTTCTATTGTATGGCATCAATGGACAGGGAGCCAAGATTTTGGCAACACGTTCGGGAGAGGTTCCTGGGATGCTGGTGTGCAGAGCGGGGAGGGTACGCGCACACAACTGCTCACTGCTCCTGCGTCAAAAACACTTAGAAATTGGTCCCTCTGGTAGCTATTCTTTTAAGTCCAGATCTGCAATTCCAAACCTCTCACTTCTGCCTCTCCTAACTTGCCTGTTTTCCTCTCCCATGACCACTATCCTTTCCTTCCTTGTTCTCAAACTTATATTGTATTCAACCGAAAACAACTGTCCACCCAACGAAAGTCCTATAATTAGAAGGAGGTGCTGCATACCCTGGAGCAGCACCAAGATTCCGTTGTTGGGAGAAGCACAGTCTCTTGTCTCCTGATACCCACATGTATCAGGGAAGCTAATATTCCCAGCTCAAGTAGCAGATTGAGCTCCACGGAACTGGAGGATGGGAAGGAAGAAAATGTGTCTTTGCAGCACCTCTGGCTGCATGGAACGTAAACATGAAGGAACCACAGTTGGCTTGGGCTGTAGCAAACAAATTAGAGATTTAAAATGCTGTTGCCAACTCCCCAGGAGGAGTCAGTCCCAAGCATGACTAGTACCTTCTCTGGGGCGTCTGATCAGCTCTCCAGTCATTAGCCACCTTGTCTGTACCTAGCTCAAAAGCTGCATAATATACTACTCTGGAGATGATATCTTGGCTTTTTAACATCCGAGTTCTTTGCCGAACCTCATTTTGAAGCAGCTTGCTTAGAGGAATGAAAGGATAAAGGAGATTTTTTATTTCCTGCAGAGAAGGACAGGGCAATTATCTCAGCGGGCGTATTCCTTCCTTCGGTGTCTTCCCTTTCCTCTGTCATCCAAAATGGAGAACAATAAAGAGAATCAACTCGCAAAATGAGGCTAATGGCTGAGTTGACAGTAGCATTTTCAATGGAGGCTGACAGAGAAAGTGCTGTGCCTTTGATGCCCAGTATATGTTCCCATGGAATGCGGGCTACATCACACAAATGTAAGCATCATCACACTGTCAAGGACTTTAAGGAAATAAATATTAAAAAAAAAAAAAAAAAAACTAAGGGTCATTGCCTTTGGGGGCGTGTGGTTGATTTCTCCCTTTTAAATAGACACTTAGTTCTTATAATAGCATCTGCAGCCCAATGTTTAATGACAAAGATGGTGATGGCCAGGGGCCTCCCAGGTGGTGCTAGTGGTAAAGAACTCATATGTCAATACAGGAGATATGAGAGATGT
This sequence comes from Oryx dammah, assembly GCF_014754425.2. Classification (NCBI taxonomy): domain Eukaryota; kingdom Metazoa; phylum Chordata; class Mammalia; order Artiodactyla; family Bovidae; genus Oryx; species Oryx dammah. The sequence continues at coordinate 17,801,163 of NW_024070208.1, forward strand.
GGGTTCGATCCCTGGGTGGGGAAGATCCCCTGGAGGAGGACAGGGCAACCCACTCCAGCATTCCTGCCTGGAGAGGACAAGGACAGAGGAGTTTGGCAGGCTACAGTCCAGAGGCTCACAAAGATTCAGACAGGACTGACGGGACAGCACAGGCTCTCTGGGTGATGTCTGTGGCGATGATGTAGCAAGGACGCAGTGCTTTTACTTAAAAATACTTCTGTGTTTCTCATGCTAACTGCTGGGTGCCAGATAGTCTGCAAGTGTGGTGTGGACTCCACCAGCTTGCTTCCAAACACACTCGGGCTGGGCTGTGTTTATAGGGGATTCCCCAGAAAGGTACAGCCATGCGAGATAGCACCCCACCCCCACCCCAACGAAGAATGGTAGTGACCTCCCAAATGAGGACAGTGAATCTTTAAAAGGTTGACCGTCCCCAGGGTTTCCCCAAAGCTAAGGTTATTAGCTATCTTTAGCTGCATAGCAAATTACCTTAAAACTTGGTGGTTTTTAAACAATAAAATTGGATTTTCTCAGCTTCAGGAATTTAGAGGCTGCTTAGCTGGGTGGTTCTGGCTCAGTCTCTCGTGAGACCCAGATGATGGCCGGAGTTGCCGTCAGCTAACGGCTTCAGTGGGGCTGCAGAGACTGCCTCCAGGTTGTCTCACTCACACCTGGCAGTTGGCACAGGTCTCGGGCAGGAAGCCTCAGGCAACCTGAGTGTCCTCACATCACGGTGATGAGCTGTGTGGGAACAAGTCAGGATGGATACGCCTGTTATGACCCAGCTCAGAAGTCATACCCATGGCTTCTGGAACGTCCCACTAGTTAGAAGCTAGGAGCTAAGTCCAGCTACCCACATGCAAGGGGAGGAGGAATTAAGATGAGAGGCGAATTAGACAGTACCTCCTGAAGGAAGGAATGTCCAAGAGTCTGTGGACGTGTTTAAAAACCACCACATGAGGTTGTATAATTTCTGAATGGAAATTTTTCTGTTTAATAAAATTATCTCTTTTTAAAAATGCATATTTATTGAGCATTTACAAGCATGACTTGAAAGTAATAAAAAAAATAACCTGGGTCACAGTCATTTTTTATGTGGGGCATGCTTATTGCTTTCAAAATAAGAACTTACATAGAAGCCCTTTACAAATGAAAGGATTTGTACAACAATAGCTTTATGTGCCAGATAGAAAATGAAACAAGAGCAAAGAATCATTGACACTTATGATCCAGAAGGCAAATAAACAGAAGGAACTGAATGTGAGTTGGAAATAGAAGAATATTAAAGAAACCATAATAGCATGTATTATGAACTTATAAATACATATACAGTAACTTCTAGAAAATAACTCCTATGATTTAAATTTTATTATATAAGTGACTATTTCAAAATTGCTGGGCTAAATTAGCTCTTCAATATGGTTAAGTGGTTGTTCTTGGTTTGTGGTTACAATCCTAACAAACGTCTTGTTACAAGACTAAGTATAAAATCCCTTTCAATAAATTTGCTTTAACTGCATGGATCTCTAAACCAAGAAGGATTTTAAGAACTGGTGTTACAAATTGATGGTTTACCACCACTAAGACTTTAAGAAAATGTTAGCAAATACTATGAATTTGGTGAAAGAGTCTTAAATATTAGAACTTGGAGATGTTTTCCAGAAGACCCAGTTTATATCTGGGCTAAAGTCCAAAATCAGAGCATCACTGTCCATCAGCCACATCAAGAAAAGGGCATGAAGTCAGGGCAAGGACAGTAAGACCCCACCCTGTGCTCATTCTCAAAAACATGGATGGTAGTTAAGAGTTTGGTCTTGGAAGCAGACACACTGAGCTGCTAGCTTGAACTAGAGCGAGTTAGTTTACCTCTCTTACCTCAGTTTGTTCATCTGAAAAATGGGTTCATCAGCAAAATTACCAAATTAGATGCGCACTTTTCATTCCAATATCTCTCAGCTTCATGAACACAGCTTAACAAGTTTTAAAGAATTTTTTTAATTTTTAAAATATTTATTTATTTGGCTGTGTTGGGTCTTAGTTGTGGCATATGGGATCTAGTTCCCTGATCAGGGATTGAACCTGAGCCCCCTGCATTGGGAGTGTGGTATCTTAACCACTGGACCGCCAGGGAAGTCTTACATTGTCTCCTTTTTGAAGCAACTTTTCCCAATCTGGGTAGAAAGGAAGCATTAACCTCTCTTCATATTCCTGCTTGGGTTCAACTGAGCCAGTCCTTCCTGCAAGTCCTGACCTTCACTGGGTCACATTTGATAGGCTGTACAAGGTCACTGCTTGAGGACCCCCTAGGTGGGTGAGGTAGGACTGTGCTTTTGACAAAAGACAGAAATAAAGGGGATGTTCTTGATGGCTTCCCACCCCACCCCTCACACTTTTTAGGCTATGTCATAATGCATCAACACCAAGTACTACTTACCTTTTGTTATACTAAATCTTGACTCAACCTCTTCTCAATCACCAGCCACTGTCCTCTTCACGATTATCTCTCACCTGGACTACGGAAACAGGCCACGTGATGGTTAATTTTATGGGTCAGCTTGGTAGGTTATGGTTTCAGACACCAGTCTAAAAGTTGCTGGAAAGGTACTATATATAATATATACTTTATATATAGGGCTTTCCAGGTGGCGCTAGTGGTAAAGAATCCACCTGCCAATGTAGGAGACACAAGAGATGCAAGTTCAGTCCCTGGGTTGGGAAGATCCCCTGGAGAAGAAAATGGCAACCCACTCCAGTATTCTTGCCTGGAGAATCCCATGGACAGAGGAGCCTGGTGGGGCTACACTCCTTGGGGTCACAAAGATTCAGACATGACTGAGCATGCACACACCTCCTGTTGATTCTGTTTCTCTGGAGAATCCTAACTAGACTAACACACATCCCCAGGTGGTAGCCCAGCTTTCCTATCCATTCTCCACAGTATAGGCAGAATGTTATTTTTTAGAGCATATATCATAAGACATTATTTCCCAGTTTAAACCATGTCTATCTTACTATTGCACTTAGAATAAAATCCAAAACCCTTAACACACTCTTCAAATCTCAACATAATATGACCTCTATCCTCCTCTTCTGGAGCCTTGTCTCAACCTTCTGGCCACTTGGCATCAACCAGATAGCTTCTTTCTTTATTCTGTTTCTTAAACGTGGTGAGTTCCTTCATATCGCAGAAATTTGCCCTCTGCCCGGAGCCCACGTCCTAATCCTCTTCATGGGGCTTCCTTCTAATCATAGTCAAATGGCATTTCCTCTGTGAGGTTCTCTCCCTGACCCCAGTAATAATAAGGAGCTAAAGGTTTACTTTGTGCCCGTCTCTGTTCTAAACACCTTACACACATGTATTAATTCAGCTAATCCTCATAACAACTCCATAAGATAGATATTATTATCGTCCCCATTTTCCAGATGAAGAAACTGAGGCAACACAAAACTAAAGCAGTGCGGCCAAGATCACACAGCTGAGCTGGGATTTGAATCCAGACATTTTGGCTCCAGGGTCTTGGAGAAATTCACCACTGAGTTTACCTTTCTCTGGGTCAAAGTCTCCCTCAGTAACGCTCTTGTGTGTGTGCATGCACGCTGTCACTTCAGTCGTATCTGACTCTTGTGACCCTGTGTTCTGTAGCTCACCAGGCTCCTCGTCCATGGGATTCTCCAAGCAAGAATACTGGAGTGGGTTGCCGTGCCCTCCTGCAGAGGAACTTCCCGATCTAGAAATTGAGCTCACATCTCCTGTGGCTCCTGCATTGAGCTCCTGAGCCACCGAGAAAGTCCCGGTAACTTTCTTAGTATCCTGTTAGTTTTCCTCTCCATATTTATTGCAATTCATAGCATAGATTTGTATATTTGATTACTTTCTAGCTTCTATCACCATTCTATCAAATATCATGAGGACAAGGACACTCCCTGTCTTGCCACTTATATACCTAGTTCGGAGTTTGGATAATATTAGTTCTCAATAAATATTTGTGACTATGTATCATTATCCTTGGGACTTCCCCAGTGGCTCAGACGGTAAAGCGTCTGCCTAAAACGCAGGAGACCTGGGTTCGATCCCTGGGTTGGGAAGATCTCCTGGAGAAGGAAATGGCAACCCACTCCAGTATTCTCGCCTGGTAAATCCCCTGGTAAACTCCTCCCATGGATGGAGGAACCTGGTAGGCTACAGTCCACGGGGTCGCAAAGAGTCGGACACGACTAAGCGACATTTGCTACTACTATCATTATCCTTTCTTTCCCTAGCTCACTATTTATAGGCAGCAAATTCTCGAAAGTCATCCTCACGGTCTCTGAATCAGGTAGGAATAATGACAGGAGTCCAAATAAATCACTGGGCTAAAATCCTCAATGCCTAACCTTGGCTATGATTTTGTTTAGTCTTTTTTATTAATTAATTTATTTTTTAATTGAAGGATAACTGCTTTACAGAATGTTGTTGTTTTCTGTCAAACCTCAACATGAATCAGCCCTAGGTACACATATATCCCCTCCCTTTTGAACCTCCCTCCCGTCACCCTCCCCATCCCACCCCTCCAGGTTGTTACAGAGCCCCTGTTTGAGTTCCCTGAGCCATACAGCAAATTCCCATTGGCTATCTATTTTATATATGGTAATGTAAGTTTCCATGTTACTCTCTCCACACATCTCACCCTCTCCTCTCCTCTCTCTGTGTCCATGAGTCTGTACTCTACGTCTGTTTCTCCATTGCTGTAAACTTGGCTATGTTTTTGAATCAACCATGCTCATTGCATGGGCCAGATACCTGCGGGATGGGATTTCAGAATTCCCTAATGCCCAAGTGGGGATTTTACCCACCATCTACTTGAAATATAATCATTAGAGATATTATATCTTCTAATCTCTTATTAGAATTCAGATGTCCCCTGGAAGCTGAGAGCTGGCGTCATTTACTAGTTAACAGCTCAGCTAGGATTACAGGACAAATAGCCCACTAGGAACCCAACACTGAGCAGGCGTCTCCAAACCAGATGAGCCAGGTACCTAGTGCTGGCTCACCAGGAGCAGAATTGGAGAGAGCTGTAATAGAACCAAGAGGACTCAAAGTTCATTTTGCCTTCTCAGTGTTCAGGGCTTCCAATTCCAACTTGGCTCTGCCTTGATAGATGCTGTAAATGCCTCCCTATGGTTTGCAGAAAATCTCTAATTTTTAGTTCTATCCAATGCTGTATCCATGCAACAAAAAAGCCACCAATTTAAAAAGTAAGAAACTTAGTTAATCAAGGAGCTGTTTTGCCTTCAAGAAGCCAAACTGGTTTGGCTGATTCTTCACTGATTTAATGAAAAGTGCTGGGGTCACGTAGCTGCAATCTAATTAAACATTATTTCTTCCCACCTTCCCCTGCTGAGGACATTGGAAGACAACCCAACAGCAGGGTAAAATGGGAAAATGTTGAGGATAGTCATCAAAAAGAATTCAAAACAAAATTAAGTGTTCTCTTTCTACTTCAAATTTATACTATCCCCTTATAATATAATATAATGCTATGTTGGCATTTTAAGACAAATGCTTATACACTTACTTTACATTCAAACTAATGATTTCAGGGAGGTAATATTGACCTTGTATTGACTAGATTGATCATATTTTAGAACAAGAAAAAAAATTTCTAATTTTTTTTTTTTTTTTCAGAATAGTGTCAGAGTCCTGAATGTAATCCACTAATTCTGGAAACAGAACTAGATAAAAGTCTTTGAAGTTTAATTTAGAAAGAAAGGTTCATAAATTAGATTGTACTTACTAATGGGTGAACTAGGACAATTAGCTGTCTTCAGGAATAGTCTAGAGATGTCCTAGGAGAGGACGCAGTATCACAGTAATTATTTTTTTTTAATATGGTGACAATTCTTCGAAAAGTAGAATTTTCATCACCCTTCACTAACATAACATAATTTACTGCACAAAAGTCTAGATGCATAGCCAGGCCTGGTTTCTTGGTCCAATTCTATTACTTTTTGCTGGGTGAATTGGAATGATCACTACATTTCTCTAAAGTCCAAGGAAACAGTTTTAAGAAGTAGATGATAGTTAACGGACACAAGCATTTGACTACCTGTCATAGAGCAGGACAGGCAAAACTAATTCTACTTCCTTGTGCAAAATTTCCAGGATAATACAATGGATCAGTGTTATACTCAGCCCACCAGAAAAAGTTCTGAGACCTTCAAAGAAGAAGAACCTCAAACTCAACTGATCCTCAGAATCCTGCTGCTCACATCATCTTTTTGATCAGATTCTGGCTAAAGCAACTCTCTTAAATCATCAACACCTTCAACATCTCTGCCCACTAACAAAAAAAGTATATTAATTTTTCTTTATTTCTTAACTTTGTATTGGCCTCAATTGCACAGCTTGGAGGATCTCAGTTCCCTGACCAGGGATTGAGATCCCCAGGTCATAGAAGTGAAAGCCTGGAATCCTAACCACTAGGCAACCAAGAAACTCCCCAAAATATATTAACATTTCAAATTAAAGTTTAAGTTCTTCCTCTCTGGCCCTCAGTTGCCTAACCATTCTTCCTCACTTTATCAAAATGTTGGGATTACTAATAAAAACTTACTGGTTTTTTGTTGCTATTGTTGTCAAATTTTTCTTTTATTGCTCCTTGATTTGGGGTCTTAGTAAGATTCCCCTCAACACCACAGTTATAAAAGGACTCACACTTGCTTTCTTCTAGTGGTTGTGTGGTTCCATTATTTTTACATTTGCATCTCTGATACAGTCACACTTCTCTCTGTTTTCTAATCTCTTCCTAAATCCCCTCTCTAATGACTCCTTTAGCTAAAGATACCACTAGGGTCTGTGAGTATGAATCTTTGTTGTTTATGCCACTGAAATATTACATTTCATTATTCCCAAGGCAAAAATTAATAGGGAAGAAAAATAGGGAAAAACTACATTAATAAAAATCTTACTGTTTTTTAATTAGTCCATATTTATTGAGTACTTACCGTGTAGCTGGCACATGCTAAGTACCTTGCCTTGTCCAAAGGGAAAAGGTCATTTACATTAAATATATAAAACAGGACATCATGTTATCATGGCTATAGATAATGTTGATGGGCTTCCCTGGTGGCTCAAGTGGTAAAGAATCTGCCTGCAATGCAGGAGACCAGGGTTCGATCCTTGGGTCAAGAAGATCCTCTAGAGGAGGGCACCACAACCCACTCCAGTATTCTTTCCTGGAGAATCCCTTGGACAGAGGAGCCTGGCAGGCTACAGTCCATGGGTCACAAAGAGTCAGACACAAATGAGCAACGAACACTTAACTTAAAGTTGATTGAGAGTAAAAAGAGAATCAAGATAATAGTTCACAATCATTTTTTTTCCTAAGCTTTCTTTAAACTCTAATCTACCCATCTTTCTACTACTACAGATTGAAATTAAAGAGAAAAAAATGTTTTAAAATGTTAAACACATAATAATTCTGGGAAATTCATATGAAATTTTCATGTATCAAAAAACTCTCAATATAGTTGTAGGAGGTGAGATTCCACAGTAAAATACATCAAGTGACAGAACAGCTTTGAAAATTGGAAGCATTTGTAGTACAGACTGGCATTAAAATTTAGATGACTGACTGATCTTTGAAGTTCTCATCTTAAAGTTCCAGAAGGTTTCTAGGAAGTTCCTTACACAGGGACACTTTTTTAAAGATTTAAAAACAGGATCTGTTGTCTACTCATTTCCCCTGGCAATCTTCTAACATGCTGTTTCCAAACAGATGAACAGATCACCTCACAAATGACAAATGGTGAAGCTGTACTTATTGGTAGGATAAAAATGAAACAAATCTCCCAACTGAAAACATCAAACTTCATAAGTTTTTGATAAAGAATTTGCTATTGATTGGATCTGGTTCACGTATGTGTCAGCAGCCTAAAAACTCTGTTCCATGAAGCATTTAAATGACTGCAACTGATATAATTTGAAAGAAGTCAGAAAATTGGTCGATCCAAATAAGAAACACCCTATTTAATAGCATCCTAACCTATACTAGTACCTCTATTTTTTATTGAAGCACATCTTTAATTTTCTTTTTTGCCCAACACCTTTTCCACTGGGCATATCTACACTTTGCCCAAAGTGAGTATCTATAATTCTATAAATCATTGTGGGAGATGATGTTCCCAAATATTTGCTGATCCTTCCAGTGGAAAAGTTTTGTTTCCTGTCCCACTGATGTTAGGCCTGGCCTTGTGGCTTGCTTTGGTCCCTAAAATGCGATGAAAATGACGGTGGCACTTTTAAGTCAAAGCTTTAAGAGTAGCCATATGTTACTGATCTTTTTTCCATTTGCTGCAAGCTCAGCCACTTTTCAAGTGACCCGGATCCTGGAGATGAAAGAGCATGGAGCAGGAGCAGCAGTAGCGTGCGCGAGAAACAAACTGCTGTGTTCTAAGCCACTGAAGACTGGGAATTATTAACCCAGCATTCCTTGGCCAGTGATTGACTGCTAAATTCAGTTCCGTTCCGTTCAGTCACTCAGTTGTGTCCAACTCTTTGCAACCCTATGAACCGCAGCACGCCAGGCCTCCCTGTCCATCACCAACTTCCGGAGTCCACCCAAACCCATGTCCATCAAGTCGGTGATGCATCCAACCATCTCATCCTCTGTCGTCCCCTTCTCCTCCTGCCCTTAATTTTTCCCAGCATCGGGGTCTTTTCTAAGGAGTCAGCTGTTCACATCAAAGTGGCCAAAGTATTGGAGTTTCAGCTTCAATATCAGTCCTTCCAATGAACACCCAGGACTGATCTCTTTTAGGATGGCCTGGTTGGATCTCCTTGCAGTCTAAGGGACTCTCAAGAGTCTTCTCCAACACCACAGTTCAAAAGCATCAGTTCTTCTGTGCTCAGTTTTCTTTATAGTCCAACTCTCACATCCATACATGACCACTGGAAAAACCATAGCCTTGACTAGATGGACCTGTGTTGATAAAGTAAAGTCTCTGATTTTTAATATGCTATCTCGGTTGGTCATAATTTTCCTTCCATGGAGTAACCGTTCTTTTCATTTCATGGCTGCAATCACCATTGCAGTGATTTTGGAGCCCAGAAAAATAAAGTCTGACACTGTTTCCACTGTTTCCCCAACTATTTGCCATGAAGTGATGGGACCAGATGCCATGATCTTCATTTTCTGAATGTTGAGCTTTAAGCCAACTTTTTCACTCTCCTCTTTCACTTTACCAAGAGGCTCTTTAGTTCTTCTTCACTTTCTGCCATAAGGGTGGTGTCATCTACATATAGTCTTCAAATTTTTAACTGTATATTTTCTAAAATAATTTTTAGAAACTATAGATTGCCTCTAAGTTAAGTTGGCAACTAAAATTTTCCATCTTATGTATGAAAGTTATTTTAATTTTTGCAAATGGTAAAGTTTTCATTTTTTGTCCTAAATTTTGGTTGTTGAAATACAACCACTCCTTCACTCTTTTAAATGTACCAAAATGAGTACAAAATCATATTATTATAAGACCCACCATCATATTTTGTGTATTTTAAAAATATATAAACAAGTTTAATAGTTGGAAAATTTAGATCATTCATTCTGGGTTTGAACTTGTATTTTCATTTTACTTTCCCCACAGACTTCTGAATCCTGATTTTTATTAGTCACTCTATCTTTCTTCTCAGAAAGAAAACATATATAATTATCTATTGTATATAATTCAATTTTGAATTTCCTTTTCTAATGAGACTCCAAGAGTGAACTTCTTCTTCTGGATTGAATTATTATCACAATTATTCATAGCACACAATCGATCAAAATATAGAATATAAATCTGGTATAATTTTGACAAATGATACCAAATATAAAAATTAAATATTATTGGAAATAATATGAATGGGACTTTTTCAATTAGTTTATCAAACTATTGACGAATGTTATTTGTTGTCAGAAAGGGATCAGGTTAAGAATCACACTCATTACTTTTTTGCTCATTTATACAGCTATAAGCAATAAAAAAAAATATATTGACATGTGTGAATGAATTAGAATGGAAGGAGTTTGCTTCTGAATTAAATGTCCAAAGTCATGCTGCAATTTATCATCAAAAAATTATTTTAATGTTTTACTGGGTGACAATTTAATTAAGTCCTCCTTGAATTTTATTAAAAACACAGACTTAGAAATAATCTCTTTGACAAAATTATTCACTATCCAATTACTAGACTCATTCAACTTTATTTCAGAGTATTTTCTAGAAAGGCTTTGCCCAAGCTTACCAATAATATATTAATTACACCTGACTCATGTATAAGCATTTTGTGGAATCCTATAATGAATTTGGAAAATCAAAATGCTGTTAATTATAATACTCCTTGGCTGATACAGTATTTTTGATAAAATGTTTTTATCTTGTGATTAAACATATTCATCCAAACCTTGTCAGTGTAGACTTAGCTCCTCAATTTATGGAGGTATCCACCACATAACATGATTGACACAACCAGTCCTCATTACCCAACCAGTAAAATCAGATTTTATTTCTGACAATAAAAATACCTGATGTCATTTCTCAATTCACATAAAAAGTGTTAACACATGTCTCTGTGACAAGCTTGTGAATTCTAACATAGACACCAAGGTCTAGAACAGACCTTTCCCATGAGGTTGCTCCCTTGATAAAATAAGGCCCCTCTCCCTTTGCTACTTCCAAGCACAAACTTTGGGAGGGACCTCTCATCACCACAGTTTCTCTCTTCCCCTGACGTGATCACAGGTAGGTGCTGCTCCTCACCCTGGATCCTGGAATGAGGACTACGTACGGCAAACTCCCTCGACTTCTTTCTCCAGTGCCTCTGCCTGGGAAATGCTGCCTTCACAGGCATCAAGTAGAGGATAGAAGAAGCGTCCATCACTTCGCTGCACCATTTTACAACAGAGATCAGAACACTGAAATGAAATCAGAACATTGTCACAGAAGCCAAAATGCCCTGTTTCTGAAGGTGAAAGTGTTAGTCATTTCAGTTATGTCTGATTCTTTGTGACCCCATGAACTATAGCCTGCCAGGCTCGTCTGTCTATGGCATTCTCCAGGCAAGAGTACTGGAGTAGGTTTCATTCCCTTCTCCTGGGGATCTTCCCAACCCAGGGATCAACCCAGGTCTCCTGCACTGCAGGCAGATTCTTTACCATCTGAGTCCTGTTTCTAATGCTACACTTTGCACTCAACAGAAATATGTAAAAGTCTGAGAAAGACATGAAATCTTATAGCAGGTGCTTGGGGTTTAAATTAATGGAGGCACCGTGCATGCTGATATTTTTCATTTGATTAGAGACTTTTACACCCCCTAACAGTTCATGCAGTAAGATTTCAGATGTGTTAAAATGTGATTTTCTTTCGGAAAGCAGGGAAAAGGCAGATGTGAAAAGGAAGGTGGGAAAGAAAAATACACATGACTTCCTGAATTGCAGGCATCCTTCCAGGCCAATACATTTGAGAAAGGAGGATTATAGGCAGCAATGACATGAAAATTGGTGCTCCTCAAAATTGTGTACCTCTTAGAAAAGCCTCCTATTTCCCAACAGGTACCTAGACCCTGATTTGAAGACCATTGCTACAGACTTCCAGGCAACTGAGAAATCTAATTTGTAATGCTTGAGAAATCAAATATTTTATTCTCTAATATTTGCATTATTTTCTATTGCTGCGTAACAACGGTCAAACAACATCACGGTTCCTATGCATCAGGAGTCCAAACACAGCTTGGCAGTGTACTCTGCTCTGTCTCTTAAGCCTGTAGTCCAGGTGTCACCTGTCTCACCTGGGGTCTGTCTCCTCGTCCAAGTTCACTGACTGTCAACAGGATTCAGGAGTCCTGGTGATTACAAGACAGAGGTTCTCAGCTCCTAGATGCTGCCCACTCTTCCCTGACATGTAACTCTTCCCACAGCTTGGTCATTTGTTTCTTTAAGGACAACAGACAGATGCCTCACCATTTCTTCTGTCTTGGCTCTTGACTGGCTTGTAAAGGACTCAAGTGATTAGGTCAGGCCCACCAAATTAATCTCTTATTTGGTTACCTTAGTGTCAACTACTGAGAGGGCTTAATCACATCAGTAACATCTTTTCACCTTTGCTGTGGGTGCATGTTCAGTTGCTTCAGTCGTGTCCGACTCTGAAACCCTGTGGACTGTAGCCTGCCAGGCTCCTACGTCCATGGGATTCTCCAGGAAATAATACTGGAGTGGGTTGCCATGCCCTCCTCCAGGGGATCTTCCCAACCCAGGGATCAAACTTCTACATTGCAGGCAGATTCTTTACTGCTGAGCCACTGGGGAAAGCCTCACCTTTGCTGTATAACACAGCATAATCAAGGACACTTCCATATGCCATCATCCTTGCCAAGGTCTACTGGTTGGAAACAAGTGACAGAACCCATCCACAGTCCAGGGGAGAGGGTTTTACAAGGGCGTGGGTCACTGGGAGTCATCTTATTAAGAGAATTCTGTCTACCATGGGATTCACATTATAACAACTGTGGAGTGCTTTCTTCAAGTTTAGAATATAAAATTTAAAAGACAACCTCTATTCAGTGATCCTTAGAAAAATTACCAGGAAAGTCTTTTAAAACAGATTTCCCAGGTCCCACCCTCAGAGACACTAATGCGGGAGGCAAAGAGTCAGACAGGACTCTGCATTTTAAGTAAGTTCTCCCTAATGATTTTACAGTCCGTGGGGTCACAAAGAGTCAAATACAACTGAGCAACTGAACAACAATAGCAATGACTCTGATGCAAGTACTAACCGTACATCAAAAGCTCCTAATTTAGTGCTTCCATAACTAAACAATGGCTTAAATTTTCTCAAGTTTCTGCAGTTTGGAGCAGAGAATTCCTGCAAATGGGTTTAGCCCCTCTGTTTTATAAAAGCTGTATTTCACAGGCTCCATTTCTCTATTTTGTACCAAACATACTGAGAAAACTTTATACAGTCCCAAGAAGTGCCCTTCTGTTTTAAGTCCTTGTAGGACTGAGCTGACAGCCTTATTGCCACTGTAAACCAAATATAAAATTTTAAAATAGCACAGAGTGGATAGAAACCTGGTGTCTTCTCCAACTGTAGTTTCTACCATTCTCAAAAGAAAAATGAGAGGACAAGGCTTAGCTGTAAAGTAGGCAAGGAAGACATGAAAGCAGTTAAGTGTTCATGGGCAGAGGAATGAATAAAGATGTGGCAGGGACTTCCCTGTTGGTCCAGTGGTTAAGAATCTACCTTGCAATGCAGGGAACACAGGTTTTTTCCTCGGTCAGGGAGCCAAGATCCCACATGCCATGGGGCATGGCCAAAAAGTGAAAAAAGAAGCTATGATATATACATATATGGAATATATAGATCCATTTATATCCATTTATGGCCATTTATGGCCAATGGAATATCACTTGGCCATAAAAAGATTGAAGGCAGGAGGAGAAGGGGATGACAGAGGATGGGATGGTTGGATAGCATCACTAACTCAATGGACATGAGTTTGAGCAAACCCCAGGAGATGGTGATGGACAGGGAAGCCTGGCGTGCTGCAGTCCATGGGATAGCAAAGAGTCGGACATGACTGAGTGACTGAACGGGACCGATAAAAAGAATAAAATATTGCCATTTGCAGCAACATGAATGGACCTAGAGGTTATCATGCTATGTGAAGGAAGTCAGAGAAAGACAAATATAATATGATACCACTTATATGTGGAATCTAAAAAATAATGATATAAATGAACTTATATACAAAACAGAAATAGATCATAACATAAAAACAAACTTATAGTTACCAGAGGGGAAAGTGGGAGACAGTGGGAGAGAGGGATAAATTAGGAGTTTAGGATTAACAGATATACACTGCTATGTCTAAAATAGATAACCGCAAGACCCTACTGTATAGCACAGGGAACTATATTCAATATCTTATAACAACCTATAATGGAAAAGAATCTGAAAAAGAACATGTGTGTGTGTGTGTGTGTATAACTGAATCACCTTGCTCTATAACTAAAGCTGACACAATATTGTAAATCACCTACACTTTACTTAAAGCAATAAAAATAAATAAATAAAGCAGGCAAGGAACTCTCCTGGAGCAGTGACCCTGTTCATTGGCACATTCCCTGGTGAGGCTTTAGCTGAAGGTAGGGGCTCCTTGCTGTTTAGTCACTCAGCTGTGTCTGACTCTTTGCAACCCCATGGACTGTAACTTGCCAGGCTCCTCTATCAATGGGATTTTCCAGGCAAGAATACTGGAGTGGGTTGCCTTTTCTTTCTCCAGGGGATCTTCCTAATCCAGGAATTGAACCCAAGTCTCCTAAGTCTCCAGCTTGGCAGGCAGATTCTTCACCACTGAGCCACCTGGTAATTGGAAGCCCTTTAATCAGGAATAGGGTAAGAAGGTAGTAAAAGTCTCAACAATGTGGCTCCCCATTTTCCACATGGACGCTACCTGACTAATTCATGAAACTCTGGCAACAGGCACAAGGCAGGGTGCAACTATGTTAGCCTGGATTGTGAAACTTTCAAGTGCCAAGATTTATCAGAGGAGAGAAAGAAGGTGTCTTAACAATTGTACCTTAGTGCCTCTTCACCCTAAGTGTCCAAGTTATACCACTTAGCATTCTCCCTTGCAACTTAACCTTGACTTCTGAGAAAGAGTTTAAAAGACTGAGAAAAAAAAGAGGCACATCGGTACTGTCTGGAAGTACAGCTCTTGGGGAGCAGGAAATAGTCATGTAGTTCAGCCACTGTGTGGGTGACCCAGAGAAAAGAGGCAAAATAAAGAAACCAAGATTTGCAGCCTCACAGAAGTGTTGGGGAAGAAAAGGACGCTGCTTTCCCTGCAAATTAGATTGCACTTTTACAAAAGCTGACCCAAGCAAGACATTAGGCAAGTTGTTAGTAGGTAAAATTTGTCTGTGCTCTGTCAACCTTTGCCATTCTTTCCCTGCCGTCAACTCTTTCTATATATCCGTGCCATCCTCTTACACGGATTTCACACAGCACATCGTTAATTGCTTTTGCTATCAAAACAAGTTGTTTTGCTTTGTTTCTCAGGGGACTTCCCTGGTAGTCCAGTGGTTAACACTCCATGCTCCCAATGCAAGTGGCCCAGGTTCAATCCCTGGTCAGGGAACTAGATCCCACATGCCACAACTAAGAGTTCACATGCGGCAGCCAGAGATCCAGTGTGCCAAAATGAAGATCAAAGATTCCAACCAAGACCCAGCACAGCCAAGTAAATACATAAATTTTTTTTTTAAGTTTTCAAGAAAGAAACAGAAAAACATGCATATGATCTTAGACAACAGGTTAAATTATCATTGTTTTCATTTTAAGAAGACTGTAAGTGTTTTTTAAGATACCTTCATGGTGAAGATTACAGCATTAGTCAGTAACAAGACAGATTGGTTATTGTTGAAAATTTTTAAGGGAAGTCAGAGACATTTCAGAAACCATTCCACATAGGTAATCCTCTGGACTTGAGGCTTTATATATACATGAAAGGAAAAATTGGGGAGGAGGGTGGGTATAATATTTACTTAAATCTCCATGGTTCTTGGAAACACAACCTTAAGATTTCCTGTTTCAGCTCCAACATGTAAAGAGTTTAGAAGTTGTCACTATCGTCCTTATAATTAAGGAAAAGCAGAAAAGTGGGATCAACTAGAAACAATGACTCTCCTAGCACCCATTAAAAAATCAAGGTTTTAGGGAAACATCACCCCCAAATCAAGAGAAACAGGTACATGCAGAGAGTCACATCTGAAGCAGAAGTCAGTGAAGGGATAAAACAGTAGAAATATTTGAATGGGGTAAATTTGATGAATTGCTACAATCTGTGTTTGGATAAGCATAAGAATAAAAATCTCTTCGGGGTCCCTCAAATTTCTGTAAGCTTTACCTTCAGGAATTCCACTGGTTCTCAAGATAAAAATCCTAGAAAGATCCCCTCATTGCTCTGGAAGAAGGAAATGAATCCTAATTGTGATACACCCAGAACCTTGTCCATAACCAAGACTTACTCTGGAGAAAAAAATTCTGTGAGCTTGTTCTCAGTTAGGGAAAAGGCATTTCTCCCACTCCAGACTCCTCTAGCCTTCCTATCTCTCCTAAGATGAAGAGAGGGTGGAGGGATATAGTCAACAGGGATAAGAAGCTCTAGCGAGGAAAGACTGAAAACACCGTAACCAGGCAAAGGAGCAAGGGAAACAAGGTGTTAGGGAAAACACGGACTGAAATCACCCATCTTGACCAGGTACCATGGTAACCATTCACAGGAGTTATTTTACAACAGGAGATCCTGGTAAGGAACATGGAACTAACAAGCCACCATCAACTGGAAGAAATTGGGAAAGGTCAAAAGGAGATACCACATATCCTACCAACCTCCCAGAATCCTCCACTCTGGAACCCATCCTGGCTGAGTAATGCCACCAGGAAAGCCAGTCAGAAGGACTGGCCAGAGACAACCCAGGAACTAATCCCATCACCATAAAACCAGAGACTGCAGAGCAGTCCTCCTGGGTTCCCTTACACTCCTGCTCTCTGCTGAGCACCACTTCCCAATAAACTCTCTTGCTTTGTCAACACATGTGTCTCCTTGGATAATTAATTTCTAAGTGTTAGACAAGAGTCCATTTTTGGGCCCTGGAATGGGTCCCCTTTCCTGCAACAGAAGGAAATAAAAAGCAATAGCACTGGGCAGAAAAAAAAAAAATCTTTTGTAGGTCACAGACAAGAGACACAAGCCTACTACAAGACTGAAATTTAATCATAAGTTGTTAGAACACCCATCCTCCTTCATACCTTACGATCACACAATTGGGCTCTTGTATAATAACAATTTGCCTTGATTCATGGACCTGACATTCCAGGTTCCTATGCAATATTTCTCTTTACAGCATCAGACCTTGCTTCTATCACCAGTCACATCCACAGCTGGGTACTATTTTTGCTTTGGCTCCATCCCTTCATTCTTTCTGGAGTTATTTCTCCACTGATCTCCAGTAGCATATTGGGCACCTAATGACCTGGGGAGTTCCTCTTTCAGTATCCTATCATTTTGCCTTTTCATACTGTTCATGGGGTTCTCAAGGCAAGAATACTGAAGTGGTTTGCCATTCCCTTCTCCAGTGGACCACATTCTGTCAGACCTCTCCACCATGACCCGCCCACCCTGGGTTGCCCCGCGGGCATGGCTTAGTTTCATTGAGTTAGACAAGGCTGTAGTCCTAGTGTGATTAGATTGACTAGTTTTCTGAGTATGGTTTCAGTGTGTCTGCCCTCTGCTGCCCTCTTGCAACACCTACCATCTTACTTGGGTTTCTCTTACCTTGGGCGTGGGGTATCTCTTCACGGCTGCTCCAGCAAAGCACAGCTGCTGCTCCTTACCTTGGACAAGGGGTATCTCCTTACCGCCGCCCTTCCTGACCTTCGACATGAGATAGCTCCTCTAGGCCCTCCTGCACCCATGCAGCCACAGCTCCTCGGGTTGCTCCTCCCGGCTGCCACCCCTGGCCTCGGGCACAGGGTGGCTCCTCAAGGCCACCGACTATTTTGGGGGCTCCAAAATCACTGCAGATGGTGACTGCAGCCATGAAATTAAAAGACGCTTACTCCTTGGAAGAAGTTATGACCAACCTAGATAGCATATTCAAAAGCAGAGACATTACTTTGCCGACTAAGGTCCATCTAGTCAAGGCTATGGTTTTTCCTGTGGTCATGTATGGATGTGAGAGTTGGACTGTGAAGAAGGCTGAGCACCGAAGAATTGATGCTTTTGAACTGTGGTGTTGGAGAAGACTCTTGAGAGTCCCTTGGACTGCAAGGAGATCCAACCAGTCCATTCTGAAGGAGATCAGCCCTGGGATTTCCTTGGAGGGAATGATGCTGAAGCTGAAACTCCAGTACTTTGGCCACCTCATGCGAAGAGTTGACTCATTGGAAAAGACTCTGACGCTGGGAGGGATTGGGGGCAGGAGGAGAAGGGGACGACAGGGGATGAGATGGCTGGATGGCATCACTGACTCGTTGGACGTGAGTCTGAGTGAACTCCGGGAGTTGGTGATGGACAGGGAGGCCTGGCGTGCTGCGATTCATGGGGTCGCAAAGAGTCGGACACGACTGAGTGACTGAACTGAACTGAACTGATAATAACAATGATTGTAGTTGAAAGAGATGCAACACACAGATACTCTCTGAGGAGCAGAACTTAGAGATATTCCCTGAAGTCAACAGGGGAGAAAAAACAAGGACACTAGAGGAATTTGAAGCTCTGATATCTACTACAGTAAGGGTTAGGTTGGGCTGTATTTACAGCCCAATTTCTAGCCATATGAACATAAATCCTCACACTAAAAGGTTGTTTAACTGTTTCTAGTATCTAGTACAAAATGTCTGGCTTTCACCAAAAAGAAAAAAAAATTAAGTCATGTCAACAGTTAAGAAGAAAAATCACAGTCTGAAAAGATAAAGCAAGCATCAAAATCAGATTCAGATATGACACAGTCAGTGAAATATATCAGTCAGGGGATTTGAAATAATTATGTATTAAGAGTTTCAATGAAAAAAGCTGACAAAATGCAAGAACTGATGGATAATAGAAGCAGAGAGATGGAAACTCTAAAGAATCAAAAAGAAATTCTAGCAATCAAAAACACTGTAACAGAAATGAAGAATGCCTTCAGTGAGCTCATTAGTAGACT
This sequence comes from Oryx dammah, assembly GCF_014754425.2. Taxonomy (NCBI): domain Eukaryota; kingdom Metazoa; phylum Chordata; class Mammalia; order Artiodactyla; family Bovidae; genus Oryx; species Oryx dammah. Next base: position 17,819,894 of record NW_024070208.1, read on the forward strand.
TGACACAACCAAGGAACAAATCGAGAAGTTTGAAGATACGTGAATACCATCTTCCCAAACTGACACGAAAACAGAAAAAGAAAAAAATGTTAAAGTCCAGAATTGTGAGAAGTTTCAAAAGCATGTAACATAACATATGTAAAATTGGAATAGTAAAGGAGAAGAGCGGAGAAGGCACTGGCACCCCACTCCAGTACTCTTGCCTGGAAAATCCCATGGACGGAGGAGCCTGGAAGGCTCCAGTCCATGGGGTCGCTGAGGGTCAGACACGACTGAGCCACTTCACTTTCACTTTTCACTTCCATGCATTGGAGAAGGAAATGGCAACCCACTCCTGTGTTCTTGCCTGGAGAATCCCAGGGACGGGGGAGCCTGGTGGGCTGCCGTCTATGGGGTCGCACAGAGTCGGACATGACTGAAGTGACTTAGCAGCAGCAGCAGCAGCAAAGGAGAAGAGAGAGAGAACAAGGCAAAAGAAATATCTGAAGTGGTAATGAAAAAGAATTTTCTAAAATAAATGACAGATATCAAATAAGAAATCCAGGAAGCTCAAAAAACACCAAGTAGAATCTACTCCTAGGTGTATCATAATCAAGTTGCACAAAAAAAAACACAAAGCAAAATGAATATTATGAAAGAAGTCAGAGGGTAAAAAAAACCTTATCTATAGAGCCAACTCATTGGAAAAGACCCTAATGCTGGGAAAGATTGAAGGCAGAAGGAGAAGGGGGTGACAGAGGATAGGATGGTTAAATGGCATTATCAACTCAATGGACATGAGTTAGAGCAAACTGGAAAACAAAATAGAGGAACAAAGATAAGAACTACAGTGGATTTCTCATCAGAAGCCATACAGACAAGAAGATATAGATCAAACTATTTAAAGTGCTAAAAGAAGAAAAACTAACAACCTAAAATTCTGTATTCAGGAAAAATGAAGACTTTTTCCAACCAACACTGAAGGATTTCACTGCTGACAGATGTACTCTGCAAGAAATGTTAAAAGAAGTTCATCAGGCAGAAGGAAAATGACATGATATTTGCCAAATATATCTAATGAAAATCTTGTGTCCAAAATAAATAAAGAACTCTTAAAACTCAACAAAAATGAAACAGCCAATTTTTTAATTGGAATATAGTCGCTTTACCCTTCTGGGTCAGTTTCTGCTATAAAGCAAAGTGAATCAGCCATATATACACATATACCCACTCTTTTTTGGATTTCTTTCCCATTTAGATCACCACAGAACATTGAATAGAATTCCCTGTGCTATATAGTAGGTTCTCTATACAGTTGGTTACCTATTTCATACATGGTAATGTATATATGTCAATCTTAATCCCCCAATTCATCCCATCAATCCCCCATCCTCTCTTGGAATCCATATGTTTCTTCTCCACATCAGAAAAAGCAAATTATGAAAATGGGTAAATGATATGAACAGACAACTCACCAAATAAGATATATAGATGGCAAATAAGCATGTAAAAACATACTCAACATTATATGTTATGAGGGAAATGAAAATTAAAACACTAATGAGATACCACTACAAGCCTATTAGAGTGGTTAAAATCCAACAAACTAAAAATACCCAATTGCTAGTAAGATTCAGAACAACAGAAATTCTCATTCATTGCTAGTATGCATAAAAAAATGCTACAGCCACTTTGGAAGATAGGTTCGCAGTTTCTTACAAGGCCAAGCACAATCTTACCATACAATTCAGCAATTGTGCTCCTAGGTATTAACTCAACTGATTTTAAAACTTTTCCCTACAAAAGCCTGCACCACAAATGTGTATAGCATCTTTATTCAGAATTGCCAAAAACAAGAAGCAACCAAGATGTAGGTTAACAGATAAGCAAATTCTGATACATTTCAAACATTCAAATTCTTTTCAGCAATAAAAAAGAATGAGCTATCAAGTCATTCAATGAAGTTGGTGAATCTTAAATGCAAAATGAAAGAAGACAGTCTGAGAAAGCTACATGCTGTACAATTCCATTTGTATGACATTCTGGAAAAGGCAAAACTATAGAGCTGCAGTTACCAAAGGTTAAAGGGCAATTAAGTAGGTGACTTTTTTAGATCAGTAAAACTATTCTGTATGACACTGTAATGATGGATCCATAAAATTATGCATTTGTCAGAATCCATAGCATAGCACAAAGAGGGAAACTCAATGCATGAAAATATTTTTAAAATTATTTCGAAGGTAAGTAGATTCCAGGATAGAATACAAAATGTGAAAGAAACACATCTAACTGTATTGCAAATGTATGAAACAACATCACTGAAAAAGGTGGAGGGAAAAGGTGCTGACCTAAGTAACTTTGGAAATAAGTGGAGCCTCTCAAAGTAAAGATGAAAAGCATTATGTATAAGCCCTGTCTTCTAACTGATAAAGTTGTTTCCCATGGGAGTAGGGATTAAAAATTCTGAAACCACTATATATACATATTGAAATTAAACAATTAAGTAAATGGATGCCAGATGGTGGGAGCCAGGTTTCTCTCACTGTGGAGTGGGAGGCTACAGATAAACAAGGAGTAAAAGCTATAAAAATCCATGTGGTAATGGAGCTGAATACATCTTTGCTAACTCATGTTTTAGCTTGATATGGAAACAGATGATTACACGTAGGCATATTTATAGACATTTTTATATACATGGGTTGATTTACACACATATATTTCCTTGCTTTGTTAGCTGAGAAGATATGGAAGCAATAAGCATACTTAGCACCCAGATCTTGGTTTCTAATATTATTCTTCAGTAAAAGGAATCAAAGCTTTTAGAGAAATGGAAGATTCTAAGGGCTGGTAATAAATATAGAAGATGAGTGTGGAGTATCTTATAATGCCAGAAAGTATGAAATTGCTCAAAAACCCACAATGAAGGGGATATGTCATATGAGTCAACTGAAAGTGTTAGTCACTCAGTCATGTCCAACTTTTTGTGAACCCCCCACTCCCCACCCCGCCCCGGTCCATGCTCCTCTGTCCATGGAATTCTCCAGGCAAGAATACTGGAGTGGGTAGCCATTTCCTTCTCAAGGGGATCTTCCCGACCCAGGGATCAAACTCAGGTCTCCTGCACTGCAGGTGAGTCTTCACTACCTGAGCCTTCAGAGAAGCTGTCAATAGCCAAATGTGGAAAATTTTGAGCATGAAACTGAATATTTTATTGGATTATAACTCAAAGAATAAAATAAGTATCTCAGAGTCCATAGTAATCTAAATAAATGAGGGAGAATGAACAAATTGTCCATGCAGAAGGATTCCAAATAATATGTGTAGATACTCTGTCCTTGAGAATGTGAAGCTTAACTCCCCGCTCCCTCCGTAGAGTACAGCATGGAAAGGGGAAACAAAGAGTAACCACAGTGGAGAACCTGATAAATGCTACCTTATCAAGATTAGAGTGAGAGTCAGGTTAATAGTATGTAAATCTGATATGAGAAACGCTGGACTGGAAGAAACACAAGCTGGAATCAAGATTGCCGGGAGAAATATCAATAACCTCAGATATGCAGATGACACCACCCTTATGGCAGAAAGTGAAGAGGAGCTAAAAAGCCTCTTGATGAAAGTGAAAGAGGAGAGTGAAAAAGTTGGCTTAAAGCTCCACATTCAGAAAACGAAGATCATGGCATCTGGTCCCATCACTTCATGGCAAATAGATGGGGAAACAGTGGAAACAGTGTCAGACTTTATTTTTTGGGGCTCCAAAATCACTGCAGATGGTGACTGCAGCCATGAAATTAAAAGACGTTTACTCCTTGCAAGAAAAATTATGACCAACCTAGATAGCATTTTCAAAAGCAGAGACATTACTTTGCCGACTAAGGTCCATCTAGTCAAGGCTATGGTTTTTCCTGTGATCATGTATGGATGTGAGAGTTGGACTGTGAAGAAGGCTGAGCGCCAAAGAATTGATGCTTTTCAACTGTGGTGTTGGAGAAGACTCTTGAGAGTCCCTTGGACTGCAAGGAGATCCAACCAGTCCATTCTGAAGGAGATCAACCCTGGGATTTCTTTGGAAGGAATGATGCTAAAGCTGAAACTCCAGTACTTTGGCCACCTGATGCGAAGAGTTGACTCATTGGAAAAGACTCTGATGCTGGGAGGGATTGGGGGCAGGAGGAGAAAGGGACGACTGAGGATGAGATGGCTGGATGGCATCAAGGACTCAATGGACGTGAGTCTGAGTGAACTCCAGGAGATGGTGATGGACAGGGAGGCCTGGCGTGCTGCGATTCATGGGGTCGCAAAGGGTCAGACACGACTGAGAGACTGAACTGAACTGAAATCTGATATGATGTAAAGAAAACGGCACTTCATCTCTGGAGTCTTCTTTCCAATACCTATGACCCAGTTCAATCATGGAGAGAACACCAGACCATTTCCAACTGAGAAAAATTGTACAAATATCTAAACCAATATCCCTTAAAATGTTCAAGGTCATCAAAAATAATAAAAGTCTAAGAAACTTTCATAGCCGAGAGGAGCCTAAGGAGACATCACATCTAAATAAAATGTGGTATCCTGAGTGGGTTTCTGCAAAAGATAAAAGTATTAGGTATGAGCTAAGGATATCTGAATCAAGTGTGGATTTTAGTTAATAAATAATGTAATAATTCTGGTTTATTGTCACCAATGTGCCATACCTGCTGCTGCTAAGTTGCTTCAGTCGTGCGGTCTATGGGGTCACGTGTCCGACTCTGCATGACCCCATAGACAGCAGCCCACCAGGCTCCCCGTCCCTGGGATTCTCCAGGCAAGAACACTGGAGTGGGTTGCCATTTCCTTCTCCAATGCATGAAAGTGAAAAGTGAAAGTGAAGTTGCTCAAGCAGCAGCATACCATAAAAAATTATGAGACATATTAAGTAACATATGACTGATAATCAGAAAATCAAAAAGCAATCAATAAGATACCCACAGATAAACAAGCCATTGGAATTAAAAGATAAAGGCTTTTAATTAACTTTTATAAACAGGTTAAATAAATCAGTAAAAAGATGGAAAAAAACAAATGAAAAGATGGAGAATTTCTATAGAGAAGTGGATATACTGAGACTGAAAAACATAGTATTTCAAAAAAAAAAAAAGAGAATGCATTGGAAAGGCTTAACAGCAGATTGAACAGCAAGAGACAAGGCCCATAAATGTGAAAATTGGTCAATTAATTAAGATGGAGAAAAGAGAGGAAAGGATGAGAAAAAACAGAACACAACATGAGAGGCATGTGGAACAATACCAAGCTTTCTAATATATATGTTATTGGAGTAATATACAAAGATGAGAGAGAAAATTAAGCAGAATAAATATTTGTGAAGATAATCACCAACAATTTTCTAAAACTAGTTAAAAGATATCAAACAAGTTCAAAGTGCTCAACAAAATAGGATAAGTATCCAGCCAAGCAGAATAAACACAAAGAAACCCACACATAGGCACATCAGTTAAACTGCTACAAAACAAAGATGAAGGGAAAAAAATCTGAAAAGTAGTCAGAAAAATAATAGATCCATTACATTCAGATGAACAGAACTATAAAGAATTATGAATGACTTCTCAACAGTTGCAATGAAAGCCAGAAGACAACAGAATGACATATATCATGTGCTGGAAGAAAAATCTGCCAACTCAGTGGAAATACATTTTGTCTACACCAGTGAAAATATTTTTCCAATCCAATGTCCCCAAGTAGACCTTTCTCCTTCCTTAGAAACCTTTTCTCCCTTTGAAACTCACCATATTCTTTATAGTATCAGCATCTAGTCTCTCAGGCCCATCATGTCCCTCTCCTTCTCTTTTTGACTTTCACAGTCACACCAATTCCTGTCAATTCCACCTCAGGAAAATCTTCAGAATCTGTCTGTCCTCTTCAGCCTCACTACTACTGTATTGGTTCAAGCCCTCAACATTTCTAGCCATGACAACTGAAATCTGACAGCTGACAAAGAAAGCTGATCACTGAGGAATTGATGCTTTTAAACTGTGGTGTTGGAAAAGACTCTTGAGAGTCCCTTGGACTGCAAGGAGATCCAACCAGTCCACCCTAAAGGAGATCAGCCCTGGGTGTTCATTGGAAGGTTGAAGCTGAAACTCCAATACTTTGGCCACCTGATGAGAAGAGCTGACTTATTGGAAAAGACCCTGATGCTGGTAAAGACTGAAGGCAGGAGGAGAAGGGGACGACAGAGGATGAAATGGTTGGATGGCATCACCGACTCGATGGACATGAGTTTGCGTGAACTCCAGGAGTTGGTAATGGACGGGGAAGCCTGCCGTGCTGCAGTCCATGGGGTCTCAAAGAGTTGGACACAACTGAGCGACCGAACTGAAACCACCAGAGCAGCCCACTGATTCGTATAGCCTCCCCACCACTGATATTTCCTTATTGTCGTTCATCTTCCTCACAAGTTCTGTACTTAGTGTTCTGAAAGCTAATTCCTGCCTGAACCTGTCTCTCAGGTGCTTAAAAGTCTCTTCTGACTTTCTGATCTTCCCTGGTGACTCGGATGGTAAAGAATCCACCTGCAATGCAGGAGACCTGGGTTTGATCCCTGGGTTGGGAAGATCCCCTGGAGAGGGAAATGGCAGCCCACTCCAGTATTCTAGTCTGGAGAATTCCATGGACAGAGGAGCACGGTGGGCTAAAGTACGTGGGGCCACAAAGAGCTGGACACGATTGAGCGACTTTCTTTTTCTGACTTTCTGCCAAATTCATATCACAACATACAAAATCCTTTTACAATCTCAGTCCCAACAACTTCTCCAGCATCTGTTCTTGCATATTCTTTTCTTCTTTTGTTGTACTTAGTAAAATGTAAAATAATTATAAGCGTAAGTCTCTTTCTCTTTCACCAGATATTAACTTCTCAAAGGAAAGGACTATGACCATTTGTAGAATGTTCTACTGAAAACTAAAACTTGAAAGAGTGAAGGAGGGTGAGGATCATTCTCATCTCTAGCAAGGGCTTCTAGAAAATCATCCTGATTGCCCATGAGACGGGAATCACCAAGGCAGGTAAGGCTTATGGTAAAGATGTTTGGTTCCCTGAAAGTCATGAGGGAACCATCATTAAGGGGAGTGGGGTACATAATCCTATCTGCCAATAACGTTAATGTAATAAAACCATTTGTCGTTCAAGAGTTGGAAGGTTGCCCAACTCCTAAGGATATGAATTAGCAGTGAGAAATAAGTGGGCTACTTCACAAGAAGCAGACTCCAGAGTCAGTTCATTAAGTGTTCAAGGAGCTTCGAGTGCCTTAGCAGATGACTTCAGCCAGAAAAAAAAAGTGAGTGTCAAGAACTGTGACTCTGGGAGCTCAGGTATGGAAGATTCTTAGCTAAGCATGACACGGAAGCAGTTAATTGTCCACCACTGCAGACCTTCCTTCAAGGTTTCTTGGTGATGTGCACAGGCGTGAGCCAGAGGCAGACCCGCAGAATCTGTCAAATTGACCAGTTGTCCACAGTGACATCATGTGGCTGCAAGAAGTAATGACAGTATCTAACAAGTGTTCCTGACTAACCTCAACTTGGAGATCTTGTAAATTCCTAGAGTTCATAAAATATCACAGCCAATCAAAAAGGAAGGCGCTGAACTCTGTCTAATTTGGCGTGTGAGCTGATTCTGTTGTGGCAGTTGTTGTTAAACTGAAAAATAAAAGGATAAAGATTTATGGACATAACCGTCTTCTAGTATATACTAGCAATTCAAACTGGGGGAAAAATATTTGCAATTCTTATTACTGAAAGGGGGCTTTTCTTAAAGGGGAATTTTTCTGAAGGCCCTGAAATCCCTTTAGTAAAGGAAAATGTACAGGAAACTCTGGAATTCTATAGACCTGAAACCATTAGAGCTGTTCTGACTGATGTGAAAACTGGGGGCTTGGAGTCCCTGTGATTCAATCTCCCCATCTGGTTTCCCTTCCCTTGACAGCAGCCTCAAAGCCCCTGCCCTCACCACACACACACACACACACACAGAATTCAAGACCCCTGCAGAATACAGTTTAAAACTCACTTTCTTGATGATAGAAAGCCTGTGAAGAATTCGAATCAGAGAATGACATCTACACAGAGATCATCTGTGTAGGACAGAGGGTGTTTTTAAGGGTGTGGGGAAGACAGGCAAGATTGAGGACAAGACAGCTGGCTTGCAAGAATTTCATCAAAGGACAGACAGGCCTTTCAACAGGTATAATGTCAAGAATAATGTTAAAACATTCAGTTCAGTTCATTTCAGTCGCTCAGTCATGTCCCACTCTTTGTGACCCCATGAATCATTAGTAAAACATAAACCATGATAAATGAACTTCTCTGTAAATATAAAATCTGTTTGTAAATCAGATCAAAAACATTCATTGGGTAAAAAAATTCACTGGGAAGAGAAATAGTCTCTCAGTCCTAGTAGTAAAGGATTAATCTTTGACTACCTCGGAAATATGATTATCACAAAGTTCTTAAACCGAACACTTTTTCTATTGAAAGGCTTGTTTTGTGCCAGGTTTTTTCTTAAAACTCAACTTGGAAATTTTATTTTCATCAAAATGAGCTTAAATTCTGCTGAGAACTAAAGAGTTGACCCTGCTGTGATTAACAGCCAACTCCAACTTAAGTGTCCATCAGTGGAAGAATGGATAAAGAATTTGTGACATATATATATATATGTATATATATATATATATGGATTCCTTCTCCAATATACATATATACACACACACACAATGGAATATTATTCAGTCATAAAAAAAAAAAAACAGAGAAATCCTGCCATTTGTGACAACACAGATGAAACTCGAAGGCATTATGCTAAGTGAAAAAAGTCAGAGAAAAACAAAAACGTATGATCTCACTTATACATGGAATCTAAAAAACAAAACAAAAATAAACTCAGAAAGAGAAATCAGACTTGTGGTTACCAGAGGTGGAAGGTGGGGTGAGGGGCAAATGAAGAAAAGTGATTAAAAGATGGAAACTTTCTGCTATAAGATGAGGAACATAATGAACAACATAATCACTAAGATGTTATAACTGCTGTATGATATATAGGAAAGTTAGGAGAGTAAATCATGAATTCTCATTACAGGGAGATTTTTTTTCTTTTTTTCTTTTTATTGTATCTATGAGATGATGCATGTTAGCTGAACCTATTGTGGTAATCATTTCACATATATGCAAATCAAATCATCTTGCCATATCTCAAATTTATACAGTAAATTGTATACAGTAGTTCTAGTAAAACTGGGGAGAGGAGGCTGGAGTGGAGGGAGAGCCATGTTTCCAAGATAACTTTTAGGGAAAAAATCTAAAAAGAGAAATTCTTAGAAAAGTGCAGAATGTCTGCTGGGATAAAGAGAAAAAGCAAAGTTTCTAAGCAACTTTTGAGTAAAAATATGGTAGAAAACAAGGCTTTTAACAGAAAATGTTAAAAAAAAAACATTTTTAGCTTTTTTAACATTTTAAATGTTCTCATAAACATTATGTTTTCAAGCTAGTTTGGGGAAAATACCTAGGGAAAAAACAATATTTTAAATAGAACTATTCGGAACTTACTCCCGTTTGTGTCTCCCAAAACACTTTTGAGGAAAATTGTAGCATAAAACAGATTTTAACAGGGAAAATCAGAATTTAGGCAATAGGATGGCAACAAAGGACACAAACAGACCCAAGGGAGGGACTCTGAAATGGAGATGAAATTGTCCAAATGTGCTGAAAGTGGCATGGCCTTTATACCATGCTCCCTTCCCCTCAACCTTCCTGCAGTGAGCAGGCAAGGAATGCCCACTGCCCCTATTCTGAGGGAGGGTGCAACCTTAGGTGAGGGAGTTCCTTTAATCCAGGGCAATTCCTGAAAAGTCCTGGGCTGTGAGTTCTCTGCAGCAGAAATGGGTATCTGAGTCTTGGGCAAGTTTCAAGGGATCTGGGTAAGTGTCTGGCATCACTACTGGCAAAGAGCGTCAGCCAGAAATTTAGGGAGTTGAAAAAAAAATGTGGGACCACATAATAGAGAATCTTAGGTACATTAGAGCTTAACACTCTCTCATCACCTCAAGAATAGAAGTCCTCATGAAGATTTAAGTTCTCAAAAAGGCATCAAGGAAAGAGTGTTTCAGAATAGTTAAACAAGGAAAATGGAGGGAAGCTAAGAAAAGTATTTTTATTCATTTCACCACCTGGAAACGCTGACAAATTCCAAACCCACATGCTGTTGAAATACAAGTGATGACTTAGGGTAACAAAAGCAAGTTAAGTCACAACTTGAGAAGAGAAAATCTGGGATTGCCCCAATGCAGCTGTGCTGTACCTTGCACAGGATATAGCAGGAAATATTTACCTCGATCTCGGGCTGTCAGCCCACACTGAGTCCCTCCGGGGACCTCATGGCCACAGCCTACACTGAATTCACCACTGGGATCGTTCACAAAGCTGTGGTGCTGCCTGAAACCTCCTTTGGGGTTGGGGAAAGGAAACTGAACAGAGCGTAACCTGAAAGAGGTATTGAAGGAAAAAATCAGTGTTTTGTCTGCATGCCCACCAAATTCAAACAGTTCCATGAACTAGACATGAGTGTTTAACCTTCTAAAAGCTGGCAACCACTGCTTAGTAAGTGAGGAAGGCGGTGTGTATAGTGGAGAGTATGTGTTAGTCACTCAGACGTGTCTAACTCTTTGCAACCTCGTGGACTGTAGACCATCACGCTCCTCTGTCCATGGGATTCTCCAGGCAAGAATAATGGAGTGGGTTGCCATTCCCTTCTCCAAGGGTCTTCCCGACCCAGAGATCGAACTTGGGTCTCCCACATTGCAGGTGGATTCTTTACCACGGAGCCCCAGGGGAAGCCCATACAGTGGAGAGAGCTCATTCTTAAAAAAAGAAAAAGAAATGAGATTTCTTTTATTATATTTTTTGTTATTTATTCAGCTGTGCTGGGTCTTAGTTGTGGCATGCAGGATCTTTAGTCGTGGCATACAAACTCTTAATTATGGTATGTGGGCTCTAGCTCCCCACCCAGGGACTGAACCCAGGCCCTGGGTTCGGGAGCACAGAGTCTTAGCCACTGGACTGCCAGGGATGTTCCAGAGAGATCTCACTCTTTAGATTCCAGGAAGATCTCATTCTTTCAGTTCAGTTCATTTCAGTCGCTCAGTCGTGTCCAACTCTTTGCGACCCCATGAATCGCAGCACACCAGGCCTCCCTGTCCATCAACAACTCTCGGAGTTCACTCAGACTCATGTCCATCAACTCAGTGTTTAGATACCATCAGAAGTAATTTGAAACACAGCCTCACCACTACTAGTGACCTTGGGCTTATTAACATCTCTGAAAGGCAGTCTTCTTGGTAATCAGGTGATGAGCAAAGCAGATGCGTGCATGCTTATACAAGTGGCCCACACTAAGTGGCTGTTGTCGTCATTACCACTGCCATTCCACAGTCCCCAGAGCTCACGGTCCGACGGTAGTGACCTGCAGAACCCAAAGTTGTTCTGGTCTCTATTTAAGAATGAAGATGATGGAAGTCACGGCAGTCATTCATGCATGAAGTATTAGTCTCTCAGTTGTGTCTGACTCTTTGTGACCCCACAGACTGACCCCCACTGCCAGGCTCTTCTGTCCATGGGATTCTCCAGGCAAGAATACTAGATTGGGTTGCCATGCCCTCCTTGAGGGGATCCTCCTGACCCAGGGATCATTCATGCATAAGCAAGCACCTATTTCTAGCACAGTCTAGAAATGTGTAATTTACTTAAAACTAACTCAACTGCTTTTAATTTTAGAAAGAAAATGAAAAATCATGTCTGTTGACACCAAGACAGAGCTCTGTTTGAAGTGAAATATCACTCCTGTGAATCCTCTCAAAAAGGGTAACAAGGTCAAGGTGCCAGGGGAGAGTCCAGCCCATAAACAAACAGAGTCTCTGCTCATCGGCAAGAGCTGCACCCATAGGGCAACTTCACAGCGCTCTTTGTCTCATAGTTCAGACAAAAGCTAACTGAAGAAGAGGAAAAAATATGAAAGGGGCTTATAAGTGATGAGGAAAATATCATAATTTTTTTCTGTGGAAAAACAACTGAACTAAGAAAAAATAAGTAACATGCCCTCTTTGTGACAATATGCAGCGCACATCTACATTACACATGAATCAGACTTCCTCGAAGCAGGTGGTTAAAATCAATCTTGGAAAAAGATTGGCCCCTTTCTTCAGACACCAGCATTGTCATTTATTTTGCACGCATAGGAGAAGGCCGTGGAGCAGAAAATAGAAAGGCATGCTGGCCTCACCTGAAGTGGGTGTGGTCTCCTTCCGGGGCACCAGTCCTCATGTGGGCATCAAGTCAGCAGTGGGCAGGGGCAGGTGATGTGGGACAGCAGGCCCATCTTCTAAAGGGCAGGTGCAGAAAGCACACTCTCTGCAACAGCGAAGTGCAGAAAGGAAACGCTATAACAGGCATCCTCTCTATCACATTTGTGCTAGTGTTAGTGCTAAAAACAGGTCTATTTTAAGAGGGAGTTCCTTATTAACTAACTAAGTATTGCTCCTAAGATCTTCCCCTATAGCATCTATGGCATGTTAAAATGAAATACCGAAGCACAAGAAACAAAAGGAAAAACAGATAAATTGTACTTCATCAAAATTTAAAACTTGTGCTTCAAATGACACCTTCAAAAAAGTAGAGAGACAACCCATTGAATGCGAGACACTATTTGCAAATTATACATCTGATAACAGACTTGTATTCAGGATATATAAAGAACTTGTCAGCTCAATAATTAAAAAGACAAGCAGGCCAATAATAACTGTGCAAAGGATTTGCATAGACGTTTCTCCTAAGAAGATGTACAAATGGCCAATAACCACACGAAAAGACAAATATGTATTTAGCCATCAGGGAAATACAAGTCAAAATCACACTGAGCTATCATTCCTTACACATTAGAATGGTTATAACCAAAAAGGTAGATGAAAAGTGTTGGTGAGCAAGTAGAGAAATTGGAACTTTCTCACTGCTGTAACAGGAGGGAAATGGGCAGGGCATAACTTTTGGAAGAATGACATAGCCCAAGGACACAACAGAAAAACCGACCAGAATCAAATGGGACCAAGATGGCAGACAGGACTAGACCTTGATCCTCAATCAGCAAGTGAAATGACACACCCAGAGGTGTCATGACAGTTTCAAGGCACTGTTAAAAGACCAAGGAGTAGGTGGTGGCCCAAATCCTGGAAATCTCTGCCCCTTCCCAAAAATAGTTGGAATAATCCTCCCACTCATTAGCATATGAAATTACCCAGCATAAATACTAACCATGCCAAATTTCAGGGCCACGCTTGCCCTCTGCGATGGCCCATGCTCTGTCTGTGGAGTGTGCTTCTCTCTGGATCTGAACAAATCCACTTCTTACCTATCACTTTGTCTCTCACTGAATTCTTTCAGCGATGAGACATCAAGAACCTGAGCTTCATGAGGTCCTGAAACCAGGTACCATGGGTTTTGGCTGGGTTTGAGTCCCAGCACGTGGGTTCAAGTCCCAATCTGTGGTAAACGGTTTCAGTGCCACTGGTATTATAAACAGTACAGTCACTTAGGAAGGGCAACCCAGGTTGCTCAGTGGCAAACAATCTGCCTACCAATGCAGGAGATGCAGATTTGATCTCTGGCTTGGGAATATCCCCTGGAGAAGGGAATGCTGACACAACCCAGTACTCTTGCCTAGAGAATCCCATGGAGAGAGGAACATAGCAGGCTACAGTCCAAAGGGTCACAAAGAGTTAGACATGACTGAGCACACACGCACACATACAATCATAGCAATATCATTCATGAAAGTAAAAAAGTGAAAACAAATGCCCAATACTTGTGCATTTTGTTGATGATCAACAGAATGTTGCAGTTCAGTTCAGTTCAGTCACTCAGTCCAACTCTTCCCGACCCCATGGATCACATCACGCCAGGCCTCCCTGTCCATCACCAACTCCCAGAGTCTACTCAAACTCATGTCCATTGAGTCAGCAATGCCATCCAACTGTCATCCCCTTCTCCTCCTGCCTTCAACCTTTCCCAGTATCAGGATCTTTTCTAATGAGTCAGCTCTTCACATCAGGTGGCCAAAGTATTGGAGTTTCAGCTTCAACATCAGTCCTTCCAGTGAACACCCAGGACTGATCTCCTTTAGGATGGACTGATTGGATCTCCTTGCAGTCCAAGGGACTCTCAAGAGTCTTCTCCAACACCACAGTTCAAGAGCATCAATTCTTCAGCACTCAGCTTTCTTTATAGTCCAACTCTCACATCTATACATGACTACTAGAAAAACCATAGCCTTGACTAGACAGACCTTTGTTGGCAAACTAATGTCTTTGCTTTTTAATATGCTGTCTAGGTTGGTCACAACTTTCCTTCCAAGGATTTCATGGCTGCAATCACCATCTGCAGGGATTTTGGAGCCCAAAAAAATAAAGTCTGACACTGTTTCCACTGTTTCCCCATCTATTTGCCATGAAGTGATGGGACCAGATGCCATGATCTTCGTTTTCTGAATGTGGAGCTTTAAGCCAACTTTTTCACTCTCCTTTTTCACTTTCATTAAGAGGCTCTTTAGTTCTTCACTTTCTGCCATAAGGGTGGTGTCATCTGCATATCTGAGGTTATTGATATTTCTCCCAGCAATCTTGATTCCAGCTTGTGCTTCTTCCAGCCCAGAGTTTCTCATGATGTACTCTGCATAGAAGTTAAATAAGCAGAGTGACAATATACAGCCTTGACATACTCCTTTCCCAATTTGGAACCAGTCTGTTGTTCCTTGTCCAGTTCTAACTGTTGCTTCTTGACCTGCATCTAGGTTTCTCAAGAGGCAGGTCAGGTGGTCTGGTATTCCCATTTCTTTCAGAATTTTCCACAGTTTATTGTGATCCACATGGTCAAAGGCTTTGGCATAGTCAATAAAACAGAAATAGATGTTTTTATGGAACTCTCTTGCTTTTTCGACGATCCAGCAGATATTGGCAATTTGATCTCTGGTTCCTCTGCCTTTTCTAAAAGGAAGTTCACAGTTCACATACTGCTGAAGCCTGCCTTGGAGAACTTTGAGCTTTATTTTACTAGCATGTGAGATAAATGCAATTGTGCGATAGTTTGAGCATTCTTTAGCATTGCCTTTCTTTCGGATTGGAATGAAAACTGACATTTTCCAGTCCTGTGGCCACTGCTGAGTTTTCCAAATTTGCTTGCATGTTGAGTGCAGCACTTTCACAGCATCATCTTTTATGGAATGATTATGTCAACAAAAAGTAATAAAGTACTAATGAAAGGTTGTTGCTGAATTGTGAAAGATGCTGGGATTATTGGCCGCTGGAGGAGAGGAATTCAATCTGGGGCCAGTGATGAGGCTTGATCACTCAGAGCTTTTGTGTAATAAAGTTTTATTAAAGTATAAAAGAGATAGAGAAAGCTTCTGACATAAACATCAGAAGGGGGCAGAAAGAGTGCCCCCCTGGTAGCCTTCAGCATTATGTTATATGCCTATCAGCAGGCTGCTAATTAGAGAAAGGAAATGTCTCAAAACTCAGAGTGGCACCAGGCCCCTCAGCCACAACATGCATTTTGAGATAACATTGCACAAGGTGAGTCATCCCAGGCCATAAAACGATTGACATGTATCTTGAAGAAAGGCAGGTTTCCAAGCAAATACATAGTTTCATTAACTTAGATTAGGAGAACAATCATATGAGTAAAATATACTGGCTTGTTGAGCCCTTATGGGTTCTGAATCTTAAGCAGAACTGACTTGAAGAAAGACAGAGTCTAGGGTAAATACATAGTTCATTAACATAGCTTAAGGAAAACATTTCCATAAGAAAAACGCATTGGTTAGCTCAAGGTTTGAGAAAAGTTAAGTTCAGGTGGAACCAGGAGTCATCATTCAACACAGAATTTTAAGAGAAACCTCCTTTTAATTTTATATAGAAAAGGGAAAAAAAATCTGACACTTGTAGTTTGTTTCCTCCTGCCACTTATGAGAGAAATAAAAAAAAGTCTGACACTTTCAGCCTATTTCCTCTGTTTGAAGACCCCTAGCTTTCCTGCCTGTTACCCTCTCTCTAATACATGCTATACTGTGGATGAACCTTGAAAACTTATGTTAAGTGAAAAAAAATCAGACACAAGTAACCTCATATTGTATGACTCCGTGAATAAAGTCCAGAGTGGGCAAATTTTAAAAGACTTAAAGTAGAAGAGAGGTTGCTGAGAGTTTGACCAGGCTGGAGGAGAGTGAGGAGTGACCATTAATGAGCTAATGAATGCAGGGTTTCTTTGAGGCTGGTGGGGACAGTTGATAAAAATGGTCCAAAATTAAGTAGTGTTCATGGTTGCATAGCTGCAAATATACAATCATTGACTTGTACAGTTTAAACGGATGAATTGTGTGTGAATTATATCTTGGTAAAGCTGTTACCAAAAAAATTTTTGCTGTAACAAGATAAAAAAAGGGTATTAAATAGTTATGTCCTATTATTAATTTATTAGAAATACTGAGCATCTGCTGTATGCAAACCACTATCAGTAAGATTATGGAGGAAATATAGATAACAATAGAGAAAGCCATTCTCTAATGTTCACAAGAATATTTCAACATGTACTTGGCAGGCCTGATAAACAAAAATGTCTCCACTATGTAGGCATTTATTTGATTTTTTAAGTGAAGAAGAACAATCAAATTGTATGAAATTAAAATTTTAATTGGTCGGTTTTAGGCTCTATTTTGTTGGGGGGAAAAACGTTCATAAACACAAGCCCATGATCAGACTCTATTGAAATCCTTCCGGAATATCAAGTGCAAATGGGTTGCCAGAGGATGTTTCCACACAGAATTAAATACCACTCTTTTAACAAATGACTTATTTATAGCTGTAGACTCTTTGTTGGGGAAAGGCAAACTAATATTTCAGTTCTAAGAAGTTCCTAACACTTTAGCTTTTGTCTACTACGTCAGCGGTTCAAAAACAAACCCATTAGTTGACAGAGTGAGTGTACCTTATAAGGTGAGAATCTAAGATGGATTCATTCTTCTTCTAATAATGAAGTTAAAACATCTCAGATATCTCTATTCAGTGAGCATCGGGACAATATCCAGCCCTCAGAGAAACTGAAAATTCTGCTCAATGACAACATATTATTTAACTCACCAGGGCAATTTAAGGTAACACAATGTGACTCAGATCTAAGCCAGGAAATGTGTCAAGGGAAAGCATTTTTTCCTTAACAAATACCTGCTGGCGAAATAAAGACACAGACACAGAGAATAAATATATGGATACCAATGGGGGAAAAGGGATGTAGGATGAAGTGAGAGATTGGGATTCACGTATATACACTCCTGATACTATGCATAATATAGATAACTAATGGCCTCAAAGAGTAGGACATTGAACAACTGAACTGCTGAATGAGAAGCTGCTTTATCTCACAGGGAACTCAGGGCTCTGTGGTGATCTAGTGTCAGTCTCTCAGTTCAGTTCAGTCGCACAGTCGTGTCCGACTCTTTGTGACCCCATGAATCGCAGCACGCCAGGCCTCCCTGTCCATCACCACCTCCTGGAGTCCACCCAGACTCACGTCCATCGAGTCCATGATGCCATGTAGCCATCTCATCCTCTGGCGTCCCCTTCTCCTCCTGCCCCCAATCCCTCCCAGCATCAGACTCCTTGGGACCCCATGGACTGTAGGCCATCAAGCTCCTCTGTCCATGGAATTTTCCAGGCAAGAATACTGAAAGGGGTTGCCATTTCCTACTCCAGGGGATCTCCCCAACCCAGAGATTGAACCCAGGTCTCCTGCATTGCAGGCAGATTCTTTACCATCTGAACCACCAAGGAAACCCTAAATAGGAAGGAAATCCAAAACAGAGGGGATATACATATGCATATAACTGACTCACTTTGCTGTCCAGCAGAAACTAACACAACACTGTAGAGCAAATATACTCCAATAAAAATTTAAAATAGAATGTTTAAAAAGCAAAAAATAAAAAAGAAATACCTGCTGGCAGTTGAGATAGAAAATATAAAATGCATGTCAAATTGTGAGAATGTTTAGAGAATTAGCCCAACTGATTCTGTAACCATGTGCAAATCAGCTCCCTTCCAGATCTTACAGGGGCAATTTCCAAAGGCTTCAAGCCAGATACATGGCTTGATGGGAGAAGGTAGTAGTTTTCATTTTAAGATATACATAATTTATAAAATACAACTGTAAACTATATATAATGTGTTATACATAGCATGGTCTAGTTGAAAGTCTTATTAGACCTTTCTCCCAGCTGAGTGTGCACTTCTGTTTCCCCTGAAAGCCCCTCCAGTGCCCTTACAGCAACATATCCTCTCACACATCCTTCATGGTAGACTGGACGCAAATGACACAGCATTCTCTTTATATCATCATGTGCTAGGTGGTGATTTGAGATGCAAAATGGAAGGGAAAGAAACATTCAAACTGACTGCCAGATCTCATCTCTTTATAATTTCATATTTGCAATTTTACCTAAGCAGTGATTTTGCTCAAAAGAGAAGTCGGAAGGTCCTAATACGGTTTTTTTTTTTTTTTTTTTTTTTAGAATCTAAGTGGGAACTGGTCCCAGACCTGTTCAGTGTTACAAAGATTCACTCTGCGTGGTCATTTCACATCTTTAATTAGCTCCCCTCTGAGCCTCAACAACCAAACTGAGCTCATCCCCATAAAATACCCAGAAAAGATTTCACTGGAGTCTAAACTAAGCAATAATTGGTTTCTGGTTCCCAGATGGGGCTCAGTGGACTCTGGCAGCCCCGAATGTCCTTCATTAGCAAGCCTGAGTAGACCCACTTTGAAGGTCTTTGGGGGAAAGGAACTCTGAGACCAAGTCCAGCATCTTCCCAGCACTGGCGGGAATTTAGTAAATGCTTCCCAGGATGACCCCCTGCTGCGTGGACTTCTCCATGACATCTGCTGCTGTCTCTGGTAAGTGATCACAGCAGCAAAGGGTATTTAATTTTAAATGAGTGGTAAAATGGAGACTACCAGGGTCTAGGGTAAGAAAATGAGATGTTGTCTAAGAGTACAGACTTGCATCTAAGTAGTAAGTCCTAGAGATCATTAGCTCTCTGGCCTAGTGAATATAGACAACAATATTGTACTGTAATAATCTAACTTCCTAAAAGACCAGCTCTTAATTATTCCAGCTCCTCCCCAAAGAAATAACTATGTGATATGATATATAAATCGTAAACATTGATATGGGCTTCCCTGGTGGCTCAGATGGTAAAGTGTCTGCCTGCTTTTACATTGATATGTAAAAATTGATGTATAAGTATATAAATTTATATGATATGTAAATATATAATTTGTCAAGTCAACATGTTACATATTTATATTAACACAATGTTACATGTCAAACATGTTTCAATTTTTTTCTAATATTGGAGGTTCTTCTTCCTATAACTTTGAAACTATTTGGCCTAAACATTTCTTAGGATGCACTCAGAATAGAACCTACTGGTCCCAAATTCTCCAGAGAGAAGTTCTGCTCCGACAAGTTGGGAAATAAATAATTATTAGGCCTCTAAGTGGAAGAACACATTATGTTCTCCTCTTCAGTTCAGTTCAGTTCAGTCGCTCAGTCGTGTCCGACTCTTTGCGATGCCATGAATCGCAGCACACCAGGCCTCCCTGTCCATCACCATCTCCGGAGTTCACTCAGACTCACATCCATCGAGTCAGTGATGCCATCCAGCCACCTCATCCTCAGTCATCCCCTTCTCCTCCTGTCCCCAATTCCTCCCAGTATCAGAATCTTTTCCAATGAGTCAATTCTTCGCATGAGGTGGCCAAAGTACTGGAGCTTCAGCTTTAGCATCATTCCTTCCAAAGAAATCCCAGGGTTGATCTCCTTCAGAATGGACTGGTTGGATCTCCTTGCAGTCCAACGGACTCTCAAGAGTCTTCTCCAACACCACAGTTCAAAAGCATCAATTCTTCTGCGCTCACCCTTCTTCACAGTCCAACTCTCACATCCATACATGACCACAGGAAAAACCATAGCCTTGACTAGATGGACCTTAGTCGGCAAAGTAATGTCTCTGCTTTTCAATACGCTGTCTAGTCTGGTCATAACTTTCCTTCCAAGGAGTAAGCGTCTTTTAATTTCATGGCTGCAATCATCATCTGCAGTGATTTTGGAGCCCCCAAAAATAAAGTCTGACACTGTTTCCACTGTTTCCCCATCTATTTCCCATGAAGTGATGGGACCAGATGCCATGATCTTCATTTTCTGAATGTTGAGCTTTAAGCCAACTTTTTCACTCTCCACTTTCACTTTCATCAAGAGGCTTTTTAGCTCCTCTTCACTTCTGCCATAAGGGTGGTGTCATCTGCATATCTGAGGTTATTGATCTTTCTCCCGGCAATCTTGATTCCAGCTGTGTTTCATCCAGCCCAGCGTTTCTCATGGTATACTCTGCATAGAAGTTAAATAAACAGGGTGACAATATACAGCCTTGACGGACTCCTTTTCCTATTTGGAACCAGTCTGTTGTTCCATGTCTGGTTCTAACTGTTGCTTCCTGACCTGCATACAGATTCCTCAAGAGGCAGGTTAGGTGGTCTGGTATTCCCTTCTGTTTCAGAATTTTCCACAGTTTATTGTGATCCACACAGTCAAAGGCTTTGGCATAGTCAATAAAGCAGAAAGAGATGTTTTTCTGGAACTCTCTTGCTTTTTCCATGATCCAGAAGATGTTGGCAATTTGATCTCTGGTTCCTCTGCCTTTTCTAAAACCAGCTTGAACATCAGGAAGTTCATGGTTCACGTATTGCTGAAGCCTGGCTTGGAGAATTCTGAGCATTACTTTACTAGCATGTGAGATGAGTTCAATTGTGTGGTAGTTTGAGCATTCTTTGGCATTGCCCTTCTTTGGAATTGGAATGAAAACTGACCTTTTCCAGTCCTGTGGCCACTGCTGAGTTTTCCAAATTTGCTGGCATATTGAGTGCAGCACTTTCACAGCATCATCCTTCAGGATTTGAAACAGCTCAACTGGAATTCCATCACCTCCACTAGCTTTGTTTGTAGTGATGCTTTCTAAGGCCCACTTGACTTCACATTCCAGGATGTCTGGCTCTAGATTAGTGATCACATCATCATGATTATCTGGGTCATGAAGATCTTTTTTGTACAGTTCTTCCGTGTATTCTTGCCACCTCTTCTTAATATCTTCTGCTTCTGTTAGATCCAGACCATTTCTGTCCTTTATTGAGCCCATCTTTGCATGAAATGTTCCCTTGGTATCTCTAATTTTCTTGAAGAGATCTCTAGTCTTTCCCATTCTGTTCTTTTCCTCTATTTCTTTGCATTGATTGCTGAAGAAGGCTTTCTTATCTCTTCTTGCTATTCTTTGGAACTCTGCATTCAGATGCTTATATCTTTCCTTTTCTCCTTTGCTTTTCGCCTCTCTTCTTTTCACAGCCATTTGTAAGGCCTCCCAGACAGCCATTTTGCTTTTTTGCATTTCTTTTCCATGGGGATGGTCTTGATCCCTGTCTCCTGTACAATGTCACGAACCTCATTCCATAGTTCATCTGGCACTCTATTTACCAGATCTAGACCGTTAAATCTATTTCTCACTTCCACTGTATAATCATAAGAGATTTGATTTAGGTCATACCTGAATGGTCTAGCGGTTTTTCTTACTTAAACTTTATTCCAAACCTGTGAGATGTGACATTATTATCCACCCAAAGACAGGCTTTGGATGAAGGGAGAAGGGGACGATGGAGGATGAGATGGTTGAATGGCATCATTGACTCAATGGACGTGAGTTTGAGTAAGCTCCGGGAGTTGGTGATGAACAGGGAAGCCTGGAGTGCTGCAGTCCATGGGGTCTCAAAGAGTGACTGAGTGACTGAACTGAACTGAAAAACACTCTAAGATGTGGAAAGTGAGTCCCCAGGTCAGACAATTGACCCAAGGCCACAGAGTGGCTCAGGTGGTAAAGAATCTCCCTACAGTGCAGGAGACTTCGGCTCAATCCTTGAGTCAGGAAGATCCCATGGAGCAGGGAATGGCTACCCACTCCAGTATTATTGCCTGAAAAATCCCACGGACAGAGGAGCCTGGTCGGCTCTAGTCCATGGGGTCTCAAAGAGTCGGACACAACTAAGCAACAAACAGAGTGATTATCTAACAGAGCAGGAGAGCCGCTCTCTAAAGAACTGGTCCTTGGCTTCCTCAAGGTCGTGGCCTTCTCTGAGGATCCTGTGACAGTAAAAGGGTGCTCCACACATAGGGTTTACAAACAAATCCAAGGGGCCAGTCACCACTTGAAGCCCAGGGCAGGCCCTATAGAAATCCAAACCCCAAAGTTTCTCTTTCTACAGAAGTCCCACTGGACAAGCCTGGGGAGGAGGGCAAGGGAGTCACCCAATATTTAAAACATCTATTTTCTCCCTTCAGACAGAGGAGCCTGGCAGGCTACAATCCATTGGGTCACCAAGAGTCAGACACAGCTGAAGCAACTTAGCATGCATGCACACAAAATCTTTTCACCAATCTCCTATGTCATTTCCTAAATTCCTTGTGAATCCTTTTCTACTGAGCAGGATTGTGAGCAGAAATGACTTGCGAAGTGAAAGTCGCTCAGTCATGTCTGACTCTGAAACCCCATAGACTATACATCCATGGAATTCTCCAGGCCAGAATACTGGCGTGGATAGCTGTTCCCTTCTCCAGGGGACCTTCCTAACCCAGAGATTGAACCCAGGTCTCCTGCACTGCAGGCTGATTCTTTACCAGCTGAGCCACCTTGAGGAGGACAGACACTTAAATGACTTCAAAAGCTGCTCGTCAGCTTCCTGTGTTGTTTTCCAGATTCCCTCCAGCCATCCCACTTCTGAGTGTTTATCCAAAAGAACTGAAAACAGGATCTCACAGAGAATCTGCACTTCCATGTCCGCAAGAAAAAGGGGGACAACCCAAATGTCCATGAATAGATGAATGAACAAAGTAGATGTGGTCTACACATACAATGAAATATTATTCAGGCTTAAAAATGATGGAAATCCTGCCATTTGCTACAACGGCAGTGAACCCTGAGGACGTTATGCTAAACAATAGACTTGGGGAGTGTAAACAAGCACTCCTGCGCCTCTGAGCAGCTGCCTGTGGAGAATGTAACTGCCAGTGACAGCAACAGAAGAATCCCTGGAGTAGGAAATGGCAACCCACTCGAGCCTCCTTGCCTGGAAAATCCCATGGACAGAGAAACCTGGCGGCCTGCAGTTCATGGGGTTGCAAAAGAGTGGGATACAACTTAGCGACTAAACAACAGCAACATCCCTTTTATTGAACAGTTTCCCCTTTCTAACTAATATAAACATGGTTGAAAATGCACTAAGATACTTACTACTAACTTACACTTTTGGTGACTGCTCTTCAGGGCAGACCATGGTCTGAGCCCCTGCTGACCAGGTCCTAAGGAAATCTCCTCCTTCCCACAGTTCTCTAGAGGCTCGGCAGGCTTACCTCCCACCCCACTCTACCCGCCTCCAGCAAGGTTTAACTACTCAGAGTTTCTTCTGAACAATGGACCCCTGTTTTCCTTTCCTCATATCATATATTTTAGAAAATTTGCAATCATAAATTCTTTCTCTGTCCCTGGGGGATGTAAAACTTCTCCCAGCTTCTTGCTGGTTTAAAAAGCAGAGACAACACTTTGCCTACAAATGTCCATAGTCCAAGGTATGGTTTTTCAGTAGTCATATACAGGTGTGAGTAGGACCATAAAGAAGGCTGAGCACCAAAGAATTGATCCTTTCAAACTGTGATGCTGGAGAAGACTCTTGAGAGAGTTCCTTGGACAGCAAGCAGATCAAACCAGTCAATCCTACAGGAAATCACCCCTGAATATTCATTAGAAGGACTGATGCTGAAGTTGAAGCTGATGGGAAGAGCCGACTCCTTGGAAAAGACCTGATGCTGGGAAAGACTGAAGGCAGGAGAAGGAAACAACAGGATGAGATGGTTGGATGGCATCACCGACTCAATGGACATGAGTTTGAGCAAACTCCGGGAGATGGTGAAGGACAGGGAGGCCTGGCATGCTGCGGTCCATAGGGTCGTAAAGAGTCAGACATGACTGGGCGACTGAAAAAAAGAATACTTGCCAGTTTTACAGCCCAGGAATGTCTTTCTCAAAGATCAGGGAGCCATCCCTTTGATATATCATCAAGGAAGATAAAACTCCTGTCTCCCAGGCCCTCGTTAGGTAAAACCTTGACTTCAATAAGCACCAGTTAGTAAACCCTGATGTCCTAATCCCACAGGCAAGCTTCCTCGCTAATGGCCTTCAGGACTTTTCCAGCTGGTCACTCTAGCACCTCAATGCGCCCATCTTTTGCCTGAATGGAGTTGGGGGTGAAGCTCTCTCCCCTCTTGCAATTATCTTCCATAAAGTTTTCTTTGCCTATTTAAATCCATTGGGTGCAATTTTCCTTTGTCACCACACCTCTCCAAAACCACCACCTCCATTTTTTAAAGGGCCTTCTTTTTTACCACTAGAATCAGAATAAAATAATGGGTGAGGAATAAATTTACTGAAACATGAAGAAATGCATTTAATATCTTTAAATTTAAAAACCATGACTTTCACGTGCAGACACACACTATATACATGAACACACAGCCTGCAAATGTATCACACCAGTGAAGTTTAAAAACAGGCTTAGAAAAGTCAGTAAGGGCGTACACCAAGATGATAGAAACAGTCATGTCTATGCAGCAAGATAATGGGATTTCCCTTTTCTTCTATAACTAAGTTGTATTTTCTAAATTTTCTGTGAAGAATTGCATTTTGGATATAAACTTTTTAAATAAAGTTTATTTAAAAATAAACAGGACAGGAGGAAGAAGTTCTCAAATAATAAAAGGAGACTCAGACTTTCTATTCTTAAAAATAATCACACCAACTTTTTTTTTTTTCCTTTTTACCAGCTTTCCTCCTAAGCACTAAGGGTGGGAAACAAAAACTATTAATGTTAACAAGAAATACTATGAATGCAGTTGCTGCTTTGAGTTCTGGTTTCTGGTTCCTGGAAATTTCTTTAAAAACTAAAGCCTTTCTACTCGTCTCCTCCTGCAGGGTGAGTCCATCCAGGACTCAGTCCTTGGGTCCTACGCCCACCTCCGTCCCAGACAAATGAGCCTCACACAAAGAGTATCTGCTTTCAGTTCTGCAGGAAAACATAAAGCTTCCCCAAGCCCTTGAAGAGGCTGCCACCCACTGCAGTGTGTAGTTTACATCCCACACGCCGGAGGAGTATTAAAGAGGGTCCCCACCATGCCATCCTCAAAGTTCACAGGAACTCTGGCCACTTGAGTCATTCTGTCCTGCTCAGGTGAGAGAAATGAATGCTTAGGGGTGTGAGCATGTATTCCCAGAGAAAGAGAACTTGGTGCCCGTTAAGGTTAAACTTAAGTCAATATTCGTCTGCAGGAAAGAAAGGGAGGAGGATGAGAGGAAGGGAAAGAACACTTCTTAGAAACAACTATATTAAGTCCACAGGAGCCTATTTGATCTGATCAAATTTGATTTGATCTTTGTGATTCAGAGACAAGACTCCTGGGTGCTGCTATACCTAACTGTTCAAAGAGAGCCCCCTGCAGCTTAAGTGGAACACAGACTAATTAGAGCTCTGAAAGAAACAATCAAACTGCATGGGGATTAAACAATACTTACAAGGAGAAACTGGGGAGGTATTAATCTCTCTAATAGGAAAAGGGAATAAGTCTTTGGCAAGGCAACACTTTCAGTGAGGAAAGACAATTATTCAGAATGCATCCGAAAACCAGAAAATCCTAACTGAAAAGATGGAAATATTTGTATTGAAAAGACAATGTCACCTGAGTCCTTGTCCTAGAAGACGCCAGGTGGCCCAGTAGCAGGGTCTCCTGAGGAGAAAGATGCACTGAAGAGTTACCTAGACCCCCAGACCAACCTCTTGGTGCCAGATGTGTTTAAGAATTCTGTATTGGGGGATTTTAGAAAAAAAAATCTGATGCGTAATCAACAGCATTATGTAACTTTTCCATTGAGGTCTGAGTACACCATCCCATTTTTCTTGAGCAAAACACAAGAAACTAATACTATGTAGGAGAAATCAAGGATATAAATATTGAGTTGGTCAAAACGTTAATTCAGGTTTTCCATAAGATGTAATGGAAAAACCCAAATGGACTTTTTGAGCCATCCCAACAGACTCATATCCATTTAAGTTTGCTGCCAGATGGGTCATGGAAAAAAAGACTTCAGTGTCACAAAGTTGGGGGTATCAGAAATGTGCAGGTGTGATTGTGAACCTGTATTGTGTAGTACGTCTGTCTTTGTCATGAAAGACCAAGAATCATGCCTTGAGTAGTTGTCCCCAGGACCTGGCTTATTATGACTGGTGCTCAGCAAGGGTGTTTCGTTCCATTGATTAATTCTTAGTCTCAAGTGAAAAATGAAAGTGAAAGTCACTCAGTTGTGTCTAACTCTGCAACCCCGTGGACTGTTTAGTCCCTGGAATTCTCCAGGCCAGAATCCTGGAGTGGATAGCCTTTCCCTTCTCCAGGGGATCTTCCCAACCCAGGGACTGAACCCAGGTCTCCTGTATTGCAGGCAGATTCTTTACCAGCTGAGCCACAGGGAAGCCCTGAATGGCTGCTTTCAAGTTATCCACTCCTTCATCAAGCCGAGCCTCTCGCATTTGCTAATGGCCTTACCCTAAAGCTTTGGAAGCCCAAGGAGACCCAAACTGCAAAAGTAAGGGTGCTCCACTTGGTATACCCAGAGCCTCTCTGAATGACAAGAGTTAAAGACAAAGCAATTTTTCTGCCTAATATTAACTTCCCCAATTCAAAGCACTACCACCAAATAAACTGCCTAGGGATGATAAAGACCAAAAATTAGGTTTTTGATATACTACCCATTTTTAGGGATTTGAAAGCAGTATTCAAGAAAACCCTGATAAAATGTCCAGGGTCCTATCTGGAGAAAGGAGTCCTCATCATTAATGCCTTGCCTTTGAATGCCTTGGGGCTTCCCTGGTGGCTTAGATGGTAAAGACTCTGCCTGCAATGCAGGAGAGCTGAGTTCTATTCCTGGGTCAGGAAGAGCCCCTGTAGAAGGAAATGGCAACCCACTGCAGTATTCTTGCCTGGAGAATTCCATAGACAGAGGAGCCTGGAGGGCTACAGTCCATCGGGTCACAAAGAATCGGACACAACTGAGTGACTAACACTTGAATGTACCAGCCTGGAAGCAGAGGTATGCTCAAGGTAGAGTAGGAACAGGTTTCATCACATTCCCTTGGTAGACAGGATTTCAATCCACATTTCTCTTCCAGGCTAGGTTTCCATGCAGTGGCCTCCCCAAGCCTCCACCTCTCCCACTCACCACTGCCAACAGGAACAATCAAAACAGACCTGCCTCCTCTTTGTCTCCGTGGGAGTCACCGGAGGTCTGGAAATAGATGTGCTGAGCTGTTCTCTGGATCCTGGGTCCTTCAACATTCGGGACAAGGTCACCCCACGTTCTCTGTGGTACTGGCAGTATAATTAGTCTTATCTTTCACTCTCTGAGGAATAAAGTGTAACTTTAAACCACAGAGGAAAAATGGATTTAAAATTAAACATCTGAAGTAACAAGGACATCAGAAAAGGCAGCCACAAATAAAGGATCAGCATTTAAACACCCAAGCCAACTGGGTATTTCAATAATTAGCTAACACCATGGCTAGCTAGTCCTTTGACATCCAAAAATGGCCTGATCCAGAAAACTCAATTTAAAGAAATTTCAATGTGGAAACAAATGCATTCATTCTCTAATGACAATTATTACAATTTTTAAAGTCATCCCTAGTTGGCTTTACATAATAATGCCTCAAGTGTGTTTATGATTTTACTTTTTTAAGTTATTTATGGTACACAATTATTTTAAAAAAAAACAAACAGAAATCAAACAATAAAATAGATTATGCAGGGGAAGTCTCTGATCTCACTCTTATCCCAAAGACCCTCAATTCCTCTTTTCAGAGGAAACCACTATGACTACATTTTGGATTTTTCCAGAAATAGTCTCTATATAATAAAAGACTACATCACTTTTAAAATATAAAGCCTATCACACTATGTATACTATGCCACGCCTTGCTCCCTTTCTCCCAAATGCATTCTATTAGTTTTGGACTTCCCTGGTGGTGCAGTGACTGAGAATCTGTGCTTGCAATGCAGGGGCCTGGGTTCAATCCCTGATCAGGGAACTAGACACACATGCTGTGTCTAGAGTTTGCATGCTGTAACTAAAATATCCCACAAGCCACAACTAAGACTCAGCACAAATAGATGAATAATGCAAATAAATATACAATAAAACAGAAGCTATTAGTGTTCCTGTACTTTTTCAGCATGCCCCTCTCCTCTGCAGCGTACACTGCCGTTCAGAATTCTTCAGGCTTCCAATGCGGCCCTCAGCTCTGTATTCAGGGCTTCTTCACTAACCCCCATAGATGCTGCTGAGTGAGGAATTGAATACCCCACAGGGATATATTGAAATCCTACCCACCAGAACCTGTGAGACCTTATTTTGGAAACAGAGTCTTTGAAAATATCATTAATGTGTAAGTTAGTTTGAGGTTATATTGGAGTAGGGTAAGCCCTTAATCCAACTTGACTATTGTCTTTATAAGAAAAGGAGAAGAAATGTAGTGACATCCAGGCACAAATAGAAGACAACATGAAGAGAAGCAGGGAGATGCCCTGTGATAATGGAGAAAGAGATTGGATGGTAAAGAATCTGCCTGCAATGAGGGAGACCTGGGTTCGATCCCTAGGTTGAGAAGATCCCCTGGAGAAGGAAATGGCAACCCACTCCAATATTCTTGCCTGGAGAATCCCCACAGACAGTGGAGCCTGGTGGACTAGAGTCTGTGGGGTTGCAAAGAGTCAGACATGACTGAGCAACTAAGCACCCACAAGCCAAGGAAGATCAGGGATTGTCAGAGGCATCAGATGCTGGAAGGGAGGCATAGAACAGTTCTCTTCTAGAGCCTTCAGAGGGAGCAGGGCCCTACTCACAACTTCATCTTGGATTTCTGGCCTCTGGAACAGTGAAAAAATACATGTCTGCCCTTTTAAATCATGTCCTTGGTGGTACATTGTTACAGCAACCCTAGGAAACTGCTGATGCAAAGGGCTGACTCATTAGAAAAGACTCTGATTCTGGGAAGGCAGGAGGAAGAGGGGACAACAGAGGATGAGATGGTTGGATGGCATCATCGACTCGACGGACATGAGTTTGAGCAAGCTCCAGGAGATGGTGAAGGACAGGGGAGCCTGATATGCTGCAGCCCATGGGGTCACAAAGCGTTGAACACAACTGAGCGACTGAACTGAACTGAGGAAACTAATACACAAAGGCCACTGAGCTTTAATTCTTCCCTAATCATTTCCACCCTAACAAGTAACAGCTGCCTTCTTTTCCTTTTTCTCACCCACCTCCTACAACCCTCCTCAGCTCAGCTGAGTGGCTCTCCCTCCAGACCCCTCTGTGAACTGCATCGTCGAGTCCGCTTTGATCTCTGACCTCTCTGGTTATCTGTCCTCTGCACAACTGTCCCCTTGAATCCCGTTGCCTCATGTGTACCTATACTTTGTCCTCAACTGGCCTGAAATTCCTTGTGTATAAAATCTGTGTTTTATTTTCTCTTGATCTGGCATGGGCTCACAGTATGTATAATATAAACAAGCAATCCCTGACCTGATAGTATTAAAGAGTTATTAACTTCAAGAAATTATTTCAAAAAAAGGTACTCTGTGACTTCATTAGGCATTCCAAAGCATGTTCAATGTCTCTAATCTAATACAATGAAAGAAGGTATTAAAAATGTATTTTATTCTTTACTGTATTTTGAAAGCAAAATGGATATTGTTATTAATGTGAAATTCAAGATAGGATAATCACTAGAAAGTTTGCTATTACAAAAGGGCAAATTAAATGCTAATGTGTAAAGTGACACATGAAAACCAAATGTAAATTTCCAGAAATATATTTTTTTATAAGACAATACCTCATTTTTTATAATCTGCAGAAAAGGAAACTAAAATGATGATTAAAGGACAGCATTAATGGAACTCTAAAAGGCAATTGTCTCAGCAGTTCTGAGGCAGCCAACTGTCTTATAGATGCTTATAGATGCTGCTGGAAGAAGGAAGCTGGGTGGACATTTATCAGTAGACTAATACTCATGACCAGCTGATTTACCTAGATACGGACCTCCTCCTCACTGAATTATTTTAGGAGTAGTGCAGATCCTAGAATATATACTCTTAGAGACAGAAAGGACCTTAAAATTCAGTATCATTCAAACTCTTAACCTATATAGAAACCCAGCCACTTGCTCCTTGACTTGCCATCAAATCTTTGCCTGAATACAGCTGACAACCAGAAACTCTTCTGAAGGGCATCTATTCCATGGCTGAGTTTGGAGGGGAAAAGTTAGATTTCACATTAGGCCCCTGGAATCTGTTCCAATTGATGGATCCTGAAGGAAAATGCCTACAGAGAGGCTTCTCAACACTGTCTCCTTGCCCTCAACTTTAAGCCTCCATAGGAAGATTTCACATGTGGGAAAAGTGAATGGTGATTCTTTACCTGAACTGGTTTCACTAATCCGGTTAGTCCTCTCTTTGCAGAAACCTCGCTAAGTTCTCAGGACCATTTTGTGGACATTTCCTACCAAGCATCACTGATAAGACCAGATACCCTTGAAAGCACCAAGGGCTTGGTCACTGCACACAGTAAAGGCATTTTCCACTCCCACAAAGTCTTCAGGAGTGGAAGAGGGGGAGCTTTGGAATCTTAAGGCTTAAACATAATGGATTTGAGGATGACTTCTATTGGACCATTCCAGAGGCATCCAGATATTTAACCAGTTAAGTAGTTTGTGTCTTTTCATCTTAAAGTGAAAGTCACTCAGCCGTGTTTGACTCTTTGCAACCCCATGGATTATACAGTCCATGGAATTCTTCAGGCCAGAAAACTGGAGCGGGTAGCCTTTCCCTTCTCCAGGGGATCTTCCCAACCAGGGATCAAACCCAAGTCTCCTACGTTACAGGTGGATTCTTTACCAGCTGAGCCACAAGGGAAGCCCAAGAATGCTGGAGTGGGTAGCCTATCCCTGAGGTAGATTATAAATAAATAGAGTTACAGGAGAAGGGAATGGCAATCCATTCCAGTATTCTTACCTGGAGAATTCCATGGGCAGAAAAGCCTGGTGGGCTATAGTTCGTGGGGTCACAAAGAGTCAGACACAACTGAGCAACTAACACACACACACACGGTCCCAAATTAGTGTAAAATGCCACCAAGTAAATTACCACAAACTTAGCAACTTGAAGCCACACACATTTATTGTCTCTCTACTTCTGCAGGTCAGGAGTCTGGGCTGCCTTAAGAGGGTCCTCTGCAAAGATGCTACCAAAGTGTCACCCAGGGCTTAGCCTTCTGGAGCCATGAACGGTAACAAATCTGTCTCCCTTTACATTGTTACCAGGATTTCTTTCTTTGTGGCAGTAACACGGACGTTCCTGCCTTCTCACTGGCTGTTGGCTGGAGGCCACTCTCAGCTCCTTCAGACTGCTCACAGTTCTTTGCCACCTGGCTCTCTCCATGGCTTCCTGACAACATGGCAGATGGCTTCTTCAACCTGGAAAGGGGAAAAGAACCTAAGACGATCAATAATCACTGAGCGGCAGCCCATCACCTTTGCTATGCTCTGTGGGTGAGAAACAAGTCACAGGCCCTGACCACACTCAAGAAGAGGGGCTTTACAAGGGCTTGATCCCTAGAAGCAGGGATTATTTGGTTGGATACCTTAGAGTCCTGGCGTGCTGCAGTTCATGGGGTCACGAAGAGTTGGTACAACTGCGCAACTGAACAACAATGACCTTAGAGTCCACAACAACCCCACCACAATCCACCACAACCCCAAGACTGGGTTTTTTAAAGCACCTTAGTGATGTTGATGTTTAATCAAGTTCCAGAACTATTGTTTTAAGATAAAGAAGGCAACACAAAGGAGATTTATTTATTGTTATGGTTTTCAACCTTGGCTGCCCCTTAGAATCACTAGGAGATTATTTTAAAATCCCCTTGCAGGCTGCACCCCAGACCCATTCAGTCAGAATATCTGGAAGTGCATTAGTTTTCTGAAACACGCCAGGTGATTCCAAAGTGTGGCCAGAGATAAGAACGACTGTTTTACTGGAACAGTCAGGTGTCGGAATCAATCTTAATGCAAAAAAAAAAACGCAATCCTTGGGGCAAGTTGTGAAAAACAAGTCTCCTAGGTGAGACAGAGAAGTGGCAAGAGATAAGGCAGGAACACTTCTGGTAATTTAATGAAGCTAGTGAATTCCAAGAAAGGGAATGAATTTAGGAGGTAACACTGATAAGACTATGCCACTCATAAAGTTAACAAAGAAGGAGGAAGCTCAGATGACTTCCAAATGCCAGGTTGAGACACCTGGGAGGGCATAAAAGCCACCAACTGAGACAGAAATCAAGAGGAGAAGCTGGCTGAAGAGTGAAAGGAGATGAAGCAAATACTAAGCTCAGTTCTACTTATGTCGAGTTGCACACATTTTAAAGATGTTTTCATTTAACTTGTACTAATGTTCCCTTGCTTGCTGAATCCATTTAATATACATTGAGCATTGCCAACACTTTCCCAATGAATTTATTCTCTTGCTCTCTTTTATTTTCCACTGGACTCAGCTGCCCAGCACAGGGCCAAGTAAATTC
This sequence comes from Oryx dammah, assembly GCF_014754425.2. NCBI lineage: Eukaryota > Metazoa > Chordata > Mammalia > Artiodactyla > Bovidae > Oryx > Oryx dammah. Next base: position 17,852,785 of record NW_024070208.1, read on the forward strand.
ACCTCTAATTTCCTCCTTTGAAAGGTTATTATTTTACTAGTGATACCACTCTTTGGATAACTGTTCCCATAATTAAATGTCAAGTTATTACTGTGCATTGCTAGGCATTGAAATTTTAATGTGCTGGTTTTGCAATTATTAAGGATTTTTTTAGATCCTTAAAAATAGAATCATTTTCAAAAACCCTTTTAATGTGCTAGTAAATGGAATTTTGCCTGTCATACCAGTAAACAAGGGATGTCACAGTCATGATCGGCCGCAGCCACAGCCTATGGTGAACTGGTAAAGGAACCCAGGAAGAAAAGAATACCTGCCATCTAGCAGCCATCAGGCTGCAGCCACTCCCTACAGTGAGCCCTGAGGAAATTAGGATGCACAGGATATGCCCCAGGTGGCTACATGCCTATCAAAGGAGTGATTTCAGTGAGCCAAGACTCCTGAAACTTCCTATACTTAGAAGAGCACTACATACCTTAAGGTCTCTACTGCTACTGCTAAATCGCTTCACTCATGTCCGACTCTGTGCGACCCCATAGACAGCAGCCCACCAGGCTCCCCCGCCCCTGGGATTCTCCAGGCAAGAACACTGGAGTGGGTTGCCATTTCCTTCTCCAATGCATGAAAGTGAAAGGTGAAAGTGAAATCACTCAGTCGTGTGGGACTCTTAGCAACCCCATGGACTGCAGCCTACCAGGCTCCTCTGCCCGTGGGATTTTCCAGGCAAGAGTGCTGGAGTGGGGTAGTTTTCTTTAATTCTTTAATTAACAATAATCTTTTGACAATTCAGACTATATGCTCTTTGTTGCAAATCTTCTATTAATATATAAATTGGCTCCTCTCACCCCCTCCACCCCTGCCTCCTCAAAGTAGCTCTCTCAGAGTTACTTGAGATACTGCCTCCTGGGCTTGATATTATAAAAATTCCCACCAAATAAAACATAACTCTCAACTTTTAGGATAAGAATATTTTTTAACATGACAGGTTTTGTCAATTGCTGTCCTTCAATGATTCAGTGAAACAGTATAATCACTGCATCTTCACATAAATAGTAGCCATATGTGCTTGCTCAGTTGCTCAGTCGTGTCTGACTCTTTGAGACCTTATGAACTGCAGCTCACCAGGCTCCTCAGCCCATGGGATTCTCCGGGCAAGAATACTGGAGTGAGTTGCCATCCCCTCCTCCAGGAGATCTTCCCAACCCAGGGATCAAATCCACATTTCCTGAACTGCAGGTGGATTCTTTATTGACTGAGCCACTAGGGAAGCCCAAATTTCAGCTATAATAAATGCTTATTTTTTTGTAAAAAGATATTACTCATCATGCTGTTTTCTAGCCACTTCTTAAGGCATTTTATTTTAAAATATCATTATTCAGAACTACTCCAACAAAATTAGAAAGAAGAAACCTTTCTAAAAGAAAAAAAATATGTAGACAACAAAAGATATTTAAGATAGCATTTGAAGGCTTTTGAATATAATAAGAAAATTGCTATTGTTATTGTTTTCATTCTACTTATAAAGATAGAAACAGATCAAAATCCCAACATCAAGTTTTAGAGATGAATATTAAGGAAGATATTTAATGTGAGAGGAAATTCTCAAAAAAAAAGAGAGAGAGAGATTACTAACTGAAAATTTTTGGAATGTATAACATAATATATGGTGATTAAATGATACTTTCAATTCTTTATTATTAAAAATGTTATTGAGTAGCCACAAGGTATTTTACTACAAAAAAAGAAGGTGGTGAGGTGTTCATTGACAAGATCAGTTTAGGAAGCAAAATAAATGTTGCATTAAACTTAGACAAATATTGTACCTTAAAAGTCTCATAATTGAGGTGACTGTGAATCAATGAGAGGCTAAAATAGAAAATCAATCCTGTACAATTTTCCTTTGTAGAATATGTTATGTTTTAAAACAACTTCACACCATTATCATATTTTATCTTAATAACATCCTTATGATGGGTAGATGTTCATTGTCCAGGAAAAAAAGTGAAAGTGAATTTTGCTAATAATTAGGCTAATATACTTTGCAAACTTTCTCTTGTAGAGTTGGTAAAAGTGAGAGTATGCAGCAGCAATTCCTATACAATGAGCATGACTACATTTAGCCTCTTACTTATGAATGAGTTCTGTTCCAAGAATGTGTTTGTAAGTCTGAATTTTTTGTAAGTCCAACAAAGTTAGCCTAGGTACCCAGTCAACATGGTCAGCTATGTGGTACTGTACTGTAATAGGTTTATAATACTTTTCACACAAATTAATACATTTAAAAAAAATAAGGAAAACATTTTTAATCTTACAGTACAGTACCTTGAAAAGTACAATAGTACAGTACAACCGCTGGCAGAGAGGAGCACATTCGCATCTTTGAAAGTTTGAAACTTGAAAGTTTGTGTGTAGGGGACTTAGTGTAATCCACTTCAAAATGAGCCTTCCTAGAGCCTGAGGTCATAGGTGAACTACTACACATAAAACTCTACTTTACCGTTTTTCTCTTGTTCACCAAACAGCCTAGCAATAGACATTTAGGAAACTCTGATTCATCCTTCACTTTGTAAAAAAAAAAAAGTGAAGTAAATAGAAAAGTAAATAGGAAACTTCACTTTGTAAAGTTCAATTCGGTTCAGTCGCTCAGTCGTGTCTGACTCTTTGCGACCCCATGAATCGCAGCACACCAGGCCTCCCTGTCCATCAACAACTCCCGAAGTTTACCCAAACACATGTCCATCGAGTCGGTGATACCACCCAGCCATCTCATCTGCGGTCCCCTTCTCCTCCTGCCTCCAATCCCTCCCAGCATCAGGGTCTTTTCCAATGAGTCAAGTCTTCGCGTGAGGTGGCCAAAGTATTGGAATTTCAGCTTCAACATCAGTCCTTCCAATGAACACCAGGACAAATCTCTTTTAGAATGGACTGGTTGGATCTCCTTGCAGTCCAAGGGACTCTCAAGAGTCTTCTCCAACACCACACTTCAAAAGCATCAATTCTTCGGCACTCAGCTTTCTTCACAGTCCAACTCTCGAATCCACACAGGACCACTTGAAAAACCATAGCCTTGACTAGACGGACCTTTGTTGGCAAAGTAATGTCTCTGCTTTTGAATATGATATCTAGGTTGGTCATAACTTTCCTTCCAAGGAGTAAGCGTCTTTTAATTTCATGGCTGCAATCACTATCTGCAGTGATTTTGGAGCCCAAAAAAATAAAGTCTGACAGTGTTTCCACTGTTTCCCCATCTATTTGCCATGAAGTGATGGAAGCAGATGCCATGATCTTCGTTTTCTGAATGTTGAGCTTTAAGCCAACTTTTCCACTCTCCTCTTTCACTTTCATCAAGAGGCTTTTGAGTTCCTCTTCACTTTCTGCCATAAGGGTGGTGTCATCTGCGTATCTGAGGTTATTGATATTTCTCCCAGCAATCTCGATTCCAGCTTGTGCTTCTTCCAGCCCAGAGTTTCTCATGATATACTCTGCATAGAAGTTAAATAAGCAGGGTGACCATATATAGCCTTGATGTACTCCTTTTCCTATTTGGAACCAGTCTGTTGTTCCATGTCCAGTTGTAACTGTTGCTTCCTGACCTGCATACAGATTTCTCAAGAGGCAGGTCAGGTGGTCTGGTATTCCCATCTCTTTCAGAATTTTCCACAGTTTACTGTGATCCACACAGTCAAAGCCTTTGGCATAGACAACTAAACAGAAATAGATATTTTCCTGGAATTCTTTTGCTTTTTCTATGATCCAGCAGATGTTGGCAATTTGATCTCTGGTTCCTCTGCCTTTTCTGAAAGGAAATAGTATAACCTGTCATTTAATATTTCATTTTTAGGAGTATTCTTTTAACTTCACTCTCTTTCACATGGGCTTCCCTGGTGGCTCAGATGGTAAAGAACCTGCCTGCAATGCAGGAGACCGGGGTTCAACCCCTGGGTTGGGAAGATCCCCTGGAGAAGGGAATGGCAACCCACTCCAGTATTCTTGCCTAGAGAATTGCATGGACAGAGGAGCCTGGTGGGCTACAGTCCCTGGGGTCACAAAGAGTCAGACACAACTGAGCAATTTTAACACCATCATCATCTTTCACACCTGAAAATTTATTTCTTCACAATCATCCCCCACTTCTCTTTCCCTAACCTTTCTTTCCTTCTTTCTTCAACTTAAGGCAGAGTCTCTCAGAACTCGAGAGAGTTCTGGGCAAATCTTTTTTTTTTTTTTTGGTAACTAAAAAATTGTAAACTATAAAGAAAATCCAAAATAGGATAATAAATTTATTATTTAAAATTAAATAAATTTCTAAATTATTTTAGAAAATACATGAAAAACTCTCAACATCATATGTCATTAAGAAATTGTATATTAAAACAGCAATGGGATACCACTACACACCTATTTAAAATGGCCAAAATTCAAACAAAGGCAGAACCAAGTGCTGACAAGGACATAGAACAATAAGAACTCTCATTCATTGCTGGTAGGAATGCAAAATGGTATAACCACCTTGGAAGAGAGTTTGGCAGTTTCTTGCAAAACTAAAGCTAATCTTAACCATATGAACCAGCAACCATGCTCCTTGATTTTACCCAAATTAGTTGAAACTTATGTTTGCACGCAGAAGATAATGACAGATTTATTCATAATTGCCAAAATTTGGAAGCAACCAAGATATCCTTCATTAGGCAAATGGGTAAACTTTGTTACATTCAGGCAATGGATTATTATTCAGGGCTAAAAAGAACTGACCTATCAAACCAGAAAAGACATGGAGGAAAATTATATGCATGTTACTAAGCTGAGCACCAAAGAATTGATGCTTTTGAACTGTGGTGTTGGAGAAGACTCTTGAGAGTCCCTTGGACTGCAAGGAGATCCAACCAGTCCATTCTCAAGGAGATCAGTCCTGGGTGTTCTTTGGAAGGAATGATGCTAAAGCTGAAACTCCAGTACTTTGGCCACCTCATGCGAAGAGTTGACTCATTGGAAAAGACCCTGATGCTGGGAGGGATTAGGGGCAGGAGGAGAAGGGGACGACCAAGGATGAGATGGCTGGATGGCATCACGGACTCGATAGACATGAGTTTGAGTGAACTCCGGGAGTTGGTGATGGACAGGGAGGCCTGGCGTGCTGCGATTCATGGGGTCGCAAAGAGTCAGACATGACTGAGCGACTGAACTGAACTGAACTGAACTGAAGTGAAAGAAGCCAATCTGAAAAGGCTATCTACTGTATGACTCCAACCATATGACATTCTGGAAAAGGCAAAATTATGAACACAGCAAGATCAGTGGTTCCCAAGAGTTAGTGTGGTGGGAGAGATGAGTTGGTATGGCAAGCAGGATTTTTAGAGCAGCGAAACTATTCAATATGACACTATAATACTGGATATATATCAATATACATCATCAAAATCCATAGAATGTACCACACCAACAGTGAACCTTAACATAAACTATGGACTTGGGGTGATAATGGCATGCCAATGTAGGTTCATCACTTGTAACAAATGTCACCCTCTGAAGCAAGATGTTGATAATGGGAGAGGCTATGCATGTGTGATGGGAAGGGATATATGAGAAATCTCTTTAGGCTCAATTTTGCTCTGAATCTAAACCTACTCTTGAAAATAAAGTCTATTTTTCTTTAAATTAATGTTTGTAACACACAAATGCAAATGTGTGTACAACTTCATTGAAAGATAACATCAGAACTCTTAACCTGAGGCCCATACCAGTCAGTACTGGCAGTTACAAGCAATGCTTTAGCTGTCTTAAATAGAAAATAATTTATTAAGAGATATTTGTTAGCTTGCAGAATTTATAGAGAATCAGAGAACTCGTTATGAATGATACACATCTTGAGATGACTCAGGAGCAATACTCGATCACGGGAGAGAAACCACCCCTTCCAGCAACCACTTGGCCCAGAGCACACAGGCACTGAATGCCAGAAACTCTCTCTCTAGAGCCCCAGAAGAACCGGATGCCCCCATTATCACAACCCAGATCAGTCTTCCTACAGCTGCCTTCTTATGCTGCTTCTTTTCCTGAGTCCTGTGCAGGTGTATTTCACTGGCAGTACCTAAGTCACATTTTGCATTATAACTGTGAAAGGTCTGAAAAAAATTTTAATTCCATCACAAGATGGAATATAGGAAACTATCAAAACACCTAAAAATCCACATAGTAACTCAGGTGTCAACGTATAGCGACTGACTCAGTATGGGACAGGTTGAAACTGATAAAGAACAAAAAAGGAAAAAGAAAGAACAGTTAAATGTGGGAGTTTACAGGTCATTGGAGAGGTCAACCATGGAGATATACAGAATAGTATGCCTATAAGAATTTTAAAATCTCCATTGGCTTTGAAGATCTAGGAACTGTTGGTGACCACCATGAATATCCCTCCATTCTAACCATACCACAGTATATCAAATAGTCTGCTTATGTTGGTTTCTCCCTTAACCTGTAGCTTCTAACGGGTAGGAATGAGGTCTCATTCATCTCAGAACACCAGCACCTAATACAGTACTTGGAACAAGTATTTCAGTAATGGTTTATTGATCCTAACTAAACTGAGACCTGAAGCTTCCCTTTAAAAACTTATGTAATGTGTAAAATAGATAGCTAGTGAGAAATTGCTATATAGCACTGGGAGTTCAGCTCTGTACTCTGTGATGACCTAGATGGATGGGATGGGGATGAGGGAGAGGTTCAAGAGGGAAAGGATATATGTATACCTATGGCTGATTCACATTGTTTTATGGCAGAAACCAACACAACATTGTGAAACGATTATCCTCCAAATAAAAATAAATTAAAAAAAAAAAACTCTTGCAACATGTCAAGAGTGAAATTTCCATAATTCTGGTCTTTAGGTTTCTTGATACCTGTCTCTCCAAGCTCCTCTAATCTAAAGTCACTCATTTTTTAGCACCTTGGAATCATAAGGTTCAATAAGAGTCCCCTCCTCACTTTTTGGAACTATCAGCTTTCCAATAAATTAGTTCTCATTAACAACAATAATAATAACAATAACACAAACAACAAATATCTGCAGAGAGGTTTACATTTTACAAAGTGTTTTAATACTCATAATTCCCATTCAATACTCACTTCCTTGTAAAATGAGTATTTTTTATCATTTCTGTCTTATAGAGGCACCACATAACTGGTCTGAAAACTACTTACACTTAGAAAGAATTTCTCCCTGAATTGCCAAGGTCTTCTGGTTTCAAACTCCAAGATCATTTCTGCCACACTAGCTGGGGTGGCCCCCAAAGACTTTGGTTCTATCATTTTATACCTTCAGGCTCACATGTGATTAGCATTTTCTTGGTTCTCATTCATCAAGCTGGCATCTGTTGTTGGAGCTGCTGAAGGTACTCATTAGTCATTTCAAGGAGTGCAGTTTGAATCCAGTGAGTGAGATGATTTCTTAAGCTTTAGGGGGACATTTTCAAAAGCTCACACCTTGATACATTAAGGAAAGAGGAGACATGTTTAAATATTCAGGGATCAGGATTCCAATCTGGCCAGTTGACCTCCGATTCCCCTTTTACATTTGGAGAATGCAAATGTGAGTGGGATGCAGAGGAAATTGTTAGGGCTTTGGGGGCTGACGGCAGGTTCTGCCTCACGGAACTCTGATAACACTGCAACTGACCAAGAAAACTAAAATTCTAGAACTGCAGCAAAGGGGATAGCATAGCAAAAGTAACAGCTTGCTGCGCCTATTTTTGCCAATTTTTACAAACTCTTTCTCTCACTATTGAGCAGAGGATTCCATTTCCAGGCTTTGTGGGTCAATTCAAGACAGCCCTAGACAGAACTCTGCTCAATGTTATATGGTAGTCCGGATGTGAGAGGAGTTTGAGGAAAAATAAAATGTGTTGCTATTTGGATGATTTCAACAAGCAAAAATGAATATCTAAAAACCTGGAAAAATGTAAGATCCTTTCCTTAATGTGTATGGAATTTATTTGTTGTAACTTGTAAGCAAACATATTAGAATACAAGTAAAAGAAAGAAAAGAAAAAAAAAAAAGATGGCCCTAGACAAAAAGCAAAAGCAACTGAGCAACTCAAGAAAAGCTGTGATCTGGGTTTAAAAAAAGGGTTTAAAAATCCTTCAGTAACTCAAATGTGCAGGAAGTTGTTCATAAATACCTCATGTAATACCTCAACAAAACAGGCATGAAATGAATGCAAGCAATTGTAATTATCTTTATGATCATTCTTTCCCCCATAGAACCACTAACAGTAGCTGGAAACGTGGACAGCACAGAACGAGACTGCCCAAATCTAGTAAGAATGGTATCAGAACTGGGATTTGAGAACTTTAAAAGGCATTCAGTCCACAAGTATACCAGGCTCTGCATATCACCCCAAGAGTTAAAGATTTTTTTCATAAACACAAAAGAGCAAGTATTAATAATAAACAAGAGCAGTTATTATCACTATTGACATCCTCCCCCCTTGCAGAGTCTCTTGAAGATAAATTCTAGCTCAGATTCAAATCCTTGAAGATAAATTCTCATTTCTAATTCTAAGGAAAGAGGAGATATAGGTATAAGATGCATCTAATTTTTATAAATCATTTCTGACAAATAACGATGTCTAAAGTGAAATCAACCACTACATTCACAAACTCCCTCCAAAAACACATGAAATCATTAGAAATGAAGACAAGAAAGGCTCCTGTGGAAAAGAGTGTAGGTTCTGAGTTGCTTCTTTTGAAGGTTTTGTTAGGGATTTTTCTGAACCGGTTTCCATTCTGCACAGTAAACCTTCAAAACAAGCCCATATTACTGACTGCTAACATCTGTATTCATCACTGCAGCATGTTTCTTCAGTAAAGACAAGCTGGAAAGTCAAGGAAGATAAAATTCAAATACATTTATTTTGCAATTCTGCTCAAAGAAGCTGAAATAAGTATCCAAAAAAAAAAAAAAAGTTTAAGGACTGTGAATTTCATTTTTCCATGCAACTCTTAGCTTCAACCAAGGATAATCAAACAGTATATTGACAAGATCTGTAAAAATGGCAAAGGCAGTCAACAAATAAGTAAGCCCAAAGGCACAGTAAAGAAGATCTGAATCCAAGAGATAAGAGGAAATTTGTTTTTTGAATGGCTTTTGTTCTCTTTGCTAAAATTAATATTTAAAATGTACTGATGTCCCAGAACTGTAGTTCTCATCTGCAGAAACACGAACTATATTTACTTACACACTTTTCCCATTTTACGTCCTATATTTACTCTCAAATGTGGGAGGTGGACAGCTGGGAGAGCAGAGACTGCTCCATGCCAAGAAAGTGGCTTTAGAATGAAGCTGATAGACAGTTATTATTTCAGTAATAGCTCAGAAAAGAATGCCTCACAATGATAGCTTTCATCACGCTCCAGGATAAGGAGGTGAACATTTTTAGGTGCCCCAAAGAAAATCCAAGAAATAGAGAAAAGTTCTTTCTTTGGTGAAAAATAGGCAGGAAACCTCGATTGCCACCAAACTGAGGACAAAATAGACTTTCTTCACGAAGATGCTGGGCTTCTTTGGTGGCTCAGCAGCAAAGAATCCACCTGAAATGCAGGAGACCTGGGTTTCAATCCCTGGGTCGGGAATATCCCCTGGAGAAGGAAATGGCAACCCACTCCAGTATTCTTGCCTGGAGAATCCCATGGATGGAGGAGCCTGGTGAGCTAAAGTCCATGCGGTTGCAAAAGAGCTGGGCACAACTGACCAACTCAATAGCAACAACAATGGAGATGCTAAAGTTGTATGATGTGAACATTTGAGGTAAATCTCCTCTGTGTTCACTATAAAATCCTCAATGAATCTTGATCTATCAGGTTTCTGGGTAAGTACATTCTTCAAGTAATGACAAAGCAGTGCTGGGTCCGGATCCAGTCATGGGCTGAACACAGAAAGAGTGGTTGTGGCTTCTGGAGTTAGAGGCTGAGAGCGCAGCTGACATGTGGATCACAGAATGGTGGGAAACCCAAGAGTCAACCCACAGGCCTTCACCCAACACCTGCTCTGTTCAGGGACCCTGACAACCAATGTGGGGAAACAAAGGAAAGATAAGATATGAAAGGATAAGAAAGAAAATCTTGCACAAAGAAGAAACCACTCACCAAGTACTATTTTTCAGGGACAAAAAGAAAACTACAGAATGAAACTTAAAGTTTCCAAACACCCTGTTTACATTCTTAAAAAGTAAAGTGTTAGTCATTCAGTCATGTCCAATTCTTTGCAACCCCACAGCCTGTAGTCTGCCAGACTCCTCTGCCCATGGGATTCTCCAAGCAAGAAGACTGAGTGAATAGACATTCCCTTCTCCAGGGGATCTTCCTGGCCCAGGAGTCAAACCTGAGTCTCCTGCGTTGCAGGCAGATTCTTTACCATCTGAGCCACCTATCTGATGTCTCCTTTTGTCTCCTTGTTTATCTGTCTCCCCTAATTGGAATGCAAGGTCCTCTAGAATAAATATGCTGTCTCCCTTTGTTTACTGTCAAAGCCCCAGCACATAGAACAATGCCCAGAAGTCAATTCCAAATATATATATATACACACACATACATATATATATCTTTATTGAATGGATAAATGAATGATGACTTTCCTGAAAACTTTGCTAGGATTCTATTCAACTCCTCATGGGAGATGGAAGCAATATCCATTTTAATCACTGGAATATGTCTTCAGAATACTCTAAGAGTTGAGAAAGAAAGATGAGCAACTTGCAACATTCAGGAACTGGACTGGCACTCACGGCTGGACTATGTGACTCTCCCAGTAGATACAGTCTCCAAAACTCAGTGGCAGGAGGGAGTTCTCTATCCCTCCTGAATTCCTGTGGCCAGACTGGTAATAAAATTGACCCAAGACAGATTGACAGAAAAGAAAGAAATGAACTTCAATTCATGTGCATGGAGGTCTCCTAGAAATGGGAGCTAAGAAGTGGTGAAGCAGGCACTGGACTGTGTTCTACCCGCCACAAGTAACAAATGTGCTTATTCAACTGCAGGTATGTTCCTGGAGGTCCTGGGCTAAAGGGTATTAGCGTATCACACAAAAAAAGCATAAGACAAGAATAAGAAGTTAGGACTTGAGAGTAGGTATAAAGTATTAGCTACTGTCAGATACCTGGGTCTCTAGCATTGCGGGTAGACTCTTTACTCTCTGAGCACCAGGGGAGCTCATTTCATTTATAATAGAATAAAAATAGCTAGCACTATTTGGGCCACTGCACCATGCAAGGCACTATGCTATACTTCATTTAATGTCTCTACAACTCTATGAGATAGATTATGTTGTCTGCTCTACTTTACAGATGAGGAAACTGAGGCTTAATGAAGTAACTTGCTCAAGTGCACACACCTAATAAATGATTGAATAGCATTTAAACCCAGAGTCAGAAATATACGGACTTCTCTCCTGGTGGCTTATTTTTCAGAGGGGGTTCAATGTGAAAGTACTGTATATCAGAACTGTCCTGACAGAGATGCTGTTCAGTGTAAGAAAGGTAACCTTAAAATCTGAGTAAGTTTCAGCCTCTTTTCAGATATTCTGGAGGCTCCAGGCCTCAGCTCAGCCCTCTCAGCAGCTTCTACACTTCATAGTAGCTGAGTCACTGGCGGTACATTTGCATCACACAGCCAGTTTTCAATTGGTAGATTTCTTTAAAGCTAAAAATGACTGTCTTTCTGACAACATAAGTGTTTCTCTGCTAGACAGAATACTGGTTCTGTTCCTGCCGAAGGAAAGATTATTCCTTCAAGAAAAGCAAGAATGTTTCCCCAACTGTGCCATGAATGTTCCTCTGCTGTCACTGAATGGAGTGAACTCACAGGAGACCTCTCTCTTTTCTGAGCTAGTAATAACTGGGAGCAGTTACAACCCCAGCAAAACCAGGGCAGGCAGCTGCAGGATTTGTACCCCCAAAGAAATCAGAAGTGTCAATAAGGCAGTAACTACTCAAAATATTCTTCTGTTTCTTCTCACAGCTTTGTAAGGGAATCTGCAGGATCCACTGAAGCTGAATTACTGCTCTCAAATGCCAGCTGAGATGAGGCACTACCCAGATTATGAAGACATGTCTCAAGTACTGGGCCCACAGGTAACGACAAACACAGAATCAACAGACAGACAGCCAAGGGGCTTCTTTCCATATCACTCATTTGGCTTCATTCTACTGGGACAAAATTTGCTACTATAAAAGAAAGGAAGGAGTCACTGAACCATACAACTGGGGTATGATTTTCTGCTCAGGCCTGACGTGGATGACCAAAGTAAGATAAACTGTCAAAATAAGAAGGATGAGGACTTCCCTGATGGTCCAGTGGCTATGACTCCATACTCCCAATGCAGGGGACTTGGGTTCAACCCCCAGTCAAGGAACTAGATCCCACACGTCACAGCTAAGAATCCACATGCCACAGCTAAGACCCAGTGCAGACAAATAAATAAACAAATAAACAAGAAGGCTGGAAACATTCCCAAAACAGCCAGAAGAAGTTTCTAGGTGTAAGAAGACTCCTAAGCAAGAGAAACCCGGACACTTTTCCATTTCCACACCAAGAGCCATTCTTTGCAAGTGGCTTCCCCTTCTCTAATAATTAAGTGGCAGAAATGCAGCCTATGGCTTGGGGTCAAGTAATTATTCCAGAGAATACACTAACTCATATGCATATTTACTAAAGACTAGGGAAACGGGCACATTATTAGATGAAGAATCTGTCACCTGATTTTATATCATAAAGAAGCCATTTCCTTGGAAAAGGTTAGGAACTGCTGGTCTCCACCATGTTTCTGTATTCAGTTATTAACAATTTCATGCAAAATGAAACTCAAAACCTTACTAAAGTCAATGCTTGTTATGCAGCAATTTAATTTCTCCAAACCTGCAACTCTCTAAGGAATGTCCAGGTCACTGAAACATGGAAAAATGTAATGAAACTGTTAACAATCGAATTTGTTTCAGACAAGGACCATTAGACACCTTAAGTAAAAAGTATTGCATGTTCCCTTAGTACAGTTCATACTACGGTCATGTCCAAAAGGCGTTCATATGGTTACAACCATGATTACTTGTCCCTAGCTCTGGTGCATTCGTTCTCACTCATTGAGTCTCTCTGCAGTGAGTCAATTCTCAGAGCAGTCAAAGCAGTAGGAGTGAGCTGAAGAACAAGTGTTTCATGCTCCATTGGGATTTGAAAATCTGTGGTTAAACCAAATTAAACAGGATTCTTTCTGCATAGCAGGCAATGTCCGTGCTCTCTATTCCTTCTATATTTCTCCAATTGACTTCAGATGGCCATTGCATCTATTTTGCCTAAGGGATTTTTCCAAAACCCAGAAGGCTGCTTTGCCAGCAACATACTGGAAGAACAAGAATCGGGAGCAGCCATTAGTGATGACAGACAGATGGGACAACTCTGAGGCATGAGGAGTCTCCCAGAATTTCCTGAAAGTAATGGCCAGCACGATAATGCACGCTTCATTGGCTTCCCTTCCATTTCTATATCACTTCCCCACTTCTCTTCTGTGCTTCCCAGACTCCCAAATTAATTACTCCCCCTTGAATCCTTACTGCAGGATCTGCTTCTACCAAAACTTGACCTGCGACATCCTTTGTGACTTCTTAGCTTTTCTTATGTACTGTCAGTCCTAGAAAGAGAAAGAGCACACACAGCAGTTTCCAAACTTGTGGACACTGAGTTCACCTTCTTAATGGCATTTCAGTCACATCTCCCTGAACAGTGTTCATAAAACCCAGCTAGGGAAACGCTGTTTTGAATCATGAAGAATAGGCTCCAAGCCCATAACTTTAGAAAGGAATCTAAGAGTCACTATAAACTGAGCTTAAAGATATCAGTCCAGTGAACTGCTGAGGCCTTTGGCCTAATCTTTGTAATAGAAGTTCTCTGAACATAATGGAAACAAAATAGAACTCCTAGCTTTATTCAAAGCCATAATGCATTCAAGATAAGAACTCTGTACAAAATGCTGCTTAAGAATGACATCACGGTGCTAAGGGGAGTCCAGAGAAGGTCAAATGGCAGGGCGGAGGGAGCAGCAGACCTGCCACACCACAAGGAGAAGAGAGGGTTTAAAGACATGACTCTGTAGTGAGGAGTGGAAAAGATGGAGAAGCAGGGACCTCCCTGGTGGCCCAGTGGTTAATAATCTGCTTTGCAATGCAGGGGAGTGGGTTCGATCCCTGGTCGGGGGACTGAGATCCCACATGCCACAGAGCAACTAAGCCTGCACACTGCAACTAGAGAGTCCGTGCACTGCAACAAAAGATTCTGTATGACACACCTAAGGCCCCGACACAGCCACATAAACAAATAAACACATACTTCCCATTGACTTATAAAATAGAAAGATGGAGAAGTAACAAGATAGAAATACACAAACAATAAATAACATAAATGGAATAAATGTCTGCTCTTCACATTTCAGAATATTAGGTTTATCGGGTAGCTCTTAATGTCTGAGAGAAATAAACTGAAGACTAAACAGAGCAATTTGCTACCATAAGTGGTCGGCAGTTTATACAACAATCATGAAATCTTCCTCCACTTCCTACTTCAAGAGCTAAAAGCTGAATATAAAAATAGAATCTTTAAAAAGGTTAAGCAAACTCCTGGTCACCAGAATCAATAGTGAAGCAGTGTTACACAGTGTAAACCTTGGACTCAAACAGAATGGGTTTGAACAGGAACGCTGCCTGCCAAGTGATGGGGACGTCACATTGATCTTCACTTTAGGTTCTTCGTCTAGAAGATGAATATCAGGGACTTCCCTGATTGGTCCGGTGGTTAGGACAACATGCTTCCATGGCAGGGGGCATGGGTTGGATCCTTCATCAGGAAACTAGGCAGTGCAGCCAAAAAATAGAAGAAAAAAAAAAAGATGAAGATCAAAGTACCTGCCTTATAGGACTACTATAAGAAATAAAACTAATGTATACTAAATACCCAGCATAGTGACTCAATAAGTAGAAACCATTATTACACTACCCGGATCAATCCCTGGGTTGGGAAGATCCCCTAGAGGAAGGAATTGCTACCCACTCCAGTATCCTTGCCTGGAGAATTCCATAGACAGAAGAGCCGGTTAGTTACAGTCCATGGGGTTGCAAAGAGTTGGACACTACTGAGCAACTAACCCTTTCACTTCACTTTGGATTATTACACTCCATAATAATTTACTAAAGCCTTCAGTGTGTCTTGTTATTTTGTTCCCATAATCTGTTGTGGCCAATTTCAGGAAAACTGGTAAACCCCCTACCAGTCAATCCTTGGTATGATTCTTTAAGGACAGAACCCCAGGGTGGGTGGACCATGGTGGAGCAGGGTCCTCTGGGACAAGTAAAGTCCACCCTGCCCTCAGCAGCTTCCCACACAGCAAACTCGCAGAGGCCTGGCTCACTGCTCCCCTGATAAGACCAGACTAGCTGCTGCTTTCTTTCAACTGAAGACAGTTTAAATCTTCCATGAGTGCATAGACATGTCTCAAGACTTCAAATCTTCTGACACTCAGTCGCTCAAAATCAAACAGGAGCCTTGACGCTGAATGCATTATCCCCAGTCTAGAAGATACTTCCGAGCATTCCAATCATTCCTCCTCTCTCCCCAAAGAAAATTCCCCGGACTTCTACCTACTTCTCAATTTTAAGCAAAATTTCTTGCAAGAGTCATTCAGATCACTGTCTCTAACCCTCTTCTCCCATCCTCTCTAGAACCTACTACAATCATGGGAGCCCACAACAACCCTGCCTTTTATGTTCCTACAGCCCTTGAAAATGAAGGGATCAGCAGGTTCTTCTTCTGGGGAGGTGAGCACTTCCTGTCCCCTAGACTTTGGTTTCTCATCCTTCAAGGTACTGAGTTGGTCCCTGACACCTCACGGCTGAGGAAGCCAAAGTAGTTGTGTTAATCTCTGATGAAACAGCATCCTGCATGTACGTCTATCCATGTGTTAGGTGTACAATACCATCTGCACGGTTTACCTTCCAGGGTGGAAGCTCAAGTACTTTATTTATGAAGAGCCAAGTTACAGAACCACTTCAGGAACAGATAAACCTAGACTTTCTGGATTGGAGAGTCTCTCATGAAAAGTTCAGTCCCAATTTTGTTTCCAGAGAAGACATCAGACACACAGCCCATTTACTGAATGTTGCCTGACCTGGACTGACTTCTGCTCGATGTACCATAATCATCCTAATTAATCCAAATATGGAAAAGGCTAGAAAAAATGAAGATGGACCTATGTAGAAATGAAATGTGGATGAACCACATGATTCTTCTAGAAGCAGAGCTGGGTACGGATTCTAGATATCACCATGGCCTCTACGTCTGTGGATTTGGCTAGTCCCCTAGCAAGAACCATCTGACCCTCACCTCACGACTCCCTCCCAGGACTCATGCCCTGAAATCTTAAAGGCACAGAGCTGATTGGAGTTTGTAGTATGGATGATGATCTAAGAGCCAGTAAGTCACCTTTGAGATTTATCCCTTAGGATTCGTTTGTTGAACTGTCAACTCCCAAGGGTCCCAATTTATAATCTACTTTTACTTTGCCCAGGATGCAAAACCTCTCCCACACAAACATTTACTCAAGTACTGAGTAATGTACTTAAGTACTCAAGTACTGTGTAATGTACTGACTGGTCCTGAAACAGTTCACAGTTTTCTCAGTTTTCTGCAGATTTGGTTTCATACAAGCTGAGCAGCATCTCAGGACCCCTTTGTGCCATCAGTCACAATTGTGCCAATGAATATGCCATCTTATAATTTAAGTCTTACACTATTGATTTTTAAAACCACATGAGTCAAAAGTTTCAAGTATATAGGCTCTACAATATGCTTTATTTTGATCTCAGAAATGTATTTCTCCCTGAAATTATACTTAAGGAGCTATTTCTCTTTAATTTTTGGGAAGAATACACTGTCTTCTCTAGAAAAAAGAAATTGAATTCTGAGAAAAGGCAGGTCTCACTGGGAAATGCATTTGAGAAAGTATATTACAGTATATTTATCTCCTGTGAACATATGTCCCTGAAAGGACAAAGAACATATCCTGGAAGGAAGGGCTCTTCATTCCATGAAGAAAGGAACCCTTTCTTCATGGAACCAGAAAATGACAACTATTAATATTAACAAACTAGAAGACTCTCAAAATCACACATAAAGTTGAAAGACACATAATGACATACAAAAGTAGAAGTAAGACACTCAGTCTTACAAGGTTTCCACGTTTTCCTCTGTGAATGCTCTTGTTCTGGATATTTGTTAAGGACACCTGTACATACACATATCATAACACCATCAAAGGAAAAGCACTTACCTCTCACTTTTTAATCAAGATCCCCTCTCTTCACGCCTGGCTGCCATGGCAGTGGGGAGACAGATCACACAGTTACTCGGAGCACCTTTGAGCTTCCTGTCCACAGGACCCATTGAGGGTCTGCGATGATGGCAGGGAACAGAGTGAATAAAACATATCTGAACCGTGACCTTCCAGATGTTCAAGCTGGTTTTAGAAAAGGCAGAGGAACCAGAGATCAAATTGCCAACATCTGCTGGATCATCGAAAAAGCAAGAGAGTTCCAGAAAAACGTCTATTTCTGCTTTGTTGACTATGCCAAAGCCTTTGACTGTGTGGATCACAATAAACTGTGGAAAATTCTGAAAGAGATGGGAATACCAGACCACCTGACCTGCCTCTTGAGAAACCTATATGCAGGTCAGGAAGCAACAGTTAGACCTAGACATGGAACAACAGACTGGTTCCAAATAAGAAAAGGAGTACGTCAAGGCTGTATATTGTCACCCTGCTTATTTAACTTACATGCAGAGTACATCATGAGAAACGCTGGGCTGGAAGAAGCACAAGCTGGAATCAAGATTGCCGGGAGAAAGATCAATAACCTCAGATATGCAGATGACACCACCCTTATGGCAGAAAGTGAAGAGGAACTCAAAAGCCTCTTGATGAAAGTGAAAGAGGAGAGTGACAAAGTTGGCTTAAAGCTCAACATCCAAAAAACGAAGATCATGGCATCCGGTCGCATCGCTTCATGGGAAATAGATGGGGAAACAGTGGAAAAAGTGTCAGACTTTATTTTGGGGGGCTCCAAAATCGCTGCAGATGGTGACTGCAGCCATGAAATTAAAAGACGCTTACTCCTTGGAAGGAAAGTTATGACCAACCTAGACAGCATATTGAAAAGCAGAAACATTACTTTGCCAACAAATGTCCGTCTAGTCAAGGCTATGGTTTTCCCAGTGGTCATGTGAGGACGTGAGAGTTGGACTGTGAAGAAAGCTGAGTGCCGAAGAATTGATGCTTTTGAACTGTGGTGTTGGAGAAGACTGTTGAGAGTCCCTTGGACTGCAAGGAGATCGAACCAGTCCATTCTAAAGGAGATCAGTCCTGGGTGTTCATTAGAAGGACTGATGTTAAAGCTGAAACTCCAATACTTTGGCCACCTCATGCGAAGAGTTGACTCATCGGAAAGACTCTGATGCTGGGAGGGATTGGGGGCAGGAGGAGAAGGGGACGACAAAGGATGAGATGACTGGATGGCATCACCGACTTGATGGACATGGGTTTGGATGAACTCTGGAAGTTGGTGATGGACAGAGAGGCCTGGTGTGCTGCGATTCATGGGGTCGCAAAGAGTCGGACATGACTGAGTGACTGAAATGAACTGAACTGAACTGAACTGAAGTGCACTCGTGCCCAGACCTGCAAAAACCACTGCTCAACTGCAGAAAGTGAGCAGTACAGATTCCAGTCTGTCATGGGGCCTTCCCAGGACAGACCCCTCCCCTATAGCCTCTGCTGTATCTCCTCTCTCAAGTACCCTGACACACATATTTCCCAAGTTGTTCAGACGCTAAAAACCACCACCAGATGAAATTAACTACTTGATGATCATGAGCATATAACCCCCCACCCCCGGACCTGCTGGCACCTGAAGATTTATAAGGTCAACACTCCTGTTACCTCAACCAATTAGAGAATTGGGCATGAGCTGATCATAAACCCTGGAATGCCCCTCCCTTGTGCTTTGCTGAAAGAAACCCTTTGGGAAGTTTGGGTTTTTTCTTTTAATGTGTGTTGGTCCTTTCCCCAATACACTCAATTAGTAAAATAAATGGAAAAGTCACTTTCAGCATTTTTTGCTAAGAATACTGACAATTGAAATTGAATGATTAGATGTTTTAACTTAGAATGTAGTAGACACTGTTGTTACTGACCGGTGTTGCTCACTCCCTGATTTGGGGGGGAGGTGGGGGCTGTGAGCTGTTTGTTTTGTTTTTTTTTAATTGGAGGATAATTGCTTTACAATATTGTGTTGGTTTCTGCCATACATCAACATGAATCAGCCACAGGTATACATGTGTCCCCTCCTCTTGAAGCCCCCTCTCACCTCCCTAGGTTGTCACAGAGCCCTGGGTTGAGCTCCCTGCGTCACACAGCAGATTCCCACCGGCTATTTTACATATTGTAGTGTATAGGTTTCCATGTTACTCTCTCCATACATCCCACCCTCTCCTTCCCCTACTATGTCCATAAGTCTGTTCTCTAGGTCTGCGCCTCCATTGCTGCCCTGCAAATAGATTCATCAGTATCATCTTTCTAGATTCCATATATAAATATATATATATATGCATTAATATACAATATCTGTCTGTCTTTCTGACTTACTTCACTCTGCACCATAGGCTCTAGGTTCATCCACTTCATTAGGATGGACTCAAATGCATTCTTTTTTTAGTAGCTGAGTAATATTCCATTGTATGTATATTGGATACCAAAATTTCTGTATCCTTTCATCTGTCGACAGACATCTGGTCACTTCCATGTCCTAGCTATTGCAAACAGTGCTACAATGAATATTGTGGTACATGTGTCTCTTTCAATTATGGTTTTCTCAGGGTATATACCCAGGAGTGGGATTTTGGGATCTTATAGTTTTCGTACAGCAAGGAAACAATAATCATGATTTAAAAATACCCTTCAGAATGAGAGAAAACAATTGCAAATGAAACAAACGACAAAGAATTAATCTCCAAAATGTACAAGCAGCTCAATACCAGAAAAACAAACCAACCAACCAAAATCTGAGTGGAAGACCTAAACAGACATTTCTCCAAAGAAGACACACAGATGGCCAACAAACACAGGAAAAGATGCTCAACAGGCTCATTATTAGAGAAACCCAAATTAAAATTACAATCAGGTGTCACCTCACCTGGTCAGAATGGCCATCATTAAAAAAATCTACAAACAATAAATGCTGAACAGGATGTGGAGAAAGGGGACCCTCATTCACTGTTGGTGGAAATCTAAGTTGATACAGCCACTATGGAGAACAGTATGGAGATTCCTTAAAAAAAAAAAAAAAAGAAGCTGGTTCTTTAAGTGGGATGAGGGTAGGGGTGGTCCAGGGGTCTGTCCAGAGGGGTGGCTTTGGTGGCCTGCCCACCACCTCATGGCGCTGTGTGTACGGAGCATGCAAGGTACCCTGCTTTTGCTCCTTGCTCCTCAGAAGTAGCAGTTGTATTTTTCATCTTTTTGTATCTTGTTCATAATTTGCCCCAATTATACATGCACACAGTTATTTTTAGTCCCTTATAGTTTCTTTGTATTTTGTTGCTGGAGGAGACATTTGTCCAGGTGCAAGCACTGCAGCAGAGTCCCGGGTCCCAGGTTTCAGGTACCAGCCTCTCTCCCTGTTACTCCAAAAACTCTAAACCCCTAGTTCATTTTTATATGCAATGATACACTGATGAATTTCTGTATTTCCAAAAGAACCAGCAGGAACAGCTCACTTATTTGACATAAGGCCATACAAGTCAGTGGTGGGACCTGGTTCCCCAACTCACACATTTCTGTGATGACCCAGATTTCAACAATCACCAGCATGTCAGCCTGTATAGCCCACAAAGCCTCTCTCCCCAAACACCAGCCTGCAGTGGGTAATGCAAAACATCTACTATGGCCACTTTAAATGCCTAATATGCCTCCTATAATGCCTCCTATAATCCTTTGGAATAGGGAAACTGAGGCTCAGCAAAGAGGTTTACCCCAAATCACATGGCAAGTAGGGTCATGCTGGGCTTAGGACCACCTACCCTCCAGGGATGACAGAGTCACCTCCCTCCTAGGGCAGGCTCAGGAGAAAAGAGCAGCTCAGAGTGGGTGAAGGGGGTTGGCAGAAAGTAGAAAGGACAATCAATATTGAACACTCCCTGTCCACTTTCTAGCTCACCTCACAGTCAGGCCAGGTACCAGCCCAAGGAGGACAGAATGAAGCTCACACACACTGATGAAAATTATCTCTACCCAGATCCATCCTGCTCATTACCCTTACAGTGTGGGCTCTGATCCACCCTCACTACCCACCTGGAATCTGTGATTGTAGGTCCACCACAGAGACTTTTCATAAATTGAGTAAACTCTAAGGGTCTGGATTTGAGATGACGTGACAGGAGCAGCAGGTGTTCTTAATAATGTGAAAGTTGCTTGGTATGTGACCCCGAGCAAAGAGAGCCGGATCCAGTTTCTTCAGAGCTCCTTTGTTTCTTTATCATTTTGGAAGTGCCTCAATAGCTCTTACAACGTCCCGCAAAGGCCCTTTGGATCATATCTTACAAATATGTCAGTGTGAGTTATTGTATGACTCTTTCATTCTGACAGATCTCAGTGTGTGGTGTTTGTCAGTGACTGACTTGTTACAAGAATGATGTAGAATGTGAACTCAAAATCGAAGTCACGAACATGTAAATGGTTGATATAGCTATGTCCTGAATTTTACCTCTCTTTTTTCTTAAAATAACTTATATTTTCTCCTGGGTTGCTGCCCAAAGTGTCCTTCTGGTGGCACATTCAAATCACCTGGAGATCTTTTTATACAATACGCGTCCTGAGTCCCAACTCAGACCAAGTGACTCAGTCTGGTGAGGGGAAGGGCCTGGGCATTGCTCAAAAAACTCCTAGATGACTCAAAATGGCCTGTGAGGTTGAGAAGCTTTGGGGCAGTAATGTGGGTTGGCCTCACTTGGGCCAATTTACAAAGTATGGGTGCCTAGGTCCCACCCCCATAGATTTCCACATAATTGGTCTAAGCCTGGGAGTCAGGATTTGAAAGGCTCCTTGGTGACTGTAATGTACAGCCATGCTTGAGGACCACAGCAGAGCACAGATGTGAAATGATTGTTTGCTAGAAAAGGATGACAAAGTAACAAGCCAAAAAAGTAGGGAACAAAACTATTCATACTCCTCCAAGTAGCTGGAACCCAACACATCTGCCTGGTCCCCTTCCAAATACAATATTAGTGAAGATAAAGGTTACTCCTCATAACATGCAATGCCTGCCTTCTTTATGTTCCCTCCAATACTTCCTGCTTAGCTCTTAATAGCAGCAGCTTGGCTCTGGGGCTTGCAAGCTGTGTGTGACCTCAGGCAATGTGCTTACTCCTTCGATCTCATCCTCCTCTGAAAAATGGGTGTGCTGATCACAACTAGTGAAGACATGAAAGGTGACAAGGCAGGTGAAGTGATTAGTAAAAGGCTCAAGACACAATAAATGTTCATTACTAAAAATCAGTGGGCTTTTTAAAGTTTCTTTTTGGTAATAATCACTAATGACACACATAGATTTTTTATGTTCCAGGCACTGTTCAAGTGTTTAACATATATTAGTTCATTTCATTCTCACAGCGACCTTATAAAGGAATTCAAATTTGAGCCCCATTTTACAGATGAGCAAGCTCAGACACAGGGAGATTGAGTAACTTGTCCTAGATCCCACAGTGGGTGAATAGAACCACATGAGACTTCAGATCTCATGTTCTAGGCACTTGCACGACTGACTCTCAAGCCTTACAGCTAGCTTACCTCTCACGTTCCCTCTACCTGATCACCCTGTTCAACTCTGTCCTACAAGCCTGGACTCTGAGGCAGCTTCTGGGGTTTGGCAGAGGCTAATGGGGTCATCGAACATCCCAAGGTCAATCCACCAGATCCCTCTCCCAGTGGTCAAGGGGAGCTCAGGGCTTCCTTCTCTTTGGCCACCTGACTTACAACCTCTCAGAAGGTTTTACAAGTGATTTTAGCTCTGTCTCTTGATAGCTGACAGGGTGTGAGACACAGCACTTTCAGCTAATGCTATGTCATGCTCCCGTCGATCAGTTTGACTTCCCATGTTTCTCGGGCATGACTTCCTCCTCCTAGCCACATGCCTGTGAGGCCATAAACCCAGTGAACAGCTGTGCCTTCTTTCTGGCCCCACAAAGAGGCCCACAGATCCAGTGCTGGGAAGAGGTGGCAGGAGTCAGAGAGTACACAAGGGAGGGACCATCTCCCCTGAGAGAGAGTCACTGCCTCCATCAGTCACTTGTCTGAGCATCACTCCTTACATCCCCTCAGTCCACTGGCCCCACATGCAACCTCATTTCCTTCCTCCGTTTTCCCAACTATCAGTCTGCAGACAGCTCTACTGCCCATGAGTCTCCCCAGCAAGCCTTACATTTCAGACCTTTCCTCCCCAACTCTCTGACGTGCGACTTAGAACTGTTCCTTTAAGTCTTTTTCCCAAGCTGCCCTGGCTTTGATGTTCATCAATGCCAAGGACTACCAGTAATGTTTGTGTTTTATTACTTCCTGATTCCCCAAACCTTTTATTTAGCTTCCTAGATACCAACTTTTAAGGCACTGGTAATAAATCTGAACTTCTGAACTTCCCTCACTAACAACTCTGCTTTTGTCCGGTACTTCTTTCTGCCTCAGCACTATTTTGGAAGTTTTCTGGCCCGTTTTTTTTTTCCTTTAATTTTATTTATGGCTGTGCTGGGTCTTTCTTGCTGTGAGCAGGTTTCATTAATTGCAGTGAGCAGGGGCTGTTCTTCATTGAGGTGCATGGGATTCTCACTGTGGTGGCTTCTCTTACTGCAGAGCAAGGACTCTAGGGCATGTGGGCCCAATAGTCGCAGTTCCTGGGATCTAGAGCACAGGCTCAATAGTTGTGGCACATGGTCTTAGCTGCTCCAAGGCATGCAGGATCTTTCCGGACCATGGATTAAACCCAGGTCTCCTGCACTGGCAGGTGGATTCTTTACCACTGAGCCACCAGGGAAACCCCTGTCCCATTCTTTTTAAGCAACAGAGTCTACAAAGCTGATCAGTCTAGCTATGGGTTAGAACCCTTCTAATCTTCTAGAAATGACCCATCGGGAAAAAAGTACATGTAGGAAACCTTCCTGACTTAGCCTGGGTGGATTTCTAAAGATGTGGAATGCAGTTTCCCCAAGGATAACTTCAGGAAATTCTTTTCTACAGAAGAATCAAATGTAACATGACTGTATCTGCAGGGCTTCTTCACAGCAGGAGGAATGTGTGCTGTGGAGTCCAACTGTGTGAACTGGAATTCTGAACTCTTTTTGTTAGCTGTATAACTTTTTCCTGACCTCAGTTTCCTCATCTGTGAAATGGAAATAACAATAGGATTCAATGTGAAATGGAAATTAAAGGGGTATGCATTTTAAATACCTGGCATAGAATAAATGCTCAAGAAATCATTGCTATAGTTAATTTTATCATCTTCATTATCTTATTAGTGACAGAATCCTGTTCTCCAGGGTGCATCAAGAGTGAAGGGCTGAAAAGCACCTCTGTAAACAGACGGGTTTCCCTGGTAGCTCAGTAACAAAGAATTCACCTGCCAATGCAGGAGACATGGGTTTGATCCCTGGGTAAGAAAGGTCCCCTGGAGAAGGAAACTGCAACCTATTCCAATATTCTTACCTGGGAAATCCCATGGACAGATGAAACTGGCAAGCCACAGTTCAGGGGGTCAAAAGAGTTGGACACGACTTAACAACAAAACAACAACAACAAACAGCAGTAGGGGAGCCAGGGCACCCCCAGACATTTCTGACCCCCTCCTGCAGCCTCCCACTCCCCTCTCCCTTCCTCCTTCTCTCTCTCTCCTTTGTCTCCTGAAGGTGCTAGAACATTCTGAGTTTTTAGCTGCTCAGTGGGAGAGATCAGAGCTGACACTTTTTTCTCTTTAATATGGACTACTGAAAATATTAAAAATTCCAAGATGCCCCTGACCTGAAACTATTAATAGCAGTTGGAGTGGGAGAGAGAAAAAGGTGATCTGAGTTTTCACTTTTAATTATATATAATGTATAAGTAGAGGGGTTATGGTAATATTTGCCTTCTTTCTTGTATTTTTTCAGCATTCCATATTTTAAGCCTACTTTATGCCTTTTAGAGATTAAATGAATAATAATGATTTATTGCTCCAATTAAATGATTTTTTCCCTGACTCAGAAATTGCACAGCAGTGAAGTTTGTATCATTTGGGTTCTATATAATGAATATCCCAAGTTTTGTCTTTAAGCTATGCAAGATAGTACGGGACATTGGCTGGCATCCTGAGGAAAGCACAGAGAAAGTCTGAAAGGAGAGGAAGATGTGACCCTTAGACAAAAAGGAGTGTCCAGCCAGGGCCAGAGGTCAGAGGTCAGTCATTTCCTTGACCTGTAGGCCTCCTGCCTTTCTTCTCCAACACCCTATACTCTAGATGACTTCCTGCATCCATTTGCCCTCAGCATACTTTACAGTCTTCTTTTGTAGTTGCAGAGTATTCATTGAATATTCCTGAATATTCATTGGAAGGACTGATGCTGAAGCTGAGGCTCCAATACTTTGGCCACCTGATATTAAGACCCCACTAATTGGAATTCCAGTGCTGGGAATATTGAGGGCAAGAGGAGAAGGGGGTGACAGAGGATGAGATGGTTGGATGGCATCACCGACTTGATGCACATGAGTTTGACCAAACTCTGGGAAATGGTGAAGGACAGGGAGGCCTGGTGTGCTGCAGTCCATGGGGTCTCAAAGAGTTGGACATGACTTAGCAACTGAACAACAACAGAAACACAAAAGCAGACCAAAACAGTGTTTTCCAAGCCCATCACTGTGAGCATGATGATGAACTGGAGGAGATTTCCTGAGCCAAGGGGCAGTGGCCATGGATGCTAGCACTATTCTGTATATTCTCAAAACTGGGCTCAGACCTAAGGTAAGCTCCTATTCAGAAAAGTTATGACCTAAATTTATTTCAATTCATGTAGTGCCATACATTCTGTCCAGTAATGCCACAGACACATTTCTCTGCGTTTCAAATTTATTCCCATCCACCAAGAATCAGTGCTTAGTCATCATATTTCAATCAAGAAGAGTCCAAACCAAGTATAAATTGGTAAACTTTTCTGGGAGAGAAGTTGGCAATACATATCTAGTAAAATAAAAGTAAATAATTTTATTTTATTTCTATGAATTCATTTGCTGTGGTGTTTGGAAATATAGGCCCACACCTCTGTGTTATAGTAATATTGGTAACAGAAACATTAGAACAACATAAATCCATTCGGAGGGCTCTTAAGCCATTGTACAGCCACAGAGTGGAATATATACAGTCATTAAAAAAGAACAACATCTATATCTCTAAATATTGACAATGAAGATGGCCAAAACTCATTCTCAAGGGGGAAAAAAACAGGTCCATTATATATATATGTGTATATATATATGTGTGTGTGTGTGTGTGTATCAGAACACCCTCTTATATAAAAAGAAAAATAATTTGTTGATATGCTCATATAGACATAGAAAATGAAGAATGTATTTGAAAACATTTTATTTCATACAGTAAGTTTTTATTGACATGAACAGCTGACTGATACAAGCAGTTGACTTGAACTCATTGGGAAAGACCCTGATGCTGGGAAAGACTGAAGGAAGAAGAAGATAGCAACAGAGGAGGAGATGGTTGGAAGGCATCACCAATTCAGTGGAAATGAACTTGGGTAAACTCCGGGAGAAGTTGGGGGACAGGGAAGCCTGGTGTGCTGCAGTCCATGGGGTCATGAAGAGTTGGACATAACTTGGTGACTGAACAAGAACAAAAGTTTTTATATGAGGCTTACTGTGTTACTGGGAAACAGACTCTTGGAGGGCACAAACAGAACCTTGTGTGTACCAGAAACCAAGAGAAAGGAGCAGTGACCCCACAGGAGACTGACCCTTACTTGCCTGTGAGTGTCCAGGAGTCTCTGGTGGAGGCGTGGGTCGGCGGTGGCCTGCTACAGGTTGGGAGCACTGAGTGTAGCAGTTCCTGAAGGAGGTTACCATTATCTTCATTACCTCCACCATAGTTTCAGTTCAGTTCAGTTCAGTCGCTCAGTCGTGTCTGACTTTGCAATCCCATGAATCGCAGCACACCAGGCCTCTCTGTCCATCACCATCTCCCAGAGTTCACTCAAACTCATGTCCATCGAGTTGGTGATGATATCCAGCCATCTCATCCTCTGTCGTCCCCTTCTCCTCCTGCCCCCAATCCCTCCCAGCGTCAGAGTCTTTTCCAATGAGTCAACTCTTTGCATGAGGTGGCCTAAGTATTAGAGTTTCAGCTTTAACATGTCCTTCCAAAGAACACCCAGGGCTGATCTCCTTCAGAATGGACTGGTTGGATCTCCTTGCAGTCCAGGGGACTCTCAAGAGTCTTCTCCAACACCACAGTTCAAAAGCATCAATTCTTCGGCACTCAGCTTTCTTCACAGTCCAACTCTCACATCCATACATGACCACCGGAAAAACCATAGCCTTGACTAGACGGACCTTAGTCAGCAAAGTAATGTTTCTGCTTTTGAATATGCTATCTAGGTTGGTCATAACTTTTCTTCCAAGGAGTAAGCGTCTTTTAATTTCATGGCTGCAATCATCATCTGCAGTGATTTTGGAGCCCAAAAAAATGAAGTCTGACACTGTTTCCACTGTTTCTTCATCTATTTGCCATGAAGTGATGGGACCAGACCATGATCTTCGTTTTTTGAATGTTGAGCTTTAAGCCAACTTTTTCACTCTCCTCTTTCACTTTCATCAAGAGGCTTTTGAGTTCCTCTTCACTTTCTGCCATAAGGGTGGTGTCATCTGCATATCTGAGGTTATTGATCTTTCTCCCGGCAATCTTGATTCCAGCTTGTGCTTCATCCAGCCCAGCATTTCTCATGATGTACTCTGCATAGAAGTTAAATAAGCAGGGTGACAATATATAGCCTTGACGTACTCCTACAGGGAGGGAACACACCCCAACCCATCAACAGAAAATTGGATTAAAGATTTACTGAGCATGACCCCGCCCATCAGAACAAGACCCAGTTTCCCCTCAGTCAGTCTCTCCCATCAGGAAGCTTCCATAAACCTCTTATCCTTCTCCATCAGAGGGCAGACAGACTGAAAACCACAATCACAGAAAACTAACCAATCTGATCACATGGACCACAGCATTGTCTAACTCAATGAAACTACGAGCCAAGCCGTGTAGGGCCATCCACGACAGATGGGTTATGGTGGAGAGTTCTGACAAAATGTGGTCTACTGGAGAAGGGAATGGCAAACCACTTCAGTATTTTTGCCTTGAGAACCCCATGAAGAGTATGAAAAGGCAAAAAGATAGGGTACTGAAAGAGGAACTCCCCAGGTCAGTAGGTGCACAGGACACTGAAAAACTCCCCAGGTTGGTAGGTGGCCAATACGCTACTGGAGATCAGTGGAGAAATAACTCCAGAAAGAATCATGAGACAGAGCCAAGGCAACAACACCCTGTTTTGGACATGACTGGTGATGGAAATAAAGTCTGATGCTGTAAAGAGCAATATTGCATAGGAACCTGGACTGTTAGGTCCATGAATCAAAGCAAATTGGAAGTGGGCAAACGGGAGATGTCAAGAGTGAATATTTAGCAATCAGCGAACTAAAATGGACTGGAATGGGTGAATTTAACTCAGATGACCATTATGTCTACTACTGTGGGCAGGAATCCCTTAGAAGAAATGAAGTAGCCATCATAGTCAACAAAAGAGTCCAAAATGCAGTACTTGGATGCAATTTCAAAAACGACAGAATGATCTCTGTTCATTTCCAGGGCAAACTATTCAAAATCATAGTAATCCAATTCTATGCCCCAAACAGTAATGCTGAAAAAGCTGAAGTTGAATGCTTCTATGAAGACCTACGAGAGCTTCTAGAACTAACACCCAAAAAAGACGTCCTTTTCATTATAGGGGACTGGAATGCAAAAGTAGGAAGTCAAGAAACACCTGGAGTAACAGGCAAATTTGCCCTTGGAATGCAGAATGAAGCAGGGCAAAGACTAATAGAGTTTTGCCAAAAGAATGCACTGGTCATAGCAAACACCCTCTTCCAACAACACAAGAGAAGACTCTACATATGGACATCACCAGATGGTCAAGACCAAAATCAGACTGATTTATATTCCTTGCAGCCAAAGATGAAGAAGCTCTATACAGTCAGCAAACCAAGACCAGGAGCTGACTGTGGCTCAGATCATGAAGTCCTTATTGCCAAATTCAGACTCAAATTGAAGAAAATAGGGAAAACCACTAGACCATTCAGGTATGACCTAAATCAAATCCCTTATGATTCTACAGTAGAAGAGAAAAATAGATTCAAGGGATTAGATCTGATAGACAGAGTGCCTGAAGAACTATGGATGGAGGTTTGTGACACTGTACAGGAGGCTGGGACCAAGACCATCCCCAAGAAAAAGAAATGCAAAAAGGCAAAATGGTTGTCTGAGGGGGCCTTACAAACAGCTGAGAAAAGAAGCGAAGAGAAAGGCAAAGGAGACCAGAAAAGATATGCCCATTTGAATGCAGAGTTCCAAAGAATAGCAAGGAGAGATAGGAAAGTCTTCCTCGGTGATCAGTGCAAAGAAATAGAGGAAAACAATAGAATGGGAAAGACTAGAGATCTCTTCAAGAAAACTAGAGATACCAAGCAAGTATTTCATGCAAAGATGGGCACAATAAAGGACAGAAACAGTATGGACCTAACAGAAGCAGAAGATATTAAGAGATGGCAAGAATACACAGAAGAAGTATACAAAAAAGATCTTCATGACCCAGATAATCACAATGGTGGGATCACTCACCTAGTAACAGACATCCTGGAAAGTGAAGTCAAGTGGGCCTTAGGAAGCATCACTACAAACAAAGCTAGTGGAGGTGATGGAATTCCAGTTGAGCTATTTCAAATCCTGAAAGATGATGCTATGAAAGTGCTGCACTCAATATGCCAGCAAATTTGGAAAACTCAGCAGTGGCCACAGGCCTGGAAGAGGTCAGTTTTCATTCCAATCCCAAAAAAAAGGCAATGCCAAAGAATGCTCTAACTACTGCACAATTGCACTCATCTCACATGCTAGCAAAGTAATGCTCAAAATTCTCCAAGCCAGGCTTCAACAGTAGGTGAACTGTGAACTTCCAGATGTTCAAGCTGGTTTTAGAAAAGGCAGAGGAACCAGAGATCAAATTGCCAACATCTGCTGGACAACTGAAAAAGCAAGAGAGTTCCAGAAAAACATCTATTCCTGTTTTATTGACTACGCCAAAACCTTTGACTGTGTGGATCACAACAAAATGTGGAAAATTCTGAAAGAGGTGGGAATACCAGACCACCTGAACTGCCTTCTGAGAAATCTGTATTCAGGTCAAGAAGCAACAGCTAGAAACAGACATGGAACAACAGACTGGTTCCAATTCCGGAAAGGAGTATGCCAAGGCTGTATATTGTCACCCTGCTTATTTAACTTATATGCAGAGTGCTACTGCTACTGCTAAGTCACTTCAGTCATGTCCGACTCTGTGCAACCCCATAGACGGCAGCCCACCAGGCTCCCCTGTCCCTGGGATTCTCCAGGCAAGAACACTGGAATGGGCTGCCATTTCCTTCTCCAATGTATGAAAGTGAAAAGTGAAAGTGAAGTCGCTCAGTCGTGTCCGACTCTTGGCGACCCCATGGACTGCAGCCTACCAGGCTCCTCTGTCCATGGGATTTTCCAGGCAAGAGTACTGGAGTACATCATGAGAAATGCTGGGCTGGATGAAGCACAAGCTAGAATCAAGAATCAATAACCTCAGATATGCAGATGACACCACCCTTATGGCAGAAAGCAAAGAAATAAAGAGCCTCTTGATGAAAGTGAAAGAGGAGAGTGAAAAAGTTGGCTTAAAACTCAACATTCAGAAAACTAAGATTTGGCATCTGATCCCATCACTTCATGGCAAATAGATGGGGAATCAATGGAAAGTGAGAAACTTCATTTTGAGGGGCTCCAAAATCACTGCAGATGGTGACTGCAGCCATGAAATTAAAAGACACTTACTCCTTGGAAGGAAAGTTATAACCAACCTGCTGCTGCTGCTGCTGCTGCTAAGTCGCTTCAGTCATGTCCAACTCTGTGCGACCCCATAGACGGCAGCCCACCAGGCTCCCCCATCCCTGGGATTCTCCAGGCAAGAACACTGGAGTGGGTTGCCATTTCCTTCTCCAATGCATGAAAGTGAAAAGTGAAACTGAAGTCGCTCAGTCGTGTCCAAACTTTCGAGACCCCATGGACTGCAGCCTACCAGGCTCCTCCGTCCCTGGGATTTTCCAGGCAAGAGTACTGGAGTGGGGTGCCATTGCCTTCTCTGATAACCAACCTAGATAGCATATTAAAAAGCAGAGACATTACTTTGCCAACAAAAGTCTATCTAGTCAAAGCAATGGTTTTTCCAGTAGTCATGTATGGATGTGAGAGTTGAATTATAAAGAAAGCTGAGTGTCAAAGAATTGATACTTTTGAACTGTGATGTTGGAGGAGACTCTTGAGAGTCCCTTGGACTGCAAGGAGATCCAACCAGTTCATCCTAAAGGAAATCAGTCCTGAATATTCATTGGAAGGACTGATGCTGAAGCTGAAACTCCAATACTTTGGCCACCTAATGCAAAGAATTGACTCATTGGAAAAAACCCTGATGCTGGCGACAATTGAGGGCGGGAGAAGGGGACGACAGAGGATGAGATGGTTGGATGTCACCACTGACTCAATGGACATGAGTTTGAGTAAACTCCAGGAGTTGGTGATAAACAGGGAGGCCTGGTGTACTGCAGTCCATAGGGTTGCAAAACGTTGGACATGACTGCGTAACTGAACTGAACTACTGTGTTAGAGGTACTACTCTAAGCTCTTTATAAGTATTAACTGATTTGATCCTCATGAAAAACTCTGAGGTAGGTACTATTACTATTGCCATCTCAGATAAGAGACTCGGACAGCCCAAGGTCACAGTCAAGATTGCAGCCCTGGTGGTTTGGCCCAGCCACTCCTTAAGCCACTGCAGCATGCTTCTTCTTTCCAGCACAGCTTCATTTTTTTTTTTTTTTAACATTTTTTAAAGCAGTTTTTTGCTTAAATTTAAAATGTAAGAATTAATAGAAAATAGGTATACACCACTTGGGGCATATTAGTGGCTGTTTTTAGGCATAAAAACATGTTGCTATCTGAGTGTTTAGGTTTTTAGAACAAAACCCAGAAATATGAGCTGATTATTTGCTTTTTCAGTGATAGGAATAGTAGAATTTGTTTCAAATTTTGATGCTTACTGAAGTCTAGCTCAAAAGAGCAAGTTGACTTGAGAGAATCTGCTTTTAGAGTTGCATCCATGAGATCCTCAGAGCAAAGCCAGAAGTAGAATTTCTTAGCAAACAAGCTTTCCTCCAATAAGACCCCCACCCCCACCAGCCAGCCAAGAAGCAGATGGGGATGAAAAGTGAGCAGTAACTGTGTTGGCTATGGACACTCAAGAGTCACGCAGAACTCAGGACTTCCACAGTAATTCGCCTTCCCTCTAAGGTGGACACTGAAACTGATGGAAGTGACTCACACTTTACTCCTCTTGGTGGTTCTGGCATTGACTGCCCAGGGGATTACCACTTGCCAATGTCATTTACCTGATGACATCACATGTGAAGGTCTGTTAGATGTACTGAGAGGTGGTTAAAGAGGCTATAGATGGGAAATAGAAAATAGAATTAGCTGGAAAATGAAAAGGAGAGGGGGCCTCAATCCAAAGGGTCCCTCAAGATTTGACTAAGGAAGGAAACAACCCCAAGTGAGAGGGCATGGGTGAGGCAAGGCTGGTGGGGAGGGCACCTGAAACTGCCTGGAACTTGGCTGCAAATCGTAAGAACCAGCCCACTGTAGCTAATGGAAGAGGGAGTGGGGATGGAATGATAAGGATGGAGAGAAGCCAGTGGCCATTCATAGTCTAGAAGAAGCCAAACTGGAAACTAGAAATCTGAAATCTGGCAGGGCTCCTGGTTGCAGAATTCTTGGACCTGTCAGAGTTTCAGTCAATGGGTAGCCTTCACCCCACATCCATGGCAGACACTGTCTCTATTTAGTCATCTTTCCAGGCTCTTGTCGTGGGTTTCCAAAAACCCCAGAGACAGTTCTAGTATCTACAGCAAGTTGGCGGTGTCCTTGGCTCCCTGGCTGATTTTGCAATCTGCTGCTCACACCTCTCAGCCTCCTTGACAGGAGGAAAGAGAAAGACAGTGCTTCCGTTTCTCTGTAAGATGCCAACTTCTTTTCCCTCTCATGTTCATTTTCTTTCTTTCTTTTTCTATGACATTTCTTTGGCTGGCCAGAAAGTCATTTACAGACCCCCTTATGGCATTTGTTGCCCCAGCCATGAGCCTTTCATCTGGTACATTTCTCTAATAGTTGAACTGATTGTTCACAATGGGATTATTTTGCTGTCAGCACACACAGCAGCAGTGCCCAGGAATCGTGGGCAGTCTAACTGTCCTGCAGAGAGCAGGGGCCAGAGACTTCAGGGTGCTGAGGATGAGCACTTTTCACATCAGGAGCTGTCTTCATTTCCACTGAAAGCAGAGCCTGAGATGAGAACTTGATGTGGATAGTTTATTTGAGAGGTGATTCTAGGAAGCAGGAATGGGGAAGAAGGAATGGGGATAGGAGGATGAGAGAGAAAGAGAACACTTCAAACTAAGGATATATCCCCAAGATCATCTCAGCAGGTCACCTGGGATGTATTCTGCTGGAGACCTCTGTCAAGTGTGGTAAATACTCAGATTCCTCCTAGAGTTACCAGCTAAAAGAGTAGAAGCTTGAAATTGGGTCCACAGGTTCTCTCCCCCGCCCCTGTTAAGTTTATCCCCAGGAGTCTGTATGCATCTCCACTTCCTAGTTGCTTCAATTCATTAACCAGGAGGGCTCCCATAATTTTGAAGAAGTCTTTTGAGGCATAAAGAAAAAAAAAAGTAAGAGGAAAAAAACACTATAGTTGAGGCCATATGCTGTGGGTAGAAGAACTGAAAGAACTTGCAGGGAAGTGTCTGCGCGCTGCAGCCAAATTCAGGAGTGGGTGGAGAGGGTGTGACATAAAGCCCTATCTGGGGTATGTCTTTAATTGCTCAAAGTAAGGTGTGCACATGATTTTTTAAAAAATCAAGTAGAGAACAGTATACAGTAAAAAGCAGCAATTTTATACTCATTCCTTCCCAGAGTCAACTACTTATAACATTACTGGTTTTTCTGATATTAACTTCTAATTATTACCTCTATTACTTATTCTTCCTCAAAACAAATACATTTTAAAATCATTCATTCTTTCTATATCAGTGATTTTTCATGACACTTTGGGTTTTTCCCTGATCTACTTTTTGCCTGTTGAAAGTGTTAGTCGCTCGGTCATGTCAGACTCTATAGCCTCCAGGCTCCTCTGTCTATGGAATTCTCCAGGCAAGAATACTAGAGTGGGTAGCCATTCCCTTCTCCAAGAAATCTTCCCGACCCAGGGATCAAACTCAGGTCTCCTGCATTGCAGGCAGATTCTTTACCGTCTGAACCATCAAACTGTCTCTAAAAAACTGAGATCTTTTCAACAAGTATATGTCTAAATGTCAACCCCAGATTTATCTCACAAACGATAGCTCTTATTTTGTGTCTCAGCTTGTATTTAACTTGTATTTGAACACTTTCATGACCTGGTGGTTCAGACAGTAAAGAATCTGCCTGCAATGCAGGAGACCCAGGTTAGATCCCTGGGGTCAGGAAGATCCCTGGAGAAGGGAATGGCTACCCACTCCAGTATTCATGCCTGAAGAATTCCATGGACAGAGGAGACAGTTGAACTACGGTCCATGGTGTCGCAAAGAGTCAGACACAACTGAGTGACTAACACACATACACACAAAAAAGAAAATATTTTCATAAAGATAGGTGAAAGCAAATATAACCCAAACTTTAGCCATATAATTTCATAACAGTTCTGGAATTAATTACTTGCTTTTGGCATTACAGAGATTCTATCACCTTGGAAGGCTTAGTTATCCCTCAGCTCAATTGAGTCCCCTTAAAACTAAGCCAAACTAATAGGACATATTCTTGAGAATTCATCATATCCTCTGAGCTTTGCACTTGAAAAACCATTGCAGAAACATAATGTATAATTCATGCCCCTCAAATATCTGTGAGTGTCTTCTGAAACTGTGCTTCATTTCCATAAAATAGCTCTGGAATTCCACAAAGCATGTGATGCTACTGTGCTCAGACAGTTCCGCAAGAGGAAATGAGCATAATATCCAATTACCATCTGTTTAAACCACACGTGAGCCAGTTAGGATGTTTTCAGTAGCTAAGTACAGAAAACTCAACTCAGACTGGCTCAGACACTGAATGAGATTTATTGGCTCACATAAACCTAAATTCCAGAGCCAGCACAGACCTTAGGCATAGTTTCTTTAGGACTCCAGCTCAATACCTCCACATTTCTCTCAACATTATCATTATGTCTGGATGAGCTGCTTCACAAAATGACTTCCCAATATGATAGTCATGGCAGCAAGTTCAATCTTTGTATACATATTCTCCATTATCCAACAGAGAAAAAGAGATATTTCCTGTGTCCCAAAATTCCCAGTGAATTTTCTAAGCATCATATTGATTATGCAACCTCTAAATCAATTCCTGGAACTAAGGGCATGTCATGCACCGAATGACTTAGATTATTTGAAGCAATAATTGTACAGACACAGGAAGCAGGGCAACACCTGAATCAGAGCCAATTCCCATAGCTGTAAATACTTCCACCATAGCCAATAAGGGGAGAGAAAGAGAGAGAATTAAAACAAAACAAACAAACAAACAAAAAAACACTAAGAAGAATGCTAGAGATGTTGTTAAAGACAAAGAATGAAGAAATAATTTGAAGGAAATATTAGAAGGCACTGGGGTAGGGCGGTAGGAGGGGGAATAGTCCCTTTTGTTGATTGTACCCTATGAGGCAAATTCATTTGATGAAATGGTTACACATAGAGAGACTGGAATAATAGGCACCACAAGTTATAAAGCAATTATCCTTCAATTAAAAATAAATTTTAAAAAATAAGACCCAAGAAATTAACAGTTATGTTTTTTGGTGGTTCAGTTCAGCTCAGTTCAGCTCAGTTCAGTCGCTCAGTCGTGTCTGACTCTTTGCGACCCCATGAATCGCAGCACGCCAGGCCTCCCTGTCCATCACCATCTCCCAGAGTTCACTCAGACTCACGTCCATCGAGTCCATGATTGCCATCCAGCCATCTCATCCTCTGTCGTCCCCTTCTCCTCCTGCTCCCAATCCCTCCCAGCATCAGAGTCTTTTCCAATGAGTCAACTCCGCATGAGGTGGCCAAAGTACTGGAGCTTCAGCTTTAGCATCATTCCTTCCAAAGAAATCCCAGGGTTGATCTCCTTCAGAATGGACTGGTTGGATCTCCTTGCAGTCCAAGGGACTCTCAAGAGTCTTCTCCAACACCACAGTTCAAAAGCATCAATTCTTCGGTGCTCAGCTTTCTTCACAGTCCAACTCTCACATCCATACATGACCACAGGAAAAACCATAGCCTTGGCTAGATGGACCTTAGTCAGCAAAGTAATGTCTCTGCTTTTGAATATGCTATCTAGGTTGGTCATAACTTTTCTTCCAAGGAGTAAGCATCTTTTAATTTCATGGCTGCAGTCACCATCTGCAGTGATTTTGGAGCCCAAAAAAATAAAGTCTGACACTGTTTCCACTGTTTCTCCATCTATTTCCCATGAAGTGATGGGACCGGATGCCATGATCTTCGTTTTCTGAATGCTGAGCTTTAAGCCAACTTTTTCACTCTCCTCTTTCACTTTCATCAAGAGGCTTTTGAGTTCCTCTTCACTTTCTGCCATAAGGGTGGTATCATCTGCATATCTGAGGTTATTGATCTTTCTCCCGGCAATCTTGATTCCAGCTTGTGTTTCTTCCAGTCCAGCGTTTCTCATGATGTACTCTGCATAGAAGTTAAATGAGCAGGGTGACAATATACAGCCCTGACATACTCCTTTTCCTATTTGGAACCAGTCTGTTGTTCCATGTCCAGTTCTAACTGTTGCTTCCTGACCTGCATACAGATTTCTCAAGAGGCAGGTTAGATGGTCTGGTATTCCCATCTGTTTCAGAATTTTCCACAGTTTATTGTGATCCACACAGTCAAAGGCTTTGGCATAGTCAATAAAGCAGAAATAGATGTTTTTCTGGAACTCTCTTGCTTTTTCCATGATCCAGCAGATGTTGGCAATTTGATCCTGGTTCCTCTGCCTTTTCTAAAACCAGCTTGAACATCAGGAAGTTCACGGTTCACATATTGCTGAAGCCTGGCTTGGAGAATTTGGAGCATTACTTTATTAGCATGTGAGATGAGTTCAATTGTGCGGTAGTTTGAGCATTCTTTGGCATTGTCTTTCTTTGGAATTGAAATGAAAACTGACCTTTTCCAGTCCTGTGGCCACTGCTGACTTTTCCAAATTTGCTGGCATATTGAGTGCAGCACTTTCATAGCATCATCTTTCAGGATTTGAAACAGCTCAACTGGAATTCCATCACCTCCACTAGCTTTGTTCCTAGTGATGCTTTCTAAGGCCCACTTGACTTCACATTCCAAGATGTCTGGCTCTAGATTAGTGATCATATCATCATGATTATCTGGGTCGTGAAGATCTTTTTTGTACAGTTCTTCCGTGTATTCTTGCCACCTCTTCTTAATATCTTCTGCTTCTGTTAGGTCCAGACCATTTCTGTCCTTTATCAAGCCCATCTTTGCATGAAATGTTCCCTTGGTATCTTTAATTTTCTTGAAGAGATCTCTAGTCTTTCCCATTCTGATGTTTTCCTCTATTTCTTTACATTGATTGCTGAATAATCTCCTTCATTTTTTAAAAAATATATATATGTATGAATACACAACATATCATTTTTATAATGGGAAAAAGTAATATGTCCTTAATATTATTTGCCCAAAAAAAAACCAAAGCACATCATGGAACAGATGCTAGCACTAAGCATTCCAAATGCAGCATCGTCTTATAATACATAATTATAACTATGTATAACCAGTAATCAAACATTCCTCTCATGAAAATAGAATATTCCTTTAAGTTTAAAGGAATAAATTCTTTAGTAAAGGAAATGACTGCTTTCTACATTATAAATTTTCTTCTACAATCATCACTCAA
The DNA here is from genome assembly GCF_014754425.2 of Oryx dammah. Taxonomy (NCBI): domain Eukaryota; kingdom Metazoa; phylum Chordata; class Mammalia; order Artiodactyla; family Bovidae; genus Oryx; species Oryx dammah. The sequence goes on from NW_024070208.1 coordinate 17,891,274, forward strand.
ATATTTATTGATCATCCTCTATCTACCATGATAGTTTTCACGAATTGCTCCAAAACAATTTTGTTGATGTTCATCTTTTTAATAATATTTCCAAACTTTAATTGGAATAAAAATCATATAAATGAGTGCATGGTTTACAGATTAATCATCTTATTCAGCTATTACTTCGGTGCTTACTTAGAGCTGCAAGTCACAAAAGAGTGGGAAAAAAATGACGAAGTTGATGGACCAGCAAAATATTAATTATGTGAGGAACTTAAATTATCAAAAACTAAGTAGTTCTTCTTGCGTAAAAAATTACAGTGTCTGAGTGGCAGATGAAATAAGACAGAAATTCATCTTTCTTCTTCTGCCCCTCATTCATAAACCTTTCTGTTACTTTCAAAATGGAACATATGAGGAATTTATGAGATTTTTGCTTGAGGCATATCCTTCTAAGCCAATACTATTTAAATTAGAAATTCACCAAAATGGTGTTTGCTTTTTCAGTGATTCTTGAAAAACATTTCAATAGCTTCCAAATAACAGTCTCAACAGGTAATGAAATTATATAAATGTATTTAAGAAACAAGTATCTGAATCTATATTTTTCCCTCTTGAATCTTTTTTTTTAAGTTGAAGGCTTCAGATGAAATGTTTTATGCTAAGTCATTTCAGTCGTGTCTGACTCTGTGCGACCCCATAGATGGCAGCCCACAAGGCTACCCCATCCCTGGGATTCTCCAGGCAAGAGTACTGGAGTGGGGTGCCATTGCCTTCTCCTGAAATGTTTTATAAGTCTATTCAAATATACACACTTCTTTGTGTAGCTAGCATAAGATCATATTACTTTGTCATATCAGAAAAGCAGCAGTTATAGAACCACTACACTGAAATTCATATACCACAACATATATGTCCAAAGGATTTATTAATACAATGGTGTGGCCTTGAGATAGAAGATGATTTTTGTCCCAGGTATATATATCTTCCATACTAGATTAGTTACTCCCTGAGGCAAGGGAGAGTTCTTGTGCCATATGAACCTTTGCATATTCAGTTCAGTTCAGTTCATTCGCTCAATCGTGTCCAACTCTTTGCAACCCCATGAACTGCAGCTTGCCAGGCCTCTCTTGTCCATCACCAACTCCCAGAGTCCACCCAAACCCATGTCCATTGAGTCAGTTATGCCATCCAACCATCTTATCCTCTGTCTTCCCCTTCTCCTCCTGCCTTCAATCTTTCCCAGCATCAGGATCTTTTCCAGTGAGTCAGCTCTTCACATCAGGTGGCCAAAGTATTGGAGTTTCAGCTTCAACATCAGTCCTTCCAATGAACACCCAGGACTGATCTCCTTTAGGATGGATTGGTTGGATCTCCTTGCAGTTCAAGGGACCCTCAAGAGTCTTTTCCAACACCACAATTTAAAAGCATCAATTCTTCGACACTCAGCTTTCTGTATAGTCCAACTCTCACATCCATACATGACCACTGGAAAACCCATAGCCTTGACTAGATGGACCTTTGTTGACAAAGTAATGTCTCTACTCTTTTAATATGCTAAGTTGGCCATAACTTTCAAGGATAAGCGGCTTTTAATTTCATGGCTGCAATCACCATCTGCAGTGATTTTAGAGCCCAGAAAAATAAAGTCAGCCACTGTTTCCACTGTTTCTCCATTTCCCATGAAGTGATGGGACCGGATGCCATGATTTTTGTTTTCTGAATGTTGAGCTTTAAGCCAACTTTTTCACTCTCCACTTTCACTTTCATCAAGAGGCTTTTGAGTTCCTCTTCACTTTCTGCCATAAGGGTGGTGTCATCTGCATATCTGAGGTTATTGATATTTCTCCTGGCAATCTTGATTCCAGCTTGTGCTTCTTCTAGCCCAGCATTTCTCATGACGTACTCTGCATAGAAGTTAAATAAGCAGGGTGACAATATACAGCCTTGACGTACTCCTTTTCCTATTTGGAACCAGTCTGTTGTTCCATGTCCAGGTCTAACTGTTGCTTCCTGACCTGCATACAGGTTTCTCAAGAGGAAGGTTAGGTGGTCTGGTATTCCCATCTGTTTCAGAATTTTCCACAGTTTATTGTGATCCACGCAGTCAAAGGATTTGGCATAGTCAATAAAGCAGAAATAGATGTTTTTCTGGAACTCTCTTGCTTTTTCCATGATCCAGCGGATATTGGCAATTTGATCTCTGGTTCCTCTGCCTTTTCTAAAGTCAGCTTGAACATCTGAAAGTTCACAGTTCACGTATTGCTGAAGCCTGGCTTGGAGATTTTTAAGTATCATTTCACTAGCATGTGAGATGAGTGCAATTGTGCAGTAGTTTGAGCATTCTTTGGCATTGCCTTCCTTTGGAATTGGAATGAAAACTGACCTTTTCCAGGCCTGTGGCCACTGCTGAGTTTTCCACATTTGCTGGTATATTGAGTGCAGCACTTTCACAGCGTCATCTTTTAGGATTTGAAATAGCTCAACTGGAATTCCATCACCTCGACTAGCTTTGTTTGTAGTGATGCTTTCTAAGGTCCACTTGACTTCGCATTCCTGGATGTCTGTCTGTAGGTGAGTGATCCCACCATCGTGATTATCCACGTCATGAAGATCTTTTTTGTACAGTTCTTCTGTGTATTCTTGCTGCTGCTGCTGCTGCTAAGTCACTTCAGTCGTGTCCGACTCTGTGCGACCCCATAGACGGCAGTCCACCAGGCTCCCCTGTCCCTGGGATTCTCCAGGCAAGAACACTTGCTACGTCTTCTTATCTTCTGCTTCTGTTAGGTCCCTACCATTTCTGTCCTTTATTGAGCCCATCTTTGCATGAAATGTTCCCTTGGCATCTCTAATTTTCTTGAAGAGATCTCTAGTCTTTCCCATTCTGTTGTTTTCCTCTATTTTTGCACTGATCACTGAGGAAGGCTTTCTTATCTCTCCTTGCTATTCTTTGGAACTCTGCATTCAAATGGGTATCTATTTCCTTTCTCCTTTGCTTTTTGCTTCCCTTTTCACACCTATTTGTAAGGCCTCCTCAGACAGCCATTTTGTTTTTTTGCATTTCTGTTTCTTGGTGATGGTCTTGATTCCTGTCTCCTGTACAATGGCACGTATCTCCATCCATAGTTCATGAGGCACTCTGTCTAATGGATCTAGTCCCTTAAATCTATTTCTCACTTCCACTGTATAGTCATAAGGGATTTGATTTAGATCATACCTGAATGGTCTAGGGGTTTTCTCCACTTCCTTCAATTTCAGTCTGAATTTGGCAATAAGGAGTTCATAATCTGAGCCACAGTCAGCTCCTGGTCTTGTTTTTGCTGACTGTATAGAGCTTCTCCATCTTTGGCTGCAAAAAAAAAAAAAAAAAAAAAACTTTGGCATACAAGTTCATCCATTCTCAAAACCTGAGAGAGAACACCCTGTCAAGGAAGTTATGGCATCTCCACATGATTTACTGGAACCCAGTGCCTAATTCAGGCCTTGAGCAGCCCTGATGAAGGCCTGGCGTAGCACACAATTAATGAATACCGGGGTCTGATTGGAACACTGCATGCTGAGTATGGGTGCCCCTTTGTCAGTGAATTTTCAATAGTATGCTCCTCCCCTCCCTGAACTAACATCCTCAAGATCTGCCCTTTACCTGTGTTTCCCCAGTTCCTCCTGGTACTTTCACAACTCCTTTCTGAGAACCATTTCTTCCTTGAAAAGGCCTTCCCCAGTTAGACCTGAATCTTGTTCTCAACATGATTGCAATGAGGGATAATGAAAGTTGAGCTTAATGAGGACATGCAAGTTATTGACTTCACAGGAGGTTTTGCATGGTATCCAGGCAGTGGAGGGTGAGGAAGTAGACAGGGGAATGAATGTTTTACTTCAGAAAGGGTGATGATGCTATGTCGCTGGCTTTTGAAGATAAAGTTGCCACAAGCCACTGCTGCTGCTGCTGCTAAGTCACTTCAGTCGTGTCTGACTCTGTGTGACCCCATAGACAGCAGCCCACCAGGCTCCACCGTCCCTGGGATTCTCCAGGCAAGAACACTGGAGTGGGTTGCCATTTCCTTCTCCAATGCATGAAAGTGAAAAATGAAAGTGAAGTCGCTTGGTCACATCCAACTCTTCACGACCCCATGGACTGCAGCCTTCAAGCTTAAAAAGGCAAGGAAACGGATTCTTCCCTGGAGCCTCTGGAAGAATCACAGCCCCATTGACTTCTTCATTTTAGCCCAGTGAGACTGAAGTCAGACTTCTAACCTACTGAACTTGAAGATAATAAATTAATACATTTCTGCTGTTTTAGCCCCTAAGATTATGGTAATTAGTCACAACAGCTATAGCAAGCTAATTAGGGGTGCCACTGCATGCCAGAGTTATTAACTGTCCATGTGCTGGCAGCAATGGAGTTCCTATGGCTTTCAGACAGCAGGCAATTCAAACTCAAACTCCAGTCCTAAGGGTCTGCTTTCTAGACCCACTCCTACACCAAGTTTCTTCCCTTGAGTTCCTTAAGGGGGGGAAAAAAGGCTGTGGCAAGACTTACATGCCAAGGCTTTATGGGAAAGTGCAATTTCAGGACAGTAAGAGTAAGACAGAAAGGAGAAAGCATCTGCAGATATAAGGCAGCATACCTTTCATCAAATCACAACTTCACAAGAAAACACAGCCAGTTGCCTGGCACGGTTTCCAGACAGGCCTTGTGAAACCACTTCACCTCAAAACTTCTGTCAAGGGAAGAAAGGGAGACATATTTATCCTCTGGGGCCCATCTCCCATCTTCCATAGGTCAGAAAATTTCCTTCACACTTCCCAGGTGTTTACCCACCAGGGCAACCACCAGGAAACCCAGGCCCCATGTCCTGTGGTGAGTGCCTCCCATGAGGCAAAAGTGGTGGGAGGGCAATGTCCAGGTCACAGAGCCCAGAGACCACAGAGCGTGGGCCCTGTGACGTTACGTTGCTGGCTCCAGGAAAGACCATAAAGTAATGAGTGACAACAAAAGTGTGTTTTTATAGGAGCTATGGAGCTATGCTGTTAAAAGTACTCAAGGACCTAAAGTAGCTTCAGTACTTGACCTTTTAAATAAAATATAGTCAATGGATTTAAATGGATAATAGCCTGTCAGGATTCTTGAAGTAAATGGGGCCTGGTAGATAAATTATTTTATACGGAAACTACTTCAAAGTCTACTCTAATGCATAGTGTTTTTAAAGAATAGAGCAATATTCAATAAAGTTGACTTTAATTGACTGATATCCCATGTTTTCTTAGTGATTCTTCAGGTTTAGTACACTTCAGGACTGCCTAAGCTACTTGTTCAACATGCCCATTTTAGTTGCCAGCCTCAGATGGTAAAGCATCTGCCTACAATGCGGGAGACCCAGGTTCAATCCCTGGGTCGGGAAGATCTCCTGAAGAAGGAAATGGCAACCCACTCCAGTATTCTTGCCTGGAAAATCCCATGGATGGAAGAGCCTGGTAGGCTACAATCCACGGCGTCACAAAGAGTCCAGACTATCACTCAGAGATTTTGAATCAGTAGGTCTGAGTGGGACCTAGATATCTATATTTTTAACAGGTGTCCTCTTCTTTTATATGTTTCTGACACAAGTCATTCACAAAGAGCTCTTTTAGAATAACAAAGTCTATGACTTGACCCCTACTCTGAAACCCCACCAGTCTTGATGACCACACAAGGAATACAATGGGGAATTTGGTAGGTTGTAAGCACTGTGTATCAGACATCTCTTCCAACACCTCCTACAACCCTTCAGGTCCTCTCAGGCCTCATCTGTCACCAATACCCTTGTCCTAGCAATTGGTGACCTGCTCTGCATGGACTCTGGCCAGCTTCATGGGTTTATGATTCATCAGGACTTCATCTCCATGCCTGTGTCTCCCATTCTTCCTTCCCCCAGGGCTTCATGGTTGACCCAGAGAAATGAGGTATTGTGGGACCCACTGGCACCCACATAAATGTCACCCATAAGTACTTGGGAAATTGAAAAGCAAAACATTGATTCAGAAAAAATGGAAATGACTGACAAATTCTTTATCATCCTCCCCCGCCAAGTGGACAATCCCAAGAAGTAGTCAATTATACTACCTTCTAGAAGATGGTTCCATGGAGATCAAACAGTTATCCCACATGATACCTCAAACAGCTCTCTCGTTCCTGCCTTCTTCCCTGGTCCCTCACCTGTACTCTGTGGTATAAAATATACTCCTTGATAACGTAAGAGCATATAAGCCTTTGCTTCTGGATCCACTTTAGAGAACCCAGGCTAAGATGTATTATAGAATTAAGCTATTTCATTGTAGTTCAGCAAAGAATTATGAATCTGTGCGCTCCTCTGACTTGACACATTCATCCCTCACTGAAGATTGCAGAGGCCTCTGACCTTGGGTAGAACATGTCTATGTGAGACAAAGGAGGTCCTGAGAAGGCACATCCACTTATACCAGCACACATCCCTAGTCTTGTTGTGTATCCTTTGCACTACTTGCTAGCTAAAGAAGCTCAGACAAGACTCATCTAAACAATCATTCTCACCAATTCCCAAATGTGGACTGACCAGTCTTTATAGCCTAGCATGACTCACCTGGGTCACACAAAATTCAATTAGATTAAAAGATTTACCTGTTCAGTGAGAATAAAATTTGGGTTAGAGATTCAGAACTTTATCCCAAAAAAGCTGAATTCCATTTCTCAGATGTATCTTTTTAAATGACCTATCTTAGGCCATCACATCCATTACATTCTATTAATGAGAAATAAGTCACCAATTCAGCTCACAATCACATTCACAGGGGGGAGATTAGACTTCAGCTTTTGCACAGAATATTATCAAAGAATCTGCAGACATGAAGAAAACCACCACCCAGTTTTGCCCTGGAAAGGCTTACAGGCATATTCACATTTCAGAATCCCTAACTGCTCCTTTCTGAGGACACCAATTGTGACCACTTCCTAGTGCAAAGCTTGAAGGAGAGTAGACCGCAATTGTTGGCTACGCAAATAAACTCCAAAGAAATGGATATTACTTTCATGATTTCCTGAACTTTAGTTACTTCAATCATCATTAAATCCGGGTATTTACTCACATAAAAGATCTCAACTGACATACCAGGTGGAAAATTAAGGCAGTTAGCTGAATAACTCAAGCAAAAAGCCTTTTCATTTCAATGACTTCAAAAGATGCAGGAATTTTTGCCTATGATGATTTTTTTTTTCTTTCCCCACTAGACTTTCTTTCCCCACTAGACTTTCTTTCCTTTCCCCAGCCGACTTTCTCCTAAAGAGTTTTCCTCTCTGTCAATTTCGAATTTCTCCCAGATGGCTCTGAGCAACACACAGGTGCAATGTGTCACACATTCTTCTACTGAAGGTGTGAGGTGCTACTCTAGCCTAAATGAATCCCAGAGGAGCAGTAAGTTAACGAGCACTAACGCCTTCATTAACTTCATACAGACAGTTGTCCCCTGTGACAAGGGGTGAGAGAATCACAAGGGGTGAGAGAACCACACGGTCTCAACAACAGAATCAGGAACCCGCTTAGGATCTACAACAAAACAAGTATCAAGGGACTTCCCTGGCAGTCCAGTGGTTAACAGTCTGTGCTCCCAATGCAGGGCGAACAGGTTTAATCCCTGGTTGGGGAGCTAAGATCCTGCATGCTGCAAGGCACAGCTAGAAAATTTTAAAAAGAGTAAGCATCAAGCCCAAGAAGCCAAAGTATATATGCTTTAAACCTATAGTATCTAAGATCAAAAACAAAGTTGAAAAAGAATAGAGATTTCTGTCCCCCCTCCCCCCACCATAGGAAGATATGTATATTCCTAACTACACTTTCTTTAAAAAGGAAACTTCGGCCATAATGCTTCCATTTACTCCACTTCCCCAAGATCAACCAAAAAAAAAAAAAAAAAGTCAGTATTTTCTCCAAAAGAAAAGAATGTAGAGCATAATTATCCAAATTGCACTATCTAGTTATATCCAACATTCAAACTGACTTTCAAGCAATAGCAAACCTGTTAGTATTTATGGCAGTGGTCCAAGAATATAAATTCAGGCTTTTGGGAAATACTCTTATTCCCCTTACCATGAACTCATCCCTTACTAACTTAAGAAATAAGCCATTTTAATTACAGAGGCAGTGGCTGTGAAAAGTCAATTTTTGTCTATTCTTGTAAACTGAAACCTCCTAGGACACAAATTGCCAGTGCAGCCCACAAGTACTGTGCTAACAATAGACCTGGCCTAACAGCAAAAGAGAGCATCACTGAGATGCAAATATAGAGCGAAGATGTTAGTGGTTACTGAGAAACAACCAAAGGCATCAGGCCTTTTTTTTTTCTTTTTAAATCTTATAACTCCCACTACTGTGATAAAAGCTACACACTCATTTCTTTTATCAGCTTTTAAAACGGCTAGGTGACGCATGATCGAATTTACTTAGAATATAGGACGCATCATTATATAAGGTGCCAAGACTTCACTCTAAAGCCAAATAGGTAACCCTGGCTCTTCTGAGCCTTATCTTACATGCTAGGCATTGAGGCACTAATATAGAGGTGCTCGTGCTGGAGGCTGAGGTTAGATACAGATAGAATTCCAAGGCCTAGGAGATAGAGTCGAAGTGAAGCAAGAGGCGGTACAAGATGAAAGCTGGCTTAAGAGTAAAACTGGCTGAGTACAAAAAGAGCCAATGGCCTGGACGAGGCCAGACCTGTTGAATTGATGAGGTGGAAGGAACAGACAATGTGACCAGGAAGCTTATCTGTGAGACCAGATAAATTTGCACTGTTATCATTCTGAGGTGGATAGACTTCTTTTCAGACTTGAGAAGCTGTGTTCTATGTAGGGGCAGCTGAGAAAATCCATTTTTATAAACTCTAAACTGTCACACATGCTTCAGAGCTCTGCCACTGTGAAGTTTTCTATCTAGGGCTATACACAATTGCTGTCCCTAGATGTCTTTGAGAATGATAAAAATACCCATCAGTCAAAAAGAAGTAGAAGTGACAAGGCAAATTCGCAGGCCCCTCCAGGTGTCTGCTTTCCAATAGTCCTCAAATGGAATTATTCCCCAAAACATCATATCTGCTCTGTAATCTGAAAGCCTTCTCAACTGCAATAAAGCTGCATTATCCGTTTCTACCCAAGTGGAAAGTAAAGTACAATGAGTATCAGAGAGATAGATGGAAACACAGAGTATTAGAACTAGCAGCCTCCAAAATTAAGTGATGAGTATTCAAAGATTCTTAGAAGGTCAATGTGAGATCATGACAGAGGTTCATTCATGCCTCAGGCACCATCCATGTGCCAAAAATCATGGTAAGTATGGAGGAGACGAAGATGAAATTCATCTCCAGGATGAATTCATTTCCAGAATTCATTGCGATTCCCAAGAAGGGAAATAGGGTTTGTAAAATACAGCACATTACTTGGTATGCTGGATGCTTAGTCGCTCAGTCGTGTCCAACTCTTTGCAACCCCTTCCTAGGACCGTAGCCCACCAGGCTCCTCTGTCTTGCCTGGGATTCTCCACACAAGAACACTGGAGTGGATAGCCATTTCCTTCTCCAACACTGAGCAAATGCTGAGGTGCATGGAGGAAAGGACAAATAGTGACTGAAGGATCAGTGGACTTCATGGAAGGTGGACACTGAAGTACATCTTAACTGTGAAAGAGAAAAGAGGAAATGGACGACCCAGGAAGGACAGCGGGCATGTGAGAAATCCATCATGGTGAAAGATCTCCGACAAAGAAGATCTCCTCTCTCTTTGCAAAGGGTCGGGAGATGGGGGCCAAGCAAGATGAGTTCCCTTCTTGAACTGCTTTAAAATAAGAAAGAACCTCCAGCCAGGAAATGTTAAAAAAAAAAAAAAGTTTCAGGAGCACAACAAGGGATCAAAGAGATGGCCTCTCTTCCCCTCAGCATCTCCAGTCAGTAATGTTAGTGTAATTTGCTTTTCAGTTCATTAAAGGCTAAAATTAGTATTTACACATTTGTAAGTGAAAGGCTAATATTTTGTGTTGCTGTAATCATCAGATATGGATAACTGTGTTAATTTAGAATCTTAAAATAAATATGATTAATAATCAACACCAGTAATACTGCTTCACAAAACCACTTCTGAGTGAGTGCTCCCTGCTGAGTTGGGTCTCACAGGAGTGCACTTCCTTGCCAATCTCTAGGAAAGAAAAGCAGTTGCAAGCAACCATCACCTCATCCCCCAGAAAGCTTTTCTCACCACCAAGGTGGGGGTTGAGGAGAACCCTTAGGTCTCAATGCTGGCAGGGCTTCTGATAGGGTCACAAATAAAAAGCAACAGGAAACCCAGAATCTCATTTTGCTATCAGAATTTGCCAGTACGAGAAACAACAGGCATCTGGAATTTGAGTAGAAACTGAACCCCCACCCCATGCCATTTTTCTTCCCTTAAAATCTTATCTGCCATGCAAACCAAATTTAACATGTGATCCTAAGTTGGGTCCTAAACCAGAAAAAAAAATTTTTTTTAATATATTTAGGGACAATTGAAGAAATTTAACCAGGGAATAGACTAATTCTGAATTGATGACAAATTTCTTGATTTTCATTATTGTACTGTGGTTGGGTGAGAGAATATCCTCTTAGTAAATACCCACTGATATATTAAGGGGAAAGTGACAGGACTTCGGCAACTTATTCTCAAATTGTTCAAAAAAGTAATTATACATAGACAGGAAGAATGAGAAAAAAAGGGAATGTGGCAAAATATTTGCAATCAGTAAATCAGGGTGAAAGGTGTGCAGGAGTTCTTTATACTGTAGTTACATTTCTCTAAGTTTGGAAATTGAAGATAAAATTTAAAAAGAGTTTTATCTATACTTCTGAGGAAGTAGAATGCACAGCACAAAGGAATGTCACCTGCTTCCTAACATCACACAGTATTGCTCCCATCTGCCCTCCCGCCACGTGCTTCTGGTTATCACTTGGGGTGCATTTATGTCACAGAGACTGTGCTGAGTACTCTCGGGGAAATAAAGAGCAGTGAGATGCAAGCCCAGTCCAGTGGGGGAGATTCAAGTGTGGGTAAACATAACTATCCTGGAGAGAGAAGCTACTATGTGCAAAGGACAGAAAAGGAGATCAGAAATATTGGGGCCAGTTCAGACTATAGAAGGCTTCATGTCAAGGACATTTGAGGTCAGCACGAGGACAGATAGGAGCCTAATAGCAGAAGGCAGGGGTGCAGGACGAGTGGGTAAAAGCAATGGGGTAACTGGAACATCTTAAGAAGACCCCTGGCGCAAGAAGGGATATGTGGGTTCTATCTGAGTGGGTAAATTTGGGAATGTGACGGGCAGGGGTTTAAAATAAGGCTAGGAAGAAAAGACAGGGTGAGATGCTGAATGGACTTAAATGACAAAAAAAAAAAAAAAAGTATTTTGAATTTTATCTTAGACAATAGGGAATTAAGATTTTTGACAAAGTGGTTGTTTCCCTCTGAGACTGGGAACCATATCTTGAAGTATCTTTTGTAGAATTTTACTTCACACACAGCTGATGTTCAATAAACAGTGTGATGTTTGTAAAAAATAAACATTTACAACCTAATACAATTTTGTACAAACTCAAATCTCAGAGATATACATTGTTAAAATATTAAATTTTGAAGGGGGAAAAATTGTTGGGTGCCTTGCATATACCTTTTCATACTGTTCATGGGTTTCTCAAGGCAAGAATACTGAAGTGGTTTGCCATTTCCTTCTCCTGTGGACCACATTCTATCAGACCTCTCCACCATGACCAGTCTGTCTTGGGTGGCCCCATACAGCATAGCTTAGTTTCACTGAGTTAGACAAGGCTGTGGTCCATGTGATCAGATTGGCTAGTTGTCTGTGATGGTGGTTTCAGTGTGTCTGCCCTCCAATGCCTTCTCTCAACGCCTACCATCTTACTTGGGTTTCTCTCACCTTGGACATGGGCTATCTTTTCATGGCTGTTCCAGCAAGGCACAGCTGCTGCTCCTTACCTTGGACATGGGGTGGCTCCTCTCAGCCACCGCCCCTGACTTTGGATGTGGAGTAGCTCCTCTCGGCCGCTCCTCCCAACAGTTGCTGCTCAGCCACTGCTCCCAACCAGTCCATCCTAAAGGAGATCAGTCCTGGGTGTTCATTGGAAGGACTGATGTTGAAGCTGAAACTCCAATACTTTGGCCACCTGATGCGAAGAACTGACTCATTTGAAAAGACCCTGATGCTGGGGAAAATTGAGGGCAGGAGGAGAAGAGGACGACAGAGGACGAGATGGTTGGATGGCATCACCGACTCAGTGGACATGGGGGTTTGAGTAAACTCCGGGAGTTGGTGATGGACAAGGAGGCCTCGTGTGCTGTGGTTCATGGGGTTGCAAAGAGTCAGACATGACTGAGTGACTGAACTGAACTGAACTTACATATACCAAATGTTTCAAATATTCTCTTATTTAACTTTTGCAACACCCACATTTAATTAAGTAGAGCAAAAAGATTAGAAAAACACCCAAAATCAATGTTCACGGGCAAGTTAGTCTTCTTTGGTTTATAAAGCAATAAAAATAACATTTTCAACTCAAACAGAAAATGGGAAGTAAATTAAGATTTGAAGAGAAAATTTGGGAACCAGATTCAGAAATTTCAGTGAAGACAAGGGGTCAGGGGGAAGGGCAGTAGCTGCTGAGATGAATTCACCTCTGGTTTTTTAATCTCTTGGTCTTTTTACCCAAGATAAAAATTCTAGGCAGACCTCATTCACAGTCATTCCTAGGTACAGAAGGTATTCTGTCTTTCAATGTTTTTCCCATCATTCTGTACCCATGAGGCAGTAAAATGTAACTGCACGAGGCTGGTACAAAACCCAAGTTTGGCTGCTTGACACTCAAAAGGCCAATCCTGGCGAGACAAGGGTTGCTGGAAAAGGAAAAGTTGCTTTATTCACGAAGATGGCAATCTGGGAAGATGGCAGACTAACGTCCTAGGACTATCTCCAGGTTGCCAGTTAGGAGACAAAGATTTTAAAGGCAGAGTGAAGCATAGGCTTGCAGGATGCATGAGAAGTTTGTGCACACCTCTCGGATTGGTTGGCAACAAGGTGAAGTTTTGAGCATCACTAACCTTCTGGTTTCAACTAGCCTGGGGTCTACGTGCTTGCAGTCAGCAGTTTTCATTTAATGAGTGTTCATGTCCCATAAAAACAACTTAGGAATGTGTGTCGGACTTTCACCTGTATCTTTCAGGGAACTGAGAGTTTGGTGACTGGGCTGGGTGGCTGGTTTATAGTTTAAAATGTTAGCAGTTTCCCAGCCCAACAAGTATTCTTTGTTTCCACATCTTTACATCTCCCAAGGCTTAACTCTTGAGCCAGAATTTTGAGACTAGGTGACAGCCTGGGAAACTCAAGCTCTGCTACAATCAAGAGGCAGGTAGGACACTGGGGTCTCTCCTAGGAAGGTCCTCTAGGGTCCTACTTGCTTACAGCACTCCCTTTTCTTTGATACTACTCAATCATTTTTTAAAGTTTGTTTTGATGTGGACCCCTTTAAAAATTATTTATGTATTTATGGCTGCACTGGGTCTTCATTGCTACTCAGGTTTTCTCTGGTTGCAGTGAGCAAGCGTTACTTTTCATTGCAGCGTGTGGGCTCCTCACAGCAGTGACTTCTCTTGTGGTGGTGCACAGATTCTAGGCTCTCAGGCTCCAGTAATTTCTGCGTGCAGGTTCAGTAGTTGCAGCTCACGGGCACTAGAGCTCAGGCTCAGCAGCTGTGGCCCATGGGCTTATTTGCTCCTTGGCATAATGATGTGGACCATTTTTAAAGTCTTTATTGAATTTGTTACAATATTGTTTCTATTTTATGTTTTGGAGTTTTGGCTCTGAGGCATGTAGGATCTTAGCTCCCAACCAGGGTTCAAACCTGCATCCCCTGCATTGGAAGGTGAAGTCTTATCCACTGGACCACCAGGGAAGAGCCAATACTCTTCAGTCTTGAGGGAAACAGATATTGGACGAGAAAGGGAAGAACATTTTGACAGACAGAGTTACTCACAAACTCAAGAGAGGAAATAAGTTTCGGGGGTGGGGAACTCAGTTTGAAAACAGAATGTATTCTCAGAGTCTGTGGTTGCCATGGAAATAATGCTCTCAGATGCCCTGCTATAAGGACATCTGGTCACCCAGCTGATGCACTCTGGACCTACCACCATTTCCCCCCAAAGCTGTAACCAAAATCTAAGTCCATGTGCCCGACGAGCAATAAGGCCAAAGGATACCAAAACATTGGAGTTTGGAGCAGAGAACGGTTTATTGAGGGCCCCGCAAAGAGATGGCTGGCTCCTGCCTGAAAAACTCTCAATTCCTGGAGAGCTTTCAGCAAAGCCCTTTTCTAGGAAAGGTGAGAGAAGGGCATGTGTAGTTGTTGCAAATTTCTTGGGGTCAGATCCTATGTTCTTGGGATCAGCTCATGATCAGGTCACAATATTCCTATAAATCTTCACCAAACAGATGTTATTCTCTGTTCTGACAAGAGAGGGCAAGGTCCCAAGGCACAACTGTCACCCTCCAAGGTCCAGGCCTGGTTGAGAAGGGGGAGCGGAGGGTGCCTGCAGGGGTGGGTTACCTGACCCCAAGCTTTCACCCAACACCCAGTCTGGGTCCTCCCAGCAGTGCCCAGGCCTGGCTGAAGAGGCAGATCTCAGCTGCCAGCTCCCTCAGAGCCAAGGCCCCAGATCCGGTCCAGCTGTCATTGCTGAGGGAGGCAGGCGTCCAAGACCCAGATGGCCCTGCGGCTCTTCAGGCCGTGCTACAGCAGGGCCCGGCGCAGACTGTGTCCCTGCAGAGGACCGCTCTCATTAGGTCACAGAGGTGGGGATGAGGAGAGGGTCACAGCTGCTTCAAGGCCCAGGCTCGCCCAGTGGAGGGTCTTGGCGAAGGCTGGAGCCCTGCAGGTCACAGCCTCCAGCCTGTTCCCAAGGTCTCCAACTCACCTGCTGGCCAAAGGCTGGCTCCAGGGAGAAGGCCAGGATCCGCCTCTTACCTCACTCTCCTCCTGACGACCACCACTCCCCGACAGTTCACTGAAAAGTCCACTAATGGTCCCTCCTTGACGGTTGGTGTCTTGGGGGAGGAGCTCACTGCAGCCCCGACCAATGGCTGAGCACAACTACTAGCCGCTCCTCTAAACATCGTGTGCCCCTAGTCTCGCGATAACCCTTGCCTGGTAAAGGGCTGCGAGCTGTAGGGTGCAAGCTACCCGATCTATTACAAAGCCATAGGTTTCACCACTTCTCCCAGCCAACAACTGAGCAGAGGGGGCTGCTAGTTGAGGACTAACTCGGGCTCCTTCCTGCGAGACATGGCACTCCTCAAGCGGACGCCTGGGCTTGAGATTCCCCATAAACCTGACCAAACCTTTGTATTTACTCTGCAGACTTCCCACACCGCCCTCCGTCCTGTTCTCTGTCTCAGGTGTCCAGCTTGCATGCTATATGAGGTCTGCTCTACTCCATGGCCCCTGCTCCCTGCCCCGTTAAATCTCTGTACAGCTATCCAGTTCTGGCTTCAGCTTCTCAACAGAGCAGAACTAAAGCAGGGGAAATGCCAAAAGCTGAACTCTATATGTCCTCAAATCTATGTTTTTTCCCACCCCTCTCACAGGAGCTGCTATACATAGGCAGAAACAAGTGGTTACCCTAAAATAATTACAGATAATGAGACCCCACTGTCTCTCAGGTGTCAAGATAGAGGACAAGCTTATCCATAACAGAAAAAAAAGCTAGATATGAAATTCATTTATTTTATTTTATTTATTTTTGGCTGCACCAGGTCTTCATTGCTGTGCACAGGCTTTTCTCTCGTTATGGTGAGGAGGGGCTACTCTCTAGTTTCAGAGCATGGGCTTCTCATTGTGGTGGCATCTCTTGTTGCAGAGCACAGGCTCTAGGGCTCGAGGGCTCAGTAGCTGGGGTGCAAGGGCTTAGTTGCCCTGCAATAAATGGAATCTTCCTGGACCAGGGATCAAACCAATGTCCCCTGCAATCTTCCCTGCAGGCAGATTCTTAACCACTGGACCACCAGGGAATTCCTGCAATTCATTTTTTAGAGGACCAGTTAAGAGATAATTTTTCTATTTCTCAAATTCTTTGACTCTTGGTTATATTGTTTTAAAGGATTGCTTTCTGCTGGTGTGTCTAAAATAAACAGTGACTTACTTTTACTCTTCTGGCTTCCTGGTCAATGGAAACTCTGCTCCTGTACTTGGTAATAGCAGGAGGGAAAGAAGCATCCTGTGATCTCCTTCCCAAGCTCTCCTCCTAAACTAGAAACTGTTGCAATAATCAAGTCCCAATGTGGACAAAGAAAAAAAAAGGCAAATGTTAGGCACCTTCAGCCCCATTGCCAAAGTGAAAGTGAAAAAAGTGTTAGTGGTTAGGTTGTGTCTGACTCTTTGGGACCCTGTGGCCTGTAGCTGCCAGGCTCCTCCATCCATGAAATTCTCCAGGCAAGAATACTGGAGTGAGTTGCCATGCCCTTTTCCAGGAGATCTTCCCAACCTAGGGATAGAACCTGGGTCTCCTACATTGCAGGTAGATTCTTTACCATCTGAGCCACCAGGGAAGAGGCTCTGCCACTGTCAAGGTGGAGGTTAAAAAATGTCTTTTAGACAAAGACCATTCCAACAGTTCAATGTAAGCCTGGTGAGAGCTCAGCTCCAAGAGACTACAGAGACATAAGCTAGAAAACTCATGACCTTGTCATTTAACTCAGCAGTGCGAAAGACCTTAGGATGGAAAACAATCTTATTGGCCAACTGGCAACTACATTGAAGTGAGACATTTTCATTTGTCAGTCCTTTCCATAACACTCAACCTATAAAAGATATTTCTATATTACTAGGACTGTACTGGAGGAAAACTGAAGGTATTTATAACAAAACAAAATAAGAATCTAGAAGTCTTAGAAGAAAATCTTGATTGAAATCAAGAAACTTCCATCCATCCATTTTATGTAGCACATATTTATTGAGTACTTCCTAAGTACATAGTTGCATAAATCAAAAACTCTTCAAAGAATTTATAACTCAAATAAGAATGTGGGGAATGGTGAATGGAACTAACATTTATTAAATAAATAAGATACATGTGTCAGACAAGACATATACATGTGAACATTTCAACAGCAGTACAGCAAGAGAAGTCTCCAATTTTGAGATATTTACAAACAGGGCAAAATACAAGGTACTGAGATTGAAGTTTCTCAAATTGTGGTACTAGGCACAGTAGCAATAGCATAGCTTTTGGAATTTAGAATGCAAAATCACCAGCAGCACCCCAGATCTCCTCCATACTCAGAGGGTTATGGCTCAAAATTCTGATTTTGCAAACTTCCTGGGTAATTCTGATTCCCAGTAAAGTTTGAAAAACACTGATATAAATAAAAAGAGCTCCGACCCTCCAAAAAGGTGAGGGCAGAAGTGGTCAGAGAATACAACTTAGGATCTAAGTTAGACTTGGGAAATGAATCAGAGAAAAGGGCCCCAAAGCAAGGGAGACTCAGAAAGTACACATGCTATTGAACCCCCACCAGTGTTTTCTCCTGGATCTTGGAAAACTTGCTTTATTTTCATAACAAGACAAATCGCTTATTTTAGCTGTAAGGGTGGATTAGAGACACTTGAAATGGTTTTAAACCTTTTTCTTTTTTTTACTGCAACAGGTCCTAGTTGCTGCACACAGGATCTTTACCCTCGTGTAGGATCTTTAGTTGCAATACGCAAGTATGGTGGGATCTTTCCTTAGCTGAGGCACACGGGATCTAGTTCCCTGACCAGAGATCAAACCAAAGCCTCCTGCATTGGGAGGGCAGAGCATTAGCCACTGGACCACCAGGGCAGTCTCTAAACTGTGGTTTTATTCAGTGGATAATTCAGTCTAGTCCTGGTCCCTGATAACTGATCCAATATAATCTCTCAAAGAAGTTGGAGCAGTTCTTAGCATCTTAACAAGATGACATTAATTCCTAACGCTGCAGATGAAAAGCTCTCCCGGCCAGCCCCTTTCAGGCTGGGATTATCTTGATTATCTTCCAAACTCTCTTCAGTCTCTTTTACTCTCCCCAATAGTGATTTTTTTTTTTTAAAGGAAAATACTCTGAAGTACAGAAAACAGACAGCATGAATTTCAATCTACCATCCCAAGGAGAATTACACATTTCAGAGGATTATTTAAAACTTGGATAGCAACTTGTTCTACAGTTGCAGCTGCAACTTAATAACCAATCACAGCAAGACACTGTGTGGGAATTTCCAGCACTTATGCAAATAGTTTCAAGGCTCATCAACCTGCTCCCCCAAAATGCCTCTCTTTTCCCAGCAAAATTTGCATTTCATCTGCCCATGTCCTACCCTCCTACACACCCATATTTCTTTCTAGTGCTTCTCAAGGTCCTGGGTAGAGTGAGAACAAGTTACAGTTAAAACTGTATAGTTAAACTTATACAGTATGACAGGATGTTTTCCACTCCAAGTTACCCAGTGAAATGGGACAGAGGCCTCCTACATTAGGCAGAGTGCATTATAATTCTCCTTGTTTATTCATTCTATGAACACTTATGAATAACTCCTGTGGGAGAGGCTATCCACCCCAAGTCCCAAGCATTCTGTGTTTTCTTGCTGAGTTTGCCTGACCACAACTCTTCCCTCTCCTGACACTGAAGATGATGAAGGGGTAACCAAGTGTAACTACCATGTGACCTGTTCCCCCAGGGAAGGGAAGTAGCTTGTTTCTTGCTGCACTGTTCACTGCTTGCTCAGGAAGATGATGAGTCTTTGGCCCCGGGCGCAGTGTGTAGCACCCTTCCTCCTCATCACATGGCACAAGCGCCCTGGATAACTGGTCCCATCTAGGTAATGCCCCTGCTGCTGCCCCATTATAAGTAATAAACGATATTGCACTGATCCCTGAAGTCTTGTCCACTTTCAGCACCCAGAGAGTGGCGGGAGGTTTGCTCCTTGCCATCTGCTAGGAGACTGGGGCTCCTCTGTGACATCTGCTCTGTGCCAGGACCTGTGAGAGTCACTGTTTCTCCACATCCCGGCACAAAAGAACCACGGACCCTGTACTCTTGGCTGCACACGGCACCGTAAGGGGTGTTGGATGGCACTCAGACCGACGGGCAACATTTTCCAGATCTTCTGGCAAGGCCTTATGACAACATGAGTCCAAAAGAAAGAGAATGAGGAGATGCAGTGGGGTCCATCCTTGAGGGAGACATGGAGATGGGTCACCCAAACTCTCCTTCGAGGAAAGGAGGGAAGTGCTCTCAGCACAGAGACCCCAGCTGTTTGTTCCTCCAGACCTGCTTTAGCTGCAGAGTCACCACCCACAACCCCATCCCCACCCCCGAGACCATGTCCTCCCCCAGGCAGACCATATCCAGTGACTGAGCAGCGCTGGGATATAGATGACAAGCAATTGTAACCCAGTGTGGGACAACAGTGACAGAGAATTTTTAACATTAGGTCCCTAAAACCT
This sequence comes from Oryx dammah, assembly GCF_014754425.2. Taxonomy (NCBI): domain Eukaryota; kingdom Metazoa; phylum Chordata; class Mammalia; order Artiodactyla; family Bovidae; genus Oryx; species Oryx dammah. Next base: position 17,910,811 of record NW_024070208.1, read on the forward strand.
GCTGTTATCCACTCTCCACTTAAACCCTAACATGTCCTCTCAACCTGTTCAGTTACCCAATTGCTGCTCATCCTTCATTCATGCCCTTAATTTCTCTTCACCTTTCACCTCAGTTTATTTTAACAGTTCAGTATCCCCATTAAGAATCTACTAGAAAAGAGCCCTTCCAGCTTGACCCAACTCCCACAAGTCTCTTCAGCATAATCACTCATTCATATATTCATTCAATGGTTAAGTAGTAATGATTAAATGCCAGGCAGTGCAATAGGCATACAGTAGATAATAACTTCAGATATGCAGATGACACCACCCTTATGGCAGAAAGTGAAGAGGAACTAAAAAGCCTCTTGATGAAAGTGAAAGAGGAGAGTGACAAAGTTGGCTTAAAGCTCAACATTCAGAAAACGAAGATCATGGCATCTGGTCCCATCACTTCATGGGAAATAGATGGGGAAACAGTGGAAAAAGTGTCAGACTTTATTTTGGGGGGCTCCAAAATCACTGTAGATGGTGACTGCAGCCATGAAATTAAAAGACACTTACTCCTTGGAAGAAAAGTTATGACCAACCTAGATAGCATATTCAAAAGCAGAGACATTACTTTGCCGACTAAGGTCCGTCTACTCAAGGCTATGGTTTTTCCAGTGGTCATGTATGGATGTGAGAGTTGGACTGTGAAGAAGGCTGAGCATCGAAGAATTGATGCTTTTGAAGTGTGGTGTTGGAGAAGACCCTTCAGAGTCCCTTGGACTGCAAGGAGATCCAACCAGTCCATTCTGAAGGAGATCAACCCTGGGATTTCTTTGGTAGGACTGATGCTAAAGCTGAAACTCCAGTACTTTAGCCACCTCATGTGAAGAGTTGACTCATTGGAAAAGACTCTGATGCTGGGAGGGACTGGGGGCAGGAGGAGAAGGGGACGACCGAGGATGAGATGGCTGGATGGCATCACTGACTTGCTGGACGTGAGTCTGAGTGAACTCCAGGAGTTGGTGATGGACAGGGAGGCCTGGCGTGCTGTGATTCATGGGGTCACAAAGAGTCCGACACGAATGAGCAACTGAACTGAACTGAGATATAAGAGAAACAGGATTGCTTTCATGCGGTGGGAGGACAGATAATGAATAAATAAAGAAGCAAAATAACTGAAGAATAATATGAAGAAACTAAGTAAGATGAAGAAACTAAGTAAGATACTATGAGAGATTGTGACAGAAAATAAAAATAACTGGGACAAGGGACATTCAATCCTTTCTAAATGAGTGCAGTTCCTGGAAGGTGGAAGCATCCCAGACCTGTTGAGTCAGAATCTACATTTCAACAAAAAGCTATCAGAGACCTCCCTTGACCAGCACTTGGACTTACACACCTTTAACTAATATAGAAACAAAGGAGGGCAAGAGGATTTTCAGGTGAAAGCTAGATCATGATCTTCGTTGTGAAAAATATGGAACCCTGCCTCAGGAGGAGGGAGCCCAGAGTTGAAGCTGTAGATTTGGGAGCTAAAGTTTCTAGAAGGAATCATGGTATGAGTTTCTGATCTGCTCTTCAGCCATTTGCCAGTCAGTCTGATGAACTGGTGGTTCTCAACTTTACCTGTACATTAGAACCATTTGAGAAGCTTTGAAAAATACTGACTCTTGGGTCTTGCCCCAAAAGATTCCGATTTAAGTAGTGGGAGGTAGAGCCTAGGGATTTTTTAAATATATATATAATTTATGTTCTGTTTTTGGCTGTGCTGGGTCTTCATGGCTTTGCACAGGCTTTCTCTAGTGGCTTCTCTTGTTGTGGAGCACAACTTCTAGAGCAAAGGCTCAATAGTTGTGGCCCACAGGCTTATTTGCTTCATGGCATGTGGGATTTTCCTAGACCAGGGATGGAACCCATGCCACCTGCTTTGGCAGGTGGATTCTTTTCCACTGTACCACCAAGTAAGTCCTGAGCCTGGGGATATTTTTAGGGCCTAGATCTGATGGATAGAGTGCCTGATGAACTATGGAATGAGGTTCATGACATTGTACAGGAGACAGGGATCAAGACCATCCCCATGGAAAAGAAATGCAAAAAAGCAAAATGGCTGTCTGGGGAGGCCTTACAAATAGCTGTGAAAAGAAAAGAAGTGAAAAGCAAAGGAGAAAAGGAAAGCTATAAGCATCTGAATGCAGAGTTCCAGAGAATAGCAAGAAGAGATAAGAAAGCCTTCTTCAGTGATCAATGCAAAGAAATAGAGGAAAACAACAGAATGGGAAAGACTAGAGATCTCTTCAAGAAAATTAGAGATACCAAGGGAACATTTCATGTAAAGATGGGCTCGATAAAGGACAGAAATGGTCTGGATCTAACAGAAGCAGAAGATATTAAGAAGAGGTGGCAAGAATACGCAGAAGAGCTGTACAAAAAAGATCTGCATGACCCAGATAATCACGATGGTGTGATCACTCATCTAGAGCCAGACATCTTGGAATGTGAAGTCAAGTGGGCCTTAGAAAGCATCACTACGGACAAAGCTAGTGGAGGTGATGGAATTCCAGTTGAGCTGTTTCAAATCCTGAAAGATGATGCTGTGAAAGTGCTGCACTCAATATGCCAGCAAATTTGGAAAACTCAGCAGTGGCCACAGGACTGGAAAAGGTCAGTTTTCATTCCAATTCCAAAGAAAGGAAATGCCAAAGAATGCTCAAACTACCACACAATTGCACTCATCTCACATGCTAGTAAAGTAATGCTCAAAACTCTCCAAGCCAGGCTTCAGCAATACGTGAACCGTGAACTCCCTGATGTTCAAGCTGGCTTTCAAAAAGGCAGAGGAACCAGAGATCAAATTGCCAACATCCGCTGTATCATGGAAAAAGCAAGAGAGTTCCAGAAAAACATCTCTTTCTGCTTTATTGACTATGCCAAAGCCTTTGACAGTGTGGATCACAATAAACTGTGGAAAATTCTGAGAGAGATGGGAATACCAGACCACCTGACCTGCCCCTTGAGTAACCTATATGCAGGTCAGGAAGCAACAGTTAGAACTGGACATGGAACAACAGACTGGTTCCAAATAGGAAAAGGAGTCCGTCAAGGCTGTATATTGTCACCCTGCTTATTTAACATATATGCAGAGTACATCATGAGAAACGCTGGGCTGGATGAAACACAAGCTGGAATCAAGATTGCTGGGAGAAATATCAATAACCTGAGATATGCAGATGACACCACCCTTATGGCAGAAAGTGAAGAGGAACTCAAAAGCCTCTTGATGAAAGTGAAAGAGGAGAGTGACAAAGTTGGCTTAAAGCTCAACATTCAGAAAACGAAGATCATGGCATCCGGTCCCATCACTTCATGGGAAATAGATGGGGAAACAGTGGAAACAGTGTCAGACTTTATTTTGGGGGGCTCCAAAATCACTGCAGATGGTGACTGCAGCCATGAAATTAAAAGACACTTACTCCTTGGAAGAAAAGTTATGACCAACCTAGATAGCATATTCAAAAGCAGAGACATTACTTTGCCGACTAAGGTCCATCTAGTCAAGGCTATGGTTTTTCCAGTGGTCATGTATGGATGTGAGAGTTGGACTGTGAAGAAGGCTGAGCATCGAAGAATTGATGCTTTTGAAGTGTGGTGTTGGAGAAGACCCTTCAGAGTCCCTTGGACTGCAAGGAGATCCAACCAGTCCATTCTGAAGGAGATCAACCCTGGGATTTCTTTGGAAGGACTGATGCTAAAGCTGAAACTCCAGTACTTTAGCCACCTCATGTGGAGAGTTGACTCATTGGAAAAGACTCTGATGCTGGGAGGGATTGGGGGCAGGAGGAGAAGGGGACGACAGAGGATGAGATGGCTGGATGGCATCACTGACTTGCTGGACGTGAGTCTGAGTGAACTCCGGGAGTTGGTGATGGACAGGGAAGTCTGGCGTGCTGCCATTCATGGGGTCACAAAGAGTCGGACAAGACTGAGTGACTGAACTGAACTGAAGTGACTTTGCTTTGAAGAGAAGATTGACAGACACTGTAAATCAACAATAACAACAAAAATGGGCCCATGCTCAGCATTTGAGACCTGGGGTAATCCTCTCCTTGTAGGAAATTGCTCTACACGATTTTTACTGTCATTTATGGAGTGCACTAATCTGACTAATGTTAATTTCAGTTGCCCAGTCCACAAATATCTCTTCCTTGAAGTCACATAAAAGAATTATTCAGAAGGTTATTGAAAAACCCCTTTCCATGAAAGTAGCCACAGGTAATCATATTTTAACTAATGTTCTCCACAAACATGGTCATTAAATAAGCAAGGAAGTAAGTTAATAAGTCTTTGTTTTTGGTGCAAAGTGATGAACAGTGAAGAGATCAAGTGATTTTTACAACTTGAAATTATGTTGCTTTTGGTCAAGAATTCTTGTAATTGGTTCTTTTCACTTCAAAGCAGCATGTCAGATTTTAGCCTGGCATGAAGAAATAACATCACCCAAAAGGCCTAAGGCAGTGTGGTCCCCCATAGCACTCCTACTTAAGCAACCAAGCAGTCTGAAGCTAGAATTCTAAATTAACCTTCAATATTGAAAGTGAAAGTGAAAGTCACTCAGTCATGTCTGACTCTTTGCGACCCCACGGTCCATGGAATTCTCCAGGCCAGAATACTGGAGTGGGTAGCCTTTCCCTTCTCCAAGGGATGTTCCCAACCCAGGGACTGAACTCAGGTCTCCCGCATTGCAGGCAGATTCTTTACCAGCTGAGCCACAAAGGAAGCCCAAGAATACTGGAGTGGGTAGCCTATCCCTTCTCCAGCGAATCTTCCCAACCCAGGAGCTTCTAAATCTTGGTTGAGAATAGCCCTCCAAATTTGAGATCTATCTTAAGTTACCCATGAGTAACTTTTAGTGATTTAAGTCCTTCAGTCATTCAAAACTCTTCATTATAGTTTTTTTTTTTTTTTTTTTTACTCATCAACATAGTATACAAGGGATGATATTTGAAGGAGAAAATCCAAACAATTTATATTGGCACTTGTACTTCTGGGCTTCTCAAGACCCTTTCTAATGTGGGGATGGGGGACAATACACAAATGGAACACAGATCTGCATCCTCCTCAAAGATAGAGGGACATTCACTCTTTCAGAAACCTGGCCCCAATGGCTCAGCCAATCAGATGCTCCCACCTGAGCCCGCCAGTCTTAAGGGAGTGACTCAAAGGCTCAGGGTTGATCAAATGTGAAGCCAAGGGAACCCTGAGATGGTTTTGACTGGTTGAAGCCTGAGAATTGGAGAACTATAGTTATCCAATTCTTCATTTTTTTCTTCCCATACATCCCTTAGGCTGGTGGTGCCCCAAGTGTGACAGGGCTACATTTGGTTTTCTGGCTATGATAAAGCTCCAGAAGCAATGTATACATACATACATACATACATATATATATATACATATATATATATAATATTGAAAGTCTTCAGTATTTGAACTTTGTAAGTCTAGGTTTTACTGACATCCAGTTACTCTCTCAGTTGATGTGATGTTTTTCCTGTGATCATTAACAGAGCTCTATTGTTTAAAAAAGGAATTAGCAAACAAAAGTACTGACACAGTTAAAGTTTGAACCTGCAAAGTCTTTTTTAGGGAATCTCTGTGTTACCAAATGAGGCCTGTGATTGCAAAATCACAAACAGAACTTCCAACACTACCTATATCTAAAATGGAAAGAACATAGAGAGAAGGAATAATGGAAGGAAGGAAAGGAGAAAAGGGAGGGAGAGAAAGAGGGAGGGAGGAAAAGAGGGACAGTCAAAGTCAAAATAGTCATTTATAATGCACAAATAACAGCAGCCTTTTTTCAAAAAAAAATATATATATATCAGTCATAAGGTTCAGCTCCTTTTATTTCTGCCACCACTAAAGCAATCTCCTCTACTTGCACAAAGAGGTTCTTAAGAGAAAGAAAAGCTTCCCTTTAAGCCAGAAAAGCTCTCTCCTGGGTCCTGGTACCTCTCTGTCAAAAAGGCAGCATCTTCTGAATCTGGAAGCTATTCACTTTAAAGGTACCATGTGTTATAATCACAGAGTGACCCTTGGGTATCACCCAGGAGTGAGCAGTGGAATAAGGAGAAAGGGCAATGGTGACTCCAGAACCCAAACAGCGTCTAGCCGGCGGGGCCCCCCCCCCCCCCCCCCAAGGGGGAGGTGTCAATTTAAAAGTCTAGGCTTGTGTTCCATTATAGAACCATACTTCTGGGAATATTTTTAAATTTTAACTTATTTATTAAATTTGTAATCCATGCTCATAATATCAAAATTTAGAAAGCTTTAATGAAGCTTACTAGAAAGCTCTAGTAAAGGCTTCCCCAGTGGCTAAGCAGTAAAGAATCCACCTGCAATGCAGGAGACTCGCAGGTGACGTGGGTTCAATCCCTGGGTTGGTAAGATCCCCTGGGGGAGGAAATGGCAACGTACTTCAGTATTCTTGCCTGGAGAATCCCAGGGACAGAGGAGCCTGGAAGGCTGCAGACCATGGGTCCACAGAGCTGGACACAACTGAGCAATTAAACAACAACAAAGTGTAGTCATAAACAATAGGTCTCCTTCTCATTTCTGTCTCCTAGTAATCCCACTGCTTTCCCAAGAGAATTTGTAAACTTCAGGGATATTTTATACATCCGCAGGCAAACATGTGTGTGTTGAGGGTATTATATGTGTGGAATACACTCTTAAAGTGGAAACGTACTATACAGATTGTTCTTCACGTTGGTATTTTTCTTCCTGTTTTACTGAGATATAACTGACATACAGCACTGTATAAGTTTGAGGTATGCAGCATAATGATTTGACTTACACACATTGTGGATGTCTTAGAATTCACCTTGTATTTTCTTATTAGGAGTAAAAACGCATTGGGCATTTGTGCATATGTTTGAACCATTTCTATTGCCTTAAACTGTCAACTTACATCCTTTGACCTTAACAAAATATTTTGGAATTCATTCCATACCAGTATATAAAGATATACTTCATTATTTTCTTTTTTTAAACTCTTTATTGTATTGGAGTATAGCCAATTAACAGTTTCAAGTGGACAGCAAAGGGACTCAGCCATACATATACATGTATCTATTCTCCCCCAAATTTCTCTCCCATCCAGGCTGCCACATAACATTGTGCAGAGTTCCATGTGCTATACTGTAGGACCTTGTTGGTTATCCATTTCAAATACAGCACTGTGTACCTGTCCATCCCAAACTCCTTGATTATCACTTCCCTATACCCTTCCCCCATGGCAACCATAAGTTCATTCTCTGTGAGTCTGTTTCTGTTTTGTAAACAAGTTCATTTGCACAATTTCTTTTTAGATTCTGCATATAAGGATATGCTTCATTTTTAATGGCTGCATAATATACCATTGTTCACATTTGTAATATTTGTTTTAATCCATCCCTTCTTGATAGACATTTAAATGGTTTAAGTATTCTCTGAGGCCTCCCTGGTGGCCCAGAAGGTAAAGAATCTGCCTGCAATATGGGAGACCTGGGCTCAATCCCTGGGTTGGGAAGATCTCCTGGAGAAGGGAAAGGCTACCCACTCCAGTATTCTTTCCTGAAGATTACACATTGGTAATATTTGCTTTAATCTAACCCCTCTTGAAAGATATTTAAATGATTTAAATATTCTCTACCATGCTGCAATGAAGGATTGCCTACATCTGTCACTTTATACTTGCATGAGAGTAACTGTAGGATAAAGTTCTAGAAGTGGCATATGCAGGCCGGAAGGCACATGCATTTGTAATGTATATCCATGTTAGCAAATTGGTATCCAAGGAGTTTGTACTCCCACCATCAATCTGTAAGAATATTTATTTCCCACACCCTCTTTAACAGACGCTATCAAAACAGTTTTATATTTTCTAATTTAATAGGGGAAAAATGATGTCTTAGAATTCACCTTGTATTTTCTTATTAGGAGTAAAAACGCATTGGGCATTTGTGCATATGTTTGAACCATTTCTATTGCCTTAAACTGTCAACTTACATCCTTTGACCATTTTACTATGGGCTTGTTGCTCTCTCGTTAAATTATAGGGGCTTTGAATATGTTAGGGAAATCAGTGCTCAGTCTATAATATGAGTTATTTTCATTTGATTGTCTTTTGATTTTGATTGTACAGGACTTTGCCTTGCAGAAATTTTATGCTTTTATCTATTTAAATTTATCAACAATATCTTTTCTGCTTCTGGGTTTTTTGTTACATTTTAAAGTCTTTCCCACTAGGAAAATTTTTTTAATTCTTCTGTAGTTTTTCTGAGTACCTTTAATGGTCAGGTTTAAATATTTGCTCCACTGTGAACTGACTTATGGTGTAATGGTGTATCTCAACATACTATTCATTGCATCATCTATCTCTACTGATTAGAATCAAATTATAAAAAACTATAATGTTTTATTAAGTTTATAGTAAGTATTATCTTAGGACTAAAACAGCTATACTTACACGTGTTAAAGTATTTTATTATTAAATGTAAATGTGTGAATTCTACCACAACTTTTAAGATCCTATCTTGGCAAGTCTTTACTTTTAAAGATGCTCTAGCAGGACTTTGAACTTTCCTGGGGGCTCATTGGTAAAGAACCTGCCCATCAATGCAGGAGATGTGTAAGTTTGATCCTGCAGTCGGGAAGATCCCCTGGAGAAGAAAATGGCAACCCACTCCAGTATTCTTGCCTGGGAAATTCCATGGACAGAGGAGCCTGGCAGGCTACAGTTCATGGGGTCCAAAGAGCCAGACACGACTTAGTGACTAATCAACAACAACAAGCAGGACTTCCCTTGTGGTCCAGTAGTTAAGAATCCACCCTGCAACATGGGGGACTTGGGTTTGATCCCTGGTCGGGGAACTAAGATCCCACATGCTGTGGAGAAACTAAACCCAAGAGCCACCGTCCGTGTGCTGCAACAAAAGATCCCATGTGACGCAACTAAGACCCAACATAGTCAAGTAAATAAATATAAATAAATAAAGATGCCCTAGGAACCTCAAATGGAGCTGCGTAAGACTTTGCTTCATTGCTGAGGGACCCTGGAAACATAATCAGTTCCCTTGAAGCACCACCTATAGCCTTATCCATTTAGTTCGTCTTCTCTCTTGTCCTTCCACCAGCTCAGAAACATAGAGGAAGAGTCCAACTGTCTTAGAGAAGAAAGTGTTGCTTCTAGAGACTGTTAAACAAAGATCTAGATATTCATGTCACCATGGCGACAGCTGTGGTGACTCAGAGCCCATGACAGCAAGAGATGATGACATGCAGAAGATGGGAGGGGCCAACAAAAGCATCTGAACTGCTAACTGTTATATCCACCGCTTCAGAATCACTGACAGCAGAACATCGAGGAGAAGATTCTGACAAGCAAGAGAGAATTTGACATGGGAGGTGTTCCAGTCCCTCCCTGGTTCTGGGCTACATCAGTCCCCCAACATAGCACAGGCCCCAAATGAGAAAAGCATGTATATTTGTGGGTGTGGGTGTGGGTGTCGGTGTGTGTGTTGGGGTTGGAAGGCACCTGTTTTTGTTTGTTTGGAGGTGGTTTGTCATCTGGGGCAGATTTGGGGGTTGGATTTCAGTTTTGCTGTTTGTTCCACACAGTGGGTTCTGCACCTGAATGTCTTTCTTTTCACCTTGACTTGTTTTGACTGCTTCACAAGATGCTTTCCCCGGGGGAAATTTTGGTAAAGAGCTCAGAATAGTTAAATCAGATCTAGTTCTCCTGATTATTAAATGGCAGAGACAGGATAATATAAACTCGCTTTTTACTTTTTGCTGTCTTGAATCTGAAACACATTTACTGCCGGAAATGGCTGCAGATAAAAATACATTCAAGTGACTGGGACTTGGAGTAGGCCACAGAAAAGGTTCTCCTATTTAATGTCAGAATGCAAAACAAGCAAGATGTTGGGGTTTTTGGAATGAATGTTCAGCAATGATGTCCCTTCCTCTTGGAGGCAGGTAGGTAAAGGAGACAGGTAAATACTCCAGTCCTTGCTCCAGGAGAAGTTAACATATAAAAGACTGGAGAACAAAAACAGATAGTGCTCTGACCTCCTCTAGCTTACAGTCCAGAGATTGTTAGGCCAGCAGCAGAGAGAAGAAAAGGCCTTCATTTCTCATAGTACAATAACTAGAGTTATCTATTTGGATGCCTCATTTTCACAGGTAAGGAAGCTACAGCCATCTCCAAATAGCTCATCACCCCTCACCACGACCTCACCACCATGGAGTAGACTGCAGTTAGGCCCATTTTCAGAAAGATTCAGTCACAAGGTTATCAATAATAACTAATGAATGGATGGGTGAAGAATTCTAATGCATTCCATCTGCTGTCACGTGGCTGACCTATTCTTCCTCCAGGAGCTCTCTCGACAGGTCATCATTCCCTCATGGAGCCCGATCATCTTCCGGGTTCCCTGTCTCTGTGAATAGCCCACCAAGCTCCACGGGCACAAGCCAGAAACCTGGGCATCTCCTTAACCCCTCCCCTCTGACACCCACCTTGAGAGTCCTTCACCAAGTCCTGCTAGCCTCCTCTCTCAGAATTCTCCTGAATGCATCCCCAGCTGTCTTCCTCCACCACCTCACCCTTGTCCGAGCTGCCACCGTCTCTGACCTGATGACAGCGACCACCTCCTAACAGGATCCCCCCGCCCCATGGACTCTGGGCTCCCTTCAGTTGTCCTTCCACATTATACCAAGGATGCCCTTTGCAAAAGACAAATCTCTTCATTCTTTCCCTCTTTCTTTACCTTTCTCTCCTGCACAGTTCAGGAGCAAAGCCGCTACGTGGGACATATCAAAGCAGGCATCCCAGCTTGAGATCTAAGAAGCTGCTGAAAATGAGACTCTGAGGAGGCAACCTATGGTAATACAGGTACATAGGACCCAAACAAGCTCCACTCAGCTCTTTAGCCCCTGGAACTGGGGATTAAAATCAAGAATTCCCATAGTTATGGAATCTGCTGACACACCCTAGTGGGACAAGAGACTGAAGAACCCAGCCTAAGCAAAGTGTTCAACATCGGCTTCTCAGCCTCTAGGTTCTGATGTCATCCATAGCTCACCATCTTGTGTTCTCCTGTGTTCCCCTTCTTGCCCTTCCCACTGAGCCCTTTGCCAACAGCCTTGCCATACATGGCCTTCCCAGGTGGCTCAGTGGTAAAGAATCTGCCTGCCAATGCAGGAGACACAGGGGATGTGGGTTTGATCCCTGGGTTGGGAAGATCCTCTGAAGAAGGAAATAGCAACCCACTCTTGTATTCATGCTTGAAAAATCCAATGGACAGAGGAGCCTGGCAGGCTACAGTCCATAGGGTCACAAAGAGTCAGACATGACTTAGAATGTAGGCACTTGGTTTTAGAGGCTTCCCTGGTGGCTCAGAAGATAAAGAATCTGCCTGCAGTGTGGGAGACTGGGTTCAATCCCTGGCTTGGGAAGATCCCCTGGAGAAGGGAATGGCTATCCATTCCAATATTCTTGCCATGCAGAGTCTCATGGACTGTGGAGCCTGGTGGGCTACAGCCCATGGGATCTTAAAGAGTCAGACATGACTGAGTGGCTAACACTTTGCCATATTCCCTGGTGGCTCAGATGGTAAAGAATCTGCCTGTAATGTAGGGGACCTGGGTTTGATCTCTGGGTCAGGAAGATCCCCTAAGAAGGGAATGGAAACCCATTCCAATATTCTTGCCTGGGAAATCCCACAGACAGAGGAGCCTGGCAGGCTCCAGGTTCATGAGGTTGTAAAGAGTCAGATATGACTGCATGACTAACACTTTCTTTCGCTGCCATACATGTTAATTCATCAGAAGGCTGTCGAAGCTCATAGTAGTATCTACACCAGACTGCCCCCAAGCACAGATATTAGAAGATTGCTAAGTTAACACTTAATATGGTCTTCCTTGGTATTCCAGTGGTTAAGAATCTGCCTTCCCATGCAGGGGGCACAGGTTCAATCCCGGGTCAGGGAACTAAGATCCCACATGACACAGGGCAACAGCCTGCATGCCTCAAGTATGAACTGGCATGACGCAGCCAAATAAATATTTTAAAAACAAACAAAAAACACTTAGCAGTACATAGTTTACATTCTCAAGGCCTTCGTGTTAGGTGTGGACTAGTGAAAAGGCAATAATATACTCTCTTTTACATTTAAAAATACTAAAGTAGTATCTGGAGGGAGGCACAGGAAACTGGTGACAATAGGTACCTAAAAGAATGGAACTACTGTGCTGGAAACAGGAACTTGGAAACTGTGTCTGTCATTGTTTGCACTTCAAGCAACAAAAACAACTCTGGCTGATTTAAGTCGGAAGGGAGTCTTTCAGAAGGATATCAGAAGGCTTAGATACTTTCCGGATCAAGCATAGGGGACTAAAAAGTCAGAAATAGTTCCCTAAGTCAATTCTACCTTTTGTGTGAGAAGCAGGCTTTGCCTCAAAAAGAAGAATCCTCCAACAGAGCTGAGTGACTAAGAATCTAAACAAACAAATTGCAACGCAGCAGTTACACTTACAGGTATATAGCGCAAAAATCAAAAGCAGGAGCTCAAACAGATATTTACACCAGTGTTTACAGCAGCAGCATCACACTATAGCCAAAAGGTTGAGACAATGCAAATGTCCATCAACAGGAGAATGCGTAAACAAAATGTGGTATGTACATACCACAGAATGTTATTTAGCCTTAAGAAGCAATGAAATTTTGATACATGTGAGAACATGGATGAACCTTTAAGGCATGCACAGTGAAACAAGTCAGTCACAGAAAGACAAATAGTGTATGGCTCCACTTCTATGAGGAGTCAAATTCTTGAACACAGAAAGTAGAAGAGTGGTTACCGAGGACTGCAGGAAGGAAGGGGAAATTATTGTTTAATGGGTACAGAGGTTTTATTGGGGATATAATGGAAAAGTTGTGGATATTGATTGAGGTGGGGCTTCCCAGGGGGCGCTAGTGGTAAAGAACCCACCTGCCAATGCAGGAGACATAAGAGACGTGAGTTTGATCCCTGGGTTGGGAAGATCCTCTGGAGGAGGGCATGGCAACCCACTCCACTAATCATGCCTGGAGAATCCCCATGGACAGGCTGACAGTCCATGGGGTCGCAAAGAGTTGGACACGACTGAAGCAACTTAGCATGCATCCATGCACACATTAACAGTGGTTTTGATTATACAACCTTATGAATGTACTTAACCACTGAACTGTATACTTACAAATGGTTAAAATGATAAATATGCATTTTTACCAGAATAATAAAAAGAATTACAAGTACCCACGACACAATTTTTATTGCATATTCTTCCGTACCTTCATATCATAGGCATGCATTACCTATTTAAAGCACATTTTTAAATCAAGGAATTAACTTTTATACATTTACAGGAGATGCTTTCAACGATGAAAAAGTATCGTTCCACTGTATCTTAGAAATGGCAAATTATTGAGAAAAAAATCCTAAGAACCCAAAGCTACATCTGTGTGTAAATATATTCATCAATGTAAATAAATTCATCCATCGCTACTGTTCCCTGCAGAAGCAAAGTACAAAGTCTCCCCTCTTTCCTCTCTTCACAGCCCAACCCCAGCTTCCTGTCACACACCTCGAGAATTTCACAACTCTAGCTACCTCTCATCCAAAAAAAGGTCCTTGGCACAAGATTCATCACTTCGCCAAATCACAACGCAAATTACATTTTGGATGCTTAGCATATTAATTTGGGAAGGTGAGCAATAATTGCAGGAGTGTCACCAAAAAAAGACTTTCAGTCTTCTTTTTCTAAAATAGAGAACAATGGAGGATGTTGAAGCTGTGACTGGCCAGGAGAGTACAGACAACCAAAATGGGTTTCCAGCAGCATTAAATGAACCATGAAGGAATGGGCTAGTCAGCCTGTTTCTTCCCTGACACTTTGCACCATGATACTATAGCTTTCATCCAAAATATTGGAAATATGGACATTGAAATAACTTACCAGCACACCTTTAAGAACCTGGTAGATACCCAGCAAAGTAACCTCAAGTGTTTATCCTACCACATCTATGGTGTCAAATGGAAAAGGGAAAAATTTCCAGCTATGCCATGTTCTATGTTGAACTTGACAGCAGAACCTCTTTTGTTCACTGTTCAATCCCCGACAACAGGAGGTGCTTAAAATATGTCTGAAATGTTGAATGACTGAAGAAAGGAAGGTCCGGAGCCCTTGCCTCATAGGTCTGCGTGCCAACCATCGGTGGCCTCACCTTCAACACTCAGACCACAGCAAGCAGATCATTAGGTCAAGTCGAGCTGAGACCTTGCTGAGTGGTGGGTAATTAGGGATGTCACTCTTCCCAGAAGCACCTACTGAAAGCCTAGTCTGTTCCAGATACTGTACTCAATCCTAAGGGCACAAAGGAAATGGAATGCCCCTGAGCATTGGATGCTGATAATCTAGGAACTGAGATGGAATGGGAGCCTACAATTACAGTAAGTCCCTTACATAAGAATGAGTTCTGTTCTGAGAGCTCGTTTGTTAGTCTGACTCGTTTGTAAGTCCAACAAAATTAGCCTAAGTACCTAAGACAATTAGCTATATAGTACTGTACTATAATGGGTTTATAATACTTTCACACAATAATATTTACTTAAACACAAAAAATATGGAAAACATTTTTAATCTTTCAGTACAGTACCTTGAAAGTACAGTAGCACAGTACAATAGCTGGCATACAGGGGGCAGGCACACCTATTCACATCTTTGAAAATTTGTGACTTGAAAGTTCAAATGTAGGGGGCTTCCTGTAAGCTGCAGGATGAGAAATGCCACAGAGCAGGGGTGAGCACAGTGCCCTGGGAGCAACGGGTGTGGACACCCCTGAAGAGTCCCATATTTTAAGCAGGTACAGCCCACCTGTGGTGGGGCAGGGACTAGCAGGAGGAAAGGGCCCTCAAGCGGCCTGGAGGGGACGTCACAGGAAAGGGGAGCTGGGCAGGAGGGAGCCAGGGTGAGATCTGCGGGTGCTGAAGGAGAGAAAAATGAATGCCAAGGCTGTGCGTGGGTAGCTAAAGACAAACTCAACTTGCCCTGTGTGTTTCCCCTGGGAGAAGCCTAAAAAGAGGCTGGAAAAAGCCTCAGAGGAGGCTGGGAGGAGTGGCTTGGTGTTGGGGGGAGCACCCCAGCAGTGAACGATGGCTGAGGGTTGGGGAGGCCTCGCCTGGAGTCGAGAGGAGCTCTATGTTATAAGAAAGGAGCTGGATGTCATTGCCATCCTGTCCGTGGGACACGGTGTCACTCTGAGGAGGTTTCTGACTGACCGGCCTCCATCCTCGTGGAGGCAGGTAGGGCCTGTAACTCCAGCCTGGACTGGAGCCAAACGCAGCTGGGGTTGTGGGGAAAAGAAGTTAGGATTCCCTATTTTTTCAATCCAGATTTTTCCAGTTTTCCTTCTGGAATTCAGGCTCCTCATCTGTAAACTGGGTGTTTAAACACCATTCCATACAACATTTTTCTCCAAGTAAAAATAAATTTAAAAGAAATACTAAAAATATAAAGTCCATTCCAATCCTAATAGGCTCTGATTCTCAGATTTGGTATCCATCACAGGTACAGAAATATATGGTGCCATGGACTGAATTGCATCCTCTCCCAATACATATGTTAAACTTATAACTCCTGGTACCTCAGATGGTGACTGTATTTAGAGATAGAGCTTTAAAAAGGTAATTAAGGTTAGATGAGCCACATGGATGGTCCCTAATCCAGTCTGATGGGTGTTCTTATAAAAGGAAATTTGAACACATAGAGAGATACCAGGGATGCACAGAGAAAAGGCCATGCAAGAACATGGGAGGAAGGTAGCCATCTGCAAGCCAGGGAGAGGCCTCAGGAGAAACCACACCCACCAACACCTTGATCTTGGACTTCCAGCCTCCAGAACCATGAGACAGAAAATCCCTCTTGTGTAAGCCACCAGTTTGTGTATTTCGTTCTGGCAGCCCTAGCAAATGAATACATATGGTAACAAAACAGTCGCTAAAAACTTTAAATCATCCAAGAAGAGAACTGCCTCAAGCCAAACAGCTTCTGGTTCTTCTGACATTCAGCCAGTTCACCTGGGGCTCTGTGTCATGACTAATGAGATGCAGCTCAAGACAACAAGCATGGACTGAATACCAGTCACAATGAGAGGCTCTGCGGCACATCTAATCCTCCAAGGTCCATTGGAGGGGATTGGGCAGGGAGGGACGAAGGACAGGTCCATCAGAAATCTAACACCAGGCGGCAACACGGATGGACCTATGGGTCAAACAAAGACAAATATGATGTCACTTCTATGTGGGATCTAAAATATGACACAAGATGAGTTTATTTACAAAACAGAAATAGACTTTCAGACATAGAAGACTAACCTGTTCACTAAAGAGGAAAGGGGGAGGGAATTATTAGGAGATTGGGATATAAATATACACACTATTGTCTATTTAAATATACACACTAGTATATATAAATAGATAACCAAAAGGACCTACTGTGTAGCACAGGGACCTATACTCAATATCTTGTACTAACCTATAATGGAAAAGGAATCTGAAAAAGAATACATATATAGGGCTTCCCTGGTGGCTCAACAATAAAGAATCTGCCTGCAATGCAGGAGATGCAGAAAGATCCCCTGGAGAAGGAAATGGCAATCCACTCCAGTATTCTTGCCCAGAGAATGCCATGGGCAGAGGAGCCTGGCAGGCTACAGACCAGGGGATTGCAAAGAGTCAGACATGACTAAGCAACTGAACGCACACACACACGTGTAGAACATATATACACATACTTAACTGAATCACTTTGCTGTACACCTGAAACTAATACAACATTGTAGATCAATGATATTTCAATAAAATTTTTTAAATGATAAATTTTTAGAAATCTAACACTAGCCAAAACACTCAAATCCCTCCCTCCTTCATGTGTGACCAGAGTCGCAAACAACTGATGGATTCTCCACGCTCAGGACTAGCCCACTTTCTCCCAGACATGCTGATAAGCCACAAGTACCAAAAGGAAGAACGTATAGACATACTTAAACTCGGAATAGCCATCCGGACAAAGGGGAAGCTGGGGCTGCTCCCCATGAGGGAGTCTCCATCTCAAAGTGAGAAGACAATTCAGGAAGAGTAAAGACCTATAACAGCTTCCCAATGTTTATCATCAGAATGGCTTACATCACTAAGGCGAGAATTCACTGACTAGGAAAGAATCGTTCAGAAATCCCTTAGATCATTTTCTCAGATATGCCCAGAATGTGATGAAGAAACAAATTTCACATCAGACCTCTTTCTTTAGATAAAAATATGATGAAACGGAGACAAAGGGGACTAGTAAATGGCAAGAAGGAAAGAAAGATCTGGGATTTGTTTTATTCTTATAATTAATGTCCTGCCAGAGATGAGCATCTTTAGAAGCCATTCTATTATCACAAAATTTTCAGCCGTCAACAATGTTAAGATGAAATCACAGAGGCTAAACATTCTATCTCAACATCCTAAACATCAGAGTCCCACACAGGCCCCTGAAAGTCACACCCAGTAGGAACCTCAGCTCCAAGATCTCAAGAAGGTGACCTCTCATCTCTTGCTTTTCAGTGACAAAGATCTAAGGTCAATTCTAGGAGTTTGGTCCTAGCAGAAGAGCATAGAATAAAGACTTTTTTTCTAAATGTTCCTCTTGAAACTCTCTGTCTTTATATCCTTTCCTAGCAGAGAAAGACAGCTGCAGTCCTTCTGGGGACCTCTCTCATTTCTCAAGGGAAACTGACAGTCACTTCCAAGACCTGGTCTGTACTTCTAGAACGTAGCCTCACCCCACAGTTCAGGCCAGGACCTTCAGCCAAATCAGCAGTCTCAGGCACTCAGCAACCCCAGGCCAAACCAAGGTAGCCATCTACCCATCACTGGCCTGTAGCCTCAGGCATGAAGTCTTCATTTGCCTGAACCTGGGCAGTAGCAAGCGGGCATGAGAGGCCCTGTGGACAAACCTCTTAGAGAATCAGAAATAGGGTCTGGAATTTGTATAAATGCAAAGGTGGTGGTTGGATCTGAAAAAATCAAATTGCTAACGAAATATATAACAGATAGGAATCCTCTCTTGCAGGATTTACTGCTGAGACTAGGTACTTCCCTGTCTGTTCACCCAGAATCATATCAAGCTCCATCATCCCCTCTCACACTGAGAATGGAATTAAGTCCACTGGAGCTCCTTCCTGGCCTGGCCTGGATGGGGTACATCCCTTCTCTGGACCTTGGTTTTCTCACAGAGTGAAGGGCCCCTGCTTTACCCTGCCTGATAGTTTATCTTTTTCTTTCTTTCTTTCTTTAGGGAAGAGCCTCTGATGCTTATCCCTTTTATTTTATTTTTTTATTTGGCTGTACTGGTCTTAGTTGCAGCAAATGGGATTTTTGTGGCAGCATTCAGGATCTGCAGCATGTGGGATCTAGCTTCCCCATGAGGGATCAAATCCAGCCCTCCTGCATTGGGAGCACAGAGCCTTAACTGCTGAGCTAGGGAAGTCCCCACCCTGCCTGACCTTTGAGGCTGAGTTGCTTCTGCAAGTTCTGAACCCCTTCTGAACCCCTGCAAGTTCCCACAGATCTTCCAGTTAAACCACCATTTAACTCCTAGTTACTTCCCTTCCTCATCCCTCCCCAAGCTCTGGGCTTGGATGTATCATGAGGAAGTTGAGTGTTCTCAGGCTCAAGGAGGCAAAGGCTCAGAGCCCAAGGTTTTAAAGAGCCTCAGGGAAACTGTACGAATCTACTGAATCGAAACAGAAGCTAATCCCATAACCTAGTGATTCTAGTTTCCCACACCGGTTCACTCATCTGCAAAGTGTGGATAATAATACCTACCTCATGTACTGGGGCTTCCCCAGTGGCACAGTGGTAAAGAATCTGCCTGCCAGTGCAGGAGACTCAGGAGACCTGGGTTCAGTCCCTGGGTCAGGAAGATCCCCTGGAGAAGGAAATGACAACCCATGCCAATATTCTTGCCTGGGAAATCCCATGGACAGAGGAGCCTGGCAGTTTATCGTCCATGGGACCACAAAGAGTGGGACATGACTGAGCACGCATGCCTGGTTTATTGAGAAGATGAAGCAAGAAGGAATATGTAAAGTACTTAGTACACGACCTAACACACTTAAGAGCAGAAGAGGTCTAACCTTATTCTGAAATCAAGGCCATCAAAGAGGACTAAGAGTACCTTGCATACACTGAGTTGTTTTGCTGAAGTGGAGGTTTTCGTGTGCTATGCAGCCTGCTAAGTTAATGGCATTTCACTGGGGCATCTCATGCTCTCAAAAATTTGTTTTCAAAAAAATAACATGTAGGATACTTTAGTGCTTATTGCAAAGATGTAAGAGGCTAAGAGTGTAACGTGCTGCAGGTACCCAATCTAACCCCTCCCTACAAAGCAGATATTGTTGAATGATAAGCGTGGACAGTTATCAGTGATAAGCTATAAGTAAGAAAGTTCTGAAGAGACCAAAAAGCTTATCAGACTATGTAGAGACTTTTTGGTTGTCAGGAGAGGCAGGTGGGAAATATTCCTTTCTTTTTCTCTCTTTTCATAGAGCAAAGGGAACCATTTCTTACTTTAGAAGTCCTGAACAATTTTCTTCTAGGGCTGATTTAACATCTTGAACGCATTGGCTTCATGTTATCAATATCAAGGTGGTATTTTCAGAAAACAAAGACAGCAAATAATTGATATTGAACACATGTCAGGGCTTTGAGAAAGTGTCTTGTTAAGAGAAAAGGCCAGTTTCTTAAAGTTTATCAGTTTGACATATCATGGCTTAGAATTCCCAGCACAGTCAATAACCAACTTCTTGCTCACATCAGGATCTGCAATAATCCCCATTCTCTAAAGTCAGATAAATCATTCCATCTACAGTTGTTCAGTTGCTCAGTTGTGTCTGACTCTTTGCGACCCCATGGACTGCAGCATGCCAGCTTCCCTGTCCTTCACCCTCTCCCAAAGCCTGCTCAAACTCATGTTCATTGAGTTAGAAAAAGGCAGAGGAACCAGAGATCAACTTGCCAACATCCGTTGGATCATCAAAAAAGCAAGAGAGTTCCAGAAAAACATCTACTTCTGCTTTATTGACAATACCAGAGCCACAACAAACTCTGGAAAGTTCTTAAAGAGATGGGGATACCAGACCACCTGACCTGGCTTTTGAGAAATCTGTATGCAGGTCAGGAAGCAACAGTTATAACTGGTCATGGAACAACAGACTGGTTCCAAATAGGAAAAGGAGTACATCAAGGCTGTATATTGTCACCCTGCTTATTTAACTTATATGCAGAGTACATCATGCAAAACACTGGACAGGATGAAGCACAAGCTGGAATCGAGATTGCTGGGAGAAATATCAATAACCTTAGATATGCAGATGACACCACCCTTATGGCAGAAAGTGAAGAAGAACTAAAGAGCCGCTTGATGAAAGTGAAAGAGGGGAGGGGCAAAGTTAGCTTAAAGCTCAACATTCAGAAAACGAAGATCATGGCATCTGGTCCCATAACTTGCTGGCAAGTAGATGGGGAAACAGTGGAAACAGTGACATTCTTTATTTTGGGGGGCTCCAAAATCACTGCAGATGGTGATTGCAGCCATGAAATTAAAAGATGCTTTCTCCTTGGAAGGAAAGCTATGACCAACCTAGACAGCATATTAAAAAGCAGAGACATTGTTTTGCCAACAATGATCCATCTAGTCAAGGCCATGGTTTTTCAAGGCTATGGTTTTTCCTGTGGCCATGTATGGATGTGAGAGTTGGACTATAAAGAAAGCTGAGCACCAAAGAATTGATGCTTTTGAACTGTGGTGTTGGAGAAGACTCTTGTGAATCCCTTGGACTGCAAGCAGATCCAACCAGTCCATCCTAAAGGAGATCAGTCCTGGGTGTTCATTGGAAGGACTGATGTTGAAGCTGAAACTCCAATACTTTGGCCACCTGATGCAAACAGCTGACTCATTGGAAAAGACCCTGATGCTAGGAGGGGATTGGGGGCAGGAGGAGAAGGGGACGTCAGGGGATGAGATGGTTGGATGGCATCACTGAGTCAATGGGCATGAGTTTGAGTAAACTCCAGGAATTGGCAATGGACAGGGAAGCCTGGCATGCTGCAGTCCATGGGGGTCGCAAAGAGTCAGACACGACTGAATGACTGAACTGAATGAACTGAATGTCATCTGAGGCCATCTGAGGCCACTCCATCTATAGAGTTTGCTGGAAACTGGTACATGTGCATCTGTGATGTTTCCATTTAGAGTAGCATTTTCTTCATAAAAGCTTATATACAACCCACACATATTAACATTTTATATTGAATAGTTTTCCCTTGAGTAAATGAGGAATGTATCCACAACCTAAAATTCTAGCCCATATTTTATGATGTGAAAGGACTTAAGTCTTCTCTAAGTTAACCATTTTAAATTGAAAAAGTGAGAATTTCCTTTTTTGTTGTTGTTTGTTGCTAAGTCATGTCCAACTCTTTGTAACCCTAAAGACTGTAGCTCGCCAGGCTCCTATGTCCACAGGATTTTCCAGGCAAGTTTACAAGAGCGGGTTGACATTTTCTTCTCCAGGGGTGCCTCCTGATCCAGGGATCGAACCTGCATCTCCTGCATGGGCCTCATCTCCTGCATTGGCAGACAGATTCTTTACTGCTGAGCCACAAGGGAAGCCCAATATTTCTTCTTTAGCATCATGAAAAACAGTGTGTTCACATGAGAATCATGGACACCCACCCAGCACAGGAAAACCCTTTACAAAAATCCTGCAAATGGTTATCTAGCTTCTCACTTAATGCTTTGAAATGATAGGGAGCTACTCACTAATTTACAGGTACCCTTATGATTGTTTGCCATATTTATATTTATACCCCCTTGACACTTATTATGCTTCTGAAGTCAAAAGAACCATTTCTGATGCTAACCCTTGGATTTAAAAGAGAAATATAGTTCAGTTACCAGCTTACCCAGACGATTTGTTTCAAGGAAAGACACAGTTACAGAGACTGGTTTTGTAATCAACTTACAGATAATGTGGCTGACATAATCCTGCAAAAGATTTATAGTGAAAAGCATATTCCTGGGAACTGGTCTTCAATGTTTAAAAAAATGACTACCTCTCATAACAAAATACCCTTTCAAAGACATGACAGATGTCATCATGTCTACCCTATCTTTTCTATACCCAGCTAAACTTTTGCAGTACTCTCAGAGATTTTTCCAGCCCCATGAATATCTGGAACATCTTCTATTTTGTCAGCATCTCTCTCTCTCTCTCTCTCTCTCTCTTTTTTGATGAGTTGGCATATGGGATCTTGGTCCCCTGGTCAGGGATCAAACCCATGCCCCCTGCATTGGGAGGGTGGAGTCTTAACCACTGGATCACCAGGGAAGTCCTGTGAGCATCTGTCTTGACTCTTCACATTAGGAACTGAACTGAATAACCCAGAACAAGATACAGAAGAACTTTCTGGTCATGGGATGTGGCCAGTGGCTTCCAAGGTGGTGTGAGCTTTTTTTGGAGATCATACCACACCATCAGCAACTACTTTAAAAATGTCAGAAAATGAACTGCTTTACTTTGAGATGTGAGATTTCACTTACAGTCTCACACATGATCTCCATTTTCTGTAAAGCTACATTTACTGAAGTGTTATATTATGGGCTAGCACTGACCTTGTTGTTGTTGTTTAGTTGCTAAGTCATGTGCAACTCTTTGCAACCCTATGGACTGCAGTACGACAGCTTCCATCCTTCACTGTCCCCAAGAGTTTGCTCAAACTCATGTCCATTGAGTCAGTAATGCCATCCAACCATCTCGTTCTCTGTCACTACCTTCTCTTCCTGCCTTCAATCTTTCCCAGCATCAGGGTCTTTTCAAATGAGTCAGCTCTTCACATCAGGTGGCCAAAGAATTAGAGTTTCATCTTCAATATCAGTCCTTCCAATGAACACCCAGGACTGATCTCCTTTAGGATGGACTGGTTGGACCTCCTTGCAGTCCAAGGGACTCTCAAGAGTCTTCTACAACACCACAGTTCAAAAGCATCAATTCTTCAGCGCTCAGCTTTCTTCACAGTCCAACTTTCACATCCATACATGGCTACTGGAAAAACGATAGCCTTGACTAGATGGATCATTGTTGGCAAAGTAATGTCTCTGCTTTTTAATATGCTATCTAGTTTGGTCATAACTTTCCCTCTAAGAAGTAAACGTCTTTTAATTTCAGGGCTGCAATCACCATCCGCAGTGATTTTGGAGCCCCCAAAAATAAAGCCAGCCACTCTTTCCACTGTTTCTCCATCTATTTGCCATGAAGTGACGGGACCAGATGCCATGATGTTCGTTTTCTGCTGGGGTCCAGCCCCGGTGGATCCAGGGAATTCAAAGGTGGGGACGGTGTTGGCATCTTTGGAAAAATACATATTTAATTACAGATATAGAGAGAGATTAGAAATGGATAGTGTAGTAGGAGAATTAGTGGAGAAAAGAGGCTGAATTCTGCCAGAGAAACGGAAGCAAGAAAGAAGCGACATGGTGGAATCAGTCTTTCCAGAAACTGATCCGATTTCTTTATTTTGGGGTTTGCTTATATACCTTTTGTTACACATAGGGATGAATACAGAGTCACGCGGGGGTCTTAGGGATATTACATCATCTTCTGGCCATGAGTGAGACCTGCTGACATTCTATGGTCCTTTCTTTCTGATAACCAAAAACCTCATTTCTTTCAAGGGTGTTTTTTCTTAAACCAGGCACCACCCTCCAGATAAAGTTGCATTCCTATAGGGTGAGGGTGTAGTGAGTTACAATCAAGAAAGGAATTTATTTAACCCAAGGTTAACAGGATTAATCTTAAAGGTTAATACTTATTTCTCCTATATGTTTAAAGGTTAATACTTATTTCTCCTATATGTTTAAAGGTTAATACTTATTTCTCCTATATGTTAGTTATATTCATTATACGGGCAGGGAATATGGAGATTTAGCAGCAAACATCAGCCCAACAAATGAAAATCATTTTACCAATGCTCCCCTTAAGATCTATTTAGTCTTAAGATAGTGATAAAGTTACATTTTTACATAACAAAGACACAGTGATTTATAACAAAGCACAGTGATCTATTATAAAAGAGAAAATCCATTAACTCAAAAGTCTAGTATTGCTAACATCTAAAACTACTATATTTCCTTTTCTATATTTCAAATACATTGATTAATATATTCCTAGGTGCCTAAGGATATGGAGGCCTGAAGAAAAAGCCCTATGCTAATTAAGACTCTCAAAATACTCCAAAACTCTCTGTGCTGTTTGTGGTTAAGAGGTAGTAAACAATCATGTGGCGGGAGTATGGATAATCCTGTCACACAAGCTAGTCTGTCAGCAGAGAGGTTTGACCTGAGACATCCTTGTCCCACCCAGAGCAGAGAATTAGCAGCAATCATTGACACAACAAATGAAAAACCCTTCACCGATATAATTCCTAACCAACCCATTATACTGATAATTTCTAACTCCCAAAAGAATTTGCCTTTAGTAAGTCTAAAACATCTCCTGCCTCTCAGATTGGGAGGCTGTAAACAATTACATGTGGCCGGACGAACCTATACAGGTGGGTTAGATAACCTTCAGAGGAGTCCGTAAGCTGAAACACTCTTATCACGCCCAGGAATTTTTATTGCCTTGGAACTGCACGTTTACTCCTTCTCCAAGGAAAGTGGTTATGGGGGAGAGCCCCCCATAAAGTCAGAGGTGTAGGCGAGAGCATAAAACAGACTCTGGTTTTGGGGTAGATGCTCTGGAACAGGGGGTTTCCTGAGGCTTGATCACGCTTTTGCATATGCCAAGCCTCCTTCCTCATGACCCTTGCCATGGGCGGAGTTCCTCACGCTGGCCCCCAACAGTTTTCTGAATGTTGAGCTTCAAGACAACTTTTTCATTCTCATGCTGTACAGAGTACATCATATACATACATGACCGCTGGAAAAACCATAGCTTGAACTATACAGACCTTTGTTGGCAAAGTGATGTCTCTGTTTTGACCTTAAACAGAATCAGTTGTAAGAAGTTAATTGCTAATGCTGGACAGGAAATGGTTCTTTTGTTGACAAGCAGAAAGGTCACTAGATGTCTTGCATAGAAGTGAACTAAAACTGTCTTTCAAATTGGTCATTTTCTATGAGACAGAGAAAGAATGAGAAATGATGTGTACAGCAACTTCCTAGACTGGAGGAAAAATAACAAGCCATGAAAAGTGGGAAAGTCATATAAAATTACACTCACTTTAATTAAGTGACACACTGTGCAAAGACTGGATAAAATAAAAGAGAAGGAAAAGCAACATACCATTTTTGATGCCAACCCCCTGATTTCAGAGGAACAGCTCAATCACTGGCTACCCCAGAGGATTTGCTTCAGGGGAAGATGCAGTTAGAGAGATGGATTTTTTAAGTCAACTAGTGGACAATGTGCCTGGCAATAATCCCGCAAAAGATTTATAGTGAGAAGCATGTTCCTGGGAAGAGGGCTCCAATTTTTTAAAAAAATTTAAAACATTCTCATTTCTCTTTTCTCTCTCTTTGAACATATCTCAACTATAGTTGTTAAAACTGTAGGTTGAAGCAGGACAATTACTCTTTAAAGAAGGGTAGCTTACAAAACATGAGCACGTGGCATTAAAATGAGAATGATTATTGTTAAGCAAGGGTCAGAAGCTATGTACTTTCTGACAATGATGTTGACTGGATGTTCTGTGTGTACTCAGTAGTGTCTGACTCTTTGGGACCCTATGGACTATACAGCCTGCTAGGCTCCTCTGTTCATGGAATTTTCTAGACAAGAATACTGGAGAGGATTGCCATTTTCTCCTCCAGAGGACCTTCCCATCTCAGGGGTGGAACCCGAGTCTTGTGCCTCTCCTGTGTTGGCAGGCAGATTCTTTATCTCTGAGTCACCCGTGAAGCCCTGACTGGATGTTCCTGTCCTCTCAAAATTCATATGTTGAAATCCTAACCCTCAAAATGATGGTATTTGGAGGTGGGGCCTTTGGGCGGTGATTAGGTCATGAGGGTGGAGCCAACATGAATGGGATTAGACACTCTGGAGAGTTTGCTCTGTGTCCTTGGGAAGACACAAAGAACCAAGAACAAGATACCATTACCAAGGTCCTCGCCAGACAATGAATCTGCCAGCATCTTGATCCTGGGCTTCCCAGCCTCCAGAACTGTGAGAAAGAAATGTCTGTTATTTAAGTTGCCAGTCTATGTTATTTTTGTCACAGCAGTCTGAGTTAAGGCATGATAACCAAGTGTGCTATGAAAATGTTCCAGAAGAGAACCATGAGTTAAGTACTCTAACCACAGCTACACCCTTCAGAAATAAAGATAAGTTTCTTACATTATCAGAGGAGCTTCTGTTTAGTATAACTTCATGTGAACTCCTTCTCCCCACAGGTACCCAAAACCACTTTTTTTAGCCTCCATGGATTATTTGAAGCTTAAGAGCATTTGTACCTGACTGATTTCAATAAGTGTAATTATAAAGCACACTATTTGATATAGGTATTAAGCATGAAGTGTATGGTCTATATCCACTCTGAGAGTTCTTGGGCCACTCTTCTTTTTCCCATTATTTTCTCTCCCAAATATCACCATTTGATCACTTTCCACTAGCTCAAAATCACCTCCTGCCTGCTATGGGACTAATCTTCTGGTTGTATGCCTGTATCACAGCTTATTACATACTATTTCTGTTCTCTTGTGTACCTTAAGTGTTAAACCAGGATATTCCCAGTTACATCTCTGAAGCGATGGATTTCAGGCCTACTTGCACATTAGAATCGCCTGGGAAGCTTTCTTATAATTCAAGTACCAAGGCTTCAACCTCAGAGATTCTAATTTAATGGAAGGCCCTGACACCAGGAATTCTTAAAAGCTTTTTGGGTGATTCTAATGTGAACCAAGGTTAAAATGCTACGGCTTTAACTTACCTGCAAGCTGTGATGTAAGCCATCAGTAAAAGATTCTCATGACTGCAGTTACTTTAGGGCAGAGAGAGGGATATTCCTAGGATAGATAGTTTCCATCAGAGTCCCAGAACACCTCAGGAATAAACAAAATCAAGAATTAAATGTCTCATAAAAGATGATCCTAAAAGGCACACGGGAAAATAAAGGCTAAGAAAACACTAACAAGGAAGAGTTCTGGGGAGGATTAGCCTGAGCAGATATTAAAACAAACTACAAAGCCTCTATAGTTAAATCAGTGTAGTATTGATACATAAATATAAAACAAATCCAAGAAATGGAATGAAAAGCTCCCAAACAGATTCAACTACATATAAAAATCAAGCATATGATAAAGACGGGATCTCAAATCACTAAAGCAAAGATAGTCACTTTTAATAAATGAGATTGGGACAATTGAATGACCATTTGGGAAAAAAAAACTAGATTCAATGCTGCTACTAGAGAAAAGAATAAATTTCAAAAGGATCAGAGACCCAAAAAAGTGAAACTACACAAGCATGGGAAAAAAACATGAGTGAATCCTCTCTAACTTCAGAGCAGAGAAAGATTTTCTAATCATGACTCAAAATTCGGAGGCAATAAAAGAAAAGATTGATAAATTTGACTACATAAAGAAAAGAATAAAAACTTTTGCATGGTCAAAAATACTGTAAGCAGTGAAAAGACAAATGAAAGATTGGGAATAAATATCTGTAATATACATCAAAGCTAATATCCCCAATTTATCTTTTTAACTTTTTAAGTTGAGGGGAAATGTCCAAAAATAAGTAAAAGGCATGAACAGACAATTCATAAGAGGATTTTAAAATAGACTTTGAATAAATGAAAAGATGTTCACTTACAATAAGTGAAATGCAAAACTTTAAAACTTTACTGAGATAGCATTTATCACCTATCAGTTTGAAAAAAAATAATAAAAAATGTTGCAGTGCCCTCGCTGGACAAGACTGTGGGGAAAACAGGCACTCCCATACATTGCTGAAGGAAAAGCAAAATGAAATAGTCTCCAAGGAGGGAAATTTGGAAATATCTTTAAAAAACGACATTAAACCAGTAATCGCATTTGTGGGAATTTATCCTAAAGATACATCTACAATAATACCAACATATACATGCACATGATTATTCATGACAGCATTGCTTGTACCTGCAAAATACTGGAAATTTCCTAAACGTCCAAAACAAGGGAATTTGTTGCATACGTTATGGTACGTACAACCAAGGGAGTACCATGTAAAGAAGAAAGAGGAATCTCCCTATGAACTGAAGCAATTTCCAAGAGATATTAAGTTACAAACATTTTTTAAGGACCTTCCCTGGTGGTCCAGTGGCTAAGACTCTGTGCTCCTAATGCAGAGGGCCTGAGTTCAATCCCTGGTCAGGGAAGTAGATTCTGCATGACACAATGAAAACCCAGAGTGGCCAGATAAATAAATAAAAGGAAGTATTAAAAAAATTTTTTAATAAGTTAGCCTTCATAGGTGAAAAGTAGAAGGGACTTTTCATTGTGCTGGCATTTAAGAACCATTCATGTCCACTAGTTTGCTTTCTATATTTATATTTGTGAGTCCAAGCAGTTACCAGTGGGGAGAGGGAAGGGAAGAGGAGCAGACAGGGGTGTGGGATTAAGAGGTACAAACTACTAATGTATAAAATAGATAAGCAACAAAGAAATATTGTACAGCAACAGGGAATATAGCCATTATTTTGTAATAACTTAAATGGAGTATAAGAATATTGAATCACTATGCTGTACAC
Organism: Oryx dammah; assembly: GCF_014754425.2. Classification (NCBI taxonomy): domain Eukaryota; kingdom Metazoa; phylum Chordata; class Mammalia; order Artiodactyla; family Bovidae; genus Oryx; species Oryx dammah. The sequence goes on from NW_024070208.1 coordinate 17,939,685, forward strand.
TTGAAACTAATATAATATCTTAAATCAACTATACTTCAATTTAAAAGAGAGGCATTAATAAACATCCTTTGAACTCTGGACCTTACAAGTTGCCAGGAAGCTCAGAGACCCATCAAGAAACACAGTTACCTTAGTCAAATTTGTATTCCCTGTGCCTGCTGAAGAGTCTAGCATTTGACAAACGTTTGTTCAACTCAACTGAATTGCATGTCTTTTGTAATAAGCCACCCAAGTCCTTTTGTGGAATGAGGAGGATGAATAAATAGGAAATGTGAAATTTTGTGGGTAGAAAGAAGTAGCTCTACTTCTCAGGAAAAGGAGCAGTCCTTCTTAGAAATTCCCTTTTGTAAATTGTAGGTGTCACAGTAGTGAAAAAAAGGCAGGGACTTTATCTGATAATGAACTGGCTGGTTTGATTTGTGGAAAATAAACCTCTAGTGCCATCTTTCAGGGTGACTGGGATTTTCATGTGAGAAAAAGCAGCTAATTATTCACTGCTTAATTATAGCCCTGTCTTGCCTAGAAATGGGAAAAGTAATATATTGAGCTGTGTTGACCTAAGGTGACAGCTTATAGGAACATTAAAGTCAATGTAAGGAACAAATCACATTCCCTATAAGTTATATATTGCCCAAACTTGTGTTCTTTGTTTCATTATGGCAGTAATGAGCTACTTGAGCTGTGTTGTTGCTGTTGTTTAGTCACTAAGTCACGTCCAACTCTTTGCAACCCCATGGCCTGTAGCCTGCCAGGCTCTCTGTCCATGGGATTCTCCAGGCAAGAATACTGGAGTGGGTAGCATTGCCTTCTCTATGGGATCTTCCCAACCCAGGGATTGAACCCTCATCTCCTGTGTCTCCTGCATGGGAAGGCAGATTCTCTACCACTGAGCCACCTGGAAAGCCCAAGCTATTTGAGTTGTTTTTAGTCGGACACAGAAGAGATTTCATATCCTTGAAAATTAAGGAGTGAAATGTTCATTTGATTTTGTCACCTCTGAGGAGTTCATATCTCACTCCTTTTCACGAGGTCTGGTGTTCTTTCTATTCCTATACAGCATTAACAGCTTTTTTTGGAATGTGATTATAAAGGCGCCACCCCCTTATACATTTGCTATCTGTGTTCTTAACTAATGCCCACTCTACCTTTGCTATAGTTTACCAAGTAGCCTATTTTCCTTTGGGTGAGCGTTTCTCAGTGTCCTACCTTAGGGCATAAAACCTAGTCCGAATATTGATACATTTCAATTCGATGAATTATGCAGTATGTTTATCTTTGCACTCCAGACTGTGCAGGTTCAGGGGTTCTTAGAGTCTGAGCCCTGCTCCTGCCAATGATAGAATGCTATAGTTGTGAGGTCATCTACCTTTCAAGAATTTCCCTGGTGCCCGCCAATGCAGGAGACTTGAGTTTGAGCTCTGGGTCGGGAAGATACCCTGGAGGAGCAAACAGCAATCCACTCCAGTATTCTTGCCTGGGAAATCCCACGGACAGAGGAATCTAGCCTGGCCAGCTATAGTCCATGGGGTCACAAAGAGTTGAATATGACTGAGCGACTCAAGAGCAACAAAATCAAGCATTCCAGTCTGAGAGATGGAAGCCTGGGCATCAGCAGAAGGGAAGAGCAAAAAAGAAAAGAACAGAGAGGAAAGATGGGCAAGCAGAAGAGAGGAGGGGAAAAGGAAGAACTGAAACAGAACAAGGCTGGTGAGGGGCAGAGGAATCCTACCAGGAACGGCCCCTGTATGAATTCTCCTATTCAGAAAGGGAATCTGAATTGTCTTCTTCTAGCAACTACTACCAAATGGCAGAATATTCTACAGCCTAACATCACCTTCACTTTAAAACCAGCAACATATAGAGGAAGTGTGTGGAAATATAGTTTGGAGAAACATGGAATTTGAAGCCAGAAAGCTGGGTTCAGTTCACACTGACCTGACCGTGCAAAGATGCAATAGTAATATCAAGGGTTTGTTGGTGTTCAGTCGTTAAGTAGTGTCTGACTCTTTGTGACCCCATGGACTGCAGCACACCAGGCCTCCCTGCCCCTCACTGTCTCCTGGAGTTTGCCCAAGTTCAAGTCAGTGATCCTATCCGACCATCATATCCTCTGCCGCCCTCTTCTCCTCTTGACCGCATGGATTGTAGCCTGCCAGGTTCTCTGTTCATGAGATTTCCCAGGCAAGAATACTGGAGTGGGTTGCCATTTCCTTCTCCAGGGGATCTTCCCGACCCAGGGATCGAACCTGCCTCTCCTGCACTGGCAGGTGGATTCTTTACCACTGAGCCACCAGGGAAGAGGCATCGAATGTCAGGAATGCTGGGTCAGAGGAAAGAGTCACATATGGCTCCTTATGTGGTCTTCTTGGAAGAAGAGCATTAGATTAAAAAGATTCAGATCTATGTTTTCCCACTTCATGAGAGTCTTGGCCCACCAGACACAAAGTAACCCATCACTCAAACCAGTATTTCCATTTTTTTTTGTCAGCCCACACAGTCTTATACATTTGGTGTTAAATATTACAGTTTTTTTCCTCTAGTAGAATCTGAATCATTAGAAAGAGGAAAGTTAAAATTTTTCACAAATAAACAGTGATGACTTTGACAGTAAATGACTGAAGGGAAACTCCTTTGCCTGTGACATCCTGTGCCATGGTTTCCTACACTAAATAAAAATTAAATAAAGAGCATGTCTTTAAATGCTAGTTTCATATATACATATATGTATATATGCACATATATATACATATATGCATACATGTATATAATGTATACACACATATATACACATATATACATATACATGTATACTGAGGCCATCATAGCTCAGTTGGTAAAGAATCAGACTGCAGTGTAGGAGATCTCAGTTCGATTCTTGGGTTAGGAAGATTCACTGGAGAAGGGATAGGCTACCCACTCCAGTATTCTTGGGCTTCCCCTTTGTGGCTCAGCCAGTAAAGAATCCACCTGCAATGCGGGAGACCTGGGATCAGTCCCTGGGTTGGGAAGAGCCCCTGGAGAAGGGAAAGGCTACCCACTCCAGTGTTCTGGCCTGGAGAATTCCAATGACTATACAGTCCATGGGGTTGCAAAGAGTTGGACACGACTGAGCGACTTTCACTCACTTCATATACACACAAGAACACATAGGAAGTTGGTATGTAATAAAGGCAACATTCCAAACTTGGTGAAATGGATGAAATAATAAACAAACTGTGTTTGCAAAGTTGGCCAACAGTTTAGGGGGAATCAATATCTGCATTCATAACTCAAGTTCAGACCTTATAGCAAATAAATGAAATTATATTATAAATTAAGTCTTTCAAAATATGTCATGAAAATCAGAAACCACAAAGACTGTACATTTGAGTATATTAAAAAGTACATATGAGAAAAATACCATATGATTCCATTTATATGAGATGTCTAAAATAGTCAGACTCACAGGAACAGAGTAGAATTGTGATTTCCCAAGGGCTGGGGTAGGGGAAATGAGCTGCTCTTCAACAGGTGTCAAGTTTCAGTTATACAAGATGAACAAGTTCTAGAGATGTGCTGAACAGGGTACCTACAGTTAAGAATCCTACCTATGTACTTAAAATCTTGTTGAGAGGGAGATTTCCTATTGTGTTCTCACCACAATTTAAAAAAACTACATATGATGAAATATATGCAGTATATAACAAATGGCTAATCTCAAATATGTAAAAAGTTCTTAAATATCAGTAAGAACGAACAATCATTGGAAAAATAGTCAAGGAACATGAAGTGGAAGTCACATACACAAGCTTCTCCACAAAGGACTAGTAAACAGATGAAAGTCCAGTCAATATTAAATAGGAAGAATCTGTTCTTTGCCTATTTGGAATTAGGGATGCACTGTTGTCAAAACCTTGGAAAAACCATATGCACTGCAAATGGGAGAGTAACCAGTACAGATTTTCTGCAAAGCAGCTCAGTAACTGCCATGAAAATATTATATATAGTTTTTTTTAATTAATTAATTTATTTATTTTTAATTTTTACTTTACAATTCTGTATTGGTTTTGGCATAGATTGACATGTTTGGGGCTTCCTCGGTGGCTCAGTCAGTAAAGAACCTGTCTCCAATGCAATAGACCCGGGTTTGATCCCTGGGTTGGGAAGATCCCTAGAGAAGGGCATGGCACCCCACTCCAGTGTTCTTGCCTGGAGAATCCCATGGACAGAGGAGCCTGGCGGGCTGCAGTCCGTGGGGTGGCGAGAGTTGGACACGACTGAGCGACTAAACCACCACCAGTTATGCTTTTACACATCTATTCCCCCTTCAGGCTTTTATCTGAATTAACCACGTGATGAACATACGCACCAGAGCATTCACCTCTGTTATTTATAATGTTAAAAATGCAAAAACTGGACTTCCCTGATGGCTCAGTGGTAAAGAATCCACCTGCCAATGCAGGAAACACAGGTTCCATTCCTGCTATGGGAAGATCCCATGTGCTGTGGAGCAACTAAGCTCATGTGTCACAACTACTGAGCCAGAACTCTAGAGCCTGGGAACCACAACTACTGAAAGCCCGAGCACCTGAGGGTCCATGCTCTGAAACAAGAGAAGCTACCACAAAGAGAAGCCCACGCACCACCTAGAGAAAAGCTTGTGCAGCAATGAAGACCCAGCAGGGCCATAAATAAATAAATAAAATTATTTTTTAAATGTAGAAAGTAAATGTCAATGATACAAGACTAGGTTATGTAAAACGATAGTATATGTATTCTTTTGTGTGTGTAGCCATTTGACAGTGATGCAGACCTATATCAGACACCAGGGAAAGCAGCCCAAGTGTTTTACTGAAGAAAAGCAAACTGTAGAACATTATATATAATTTGATCCCATTTATGTAAAAGTATCGGAGAAGGCAATGGCACCCCACTCGAGCACTCTTGCCTGGAAAACCCCAGGGACAGAGGAGCCTGGTAGGCTGCAGTCCATGGGGTCTCTAAGAGTTGGACAAGACTGAGTGAATTCACTTTCACTCTTCACTTTCATGCATTGGAGAAGGAAATGGCAACCCACTCCAGTGTTCTTGCCTGGAGAATCCCAGGGACGGGGGAGCCTGGCGGGCTGCAGTCTCTGGGGTCACACAGAGTCGGACACGACTGAAGTGACTTAGCAGCATGTAAAAGTATGTGTGTGTGTGTGTGTGTGTGTGTGTGCACAAATGTTCATATGTAGAGAAGACCAGAGGTATGTTTAGCAAACTGGTAACAAGTCATCTCTGGGATCTGGCTTTGGCATTAATCTTTTACTTGTCTTGTACTTTCTGTATTGTTGGGGGTTTTTGTTTATACAATGAGTGTGTATCATTTTCACTTAACCAAAGGTCTCTTTTTGTAAGAAAATGCTAGTTTCATGAAGCATATAATATCAAAAACAAAATGAAAGGAGCTTTCTGCTTTTGGAGTTCATCAGAGAAATAATCATTCAAGGTTTGTCTCCAGTTTCCTTCTTATGAAATGTCCACACCATCAACCTGGAGCATGTTGCCTGAACACACAAGATCTCAACTGGTGGTCAGGTAACTCCCCCTAAAGATGTTGATAATGTCAGGGCTCAGTTAGCATCATGAAACTCAGGATACTCCTGGCCCTTTCATTGCATTCCCCTCTAATTCGCTAAACAGATCAATTTCTACATAAAAGTCAACTAGATTCTAGGGCATAAAGAAGTCACATGGCTTTTTTGATGAATTGCAATTGCTTCAGAGATTTACAAAGCTGTGAGTATCATAATGTTCACTAGAAACTATTCAGTTAAGCCTCTCAACCCTAGATGTTTGTTTATATCCCACTTCCAATTCGTGTGTTTACATTCTTACAAACTGGATGTGATGGAGCTTCTCTCAGTCCTACTGAAAATGTGATCTGTGTGGACTAATGCTGATCCATGGACAGTTCACAAACCTCAAAGACAGAAGCAGATATTTTAGGGTAAGCATTTAGAAACCTTTATAGCAATTTGAAAGAGCAATTTTACGCTGTTGAATCAAAAATAAGTAAAAGAATCCGGGCTTATATTTTGCATGCTTTTAAAATTTTATTTCTTCAGTAATAGTTTTTATTATTAATAGTGTGTTATAAAAGAATCAGTCCATGATAGATTAAAAAGGTATAAATTTCTAATTTTTAAAGAAAGCTCCTTCACCTCAGTTTAAGGGGTGAAACTCATTTCCAGCAGTCTGAATATATTAGCATATTAAGTTTCCCACTGCTGCCATAACAAATGACCACCAATTTTAGCAGCTTAAAACAACACAAATTTATTATCTCCCAGTTCTATGGGTCAAAAGTCCCAGTGGACTTTTCTAGTTTCTCTGCTCAGCCTCACAAAACTAAAATTAAGGTGTCAGCCAGCTATGTACACTTTCATTAGGAATGCATCCAACTGTTAGCAAAATCCAATTCCTTTCACTGTGGACTGAGCCCTTTCCTCACTGACTGTCAGCTAAGGGCCATCTTCAGTTAAAGGCTCCTCTCCAGTCCTTGTGCTCTGAATTCTTCTCATGTCTGGAATTCTCAGCTTCCCCTTTGAATGCATCTCTCTTGCTTCCAGTTGGAGGCCATTCTCTGCTTTTTAGGGCTTGGGCCTTGCTCTGGACCGAGTATCTGTGCCTCCCAAAATTCATATACTGAAACTTAATGCCCAATGTGATAGTCTTAGGAAGTGGGTCTTTAGGAGGTGTTCAGGTCATCAGTAGAGAGCACTCAGGACCTAAAGGATTAGAGCTCTGATAAAAGGAACCCCATGGAGCTTCCAACATGGGGAGAAGGTATCAACTATGAACCAGGAAACAGGCTTTCACCAGACACTGAATCTACTGGTGCCTTGATCTTAGACTTCCCAGCCTCTAGAGCTGTGAGAAACACTTTTCTGTTGTTTATAAGCCACCATCATGATGATGTGATCACTAATCTAGAGCCAGACATCTTGGAATGTGAAGTCAAGCGGGCCTTAGAAAGCATCACTACGAACAAAGCTAGTGGAGGTGATGGAATTTCAGTGGAGCTTTTTCAAATCCTGAAGGATGATGCTGTGAAAGTGCTGCACTCAATATGCCAGCAAGTTTGGAAAACTCAGCAGTGGCCACAGGACTGGAAAAGGTCAGTTTTCATTCCAATTCCAAAGAAAGGCAATGCCAAAGAATGCTCAAACTACCGCACAATTGCACTCATCTCACATGCTAGTAAAGTAATGCTCAAAATTCTCCAAGCTAGACTTCAGCAATACGTGAACTGTGAACTCCCTGATGTTCAAGCTAGTTTTAGAAAAGGCAGAGGAACCAGAGTTCAAATTGCCAACATCTGCTGGATCATGGAAAAAGCAAGAGAGTTCCAGAAAAACATCTCTTTCTGCTTTATTGACCATGCCAAAGCCTTTGACTGTGTGGATCACAATAAACTGTGGAAGATTCTGAGAGAGATGGGAATACCAGACCACCTAACCTGCCTCTTGAGAAATCTGTATGCAGCTCAGGAAGCAACAGTTAGAACTGGACATAGAACAACAGACTGGTTCCAAATAGGAAAAGGAGTACGTCAAGGCTGTATATTGTCACCCTGCTTATTTAACTTCTATGCAGAGTACATCATGAGAAACGCTGGACTGGAAGAAACACAAGCTGGAATCAAGATTGCCGGGAGAAATATCAATAACCTCAGATATGCAGATGACACCACTCTTATGGCAGAAAGTGAAGAGGAGCTAAAAAGCCTCTTGCTGAAAGTGAAAGAGGAGAGTGACAAAGTTGGCTTAAAGCTCCACATTCAGAAAACGAAGATCATGGCATCCGGTCCCATCACTTCATGGGAAATAGATGGGGAAACAGTAGAAACAGTGTCAGACTTTATTTTTGGGGGCTCCAAAATCATTGCAGATGGTGACTGCAGCCATGAAATTAAAAGACGCTTACTCCTTGGAAGAAAAGTTATGACCAACCTAGATAGTATATTCAAAAGCAGAGACATTACTTTGCCGACTAAGGTCCGTCTAGTCAAGGCTATGGTTTTTCCTGTGGTCATGTATGGATGTGAGAGTTGGACTGTGAAGAAGGCTGAGCACCGAAGAATTGATGCTTTTGAACTGTGGTGTTGGAGAAGACTCTTGAGAGTCCCCTGGACTGCAAGGAGATCCAATCAGTCCATTCTGAAGGAGATCAACCCTGGGATTTCTTTGGGGAATGATGCTAAAGCTGAAACTCCAGTACTTTGGACACCTCATGCAAAGAGTTGACTTATTGGAAAAGACTCTGATGCTGGGAGGGATTGGGGGCAGGAGGAGAAGGGGACAACCCAGGATGAGATGGTTGGATGGCATCACGGACTTGATGGACGTGAGTCTGAGTGAACTCCGGGAGATGGTGATGGACAGGGAGGCCTGGCGTGCTGCGATTCATGGGGTCGCAAAGAGTCGGACACGACTGAGTGAATGAACTGAACTGAACTGAACTGAGCCCATGGCATTTCACTATAGAAGCCTAAATGGACTAAAAGAGGCCCACAGGGATAATCCTGGATAATCTTCCTCTTTTAAAAGCCAGTCTTAATCTCATCTGCAAAGTCCTTTTGTAACGTAACATAGGCACAGGTTAGAGGGATTAGGATGTGGACATCTGCGAGGGGCTATTATTCGGCTGACCACAGACAGGGCAAGGTGAAGTCCAGGAGAACTCACATATTTGTTCTTCAAGCAGAGAACCGAAAGGCTAAAATGAAAGGAATAAACTATAATGAAGGAACGACAAACAGTGCAGGTGACTGTGGAGGACACATCAAGCTCCTCCAGGAAGCTGCCTGACCGGATCCTGACAAGGTGTACCCTAACAGTCTTATGTCTCCCAGATGGCTGCTTACTGAGCAGTTTGCTGCCGCTGCGCCATCAGTGAATCATCAAGTGAAGGAAGGCAAATGGGGATGGCTTCCCTTGACTACCTGAAGGGGAGGCAAGACGCAGGAATCCAGCAATGTACACACACGATTGAAATAAGTGAAAAATGGAAAGAAGCTGGCTATGTGTGAAGAAACAAAGAGTTGTCCATGATCTCACCTCCTTATGAGGCAAAGTTGTGAGTAAGAAAGCCCTTCAAAGTCTTCAGAGCAGAAAAAGATGCTGTCGGATCTGCCTGTTTGAAAAGGAGAACAAAGACCGCCACAACCTCAGTTCCGAGAACATTCAGACAGTAGGTCAAATCGTGGTGCTCAAGGACACTCGGCTTTATCTCGTCTCTCCTGCATCACTGCAGACAAGCCTTCATTGCCCAGTTCTCTCCTCTCCAGGCTGTCACTTAGACGCCAACTTTTACATCATTATTATTTCATCCCTTCACGTTCACCACTTCGTTTTAAATCAAACATGAAACAAAAATTGATTTCCCAACCTTTCGTCTTCCCTCATTTTATATTGCAAACCTCTAAATCTCATTTCAGGTTATCACCACACGATAAATTACATACATCTGAAAATTGATTTTTCCAAAGGTCTTTTCTCACCCTTTACGTTTCAACATGACCAAAGAGCATGATTCTAATTACAGCCCTGCACACCTGACCCACAGCCTGCTCACATTTATGCCCATGATTTTTAACTTTTCTTTAAATAGAATTCTCAGCCAAGCAAAGGACTCACTAAACAGCTCACTAAAATGTGAATAGCTTCAATGTCCTGCTGGAGTTGTGAGTGTCACTTCTCTCTTTTTGGTTTTTGCTTGCTTTCTCCCTTAACATGTGTGGGTTTTTAAAATCCCATCTGCTACAAAGCACCAGTATCTATCAAGCTTACTGCCCTAGCTTCTGTAGCTGTAAAGCTGATATAATAGTCGAAATTGGCTATATCCTATGGAGAAACTGGAGAAGTTTATATGGTAGATCCATATAATTGTAACTTAGAGAATTCAAATTTTAAGGTAGGTTTTCTTTCCACATGAAGCAAGTAGGGCTGTAAGGAAGGGAAGCCTCAAGACTGAGAACATTCATGAGTATCACAGGCACACCGCACTTAACTATACTTGACTTCATTGTGTTTTGCAGATGCCGTGATTTTTACAAGTTTAAGGTTTGTGGGTGGGCCACCCTGTCCATCATCTCCCGGAGCTCACCCACGCCTATGGGTGCCATTTTTCCAACAGCGTTTCCTCCCTTAGCATCTCTGTGTCACATTATGGGATTCTTGCAACATGTCAAACTCTTCCATTTTTATTACACGTCTTAATGATCTGTGATCAGTGATCTTTGAAGTCACTAATACGACTCATGGAGGGCTCAGATAATGGTCTGTATTTTTTAGCAATAAAAATGTTATTTTTATTAATTTTTTGATGTGGACCCTTTTTAAAGTCTTTATTGAATACGTTACAATATTGCTTCTGTTTTATGTTTTGGTTCTTTGGCCACGAGGCATCCCCAGTTCAGTTCAGTCGCTTAGTCATGTCCAGTTCTTTGCAACCCCATGGATCACAGCACGCCAGGCCTCCCTGTCCATCACTAACTCCCGGAGTCCACCCAAACCCATGTCCATTGAGTTAGCGATGCCATCCAACCATCTCATCCTCTGTCGTCCCCTTCTCCTGCCCTCAATCTTTCCCAGCATCAGGGTCTTTTCAAATGAGTCAGCTCTTCGCATCAGGTGGCCAAAGTATTGGAGTTTCAGATCAAACCCACACCCCCTGAAATGGAAGGTGAAGTCTTAACCGCTGGACCTCCAGGGAAGTCCCTGCAATAAAAGTTTTTTAAATGAAGGTATGTACACTGGTTTTTAGACATAATGTTATTGCACACGTAACAGACCACAATATAAAAATATCTTGGGAAAACAAAAAATTGGTATGACTCCCTTTATTGGATATTGGTTTTATTGCAGGATTCTAGAACCAAACCCACATTATCGCCAAGGTGTGCCTGTATGTGTGCTTGGGGGATGAGGAAGGAGGGTGTATAAGTAGACACCAGCCAGTTATCTCCACTCTCTCTTGTCCACAAAACTGACTTCTTCCCCCACCATTACATTATAATCATTCTTATCAAGATTAGTTATAGCCTGCTGCTTCAATTCCACTAGTTTTTGTCCTGTTGGGCTTCCCTGGTGGCTCAGACGGTAAAGCATCTGCCTGCAATGCGAGAGACCTGGGTTCGATTCCTGGGTCGGGAAGGTCCCCTGGAGCAGGAAATGGCAATCCACTCCAGCACTCTTGCCTGGAAAATCCCATGGACGGAGGAGCCTGATAGGCTACAGTCCATGGGGTCGCGAAGAGTCGGACACAACTGAGTGACTTCACTCTCTTTACCTGACTTCTCAACTGTAACTGATACTATCAGGATCCACCATTCAAGCATGGTTTGTACATTAGCAGCCAAGACACTCTCCTCTCAGTGGTCCAAGCCTCAGAACTCTTTCAAGATCCTAGATGCTGGCCGCACTCACCTTCTGTGATGGCCCACACTGTCTGTGGAATGTTTCTCTCTGAATAAATCCACTTCTTACCTATCAAAAAAAAAAAAAGACCCTAGATGCTCATTACATCTCAGTCGGAGCAGCTATGGATCTCTGAACTCAGCATGGTTTGCTTTCAGTACCCAGCACACATTGTGATTTAAAATATGTCAACAAACTCCTTGATATTTCCCTCTTCAAGAATGGAGATGAATTCCCTTCTTGTAGACTGAACTTGGTGGTTCTTTTTTTCTTAAGGTCTTTTTAAAAATACATATTTATTTATTTAGCTGTGCTGGGTCTTAGTTGCAGCACCTGGAATCTTTTAATCTTTGTTGCGACATGCGAGATCTTTAGTTGCGTGCAGCATGAGAAGTTGGTTGTGACATGTGGGATCTAGTTCCCTGACCAGGGATGGAACCTGGAGCGCCCTGCATTGGAAGCTCGGAGTCTTAGCCACTGGACCACCAGGGAAATCTCTGGACTTACTGATTCGTTTCTAGTAGTGTGTCACAGAAGGGACAATGAGATGAGAACCCAAATATCTGAGGTTAGAACACAAAAGGCAGGGCGACTTCCTTCTTGTTCCCTTGGATCACATGCTCTGGAGGCGGCCAGCGGCCCTGTCACAAGGACACTCAAGCAGCCCTGAGGACAGGCCGACATGGGGAGAAACGGAGGCCAACAGCCACAAGTGGGGGCCATCGTGGAAGCAGTCCTCAAACCTGCAAGTCAGGGTATCACCAGGACCACCACCCAGATAAACTACTTCCAAATTTCCGACACATACAAACTGTGAGGTTAAAATTTTGTTACTTGAAAATCACTAGTTTGGAGATAATCTATTATGCAAGAATAGATAAGAAAAATCTAGTATTACCAGGAGCCTGTATTACATCCTCTCTGAAATACCAAGCTGTCTAATTCCTGACTAGACCCAACCAAAACAAATGCCAGTATTTTCTGAGCAAATCACTGGCTGGCATTTTTTGGAATGATTTAATTAAAAGCTAAAGGCTTTGGACTTTTAATTATAACTTTATCACAATTCTAGACGGTTCAATGGCTCTGATTTAGTCTTTTAATGTACAGGCTGGGAAGAGAGATATGATATAGGTGGTTTGAATGCATGTATATTTCATGTGTTCTCCCTATATAATTGCCCCCCTACCCCTTTGCCTCTATCTCCCTCTCCCCACTAAGTAATTCTAGCAAGGATGAGAAAGGGGCTAAGGAAACTAAGAACACTGAAATTTAGAAACTTGACCAGCTTATACTGCTAGTAAGTAGTGGAAGCAAGATTCAAACCAGATAGTTTACTTTCAAATTCTGTGCTCATAATCATTGTGCTATGCTGCCTCTCGTGTGTGTATGTGTGTGTGTGTGATCACATTTCAAGAAACAGGTAGAAGTTCTCAAATTCACCAGTATGTTTACATACATAGTCTACTCCTTGGCTGATATTTCCTCCCATGGTACTTAACCTGTTAATAGTTAAATTATCAACTGTTTCATGCAATGAAGATGGACATCTACATACACACATATATACAAATTGGGACACAAAGGACAGTGTAGGCTTTTCTGGAGAAGAGTACCAGATGGCAAACGTATAAACAGTGGAATTCAAGTGAAATATCTTTAGATTTTTATTATATGCAAATATCATTCCTAGTACACAATCTATGAATCAGTTCCTCAGAGGTATTTAGTGCAATGATAAACACATCACTTTTTACTGTGTTTACTTAAAAAGGAAAAAAAATAATCCAAATCACATTGGGAGATCTTTATTAATTTATATTGACATTGTTAATTTTGTCTGCCAAGTCCTTAGTAAATATACCCTTATTTGATACAAACTTCCAGGTTCTCAATAACACAGGATCATCATGAGGACTAGCAGTTATCAAGAGTTTTGTAATGATTAAAATAATGTTCAAACAATTCATAAGTTACTTCACCGAAATACTTAAAAGAATATTCTGGGGAGTGTTTGAAAGATCTGCTTATAAATAGTGACGGATATACTTAGTTAAGTATTTGGTGCTGAAGATAAACACTTCTTATATAAAACATTGTTTTAATACATTGCTCTACTAATGAAACTAGTTTATTAGATATAATACATTTCTAACACTAAAGAATAAAGCTTTATCTTCATATTTATTTTATTCATAAGACTCTTATCAATGAAGAATGCTGTACCCAACAATAATAAACTGGCATACTGCAATAATAAACTGGCATATTCTGTAAAAGTGAAAAAGAAAGCTGCAACAGACCACACTAGATAACTGCCTTACACAGTGTTTATACAAACAGCCCCTTTCGAACAGAAATAAACACGGACCAAACGCTTTTAGTTTTTATGCCTAGGTGGTAATTACAAAGCTGCACACACTGAAGAGAAAAGGAACAATAGTAATACAGAACACAGTATTTTTAACAATTATAACACATTTAACATCCTCAGTCGACCACTGGATTCTCAGATCAGATTGGCAACTGAAATTTCACATCCACCTGGGCTTGCTTGGCTAAGGTCACTATCTCAGAGAGCTTCACAACCTGAAAGGAAAAGAAAACAATCTTTGTCTCTATTTTCACAAAAACATAGAATCAGAACAATTGGTCAATGCAAAATTAACTGCATCTTCAAGCCTTTTCATTTAAAACATCTGGGCTATTCTGATATTGTTATAAACTACTTCACAGTCTCAGAAGCATTTGCCACTCTGGCATGCATCCATGCTAGGTTGCTTCAGTCATGTCCAATGGTTTGCAACCCTATGGACTGCAGTCTGCCAGGCTCCCCTATCTGTGGGATTCTCCAAGCAAGAGTACTGGAGTGGGTTGCTGTGCCCTCCTCCAAGGGATCTTCCCAACCCAGGGATCGATCCCGTGTCTCTTACCTCTCCTGCACTGACAGGAGGGTTCTTTACCACTAGTGCCACATGGGAAGCCCTTGCCACTCCTAGAAGGACAGACAAATCGAACACTTCATAACCTGCATATTATAACCCACACTAGATTTTATTCACATATATTAAATCAGAAGGTATTAAATAGATACATATCTTATATATGTATATACCTCTTTTTCATTGCCCTATTTACATCTATCTTTATTTTTTTCCTCTTTTTAAATTGAAGTTTAGTTGATTTACAGTGTTGTGTTAGTTTCAGGTATACAGCAAAGTGATTCAGATAGATTCTTTTCCAGATTCTTTTCTCTTATAGATACTGAATATAGTTCCCTGTGCTATACAGTAGGTCCTTGCTGATTATCTATTTTATATATAATAGTGGATATGTGTTAATCCCAAACTCTTAATTTATTCCCCTCCCCCTCCCTTTCACCTTCGGCAACCCTATGCTTGTTTTCTGTATCTGTGTCTGTTTCTCTTTTGTAAGTTCATTTGTGACATATTTTAAACTCCACATGTACGTGGTATCATACGGTATTTGTCTTTCTCTGACTTCCTTCACTTAGTATGATGATCTCTAGGTCCATCCGTGTTGCTGCAAATGGCATTATTTCATCCTTTTTTATGGCTGAGTAGTATTCAATTGAATATATGTGTATGTATATATACTGCATCGTCTTTATCCATTCATGTGTTGATGGACATTTAGGTTGCTTCCATCTCTTGGCTATTGTAAATTTGCTGCTATGAACATAGAGGTGCATTTATCTTTTCCAATTACAGTTTTCTGCAGATATATCCAAGAATAGGATTGCTGAATCATATGGTAGTTCTATTTTTAGTTTTTTGAGGAACCTCCATACTGTTTTTCATAGTGATTTCACCAATTTACATTCCCACCAAAAAACTATAGGACATTTCCCTTCTCTCCACACCTTCTTCAACATTTATTCATAGACTTTTTAGTGATGGTCATTCTGACTGGTGTGAGGTAATACCTCAATGTAGTTTTGCATTTCTCTAATAATTAGCAATGTTGAGCATTTTTTCATGTGCATGTTAGCCATCAATCTGTATGTCTTCTTTGGAGAAATGTCATTTACATCTGTTGCCCTTAACTATCAGAGAAGGCGATGGCACCCCACTCCAGTACTCTTGCCTGGAAAATCCCAGGGATGGAGGAGCCTGGCAGGCTGCAGTCCATGGGGTCACGAAGAGTTGGACACGACTGAGCGACTTCACTTTCAGTTTTCACTTTCATGCACTGGAGAAGGAAATGGCAACCCACTCCAGTGTTCTTGCCTGGAGAATCCCAAGGATGGGGGAGTCTGGTGGGCTGCCGTCTATGGGGTCGCACAGAATCAGACACGACTGAAGTGACTTAGGAGCAGCAGCAGCAGCAGCCCTTAACTATCTTTGATGACAGAAATAGTAACTGTCTTAGCTGGATACTACACAACGCAAAGCACATCTAAATAAAAGTTTGGGGAATTCCCTGGTGGTCCAGTGGTTAGGACTTAGAGCTTTCACTGCCAGGGCCCAAGTTCAATTTCTGGTCAGAGAACTAAGATCCTGCAAGCCACATAGCATGGCCATAAATAAATAAAAGCTGATTTTAAAAATATGTATATAATCCTAGAATGTTGGGATAGGAACTTGAATCTAGAAGTTACTATTTTACTTTCTGTCAGTAAGTTAACAATTATCAACCTGAATTCCAATGTTCTCTCTATAAATCTATCTGAGAATATTCAGCTGGTACCATACAAAATATACAAATTAAACATATCTAAAACCAAACAACAAATTTAGCTTCTCTCCCCTCCAGCAGAATAGTTAAGAGAAGGTTTTAGACACCCTGAGTTCAGATCCCACTCTGATGCTTCTAACATGTAATCCTGAATAAGATTAATGTACTGAGCTTTTGTTTCTTCATCTATAAAAGTGGATATTATATCAGCAAACATATTAAGTCAGGTAATAGTGGAAGGGGAAAAAAAGGCTTAGCATTGCATGCATAATAAATTATAAATGGCAGCAATTGCTAATATTATCATCATATTATTAATACTGTCATGACTTCCATAACCTCCTACTAGAAAAACACTACAGACACAACTTAAATCAACTGTTCACTTTTATCTTCCACGGTCTATTTGATCAAGCTCCTACTGATTCTTATCCTTTCTCTCCATGTTCAAAAAGCTCTTCCTAATTCAGGCTCTCACTGCAAACAAGTATATTTTCAGAGAAAAGTTCTAACCTATTCATTCCCTTCACCTCACATCTAATTACTGAACTAGCCAGACTCCTACTATCCCTCACTCTTTCCTTCAGCAACTGATCCCACATCTCAGTGTCAAAACAGGCTTTCTGAAACACTTTCTCCCTACCATACCCTTACTCAAAATCTTAATTTAAACTCAGGATTGTGTATAAGTTCACAATGAACTGTCTATGAACTTCAGATAAAAAGTCAAAAGTTCGCATTTACAAACACCTCTGTTTCCACTACAGAGTATTCACCAAGATATAGTGTTAAATAAAAGAAATGAGGTAAAATACATGTTACTATGATGTAATGTGGGAAAGTGGAGAGATATATGTACATACATACATACAGTATTTGTGTTTTTAAAGAAAGTGAAAAGATGAACTAAGAAATTCTAATTAAAAAAACTGACTACCTATGGGGAAGGAAGAAACAGTAATAGGTATAAAGGCTAGCTTCTCTGAATGTATCTTGTTTTATAGTTTGACTCTGGAACCATGCAAATATTTACAACAAAAAAAATTAAGCAATTACTTTAAAATAAATAAATGAAACTGCATCAGAGTGGGATAAAACAAAGAACTATTTCACAGGAATTTTAGAATCCAGCAAATTTGGGGAAATACTTCAAAGGACAAAAAGAACTGTGGACACAAATCTACTACTCTACTTTCAGTAGACATATTGTTGGTATTATTATTCTAAAACTGTTCTGTTTGTATTGAGGGACAAAGCAATGAATATTTATGTTAGCATGGAATGGGGAAAAAAAAAAGAAACATATCAGATAAGAAAGAAAAAAAAAAAAACTGTACTCCTCGATTTGGAAATATCAGTACGCGCTCATGTATTTCTCTCTTTAAAAAATACGTATTTTCCTAGACTTGTAACTTAAAATCTAGAAACCACAAACAATCCAAAAGTTATAGGTACCTTTAAGGTTTAAATTGTGATATCTAAACACCATTTGGCTGATTTCAGGTCAGCAGCAAGAAATGTAAAAATGACCCTGAAACATCTCATTACACCAGAAAGCATAACATAGGACATGTTGAGGAGTCAATGGGAAGAGGTTCTCACTGACCACAGATGGGATGATCTAAAAATCAGAAAAAATAACTAAAATGGACTGAACCACATCAAACATTTAAATCTGTGAGTTCAAAATAGGATGTGCATACATTGTGTATATGTACACACACCTAAAAACAAAGACTAAGAAACAAAAAAGCCTGTGCTACTGTCATAGGCCATACTGGAGGCACTGATACCATCAGTGCCTTAGCATCATCAACTCATGTACCTGAAATGATTTATGCAAATTTAAAGACGTTTTAAATATCTACACAAAATCATTTAAAATTTACTTATCAATAAAAGCAAAGAATCAAGTAAGTATCCTGCCTTTTCTAGGCAAAATGGGCACCATGACAATAAAATAACTGATACAAGAAAGTTTCACTTTTTATATGTATCCCATATAATAAATAATTACAGAATTAGAAAAATCACCACTTTTGCATAAAATGTTGCATCTGAGTGTCAAGGACTTCTAGTATTATCTGAGAAATTACTTGACATTTATATACCTCTTTATGTAATTACACAAAATGAACAATAAAATATTCTTGCTTCCCACTCCTCAAAATCAAATACATATAGATCAAGCCTATAGACTGAACTACCAGTTTACAGGAAGTATAGGAGCAAAGGAACATGTTAACGCATTACTGACCAGGGGATTTTTTGCAGAAACTAACGCCTGTGTCAGACTTTATTTTTTTGGGCTTCAAAATCTCTGCAGATGGTGATTGCAGCCATGAAATTAAAAGACGCTTACTCCTTGGAAGGAAAGTTAGGACCAACCTAGATAGCATATTCAAAAGCAGAGACATTACTTTGCCAACTAAGGTCCATCTAGTCAAGGCTATGGGTTCTCCAGTGGTCATGTATGGATGTGAGAGTTGGACTGTGAAGAAGGCTAAGTGCCAAAGAATTGATGCTTTTGAACTGTGGTGTTGGAGAAGACTCTTGAGAGTCCCTTGGACTGCAAGGAGATCCAACCAGTCCATTCTGAAGGAGATCAACCCTGGGATTTCTTTGGAAGGAATGATGCTAAAGCTGAAACTCCAGTACTTTGGCCACCTCATGCGAAGAGTTGACTCATTGGAAAAGACTCTGATGCTGGGAGGGATTGGGGGCAGAAGGAGAAGGGGACGACAGAGGATGAGATGGCTTGATGGCATCACCGACCTGATGGACATGAGTTTGCGTGAACTCCAAGAGTTGGTGATGGACAGGGAGGCCTAGAGTGATGTGATTCATGGGGTCGCAAAGAGTTGGACACGACTGAACAACTGAACTGAACGCCTGTGGCCAGTGATATATTATGTAAGTTAATACTGAAACATTCCAGTGAATAGTGTTCAGGTAACAATGTATTAATACAACTCTGGTCAATAAATTGTTAAATGACACCCCATAGATACAATCATTAAAATCCAGACTATAGGAGACACTACTAGCCCATCACCCTGTTTTGTTTGCAACAAATAAACTTAAAAAGGGGGGTGGGGGTGGGCAAGGGGGAATCTATAAGGAGAAATTTAGTGATATATTAACCAAGCATAGATTTATTTTGATCCTAAATCTAACAAAGATCATAGGCAAAATATATTTAAGAAAATCAGAGATGTTTCAACACTGACTCGATTCTTTTTTATAAAATATAAACATAATACCACTATCCCACCTGAAATAACAATAATTCCTTTATATCATCAATACTTTTATCTTTTATGGGTACATGATGGTATGTATGAAATGATATAGTGTTTGGGATTTGCTTCAAAATAATCATGGGCAATGGAAGGAAGTAGGTAAAAATTAGATGAGACAAGGTTGGGCATGAGTTGGTAACTGTTTAAGATGTTGGGATATGGGATATGAAAGGTATATGGGATTCAATATTCCTAGTATTTAAGTGAAACATTAATTATTAGCAGTATTAGCTGTTCACTTTAGAATCTAAGTGCCTGTAAACCTTTCAGACACTGCAAATTTTTCCTTAGATCAACATAACCCGTTTACCATTTTAGCAGCTTCGTCCAAGTCATCACAAGCAAGAATTTTAAGTCCACTGTCCGCTATCAGTGCCTTAGCATCATCAACTCGTGTACCTGGAAATGATTTATGCAAATATAAAGATCCTTTAAATACATACACAAAATCATTTAAAATGTTTGTCACAATATACTGCAAATATAAAATTTCAACCAACTTCTGTCATTTAATACAAATGCTTCTAAACCAAAGAAAATACTGTAAAAACCTAGAGCCATCTTGTAAAATACTTTGCCTTATCACATTAATGGTAATTCAGACAAGTCAGAACTCAAGACAACGCATAGCAAATAATGTATCAACTTATACCAAACAAAACTATCAAAAATTTTGTCCCAATGTTAGATTTTTTTAAACTCACATTTTAAAAAGTCTCTATTATACACTCTTATTTTAGAAATACAGCTTTTTTTTTTTTTTTAATAGCTTCAACTGTAGGGCTGACTTTGTTTTTTTTTTTACTTTATTTTACTTTTCAATACTGTATTGGTTTTGCCATACATTGACATGAATCCGCCACGGGTGTACATGAGTTCCCAAACATGAACACCCCTCCCACCTCCTACCCCATATCATCTCTCTGGATCATCCCCGTGCACCAGCCCCAAGCATCCTGTATCCTGCATCAGACATAGCCTGGCGATTCATTTCTTACATGATAGTATACATGTTTCAGTGCCATTCTCCCAAATCATCCCACCCTCTCCCTCTCCCTCAAGAGTCCAAAAGTCTGCTCTACACATCTGTGTCTCTTTTGCTGTCTCGCATACAGGGTCATCATTACCATCCTTCTAAAGTCCATATATATGTGTTAGTATACTGTAAAAATACAGCTATTTAAAACTAAATTTAAATGAACTAAACTCCTTGGAATTATGAACTTTTAATAATGAACTTTTAAAAGTTTAAATAAAAGTTTAATTATGAACTTTTAGAGTTAGTGAAACAATTACAAGATACCTTTTACACTCACCTTGTAACCGTACCACAATAGGTATTTTAATTTCCAAATCCTTTACTGCCATGACTATACCCTGTGCAATAACATCACACCGCATGATTCCTCCAAAAATGTTGACCAAAATAGACAGTACCTGTCAATAAAATGTTTTGGGAGGTTAAAATTTTAAAGGAATGACTCTTTTCCCTTCCTTCTCAGGAACACACTCATATCTGAGCCTTGTGTGTGTGCTCAGTCACTTCGGTCATGTCTGACTCTCTGCGACTCTAGGCCTACAGGCCACCAGCTCCTCTGTCCATAGGATTCTCCAGACAAGAATACTGGAGTGGGCTACCGTGCCCTCCTCCAGGGCATCTTCCCCACCCAGAGACTGAACCTGCATCTCCTGTGTCTTCTGCATCACAGGCAGATTCTTTACCGCTGAGCCACTGGGAAAGCCCTACCTGTGCCTTATAGAAGTTAACCCCACAGAAACATTTTCAGACCAAACAGCCATACTGTCTGCGTGCAGCTCTCCTCACTGAAGTCTGGCAGTCGACCACCCACCAAAATTTCCTTCCCCTCCTTGGGTAATTTCAACACCTAGTTCACAGTTTCTTCTCTCCTGTTCCATATTATGGAGAAGGCACTGGCACCCCACTCCAGTACTCTTGCCTGGAAAATCCCATGGACAGAGGAGCCTGGTGGGCTGCAGTCCATGGGGTCGCTAATAATGGGACACGACTGAGCGACTTCCCTTTCACTTTTCACTTTCATGCATTGGAGAAGGAAATGGTAACCCACTCCAGTGTTCTTGCCTGGAGAATCCCAGGGACGGGGGAGCCTGGTCTATGGGGTCTACAGAGTCAGACACGACAGAAGTGACTTAGCAGCAGCAGCAGCAGCAGTTCCATATTAACAAGACCTCCCGATTCCGTTTACTTGCTTCCTATTAAGCAAAGCCATTAGTCCAGGCCACGTGGTAAGACAACGTTATGTGAAAGATCTCCAGCTTAGTCCTCACAATTTCTCTTCATTCTTCCCCATCAACTCTACCAACTTTCCACAAACACCACGTCCCCCAAAGCACTCAACAATGTGGCCACTCTTGAATACAGGCTACATCCAAACCTCAGGGCTCATTTGGGTCAGCATTCTTTCATGATCACATAGTCAGGCCACCCTGATTCTCCGAGTTTATCAGCTCTGTCTTCTGTTCTTCTATAGCACTACATTCAATTCATCAGCCTCAACACACTGCAAAAGGCCTTGAAGGAAAAAACCATGTGTTCCTAAATCCAAGCCCAGTGTCCAATACAAAGGGACATATGTAAACAGCTACTTCAATGCTATCCACGTTGTCACCCCGGGCTCCGGGCCTGCTTCCAACTCCAATGCCCCAGCACAGTAACTCTTCATGTGCTTCTCTCCATTCTTGTACACAGGCCTAAAAAGCCATGCTTGGAAATATAATAAGAACTCTAGTTCACATTATTGGGATTCCCTGGTGGCTCAGACAAGTAGTCAACAGTTAGGTAATTAAATAATGCTCTGCTTTTAGAGTTTTTGCCAAAGGAAGCTATAGGAATATTGTTCCAATAAAATTTATTTTAAAAAGAATAATTATAAAACAAAAGAAACAAAGCACATTTTGTATCTCATTTTAGTTTAATGCTCTTTATAAAGTTGAATATGGCAAATAAGTCCATAGACTCAAAGGGAAAGAGCAATAAAATGAAAAATTTTATTAAACAATTCTAGAATCTAACACCAAGAAAAAATACACAGCACCATCAATAACAAATATTTATTAATGACCTATGTATGCTCAACAAGTAAAACTATGTACTCTACTAATTAATCAAGTTACTTCTTACCATTCAAATCTAAAACACAGGTTCTGCCCTTACCTTTTTATCTGAAGTAATAAGTTTAAACGCTTCTGTTACTTGATGGACTGTGGCACCACCACCAACATCCAGAAAGTTAGCTGGAGTCCCTCCATGGAGTTTTATTATATCCATTGTAGCCATAGCCAAACCAGCACCATTCACTATCAAGAGAGGAAAATGATTTGTGTAAGCGACAAACATAAAGAAAATAAGATTAACCGATCCACCTCTAACATAAGAACACGTGGTACCGAGACAGCCTATATTTCCGTCAAGGCCAATGTAGTTGAGATCTGCTTTAGCTGCATCTTTGTCCCTTTCATCTTCCTGGGTCCAGTCCTGCAGGTCAAAGATTTTCTTCTGTCGGTAAGCTGAATTAGCATCAAAATTGATCTTTGCATCCATACACAGCACTTTAAAGGAAAAAAAGAAAGCGATTTTAATTTCAAGATAGAAAAAAAAAAAAAACTATACAATAATCAAATGTTTTTTTACTTTAGGGGAAAAACACATTTTGTTACTTAAAGTTTTTCAACTCATGTTCACAACTGATTCAAACTATCTCCTGAATAAGAATATGTGAGAATTTAAAACTGTCCCATCAAAGTTACTGCTTCTACATCTGTCCTAAGCAACAGATAAGGAAGAAAGAAAAACCTCAGAAGCATTTAATGTTCTTTTTAATTACCAAGAAATAACAGTCCATGCTCCTAGCTAATTCCATTGCTTGGGTTCTGGGTCCCAAACTCAAGGGCACTGTCACAGCAATTCTGCTTTTCCAGCACCATAAATTTCACTCCACTTTTCCATGGGCTAAATTAAACTGGCTTGCAAAAAAGGCTATCCTTTCCCCCACCTAATAAAAAGAAAGAAGAAACTCTTTTGCCCACTACCTCCCCGCTTACTCTCCTCTTCCTACACAGCATTATTCACAGAAAAAGTTATCTGTTTAAATCTGGGGTCAGCAAACTATGGCCCATGGGCCAGAATCAGCCTGTGCTGGTTTTTTAATGGCCTGTGAGCTAACAAAGGGTTTTTACACTTTTATGAATAAAAGGTTATCAAGAAGAAAAAACAAAGGGTACAGGAAGAAGGAGAAAAACAGTAGCAACTGAGACTATACACGGCCCACAAAGCCTGAAATACTTATTATCAGCCAATACCTGTGTTTAACTCACTGCACCAAGTTTTCCTCCTGCCATTCTCTCTTAAATTCACTCTAATCAAGCTTTTACCTGCAGCGCTCTACCAAAATGGTCCTTATGAAGGCTAATTCTCTGACTTCATCTTTCAGTATTTTATCCCTTCCTTGCTCCAACCTAACTAAAACATTCTCCTTACTCCTGAATGGACAGAGGTGAAAAGAACCAAGCAGTTTCAGCTGCTGCCCAAAACAAGAGACAAAGTTTGGAGTCAGCCACGTTAACTAACAACAACAAAAGCCAACCATTCTTTCAGAGGAAGAAGACAGAATTCAGCCTCCCAAAATGTCCAGTATAAAAATTACTACATCTCTTAAGAAACAGGAAAATGTAACCAATGGTAAAAAGGAAAAGCAGTCAAAAGAAATAAAACCCAAGATGACTCAAATTTTAAATTATCAGAGAACTGTGAAACGGCTTTTTTAAACATGTTTAAAATGACTTAAAGGATAATATGTTCATAATAAAGCACTAGATAAGAAATATCAGCAGAAAATAAAACTATGAAACGAACCATATTGAAAATCTAAACTGAAAAGTACAAGATGTGAAATCACTGGTGAATGATAATATGTATTTTTCTCATATGCTTCAGATCCCTTGTATTTTCATAATCACTTACAAATTTATAAATTGTGGCATATCTATATATGACAGGATTACAAACATTAAAGTAAATGTTTTAGAAGAATATTTCAGTAAACAAAAAAAGTGCTCAAGATACGTCCCCCCAAAAATCTGCATGTAACTTTATAGACAGCCCTCCATATCTGTAGCTTTGCATAAACAGATTCAACCAACTACAGACTGTGTAGTACTGTTGTACAGTTACTAGGAAAAAAAATCTGTATACAAGTGGACCCTCTCAGTTCAAACACATGTTTTTCAATGATTAACTGTGTATCTATTTTTTTTTAATGAGGATTACATGGATTACATTACCAAGGAACGAATCCTTAGTAGGCCTCCAAAGCATACAGACTCAAGAAGATCAAGACAGGTTCACTAAGTTGAGGGTGATTCTCCAATAAAAACAACCTGGGGTGAAATACCTAGGAAGCACATTTCCTACGCCTGAGCTCTGTAACAGTCAGTAGAACCAGCCACTGACAACTCTGCTAACTAAGCAAGGGTATGTGTAATAGCAGCAAACAGAGCCCACGCTCAATTCATAGTGTTCGAAAAAGGGAAAGCTTTTAAGAGATGTACATATGGTTTTTCACCCCTATAAATCACAAATACCAAATTAATTGCCAAAATCACTAGGCCAAAATTAATTTCCTGCTTAAAGATTTCTCTCAACTGATTTAAAGTCCCCAGGTAAAATAATCCCTCGGCATCCTGGTAAGACTAAAGTCAATCCACTCTCCTTTATTCAGCTTTCACTGAGTTCCTGCCATGTGCTGTGCTGTGCTTAGTCACTTAGTCATGTCCACTCTTTGCAACCCCATGGACTGTATGTAGCCCACCAGGTTCCTTTGTCCATGTGGATTTTCCAAGCATGAATACCAGAGAGGGGTGCCATGCCCTCCTTCAGGGAATCTTCCCAACCCAGGGATTGAACCCAGGTCTCTCCACATTACAGGCAGATTCTTTACTGTCTGAGCCACCAGGGAAGCCTGAGTTTCTGCCATGACCCTTCATAAAACGAAGTACATGGTTCTGAGAAATAACTGTGCCTGATATCACTGTTCCTGGCAGTGGGAATGGCCTGGGTTTGGGTTTTTTTTTTTTTCCCAAACTTGGTAACGGAGGGTCAAAGCTGTGATAAACTTATATGTATTATTGACCTTTCGTACACCATTAGAATTGAGGTCCATAAGAGATCTCAAATTCAAATAATGCAACTTCTGAGACTACAGAGAAACTCAACCTATTCCTATGGAAAAAAAAAAAAAAAATCCAAACTGCCCTGGCTGAAAGAATTTAAACTGTATCTAGAATTCACAACCTCTTGTTCAATGAAAATAGTCAAGAAATTAGTAAGAACATTAATTTCTTTGATTTTCTAACTCAGATAAAAGAATCTGACTTGGGACTTCAGTTCTCTAGGTCCTCTGGACTTTGTCACATTTGTGCCTTTATGTCTCAGGTGTGTCTTTATGCAGTTTACTATCAAAGTATTTCAGGGAATTTTAATGCTATATAATCTAATCTCACCCATGAACTTCTGATACTCCAATAGATGACTGGACATAATCTGGAATCAGAAACAGAAAAGAGTGAATTTCCAGAATTAAGCCTAACACCTTCTTAAACGGCTGACACTGGTATACTGTTTTGACCCATTTTGGAAATTTCTGGGGGTAAAAATTCAAATTACCTACAGGGGAGCCCATAACATCCAAAGGAACAATGGCTGGGACTGGAATGACAGCCTCAAAATCAGAACAAGACTGCAAACAGACAGCTAATCTCTCTCCCTCAAAATTTCCACATCCACGCTGATAGACCACAGGCTTGACAGCTGAGCTCAGTGGGTAAAGAAAATACTGTGGAATGTTTGGGAGCAGGTGAGCAAATCCCCCACTCTGGATGTTTCCTTTCACATCCAAAGGGCTCACTTAGTGTAACATCTGTCTCGTCACTGTCTGTTTACTTACTTCTTCCCAGAGGAAGGGAAGTAAATTAACTGTCTAGTTAATTTATATATTATAAAACCAGACATGCATAATTTAGCTCAATTTTTCTTCCTTTTGGGAGTAAGCTTCCCACAGGGAACAAGCATTTCCGACTGCTATTTCCAAGGCATAGCCTATCCCTGAAAGGACTGCCCTGTTAAAGCCTCATATGTAAATAGATTTATTAAGTCTGTCTAATTGTAATTTAGCTGTCAGATCCATTTTAATTAGAACTCAGGCAGGGAAGACGGGTAGTCACTGGAAGATCTCTCAGAAACCCCAATGATAGCAATAATATGTCAAGCTATTTAAGCAATTCTATTCAAATACATATGTATATTTTTGTATTACCCTATGCTTTCAGAGCATTGCTAGGAAAGTAAGTCTACAGTCTACAAGCTTGCATCTTAAAATTATTCAAACAATTAAACCAGTACAAATTAACAGGTATACTTCAATTCTATGCAGCAGATATGTTCCAAAAGAACTGTGCACAAAGGAAATAATTCCAATTTTAGTCATTCAAAATGTCCTTAAACTACTATTTTAAGGAATACTATGATAATTTCCCCAAATGTATATACTACCTTGTCATATGGTAGCTTAGAACAAAAGGAGATAAATATCTTTATTTCCTATTTTTTAAAATATTACTTTCAAAACTCAGTATGTACCTCATAAATAAAACATATCAATCTGTAGATGTTTAGAACTACCCAGAGTACACTGATCTGAAGCCTCCATTCAAAATACATAAAAGAAGGTACTGTGAGAAATGTAGATGTGTTAACAGAGCCTGAGCTTGAACTCGTCTGTAAAATAAACCCTTCCCTCCATTCCCACTGCCTCTGTTACTTTCTGTTTGGACTACTACTAAGCTTCTTAGCCTAAAAGACTGCTGTTGTTTAGTCAAAAGGTCATGCAACCCCATGTATTTTAGCCTGTCAGGCCCCTCTGTCCATGTAATTTCCCAGGCAAGAATACTGGAGTGTATTGCCATTTCCTTCTCCAGGGAATCTTTCTCACCCAGGAACTGAACCTGACCTCCTGGCTCAGTGGTAAAAAATCTGCCTGCCAATGCAGGAGACTCAGGAGATCTGGGTTCAATCCCTTGGTCAAGAAGATCCCCTGGAGAAGGAAATGGCAACCCACTCCAGTATTCTTGCCTGGGAAATCATGGACAGGAGAGCCTGGTGGGGGTCTACAGTCCATGGGGTCACAAAGAATTGGACTCAGCACACAGCACACATATTCTCCCGTATTGGTAGGCAGATTCTTTACCACTGAGCCACCGGGGAAGTCCCAGCCTAAAAGATTACCCCAACAGCTAATCCCTTACTATTCCAATACTGCTGATAGACTACTCTCTACCCAAAATATCCCTGTCATACAACTGTGTCATATATAAGAGTACAAATTCTGCAGTGGACTATTTGGATTCACAGTCCAGTGCCGGGAGCCAGCGTGAGGAATCCCACCTGTGACAAGGTCATGCGGCAGAGATCTGATGGGCAAGGTCGAGTCAGATCTCAGGTTTTCCCCCTGGTATTTCCTGAGCGTGTAACCCAAAAACTAAGAATATGCCTGCCTGGAAAAAGTCATCTCAAGGCTTTAGTCTTCTGCATTTGAAAGGGTGTTTCAATCCAAAAACCCCTCTGATGGCTTTTTAGCCTGCCTGCAGGACTCACAGCTGCACATGTGATTGTTTGAGGCCTCCTGACTGCAGGAGGCACAGGAAGCTTAAAACATCCTAGGAATGTAGGGGCTTCCGAGGAGTCAAAATCATTAGAATAGGACTGATTAAAGGTTTCATTTGTTGAGCCAATACTTGCTGCCAAATTTTCATATCTTTTACTTGTTGATATAGTTGGTATATAGAAAAAACAAGTAGCAACATTAGATCTTTGAGTTAAGTACCTTCTTTGTTATAACCCACTGCGCCTTTATTCTATAGAGATGTAACTTTAGTGCTTTAAGGAGATTCAGATTAAAGAAAAACACTTCAGGGGAAATGAAATTAACATTCATTAAGGAAGAGAGCCAAAAACTGTTAGCAAGCTTCTCGGCCAGAAGATAATGTAAATCACCTGAGACCTTTTGTATACAAAAAGATATACAGAAAGAGTCTGGGCTGCTAATGCTACATAATTTTGTATTACCCATTGATCTCTATGTATAATCAAAAGTATAAAAGGCCTTGAAGGACAATGGGGGGGGGCAGTCATTGGAAGGACTGGTTTTCCCCGTGTCTCCTCTTTACTCTAATTTCAGGCTGAATTCCCATCTGGGGCATGGAGGCTCACCATGTCTACTTGCTTGTCCTGGCTTTTAAGATCCGTAATAGAGAGAGCCCAAGGCAGGGCACCCTCCAATATTCAAACGGGTGCCAGCAGCCTAACGTAGATGGTGCAAGTTCCTTGTCTGGAACTTTATTGGTTTTCCACGTAAACCAAGTTAATCAGCCTCTTTTCTCCACTTAATTTTCCTACTATACTATTTCTTCCTAATCTAATCTTATATTAATAAATAAATAAGTCTTTCCTCACCAACGCCGTCCCCGCTTCGAATTCCCTGGATCCACCGGGGCTGGCCCCCGGCAGTCCAGCTCTACAATTAGCCATGTGTCCCTGGATAAGTCACTTAAACCTCTTGATAACTCAGTTTCCTGCCCTATAAAGTAAGGATAGTAATAGCACCTACCTTGCCAGAACTGTTATAAACATCTAATGAACTACAGGGTCTATATTTGAAAAGCTCTTACAACAGTGCCTGGCACAAAGTATTTGCTATGTTTTTGTTTATAGAGGGAAAATATTTTTAAAAAAGAAAAAACTTTACTGTAGGAAACTCAATTATACTTAAAGTGTCTCTTTTGTACGGTCAAAATTCAAAACTATATACTATGAAAGAAGAAACTGAAAACAAACCAAAACATGGAAGACAAGCTGAAACACAGTAGAGATATTTTTCACAGACTAAGGAAAACAAATAAAATGACAGAATTAAAATCAACAAATGAAGAACAAAATCAAAAGTCTCTGTATAGAAGCAATAAACAGTAAGAAAATACAATGGCAGAAAAAAATCCTATTCAAAATAGCAACAAAAAATATATTTCTACAAATAAATCTAAAAAGAAATAACTTCCAAAAGATGTGTTATTTTAAAAAATATAAATGGAAAAAAACTGTATTTCTAGTTGGAAAACCTGACTTCTAGAAAGATGTCAATTTTCCCCCAACAATTTATAGGGATGATATAATTCCAATAAAATTCCAGCATGATTGGTTTTGAAACATGAAGAAAAGGTTGCCTAACAATAGGAATTAGTAATTTGACATCCAAGTACCAAATGCAGGACTAAAGGCTTTAAGGAATCTGAGAAGTTCTAAACCACATGAAAGTTTAGACTTCTACAGTGCATATGCACACGCACCCATGGGAACACTGGCTCAATTCCTTGGTGAGTGTTACTCGCTTTCATACAATTTTCACTGCATTTCTTAAAATTTGTCTTTGACCCACAATGGGTTAAGTAATGCCAATCTAAAAGAATAAATAGGTTAAGAACTGCCTCCCTAAAAAAAAAAGGGAAAAAAAAGTTTTATACAGATTCTCCTACACAAATTATTAAAATTTCATTTTTAAAATGTGTATCAGCCCTCACTCTTTAAAAAGTTTAACTAATTTTAGTTTTATAAACTACCTCTATAATCACAAGAGAATTTACTCCTTTGTCTTTATACAACCTTATAAATGACCACCTAAAAATTGATTTCTACAATAATAAGCAGAACTCATTAGAAGTACAAAAGTGAAAGAGTTCTACAAATGCTTAAGGGGATTAGAAATATCCAAAGCAATGTGA
The DNA here is from genome assembly GCF_014754425.2 of Oryx dammah. Lineage (NCBI taxonomy): Eukaryota > Metazoa > Chordata > Mammalia > Artiodactyla > Bovidae > Oryx > Oryx dammah. Next base: position 17,969,994 of record NW_024070208.1, read on the forward strand.
AATAAAATCTAACAAATCACAGCAAGAGAAGCAATTAACATGAAATATCAAGAAAAACTTAGGCTACAATAAAGCAGCTTATATTTTTAGAATATCTATACAGGGAAGGGATGATAATTCAAAATCTGACTTACCTTTTAAACACATATAAAAGGAAAGCTGTCAAAGTGATAAGCTAATCTTTTTTCCCTAATATTAAAAGGATTCCAGTATCAAAATATACTCTTTGTACAAAAAGAATCATGTCTCTAAAGTCTGAAACCTGGGGAGATTAAAATGGCTAATTACCCCAAACTATAACTATCCACTTCATGGGAAATAGATGAGGAAACAGTAGAAACAGTGTCAGACTTTATTTTTGGGGGGCTCCAAAATCACTGCAGATGGTGACTGCAGTCATGAAATTAAAAGACGCTTACTCCTTGGAAGAAAAGTTATGACCAACCTAGAGAGTATATTCAAAAGCAGAGACATTACTTTGCCAACGAAGGTCCGTCTAGTCAAGGCTATGGTTTTTCCTGTGGTCATGTATGGATGTGAGAGTTGGACGGTGAAGAAGGCTGAGCGCCAAAGAATTGATGCTTTTGAACTGTGGTGTTGGAGAAGACTCTTGAGAGTCCCTTGGACTGCAAGGAGATCCAACCAGTCCACTCTGAAGGAGATCGGCCCTGGGATTTCTTTGGAAGGAATGATGCTAAAGCTGAAATTCCAGTACTTTGGCCACTTCATGCGAAGAGTTGACTCATTGGAAAAGACTCTGATGCTGGGAGGGATTGGGGGCAGGAGGAGAAGGGGACGACCGAGGATGAGATGGCTGGATGGCATCACTTACTCGATGGACGTGAGTCTGAGTAAACTCCAGGAGTTGGTGATGGACAGGGAGGCCTGGCATGCTGCAATTCATGGGGTTGCCAAGAGTTGGACACGACTGAGCGACTGAACTGAACTGAACTGATAACTATCCACTACAGCGCTAAATACTCTAATCCAACACTGCCCAGCAGAACTTTTTCCAAGAATGAAACTGTTCTGTATGTGTGTTAATGCACTAACCACATGGGGCTACAGAGCACCTGAAATTTAACTAGTGCAACTGAGAAATATTTTAATCTTATATCATTTCATTTTAACTGCCACATGTGACTGTTAGCTGGCATACAGTACAGCTTTAATCCCTCTGTGTGTAAATATATAAAGTGTTTGTTTAATGTGTCTCTTTGTTCACGTTCACTCTTTTCAAACGTTCATATTCACTCTTTTCATTATAAAAACAAGTTTCTACATAGGAATGAGTTCACTTCCTTATGAGTTCAATTCCTCAGTGAAGCATATGATAGGGGCTAAACAGATAATCAATGTTTGATGAAAGAAGATACTTTACCAGCTCCATCTGAATCCTCTACCATTGGATTTATTTCTACCATGGTTGCATCGTATTTCAGAAAAAGGTCATAAAGCTTGATCATGTTTTCTGCTGCAGAATCCACAATACTGGCTGGAAATCCCATCTTCTGTGCAAGCTGAAAGCAATATGTCTCTTTATTATAGGAATGCTGCATAACATCCAATCAACATTAAACTGTTACAAATAAATAACCTTGTAGTTTATTATTTAAATAATAAGCATGAATCATTTATGATCAAATATTAATCACTATTATCATTAAATGGTTAAACAAAACTATGCAAAATCCTCACAAAGCAGGTAGTATGCCCATTTTACAAAGAAAGAGATTCCAAGAGGTCAAATGACTTGCCGTTCAACTCAATTCCTGTTCTCGTGTTTATCCCATAGCCTCCATACTGCTACTGAGCCTTACAGCCAATCTAAACTGAAAAAAGAGGCTTATATTTTATTAAAACTACATATAAAAGGTAGACTACTAATCTCACTGGTCTAAAAACAATGGCCAAAGTACTAACCCTGTTTTACTTTTTAGGTAATTTATGAAGAGTGTCTGCTGCTGCTGCTGCTGCTAAATCGCTTCAGTCGTTTCTGACTCTGTGCGACCCCATAGACGGCAGCCCACCAGGCTCCCCCGTTCCTGGGATTCTCCAGGCAAGAACACTGGAGTGGGTTGCCATTTCCTTCTCCAATGCATGAAAGTGAAAAGTGAAAGTGAAGTCGCTCAGCCGTGTCCAACTCTTACCGACCCCGTGGACTGCAGCCTACCAGGCTCCTCCGTCCATGTGATTTTCCAGGCAAGAGTACTGGAGTGGGGTGCCATTGCCTTCTCTGATCAAGAGTGTCTACATTCAGTAAAATGACTAGTAAAATGAGTATCATCCTATTCATTCAAAAATCTGCTGCTGCTGCTGCTGCTGAGTCGCTTCAGTTGTGTCCAACTCTGTGCGACCCCATAGATGGCAGCCCACCAGGCTCCCCCGTCTCTGGGATTCTCCAGGCAAGAACACTGGAGTGGGCTGCCATTTCCTTCTCCAATGCATGAAAGTGAAAAGTGAAACTGAAACTGAAGTCACTCAGTTGTGTTCAACTCTTTGCAACCCCATGGACTGCAGCCCACCAGGCTCCTCCATCCATGGGACTTTCCAGGCAAGAGTACTGAGTACCTAATAAATGCTAGATTCAAAAGATATCTTAAACCTAAACTTCCCTGGTGCCTCGGCTAGTAAAGAATCTGCCTGCAATAAGGGAGACCTGGGTTCGATCCCTGAATCGGGAAGATCCCCGGAGAAGGGAAAGATTACCCACTCCAGTATTATGGCCTGGAGAATTCCATGGAGAGTCACACATGACTGAGCAACTTTCACTTTCAAGCTTCTAATCTAGTAGAAGAGTTCACAGTCTTGAGCAAAGATTTCTTACTAAATATACCTGAAGAGCTTTTTAAAAAATACATACACCAAGGTCTCAACCCAGAGGCTGTGGTTCACAGGTTCTACAGGGGATCAAGTATCTATAATTTTTTAAAGTTTTATAAGCAATTTTGAACCTACAGAAGAAGCTACATGTATGGAAGTTACATGTCTCTTTTTTTAATCCTAAATGCCACAGTTGCTCAGAAACCCTCTGGAGGAGTTTTCTCCTGTTTTCCTATTGTTATCTAAAACTACAATACATTTAACTTTTAATAATAGAAAATATTAAATTCTTTGAAAGTGAATGTGATTCTGTAAGAAGCCAAATGCAAACAATTAAATACAAATAAAATAAAGTGGATGATCTAATTGAGAAATGCCATTTGGGGTTAAGACATTTCAAAAAAAAAAGAGTAAGAAGAATTAAAAGTACCATTTCATTTAGAAAGATTTCAGAGGTCACAATCTACTGTTTTAAATTTAAACATCTGAAAATTGCAAAAGAATTCTGATCAGCCTAGTATGACATCAGTTTGTCTCGCATTATACTGAGTAGAATTTCCGTCCATCCATCACTCAAAAAGCTACAAACTCAGTACATTATTCCTTCAAATATTGTTGTAAATCAAATGTTTTCTCTTTCATCTAAATTCAAGACTCTAGTTACCACTCTCATATAACTATCTAATGAGTCAAATCTCTGTCCCCTTTAAACATTTATACCACTCACTTGCCTAAATGATTTGCTTCATGCTTTATCAGGGAGGTCTCTGAATCAGTCAAAATTCCTGCTCTACTGTACTTCAATACCATTAGCTTCGTTTGACAGTTTCCTGATAAGAGATGTTAATTTCATTCAAGCTTTAATATTCAAACTTCTTTTTAAGATGGGTCACTTATTTTTTATATATAAACAATTTAATAGCAATATTAAAACATTACCAAGCAACTCTCACACACCATAATTAACGTCATACTTAAGTTTTTGTCTTGGAGAGCTCTTTTTGAGGGGGGAATGTAATGAGAGGGAGAGGCACACAAGGACGGTATAGAAAACTAGTGTAATTGCAGGCAAAATTTATTGTGCATGTGAATACACTGAGAGAAAGCCCACAGCTTTAATCAGATTCTTAAAAGCACCCATAAAACCCCCAAAATAAAATCACTGATCTATCACAGGGATATATGAGACAGTGTCCCTACCATTCCATATAGTGTATAGGAAATAAAGGGGGGACAGGAACATATTAAATGCCACCATGCAGATGTAAAATCCGGATTATCACTCCAGTTCTTCAACAAATGAGAGAAAATGGATGAACAAAGTGAAGAAAAGGAAACCTATAAGCTATTAACAGAAGACGACCTATGAGACCTATAAACCAACTGCAATGAAGGAACTTATGTGGATCCCAACTCAGATTATAAAAGAAAAAAAAAAATACATGAGACAACTAGGGAACTGGAATGACTGGGTAAGTGAAGATACTGAGTTTACTAGGTATGGCTATGGTACGTATAGTGGCTCTTTTAAAAGAATCCTTATCTTTAAAATGTTTTCAGAAGTTTTATCAAGCACTTCACTTACATAAAGTTAATTCTCTTTAAGTGTTGCAATTATCCAATTAAAAGCTAGAAATGTTTCAAAACACAACATACCCGGACAGCTTGTTCCTTTTTGATGCCTTCTACGATATCGATAGGCTCTTTAACTATGGCCTCAGGAGTCTCAGCAGCAACATCTTCAATGTTGACACCACCGTGAGAACTTCCTATTAATACAGGACCCTAGCAGGAAGGGAAACAGAAAAACATCTAGATTTTATTTTGGGCCCATCAATAAAATCTTATAATCTATTTGTGCATACTATCAAACTTATACATCTGTCACTTCCCACTATTTTTAAACTCCCTTGAGAATTTATCCTTGCATCTCCTACAGTGTTCTTCTAAACATTCAATTGAAATAATGGAAAAGGCGGAGGAAGACATTGTCTTACCTGTGAGGGGAAAAGGATTAAAAATGTACACAAAATGTATACCAAACAATATAAATATACACGTATATGTGAAATATAACCTCTACATTTCTCACAAGAATTGCAGGGACATTAAAGTATTGTTTAAAGAACATTTAAAAAATAATAGAAACAGTTTACTGATACTTAAAAGGGAAAATCTAATGAACAAACGTTCCGATTTATAATCTCTAGGCTATTGGAGGTCAGTGAAAAAGAAAGCTGCTTCTACTGCTGCTAAGTTGCTTTAGTTGTGTCCGACTCTGTGCAAACCCAGAGATGGCAGCCCACGAGGCTCCGCCACCCCTGGGATTCTCCAGGCCAAGAACACTGGAGTGGGTTGCCATTTCCTTCTCCAATGCATGAAAGTGAAAAGTGAAAATGAAGTTGCTCAGTCATGTCCGACTCTTCGCAACCCCAAGGACTGCAGGCCACCAGGTTCCTCCATCCATGGGATTTTCCAGGCAAGAGAACTGGAGTGGGTTGCCACTGCCTTCTTCGAAAAAGAAAGCTATCTACCTTCAAAGAAGAGCTCCAGCTATTATCATGAAGAATATAATAAGACATAAATACTAACCAATTAACTTTTAAGTCTCCTAAGATCAGTTAAGGAAAACACCTTGAAGCAAAATTATCTAATAGATTTACCAATCTATGGACAAAACTGGAAATAATCTTAATATGCAAAAACAGGAAATGGTAAAAACATACTGAAGATTATTAAATGCTTCTGGAAAGGAAAATGATTCAGTAGTATAATCTGGGGTAAAAAAGGTACAAAACCCTAGATTCTATACTCAATTTTTTTTTTAACATGAAGTGTGTTTAAATGTGCAACCACCCACCATTCACAGACACAAAAAAGATAAAAAATAAAACATTAAGTAAGACTTCTATTATGTAATTTTGTTATTTGTGTCACTATTTGGTGACTGAACAACAACATTTTCTAAAAAAAAGAAAATTTCTACGGTGAATACACGATTCTTAATTCAGGAAAGAAAAAAATAAACCTAAAGACTAATTTCACTTTTCTACCCCAGTATCTAAATGTCTCAGTAACAAATTCATTTCAAGATATAAAGTAAAGAAATAATATTATTGGGTTAGCCAAAATCTTCGTCTGGTTTTTAAAGTAAAAATAAAAGGCACATTTGATCTCTATCAACTTCAACTGGTCTACTCGATGAAGCAGCACTGTCCCGTGAAAAATATCCAGCACAAAACTTCACAAACCATTTTTGACAAATTCACTCCATCACAGCACCTTATGCATACGCTGCACAAATCTTTTTTGTTTATTTCACTTGCATTTTTACTTTCTTGAAACAATAAACCATAAATATGCCAAAACATTGCTTTTTTCTTCCATCTTCAATATTAAAATGGCTATACAAAAATAAACCAATTGTGATTTTTTTATTAAAAGCTCACTGATCTGACAGCTGTCACAACATATCTAACAAAAGTGTTTCAAATGAAATTAAAAACAACTAAGCCACTGGAGAAAGGAATGGCAAGGCACTTCAGTATTCTTGCCTTGAGAACCCCATGAACAGTATGAAAAGGCAAAATGATAGGATACCAAAAGAGGAACTCCCCAGGTCATTAGGTGCCCAGTATGCTACTGGAGATCAGTGGAGAAATAACTCCAGAAAGAATGAAGGGATGGAGCCAAAGCAAAAACAATACCCAGTTGTGGATGTGACTGGTGATAGAAGCAAGATCCGATGCTGTAAAGAGCAATATTGCATAGGAACCTGGAATGTCAGGTCCATGAATCAAGGCAAATTGGAAGTGGTCAAACAAGAGATGGCAAGGGTGAACGTCGACATTCTAGGAATCAGCGAACTAAAATGGACTGGAATGGGTGAATTTAATTTAGATGACCATTACATCTACTACTGCGGGCAAGAATCCCTCAGAAGAAATGGAGAAGCCATCATGCTCAACAAAAGAGTCCGAAATGCAGTACTTGGATGCAATCTCAAAAACGACAGAATGATCTCTGTTCGTTTCCAAGGCAAACCATTCAATATCACAGTTATCCAAGTCTATGCCCCAACCAGTAACACTGAAGAAACTGAAGTTGAACAGTATTATGAAGACCTACAAGGTCTTTTAGAACTAACACCCACAAAAGATGTCCTTTTCATTATAGGGGACTGGAATGCAAAAGTAGGAAGTCAAGAAACACCTGGAGTAACAGGCAAATTTGGCCTTGGAATGCGGAATGAAGCAGGGCAAAGACTAATAGAGTTTTGCCAAGAAAATGCACTGGTCATAGCAAACACCCTCTTCCAACAACATAAGAGAAGACTCTACACATGGACATCACCGGATGGTCAACATAGAAATCAGACTGATTATATTCTATGCAGCCAAAGATGGAGAAGCTCTATACAGTCAACAAAAACAAGACCAGGAGCTGACTGTGGCTCAGATCATGAACTCCTTATTACCAAATTCAGACTTAAATTGAAGAAAGTAGGGAAAACCGTGAGACCATTCAGGTATGACGTAAATCAAATCCCTTATTATTATACAGTGGAAGTGAGAAATACATTTAAGGGTCTAGATCTGACAGATAGAGTGCCTGATGAACTATGGAATGAAGTTCGTGACATTGTAGAGGAGACAGGGATCAAGACCATCCCCATGGAAAAGAAATGCAAAAAAGCAAAATGGCTGTCTGGGGAGGCCTTACAAATAGCTGTGAAAAGAAGAGAGGCAAAAAGGAAAGGAGAAAAGGAAATACATAAGCATCTGAATGCAGAGTTTCAAACAACAGCAAGAAGAGAGAGATAAGAAAGCCTTCTTCAGCGATCAATGCAAAGAAATAGAGGAAAACAACAGAATGGGAAAGACTAGAGATTTCTTCAAGAAAATTAGAGATACCAAGGGAATATTTCATGCAAAAATGGGCTCGATAAAGGACAGAAACGGTCTGGACCTAATAGAAGCAGAAGATATTAAGAAGAGGTGGCAAGAATACACGGAAGAACTGTACAAAAAAGATCTTCACGACCCAGATAATCATGATGTGATCACTAATCTAGAGCCAGACATCTTGGAATGTGAAGTCAAGTGGGCCTTAGAAAGCATCACTAGAAACAAAGCTAGTGGAGGTGATGGAATTCCAGTTGAGCTGTTTCAAATCCTGAAAGATGATGCTGTGAAAGTGCTGCACTCAATATGCCAGCAAGTTTGGAAAACTCAGCAGTGGCCACAGGACTGGAAAAGGTCAGTTTTCATTCCAGTACCAAAGAAAGGCAATGCCAAAGAATGCTCAAACTACCACACAATTGCACTCCTCTTACATGCTAGTAAAGTAATGCTCAAAATTCTCCAAGCCAGGCTTCAGCAATACGTGAACCGTGAACTCCCTGACGTTCAAGCTGGTTTTAGAAAAAGCAGAGGAACCAGAGGTCAAATTGCCAACATCCGCTGGACCATGGAAAAGGCAAGAGAGTTCCAGAAAAACATCTATTTCTGCTTTATTGACTATGCCAAAGCCTTTGTCTGTGTGGATCACAATAAACTGTGGAAGATTCTGAAAGAGATGGTAATACCAGACCACCTAACCTGCCTCTTGAGAAACCTGTATGCAGATCAGTAAGCAGCAGTTAGAACTGGACATGGAACAACAGACTGGTTCCAAATAGGAAAAGGAGTACGTCAAGGCTGTATATTGTCACCCTGCTCATTTAACTTCTATGCAGAGTACATCATGAGAAACGCTGGAGTGGAAGAAACACAAGCTGGAATCAAGATTGCCGGGAGAAATATCAATAACCTCAGATATGCAGGTGACACCACCCTTATGGCAGAAAGTGAAGAAGAGCTAAAAAGCCTCTCAATGAAAGTGAAAGAGGAGAGTGGAAAAATTGGCTTAAAGCTCAACATTCAGAAAACGAAGATCATGGCATCTGATCCCATCACTTCATGGGAAATAGATGGGGAAACAGTAGAAACAGTGTCAGACTTTATTTTGGGGGGCTCCAAAATCACTGTGGATGGTGGCTGCAGCCATGAAATTAAAAGACACTTACTCCTTGGAAGAAAAGTTATGACCAACCTAGATAGTATGTTCAAAAGCAGAGACATTACTTTGCTAACTAAGGTCCGTCTAGTCAAGGCTATGGTTTTTCCTGTGGTCATGTATGGATGTGAGAGTTGGACTGTGAAGAAGGCTGAGCGCCGAAGAATTGATGTGTTTGAACTGTGGTGTTGGAGAAGACTCGAGAGTCCCTTGGACTGCAAGGAGATCCAACCAGTCCATTCTCAAGGAGATCCACCCTGGGATTTCTTTGGAAGGAATGATGCTAAAGCTGAAACTCCAGTACTTTGGACACCTCATTCGAAAAGTTGACTAATTGGAAAAGACTCTGATGCTGGGAGGGATTGGGGGCAGGAGGAGAAGGGGACAACTGAGGATGAGATGGCTGGACGGCATCACAGACTCGATGGACGTGAGTCTGAGATGGTGATGAACGGGGAGGCCTGGCGTGCTGCAATTCATGGGGTTGCAAAGAGTCGGACACAACTGAGCGACTGAACTGAACTGAACTGAACTGAAGCACTACTGCTGCTGCTGCTGCTAAGTTGCTTCAGTCCTTTCCAACTCTGTGCAACAGAGTTCCATAGACGGCAGCCCACCAGGCTTCCCCGTCCCTGGGATTCTCCAGGCAAGAACACTGGAGTGGGTTGCCATTTCCTTCTCCTATGCATGAAAATAAAAAGTGAAAGTGAAGTCGCTCAGTCGTGTCTGACCCTCAGCGACCCCATGGACTGCAGCCTACCAGGCTCCTCTGTCCATGGGATTTTCCAGGCAAGAGTACTGGAGTGGAGTGCCACTGCCTTCTCTGAAGCACTACTATAGCTGTCTTAATGGAAAAAACCGAATGAACCTCTTGGCCAAACCAAAATATTCATTACTGTTTGGAGAACAATACAGTGTTTCAAATCCTCAAAATACAGCAACAGCCAAAGAGATGAGTCTGGGAATATTTATTATTTTTTTTAAAGAGAGTTATTATACCTAGGCAAAAAAAGATTTTTAAAAAGTATCAGTCTTAAAGGAAAAAAAAACTGTGTGGTAGAGGAACAAGGGTGGGTGGAAGATTTATACTTCCCTGTACATCTTTGTACCTTTTAAATGTAATATTACATGACTAGATTTCAATATTGTTGTTACTCTTCAGTGGCTAAGTTGTGTCAGACTCTTTGCGACCCCATGGACTGCAGCATGCCAGGCTTCCCTGTTTTCACTATCTCCAGGAGGTTACTCAAGCTCATGTCTACCGAGTCAATGATTCCATCCAACCATCTCATTCCTTGCTGTCCCCTTCTCCTCATGCCCTCAATCTTATTCAGCATCAAGGTCTTTTCCAGTAAGTCGGTTCATTAAATCAAGGTGTCCAAAGTACTGGAGCTTCAGCTTCAGCATCAGTCCTTCCAATGAATATCCAGGGTTGATTTCCTTCAGGATTGACTGGTTTGATCTCCTTTCTCTGCAAGGGACTCACAAGAGTCTTCTCCAACACAATTCGAAAGCATCAATTCTTCTGTGCTCAGCCTTTATAGTCCAACTCTCACATCCATACATGAATACTGGAAAAACCACAGCTTTGACTATACAGACCTTTGTCGGAAAAGCGATGTCTCTGCTTTTTAATACACTGTCTAGGTTTGTCGTTGCTTTTCTTTCAAGGAGCAAGAGTCTTAATTTCACAGCTGCAGGACTGTTTTTAATATAGTTTATTAAACTATTATCTGTAGTGTTTTGCAGCCCAAGAAAATAAAGTCTGTCACTGTTTCCATTTTCCCCCCTTTATTTGCCATGAAGTGGTGGGACCAGATGCCATGATCTTAGTTGATACACATAAAAGCAGTTGAAGACAGTAAATTTCATAATCTATGTTTCTGACCACAACTTAAAAAAATGACAGCTCTAGACCACAAGCTCAATGAGCTTCTGAGGTTGCACAATACTCTGCGTGTTGTCATATATCAGTATGTGAGGAAGGTGACACATTCCTGAAGCAAATGAAAATTTTATGTGTGGGATTCTCCCAGACCACGCCCTGTGCATCTCCATTTGGTTGGTTCTGGCTTTTATCCTTTGGCTATAATAAAACTGTAATCACAAATACAGTATTTTCCTAAGGTCTGTGAGTCATTCTAGCCAATTATGAACCTGAGGGATACTGCTGCTGCTAAGTCACTTCAGTCGTGTCCGACTCCGTGCGACTCCATAGACGGCAGCCCACCAGCCTCCACCGTCCCTGGGATTCTCCAGGCAAGAACACTGGAGTGGGTTGCCATTCCCTTCTCCAATGCATGAAAGTGAAAAGTGAAAGGGAAGTCGCTCAGTCATGTCCGACCCTTAGCATGGACTGCAGCCTACCAGGCTCCTCCATCCATGGGATTTTCCAGGCAAGATACTAGGAATCCCTAAATTTGTTGCCAGTTAGTCAGAAGTGAGGGTGACCTGGGGACGCTAAACTTGCAACTGATGTCTGAAGTGAGGGCAGTCATGCAGAGGAATGTGCTCTTAACCTGTGAAGTCTGGCTCGCCTCTGGGTACCCTGGTGTCAGAACTCATTGCAACACACACACACACACACACAATTTAACAAAATAATTCACAGTGCCTTTCTGAAACTAAAGAAAACAGAAGCAAGCTCAAGTAAAGGGAAATGTTTGAAGTTAAAAGTATAATTTTTACTTTCTCTACTCTCAGGAAGCATTTAACAGGAGGCTTCCTGTGTGCTGAATATTCAGGAATTAAGAGGAAAGGCAAGCCTAGCCAGGGGGCCGAGGAATCCAGGCAGTTCCTTCGTTAGTTTTTCTATACGGTGATAAATACCCTCTTCCTTCTTGTGAACTATACAGTAATAAAGTGATTATTTACAACTCTCTCTCTCTTTAATATGGATCACCTATGTTTTTTAAGTCTGGAATTTTAATCTTTCTTTGCTGAGAATAACTACAGTATATATGCCCACACCATGTTGATTAAAACACCTCTGCTCCATCCGAGCTCTGGTACCCATGTCTTGCTTTCTCTCTCTCTCTCCCTCTTTCTCTCTCAGGCTATTTCTTCAGAGCACAGAGGCTCTCTGAGTTCACTTTCCTGCCCGGGCTTCTAAGACCCACTCAAGAAGGCACTTTGCGCCTTCACCCCATCGAGAGGGTGCCTGAGGCCTCCGTGAACAGAGCAAGCCCCATGCCAGGGGTTTTATTGGCTTTCTGCGTAAACCAAGGAACATCAGCCTCTTTCTCTCTCCTTTACTTTCTTATCGGTCAACTCCAGACCACCAGGTTCTGGTCCATTAAAGGACCTCAACAAGTGGAGCCCAGAACAGGAGCTTGGTACACGTATGCAGATTCAGACAGAGTGACCCCAGGGCCTATTGAGGCCCAAGTATTAAGACATGAGTAAAACGGCTGGAAAGCCCCATCACTTTTCTACTTTACTTCATCACTTATTTAAAGTTCAGGGACTTAATGAAACGTATGCTGATTTTTTAGCTAGATTACAAACTGCTATTTCCTGTACTGTAATTGGAGAAGAAGCCAAAAGGCAACTATAGAAATTACTTGCTTATGCAAATGCAAATCAGGAACGTCAAAAAGCTATAGCTCCAATTCGTGAGACAGGGACTATTATTGATTATTTGAAGGCTGGTCCCAATCTAGGATTAGAAACTCAAAAGATGCAAATACTAGCTGAAACAATGTTGCTGCTTAAGAAAGGGAAATGAAGGATGCTTTACATGTGGAAATAAGAACCATTTAAAAAGGGACTGCCCTAAGAGAGCTACAAAAAAAATAAAAATAAAAATATAAAAATAAAAAAACCTCCAAAAATCTGCCCTCGCTGCCGTAGAGAAATGCATTGGGCCAAAGACTGTAAGTCTAAATTTGACATTGAAGGAAAATCTATTCCAGGAAACTCCAAGCAGGGGGCCCCCCAGGTCCCCTTCAACAAAAACCTGGGGCAAATTCCATCTTTTCTCTCAAACCCTCAACATCCGGCAGTGCTGCCGTCATATACCAGCTTTGTTTTTAGATAATATGAAGTTAATGAGCTCTATTTAAATTCAAACCTAGTGAACTGAAAAATATTAAATATAATGTTTATTTAAATATAAATACAATTTAAATATAATTGTTTGCTAATCTAATTAAGACATGTCTTAAGTCATCAACATTATATAATACTTTTATTATGCCTAGGTTTAAGGTAAACTAAATTTGTCAACAAAAAGGTAACTCTTTATATATATATCAATATATAAATGAGATGAAAACTTCTGGATAAACTATATTAAAAATAATTATATTTTAATAGAATAATCTATTATTATAATAATCTCTTCAGTTCAGTTCAGTCACTCAGTCGTGTCCGACTCTTGGCGACCCCATGAATTGCAGCACACCAGGCCTCCCTGTCCATCACCAACTCCCAGAGTTCACTCAAACTCATGTCCATCAAGTCGGTAATGCCATCCAGCCATCTCATCCTCTGTCGGCCCCTTCTCCTGCCCTCAATCCCTCCCAGCATCAGAGTCTTTTCCAATGAGTCAACTCTTCGCTTGAGGTGGCCAAAGCACTGGAATTTCAGCTTTAGCATCATTTCTTCCAAAGAACACCCAGGACTGATCTCCTTTAGGATGGACTGGTTGGATCTCCTTGCAGTCCAGGGGACTCTCAAAAGTCTTCTCCAACACCACAGTTCAAAAGCATCAATTCTTCAGCACTCAGCTTTCTTCACAGTCCAACTCTCACATCCATACATGACCACTGGAAAAACCATAGCCTTGACTAGACGGATCTTTGTTGGCAATGTAATGTCTTTGCTTTTGAATATGCTATCTAGGTTGGTCATAACTTTCCTTCCAAGGAGTAAGCGTCTTTTAATTTCATGACTGCAATCACCATCTGCAGTGATTTTGGAGCCCAAAAAATAATTTCTTAAGATTGGGATAACTTAAATTTCTGGAGTTGTAATAAACTAAATAATAAAAGTTTATTAAATAACTAGGTCATTTCCAAATAAAATAAGATTTTAAAACATTAATTACTGAACATTAACTTCCTCTTACAAAAAGTTTTTCTTACAGAGAAACTAAAGAGATTTTAAACTATTAATAATATATAATGTATAATATATATATTTATGTATAATATATATATTTATATATAATGTATATATTATAATATGATATAATAAATATATTCACCAATCTATAAAATGCTAATATACAAGACACTTCATAGTTGCTAAGGAAAAGTTAGATATATGCATAACTTGCACGTATGACCAGCCTATTTGGAGAGAGCAGTGGCCCCTCACGAAAGAGAAATTACAGGCAGCTAAGGAACTTACAGATATACAACTAGAATTAAAGCATATTGAGGAATCTTGTTCTCCTTGGAACTCTTCCTATTTTTGTCATAAAAAAGAAATCTAACAAATGGCGTCTCCTAACAGACCTCAGCCTATCACACAAGGTATTAAGCCTCACGAATGCTTTTATTTGGGCCACATCTCTTCATGGTGAAGCTACAAAACACGTTACAACTCACTTAATTAGCTTGTTTTGATGTCATGGGAACTCCTAGTTCTATAAAAACAGACAATGGCCCTGCCTATATTTCTAGACACTTTAAACAATTTTTACAATCTTTTTCTATTAAATATATTACAGGTATTGCTTATAATCCACAAGTACAAGGCATAGTCAAACGAGGACATCACACACTAAAGTTGCAAATAAAACAATTTTTAAAGGGGGAATACACAGGAACCATATGGTAAAAGTGATTATTTACAACTCTCTCTCTCTTTAATATGGATCACCTATGTTTTGTAAGTCTGGAATTTTAATCTTTATCTTTGCTGAGAATAACTACAGTATATATGCCTCTCTCTCTCTCTCTCTTTCTTTCTCTCTCAGGCTATTTCTTTGGACCACAGAGGCTCTCTGAGTTCACTTTCCTGCCTGGGCTTCTAAGACCCACCTGAGAAGGCACTCTGTGCCTTCACCCCATCGAGAGGCGCCTGAGGCCTCCATGAACAGAGCAAGCCCCATGCCAGGGGTTTTATTGGCTTTCTGCATAAACCAAGGAGTATCAGCCTCTTTCTCTCTACTTTCTTTTCGGTCAACTCCAGACCACCAGGTTCTGGTCCATTAAAGGACCTCAACACTCTACAAACTTCAAATGAAAAGGCATTCTTCATTTCCTCCCTAGAAAGGCAATTCATAATTATAAGCATTTACAGAGATCTAAAGAGAGAGGAAAAAATTCAGATTTAAGAGTCTACTTACTACTGTCCTGCTACTGAAGTATAATATAGATGAATTAATGTACAGATAACTCCCAAATATGATTTTATTCAAAAGAAGACGTAAAATGAATAAACTTTTAGAGTTTATTTGAATATTTTATTTTAGTTGTACCGTCCTTTTCTTCTCATAGCTGCTAATAAGAGAAGTGAAGAGCCAAATAAAATGCAGCGCTACTGGGGGAAAATAGTTAATATTAAATTCTCACTAAAGTAATGATTAGATCTCCAAGAGTTGGCTGTAAGTTAGAGACAAATCTAAAAAAATACATAAGAAATTAAATATATAAACAGAAAGTCAACTGCTCTTTGTACTAATTCCCTAATTAGAAAGAAACCCTCAAATTTGTAGCCAACTGTTCAGAAGAAAGCTTACATAAGAAAATAAGAAAGAGATCTGTTAAAACAATAGCTGTAGTTTTGCATATGGTCATGCCTGTTGAATTAACTGGTAGTTCAAATAATCAAATTTCAACTCTGAAATTTTAGTGATAAACTTTCAGAACAGTAAGTTCTGGCAAAGAATTATAATTTCAAATAAATTAATAATGCTATTTTCACATTCTTAACCTAAATTTCTCTTTTTTTGTTGATCTTATGAAAGGTTTTACCTTAAAATGGAACTGAATTTAAAATTATATGACAAGGGGCGGTCCTAAGATGGCAGAGGAATAGGACGGGGAGACCACCTTCTCCCCCACAAATTCATCAAAAGAACATTTCAGTGCTGAGTAAATTCCACAAAACAACTTCTGAATGCTGGCAGAGGACATCAGGCACCCAGAAAAGCAGCTCATTGTCTTCGAAAAGAGGTAGGAAAAAATATAAAAGACAAAAAAAGAGACAAAAGAGGTAGGGAGGGAGCTCTGTCCTGGGAAGGGAGTCTTAAAAAGAGAGAAGTTTCCAAACACCAAGAAACACTCTCATTGCCGAGTCTGTGGTGAGCCTTGGAAGCACAGAGGGCAACATAACAGGGAGAAAAAATAAATAAATAATTAAAACCCACAGGTTACGAGCCCAACGGTAACATCCCCAGCGGAGAAGCAGCGCAGACGCCTGCATCCACCACTAGCAAGCGGGGGCTGGGCAGGGAGGCGCAGGCTGCATTGCTTTCTAAGGATCGGCCCGAATGCCCCGAGGGTAACCAGAGCAAACTAACCTGGGCTAGCAAACCAGACTGTAGGATAGCTACCAAGTGAAAAGCTCTAACATAAGACACCACCAGGACCGCACACAGAACAAAGGACAGAACAGAATTAGCCAATTGCAGACCATTCCCCTCCGGTGACAGGCAGCCAGAGCTGGAAGGGCCGAACAGGGCAATAGCAGCCCCAGAGAGACATTAACTACCAAACTGCAAACAGGCTTCTTTGCTAACTAAGACTCCTTGGGGCTCTGGACAGTCATCATCCGCCTGAGAAGGTGCGCCAGTTGTACACCCAGAAAACTGAGCAGCAGGGACAGGAGAGGCAATAAGTCACAGCAACTGCGCTCGCCAAACACCTGAGCTACTCGGACCTGGGAAGGGCACAAAACGCAGGCCCAACCAACTCCAAGCCTCTGAGGACTACCTGAGTGCCTAAGCCTGAGCGGCTTAGACATGGGAGGTGCATGCAGCCCAGGGCCAGCCTCAGACAGTTCCTGGCAGAGCAACCTAGAGCCTGAGCTGTGTGCGCCGTGAGAGCAGGCAGGCCCAGTGTGGCTGAGACATTGCAAGCACACGCCAGTGTTACTTGTTTGCAGTGTCCCTCCATCCCCACAGCACGACTGAACAAGTGAGCCTAAAAAAAGTATCCACCACCGCCCTCCTTGTGTCAGGGCGGAAATCAGACACCGAAGAGAGCAGCAAACAGAAGAAGCTAAAACAAAGGGAACCGCCTTGGAAGTGACAGGTGCAATAGATTAAAACCCTGTCGTTAGTACCGACTACATAGGAAGGGGCCTATAGATCTTGAGAAATATAAGCCGGACCAAGGAACTATCTGAAAATGAACTGACCCCACACTGCCCACACCACCATCAGAGAAAGTCCTAGATATATCTTTACTATTTTTACAATCATTCTTTTCTTTTTTTAACTTTTTAAAATTTTTAAGTCCTCTGTTACTCCTTTAATTTTCATTTTTATAACCTCTATTACATTTCTAAAAAAAGATCCTATTTAAAAAAAAATAAAAATTAAAAAATTAAAAAAGACCCTATTTTTAAAGCAAACTCATATATATATTTTTTTTATATTAATTCTTGTGACTTTGTTTTCTTCTTCTTCTTCTTTTCTTTAATATTGTATTTTTGAAAATCCAACCTCTACTCTAGATTTTTAATCTTTGCTTTTTGGTATTCAAAAACCCAATCTTCAGTACCCATTTTTACTTGAGAGTGAGATTACTGGCGTGATTGCTCTCTCCTCCTTTGGACTCTCCTTTTTTTCTCCACCAGGTCGCCTCTGTCTCCTCCCTTCCCCTTCTCTTCTCTACCCAACTCTGTGAATCTCTGTGAGTTCCAGATGGTAGAGAACACTTAGGGAACTGATTACTGGCTGGATCTGGCTCTCTCCTTTTCATTCCCCCCTTTTATCCTCCTGGCCACCTCTGTCTCCTTCCTCCCTCTTCTCTTCTCATATATATGTTCTCCGTGAACATCTCTGAGCAGTCCAGACTGTGGAGGGCACATAAGGAAGTAATTACTGGCTAGCTTGCTCTCTCCTCTTTTGATTCCACCTTATCTCAGTCGCATCACCTCTAACTCCCTCCTCCCTCTTCTCTTCTCCTCTCCATGTAACTCTGTGAACTCTCTGGATGTCCCTCAATGTGCAGAAACTTTTCATCTTTAACCTAGATGTTTTATCAGCAGTGTTGTATAGAAGGAGAAGTCTTGAGACTATGTAAAAATAAGACTGAAAACCAGAAGCAGGAGGCTTAAGTCCAAATCCTGAGAACATCAGAGAACTCCTGACTCCAAGGAACATTAATCGATAGGCGCTTATCAAATGCCTCCATACCTACACTGAAACCAAGCACCATCCAAGGGCCAACAAGTTCCAAAGCAAGACATACCATGCAAATTCTCCAGCAACACAGGAACCCAGCCCTGAGCTCCAATATATAGGCTGCCCAAAGTTACTCCAAACCCACTGACATCTCATAACTCATTACTGGACACTTCATTGCACTCCAGAGAGAAGAAATCCAGCTCCACCCACCAGAACACCGACACAAGCTTCCCTAACCAAGAAACCTTGACAAGCCACTGATACAACCCCACCCACAGCAAGGAAACTCCACAATAAAGAGAACTCCACAAACTGCCAGAATACAGAAAGGCCCCCCCAAACGCAGCAGCATAACCAAGATGAAGAGACAGAGGAATACCCAGCAGGTAAAAGAACAGGATAAATGCCCACCAAACCAAACAAAAGAGGAAGAGATAGGGAATCTATCTGATAAAGAATTCCAAATAATGATAGTGAAAATGATCCAAAATCTTGAAACAAAAATGGAATCACAGATAAATAGCCTGGAGACAAGGATTGAGAAGATGCAAGAAAGGTTTAACGAGGACCTAGAAGAAATAAAAAAGAGTCAATATACAATGAATAATGCAATAAATGAGATCAGAAACACTCTGGAGGCAACAAATAGTAGAATAACGGAGGCAGAAGATAGGATTAGTGAAGTAGAAGATAGAATGGTAGAAATAAATGAATCAGAGAACAAAAAAGAAAAACGAAGTAAAAGAAATGAGGACAATTTCAGAGACCTCCAGGACAATATGAAATGCTCCAACATTCGAATTATAGGAGTCCCAGAAGAAGAAGACAAAAACAAAGACCATGAGAAAATACTTTAGGAGATAATAGTTGAAAACTTTCCTAAAATGGGGAAGGAAATAATCACCCAAGTCCAAGAAACCCAGAGAGTCCCAAATAGGATAAACCCAAGGCAAAACACCCCAAGACACATATTAATCAAATTAACAAAGATCAAACACAAAGAACAAATATTAAAAGCAGCAAGGGAAAAACAACAAATAACACACAAGGGGATTCCCATAAGGATAACAGCTGATCTTTCAATAGAAACGCTTCAGGCCAGGAGGGAATGGCAGGACATACCTAAAGTGATGAAAGAAAATAACCTACAGCCCAGATTACTGTACCCAGCAAGGATCTCATTCAAATATGAAGGAGAAATCAAAAGCTTTACAGACAAGTAAAAAGTGAGAGAATTCAGCACCACCAAACCAGCTCTCCAACAAATGCTAAAGGATATTCTCTAGATAGGAAATACAAAAAGGGTGTATAAACCAGAACCCAAAACAATAAAGTAAATGGCAACGGGATCATACTTATTAATAATTACCTTAAACATAAATGGGTTGAATGCCCCAACCAAAAGACAAAGACTGGCTGAATGGATACAAAACCAAGACCTCTATATATGCTGTCTACAAGAGACCCACCTCAAACCAAGGGACACGTACAGACTGAAAGTGAAGGGCTGGAAAAAGATATTCCATGCAAATAGAGACCAAAAGAAAGCAGGAGTAGCAATACTCATATCAGATAAAATAGACTTTAAAACAAAGGCTGTGAAAAGAGACAAAGAAGGACACTACATAATGATCAAAAGATCAATCCAAGAAGAAGATATAACAATTATAAACATATATGCACCCAACATAGGAGCACCACAACACGTAAGACAAATGCTAACAAGTATGAAAGGGGCAATTAACAATAACACAATAATACTGGGAGACAGTAATACCCCACTCACACTTATGGATAGATCAACTAAACAGAAAATTAACAAGGAAACACAAACTTTAAATGATACAATAGACCAGTTAGACCTAACTGATATCTATAGGACATTTCACCCCAAAACAATGAATTTCACCTTTTCCTCAAGTGCTCATGGAAACTTCTCCAGGATAGATCACATCCTGTGCCATAAATCTAGCCTTGGTAAACTCAAAAAAATTGAAATCATTCCAAGCACCTTTCCTGACCATAATGCAGTAAGATTAGATCTCAATTACAGGAGAAAAACTATTAAAAATTCCAACATATGGAGGCTGAACAACACGCTCTGAATAACCAACAAATCACAGAAGAAATCAAAAAAGAAATCAAGATATGCATAGAAATGAATGAAAATGAAAACACAACAACCCAAAACCTATGGGACACAATAAAAGCAGTGCTAAGGGGAAAGTTCATAGCAATACAGGCATACCTCAAGAAACAAGAAAAAAGTCAAATAAATAACCTAACTCTACACCTAAAGCAACTAGAAAAGGAAGAAATGGAGAACCCCAGGGTTAGCAGAAGGAAAGAAATCTTAAAAATTAGGGCAGAAATAAATGCAAAAGAAACATAAGAAACCATAGCAAAAATCAACAAAGCCAAAAGCTGGTTCTTTGAAAGGATAAATAAAATTGACAAACCGTTAGCCAGACTCATCAAGAAACAAAGGGAGAAAAATCAAATCAATAAAATTAGAAATGAAAATGGAGAGATCACAACAGACAACACAGAAATACAAAGGATCATAAGAGACTACTATCAGCAATTATATGCCAATAAAATGGACAACGTGGAAGAAATGGACAAATTCTTAGAAAAGTATAACTTTCCAAAACTGAACCAGGAAGAAACAGACCCATCACAAGCACGGAAATTGAAACTGTAATCAGAAATCTTCCAGCAAACAAAAGCCCAGGTCCAGACGGCTTCACAGCTGAATTCTACCAAAAATTTAGAGAAGAGCTAACACCTATCCTACTCAAACTCTTCCAGAAAATTGCAGAGGAAGGTAAACTTCCAAACTCATTCTATGAGGCCACCATCACCCTAATACCAAAACCTGACAAAGATGCCACAAAAAAAGAAAACTACAGGCCAATATCACTGATGAACATAGATGCAAAAATCCTTAACAAAATTCTAGCAATCAGAATCCAACAACACATTAAAAAGATAATACACCATGACCAAGTGGGCTTTATCCCAGGGATGCAAGGATTCTTCAATATCTACAAATCAATCAGTGTAATTCACCACATTAATAAATTGAAAAATAAAAGCCATATGTTATTTCAATAGATGCAGAGAAAGCCCTTGACAAAATTCAACATCCATTTATGATAAAAACTCTCCAGAAAGCAGGAATAAAAGGAACATACCTTAACATAATAAAAGCTATATATGACAAACCACAGCAAACATTATCCTCAATGGTGAAAACTTGAAAGCATTTCCCCTAAAGTCAGGAAAAAGACAAGGGTGCCCACTTTCACCACTACTATTCAACATAGTTCTGGAAGTTTTGGCCACAGCAACAAGAGCAGAAAAAGAAAAGGAATCCAAATTGGAAAAGAAGAAGTAAAACTCTCACTGTTTGCAGATGACATGATCCTCTACATAGAAAACCCTAAAGACTCCACCAGAAAATTACTAGAGCTAATCAGTGAATACAGTAAAGTTGCAGGATATAAAATCAACACACAGAAATCCCTTGCATTCCTATACACTAATAATGAGAAAGTACAAAAAGAAATTAAGGAAACAATTCCATTCACCACTGCAACAAAAAGAATAAAATACTTAGGAATATATCTACCTAAAGAAACTAAAGACCTATATATAGAAAACTATAAAGCACTGGTGAAAGAAATCAAAGAGGACACTAATAGATGGAGAAATATACCATGTTCATGGATTGGAAGAATCAGTATAGTGAAAATGAGTATACTACCCAAAGCAATCTACAGATTCAATGCAATCCCTATCAAGCTACCAGCAGTATTTTTCACACAGCTAGAACAAATAATTTCACAATTTGTATGGAAATACAAAAAACCTCGAATAGCCAAAGCAATCTTAAGAAAGAAGAATGGAACTGGAGGAATCAACCTGCCTGACTTCAGGCTCTACTACAAAGCCACAGTCATCAAGACAGTATGGTACTGGCACAAAGACAGAAATATAGATCAATGGAACAAAACAGAAAGCCCAGAGATAAATCCACACACCTATGGACACCTTATCTTTGACAAAGGAGGCAAGAATATACAATGGATTAAAGACAATCTCTTTAACAAGTGGTGCTGGGAAAACTGGTCAACCACTTGTAAAAGAATGAAACTAGAACACTTTCTAACACCATACACAAAAATAAACTCAAAATGGATTAAAGATCTAAACATAAGACCAGAAACTATAAAACTCCTAGAGGAGAACATAGGCAAAACACTCTCCAACATAAATCACAGCAGGATCCTCTGTGACCCACCTCCCAGAATACTGGAAATAAAAGTAAAAATAAACAAATGGGATCTAATTAAAATTAAAAGCTTCTGCACAACAAAGGAAACTATAAGCAAGGTGAAAAGACAGCCTTCGGAATGGGAGAAAATAGCAAATGAAGCAACTGACAAATAACTAATCTCAAAAATACATAAGCAACTCCTGCAGCTCAATTCCAGAAAAATAAATGACCCAATCAAAAAATGGGCCAAAGAACTAAATAGACATTTCTCCAAAGAAGACATACAGATGGCTAACAAACACATGAAAAGATGCTTAACATCACTCATTATCAGAGAAATGCAAATCAAAACCGCAATGAGGTACCATTTCACGCCAATCAGAATGGCTGTGATCCAAAAGTCTACAAGCAATAAATGCTGGAGAGGGTGTGGAGAAAAGGGAACCCTCTTACACTGTTGGTGGGAATGCAAACTAGTACAGCCACTATGGAGAACAGTGTGGAGATTCCTTAAAAAACTAGAAATAGAACTGCCTTATGACCCAGCAATCCCACTGCTGGGCATACACACTGAGGAAACCAGAATTGAAAGAGACACATGTACCCCAATGTTCATCAAAGCACTGTTTACAATAGCCAGGACATGGGAGCAACCTAGATGTCCATCGGCAGGCAAATGGGTAAGAAACTTATGGTACATATACACAATGGAATATTACTCAGCTATTAAAAAGAATGCATTTGAATCAGTTCTAATGAGGTGGATGAAACTGGAGCCTATTATACAAAGTGAAGTAAGTCAGAAAGAAAAACAGCAATACAGTAAATTAAGGCATATATATGGAACTTAGAAAGATGGTAATGATGACCCTATATGTGAGACAGCAAAAGAGACACAGATATAAAGAATAGACTTTTGGACTCTGTGGGAGAGGGTGAGCGTGGGATGATTTGGGAGAATGGCATTGAAACATGTATAATATCATATAAGAAACGAATCACCAGTCTAGGTTTGATGCAAGATACAGGATGCTTGGGGCTGGTGCACTGGGATGACCCAGAGAGATGGTATGAGGGAGGTGGGAGGGGGGATTCAGGACTGGGAACTCATGTACACCTGTGGCAGATTCATGTTGATGTATGGCAAAACCAATACAGTATTGTAAAGTAAAATAAAAAAAAAAAAAATAAAATAAAATTATATGACAAAGAAGCCACTTTATATATCCCTTTTTAAAGAAATAAAAGTATGGAAAATAAAATTTGGAATTCTTGCAGCACATTTTATATCTAAGAAAGTAAAAAAAAAAGAAAAAGAAAAAACTGACAGAGTTAAATGTACCGTTCATTTACAGCAGCCTGCAATGTTTTACTAGAAAAATTAAGTAGAAATATGATTTGTTAAATTAGATTTGTCTCAGCCCGAAAGTACCCAACGGGCACTAGGCAAATGTTAAGAAATCTGTTTTTAAAGTGCCAAAATACTGAAGAGGAACTTAAAATCAATTTTGGGGGGCACATCAACCCTATGGTACATATCTGCTCAGGCTTCCTTATGGGATACACACTAAAGAAGACCAGCAGAGCTTATGATTCATCTCCTGAAAACAGATAAGCAACCAAATCAATTTTTAAAGATCTATTAACTCAGAAGCATTTGACTTTAATTCAATCAAAATGTACTTCTCTTTTTAATTTAAATGGCTGACTTATTTTTTGTTGTTTAATAAGGAACTGTCCACAGGGATCCCCAAAATAGTTCATTTTACCCCCAAAAGTAACATCAACCAACTCCACATTGATCTAACATGATAGTATCAAAGTACATTATAATGTCTTTGGCTGAATGGTTCAACTAGTACTACTGAATTTTTGCATGGATTACTACAACTATATATTACTTGTACAAATGAAATAAAAACAGTTTTCCTTAATAAGACTCTGAGTTCTCTAAAAATTCAAGTTCTTAAAATGAATTCAAATTTGATCATTTTCTCTACTGCTTTAACATATTTTAATAAAACATATTCACAGTGTTATAGCTGTATCTTTAAAACATATTCAGTTTGCTACATTTATTCCCATCAAAATGAGCTACTCTGAATATGCAATATAACAGGACTCATTATCTCAAACTGTTTAGGCACATGTATCCTGTTCCTGGCTATAACAAAAAATAAAACATAATAACTAACAGAATGATAGATGTTGATATATAACATCACTGAAAAGGAAAAGAAAAAGTAGAAAAACATAAATGAATTTGTAAAAACATAATTTTATAAATGTTTGTAATATACAAGATTACTGTCATCCGATTTCTAAAGCAACTAACAAAAGTAAATTCTATCACATGAAGAAACCTAGAGGTAAAGACATCACTTCCAAACAAAACAATGCTTTTTATCTTATATCCTGAGTGGGTTTTTACTACCACCTAGTGTTATACCTTAAGAAATACCTTCTTATAAAAATTAAAAGTTACAAAAGACATTTTATAATATCACTCAAAAATTATTAGAAGACTTAATTAAATGTTAAAAAGAAAACTATGGAAAACAGCTATTTTTTTTAAAGATGTTTTAGGTAAGAAAAGAGTTTCATGACTCTTAAAATTTGTCATATTACCAATTATATAATTTAGTGATGTTCTACATCAAATCTTGACCAGGGCTATGAACCCAGTCTGCTTCAAAAGACAAGCCAGTTAGCACACACATTCAGCTCATAAAACTTAACCAATGCACTCAGAAAGCCAGATAATTATACTATAAAATGACTCTCAACACCCTCTCCAAGGAGAAGGTCTATGAAAGAAATTTCTCGCCCCGTGATGCCTTAAATTCATTGCTAGCATATTAAGTTCCATAAAGAAAGCAAGGCAGAATAAGGTTATGTTTCGTAGAAGCATACTGTTTGCTACTGAATGTCTTCCTTGAACTTACCCAGTAGCAGGTCATCATGAAACAAACCTCAAAGTATAAAAATACCAAAAAGCTGAAAAAGACAAAGATGAAGCCAGGAGTACACATTCCCTTAGTGGATACAGAGACTTTCTCTTTGGTTAGACTATTTTACTGTGCTAGAAGTTCTTTTCTCAGTTTATAGAATCTAAAGGTGAATCAGAGATGATTTAAGCTGCTCTTAACAAATTAACAATTTAGAAATTCTGTGGGTTTTGTTTCAGCATGGTTTTACCTACAATTTTTATTACACAAGATTCTATTAAGTTTTATGGCATTTATCATGCTGTTTTTTTAAACAAAAACATTGTTCTCCTGACATATACAAATAGATTATGGACCATACCTTTTTAATCTTTCCCATACAAATAGAAATAATGATCAACTTTTGATACTGAATGTAATCAGATCATCCTAAATGCATCATGTCTACAATTACTCACTTGAAATGACCTTTCCATTGTGATTGCAAAGTAGTATTCTCTCCTGGGATATCTTCGTTCACAAACCAATACTTGATTGCATATCCTGCCCTTTTCTCCTGTTTGCTTGGTAAACAACTTTTTCCCAATCATTTGTGAGGAAACAGCTTTTGCTTCTTCTGGACTAAAATAAGAAAAAGAACTCAAACTCTTTTCTCTTCCAAGTGAGATAAATATAAGCACATGACAGCCAAAACCTTATCTCACCTACTACTTAAATCTCAGTATTTTTATCAATTCAATAGGGCATCTTTTATAATATTCATTATTTCTTTAATAGCGATGATTAAAAAAAAAAAAAACTTACGAGAAAACTATCTTCACTCCACCTTTGAGGCCACTTTCAAATGTTCCTTTTCCTCTGCCACCCGCCAAAACTTGCGCCTTTATCACAACATCTTTTGAACCTAGAAGAAAAACACTTCCATTAGACACGAAGCATGGAGCAGCACACAACACACAATCCTTTGCTATTAAACATACACATATAGCAATATTACTAAACACAGCAGATTTAAGATCCATTTACCCAGTGTCGAGAAACGAGACACTCCATGTACACAGATTTTCTAGATTAGGACACTAAAATATTCACCACCTAAAGATTCACAAACTTAAAAAAATCAGCCACTCATATTAAACCATTTCTTAAGCATACTGAAAACAAGTTTACCTTTATCTGGTACTTTAAATATTAATTACTCTGCTGCTGCTAAGTCGCTTCAGCCGTGTCCGACTCTGTGCGACCCCATAGATGGCTCTACAAAGTACTAAATTTACAAAATTGAGAGTCAGATAACTTCCTAACAGTTTCCTCCCTCTCTATTGATATGTAAACTTGCTATCCTATGAAAATTTAAGGTATAAATGCTGCTTTGAGTAGAAATGTACCATGACTTTGAGGGAAAGTTCCACTACTGATAACAGCTCACACCATCCCACTGACACTCTCCAGCTGTACTGTTGTGAGGGGAATGACAGGAATTAAGGCATGTTAATCCAAAGATTCCAGAATGTTATGCTTCCAAGTCTTTAAGACATTTTTTCAGAAAATAATCTGAATTTTTCTTCTTTAATAGGTAAACTGATCTTTTTTCCTTTCTTTTCTAACATGATGAAGAAAATTATCAAGCTAGCTGTTTAGCTTAGGTACGACTCCTCATGATCCAGAGCAACACTTTTTAGAGGTGCATTCTGTCTCCCGAGACAGGCAGAATTTCAGAGCCTCCTCATTTTGCTTCTCATAGTATTTGCCCATACTCGGGTGGTGCCATGTTACCGCCTAAATCCGCAGAATCCACCTGCCAGTGCAGAAGACAAGGGTTTGATCCCTGGGTGGGTGGAGGAGGAAATGGCAACCACTCCAGTATTCTCGCCTGGAAAAACCCATGGACAGAGGAACCCGGTGCACTACAGTCCATAGGGTCTCAAAGTCAGTCATGACTGAGCACAGATGCGTGCTCAGTTACACTGTTACAGCAGTGTGACACCACTATTACATTACGATAAACAATTAACCTCTGAGATCAGGATTAAGGACATTGTCATCTTATTTGTTGTATCCTCAGCACAAAGAGGTCCCTGGGATGTAACGACCACTCCATAAATGTGTATCTGAATAGGCTAAAGATGGGAATTCTACCACCAGGAAAGGCCAGTCTCTAACATGCATATACCAAGCCAAATGAGAGGGCACCCTCACCTGATCAAGGAGGTAACAAATACAGATTGTGATCAAATAAGAAATGATCAAAAGTTTACACTGGAACAATTACTACAAAATGTTTAGACTTTCCTGGTAGCTCAGCTGGTAAAGAATCCACCTGCAATGCGGGAGACCCCAGTTCAATTCCTGGGTCAGCAAGTTCCCCTGGAGAAGGGAACGACTACTCACTCCAGTATTCTCATGGTTCCCTGGTGGCTCAGTTGGTAAAGAATCCGCCTGCAATGTGGGAGACCTAGATTCAATCCCTAGGTTGGGAAGATCCCCTGGAGAAGGGAACAGCTACCCACGCCAGTATTCCGGCCTGGAGAATTCCATGGTCTGTATAGTCCGTGGGATCGCAAAGGGTCAGACACAACTGAGCAACTTTCACTAATGCCCCATGAATCTGTTCACACTGGAAATGTACACAAGTCAGAAGACAACCCTGTGAGTCAGTCCAGGCAGTGTTTTTTAAAAAAGTCCTTTCTCACACTCCACTATCCATTCAGTCAGGAAACCATACTGGTTCCACCTTCAAAATATATCCAGTCTCTTGACAACTTGTCATCACCTCCAGTTTCGGCCCTGATATCCCAGCCACCATGACATCTCACCTAGATTACCCTCACCCCCAAGAGGATATTCTTGGCAGCAGCCAAAGTGAGCATGAAACTCCGATACCTAAAACCTTGCAGTGACTGCCCACTTCCCCGCAAGTTACAGGCAGAGTCCCTACAATGGCCTCAAGGCTCCGTATAATCCCCCAGAACCCCTGCCCCTTATCACCTCCTCCTCACTGTTCACAGCCCAGCTACTCTAGTCTCTCTGGTCCTGGGTATGTTCCTGTCTTCCTTCAGGATCTGGCTCCCAGCAACCTCTCTCCCTGGAATACTCTGCATGCAGGTATCCATTTAGGAAAGGTACCCATTCCTTTTCAGTTTTTCTTTAAGTCTAAATTGTCCATGAGGTTCACCCTGATCACTCTACTTAACACTGCGACTGCCCACCCGTGACCAATCCGCCTTACCCTGCTTTTTTTATAGAATTCATTGCCTTCAAACATAATTTTCTCATGTTTATCATTTTTGTTTTGCTCCCCAACTAGAATGTAGACTCCAGAAGGGCAGAATCTTGTTCAGTGATATTTACAAGGTCCTGGGAGAGTTCCTAGTATACAATATATTCTGAATGATGAATAAAAGAACATTTACAAACCAAGAGAATTCTTATGAATCCAGATTTTCCACTGCTCTTGAAAAATCTGAATTGGAAATCTTGGGCCCTACAACCAGAAATGACTAAAAATGTTTTGTTTACACAAGACATTACTTCAATTTGCCACAGTCCCCACCATTCCCAAATGTAACAACTAATTTTAGATAAAGATTAGAGAAAGTTTAGAAATTTCCTTAAAACTGACAATAATTTCCTTATTGAGAAAACAACAGGTAGCCTCAAGGACTACGGCAAATTAGAGTACATGCCCAAATTATTGATAAAAGCAGCAGCCACTAGTCATTTTACCTGTTTCTGGTTACCTGTCGAGTCAGTTTTCCAGTACTTAAATATTCATTTAAATCCAAAGAGGATATCTGTAATCCAAACAGTATAAATGTAATATAAAAATGGACAACAGTGCTTTGCTGGGCTAAATTCAAACATTCTTATTCATCAAGCTGGGAACTTAACATACTGATCTATTAAGTGAGAGTAATGAAGTTCTATTTCTTCAAAAACATTTTACAAAACAGAAAGGTCTTCCCCCAAAGCGTCAATTTTCTTTTTCTTAGGAAAATAAACTCCTTAATGGCACAAAAGATTCTTCAAAAGTTCCTTCTAAAAAAGTCCTTCACAACAAAAGAAGAGCAAAAAAAACCACAAGTAATGACATACAATCTCATCAGCTAGCAAAACAGGGAGTGTTAGAAGATAAATCTGAGGCCAAATGATTGAAAGAAGATTTTATTCAATTCCATTAATTCAATCAACAGTTATATCTACATACAAGATACTGTGCTAGAGTTCTTGATACAACAATGAGCAGAGAGCTCATTCTTACTGGATTTGGCCCTTTCTCTAGTCAGACAAGAGCAAAATTTGTGGCTCTCAAGATTATTTTTAAAGTATATTCACCATCCCTCCTAGCTTTTGACATTGACATTGACAAGTCGCTCAGTCGTGTCCGACTCTTTGCAGCGCTATGGACTGTAGCCTACCAGGCTCCTCTGTCCATGGGATTTTCCAGGCGAGTACTGGAGTGGGTTGCCATTTCCTTCTCCAGTGGATCTTCCTGACCCAGGGATTGAACCTGGGTCTCCCTCATTGTAGGCAGACGCTTTACCTGAGCCACGAGGGAATCTAGTCATTCACAAATGTTGTTAAGCACTCCTCATACACAGTCATCTAACAGACATCAGTAAAAGGAAAAGGAGGCAAAGTCCTGTTGTATGCCAAAAGAAATCTGTCTCCAGGCTGACATTGACTAATCGGCACCCTCTGCATGTTTATTTAACCAGAGAGAAATTCTACCTCAACTATACTTGAATCCAAACTATATTTCTACAATCAACAGGGAAATCATAAGAATTCTACCAAATGCCTTAGTGAAATCATGTTTTCTTAAAGCAGTAACTGTAAGGAGATGGGAACCTGCTCTTAGAACCGACCCCAAATTATAACTATTTCATTTCTCTGTGCTTAACAACCCTTTGATAATCCATTCCAGAAATGCCTGCATTATGTTCCAGCTTATCATCCTTCATTGTGTGGACTCCTAGGAGTCTTAAAATACTGGAATTAGATTTCTTTCCAACCATTCTCCTATCCCTAACTTCAATTATTCACAATAGGTAAAACTTGCCCCTAGGGCAGTATTTTCAAATTTTTATCACATCATGACATGCCAGAAAATGATAGAATTTGTAGGGAATACTGGGGAAAGAGGTCAGAGCTCTTTTGAAAGCAGTTACCAGCTACAGGGCTCAGTGGCCCCAGGCCTCATGCTAACCAAACTTCTCTTGCCACCCACAGAACTGAAGGGAAGCAATATTTTGTCACATCTGTAACACATTTTTGCCCTAGTTTATCAGTTGGTAAGGTAAGATTTTAAATAAAAAAAATGGGAATTAAGATTTTATGAATTTTGGAGTAACTTAGAAGCAAAAATTAGCCAAAATCGGCACTGAAAATTGCTAGCTAGATGGAAAGAATCAGGTGTATTTCTAGAGCACCTCATAACACAACTTGTACAATTATATCCCATAATTGGTATCTTCTGATATTAATGACTCACCACAAAAAACAAAATTGTTTCAACATTCTTAAAGTAGTTATGAAATGCATCTTTTAAAATGTAGTGTTTCTGATCCTTTAGATTTAAAGGTCCTATTTGTCACTAATCCCGCTCCATATGACAGTCATCATTTGCAGCCTTCTTTGACAAAAGCACACTTTCTAGATAAACATGATGCCTTCTGTTCCAAAGGCCTCAAAATCAGAGCTGCTTATCTGCTCCTTACTACTTCTAAGTCCTGGATCCAGAGAACTTGCCAGAAATTTCACAGCTATAATATATCCTACATATTAACTATTCTTTCTTCCATAGCTAGAAATCATTCAAGATTTTTACAGTGAATAAATAAATCAAGAGACTGGCATCTGAATAAATCCTGCTTGTTTTATGAAAAAGTTTGTACACAAATTTTTTTTTTGGACAACATAATGAAATTTGACTAAATGAGAAAATATACGGAAAACTACGAAAACCAATTATAATAATTTGGAAGCAGAAAAAAGAAACACTAACTTTAACTGACTTCATTAAATCTGGCCCTTTTATCACATAAAGTGTATGGAAAACACTTTATACCTTCAGCTTTATAAAGAAGGAAAGAACTAGTAAACAAAAAATGAATCACTCAAAAAATTAACAAAATTAAAAGAAGAAAGTCAAATGTCTGAAATTCATCCTTAAGTACATACAGAAGGGTAGAATAAGAAAAACTTTTGCTTGCTAGTTATCTGGGTCTTCTTTAGAAATTAACATTTAGGTCACATATCTAAGACTGAATCTCAAGAGGATAGTTATTAAAAAGTGCCTTTGCAAGAAATACTACAGAAATATAATCATAAGTTTTCTTTAAGCCGTGATCCTTAAAAGCCCCTAATATACATGATGTTTCAAAGGTTAAAATGAGGTACATCTTTTACCATGGACAAGTTCAAACTGCAGTTTACCATTAATTAACAAAAATTTCACCAAAATTAGTATGAATTTACATCAGACTTTTACTGAATAAAAAGAAGTTTGCCTGTAATCTGAATAAAAAGAATTGTTTTTCTGATTAAGAATAAACAAAACTGTAAATTAAAAATCGTACTTCCAAGACAAGGAAATCAAGAGAGCCCCATTCGAAAACATATCATATGATATATGACAACCTTCTAATCTTCTACATGCTTTCACTTTTTAAACAAAAACCCATCCTAGAAACCAGTAAGTACAAATAGAGATGAAAACTTTTACAATTTTCAACAGTTTAAAATGTTCCATATCTTTCCTAAAAAAATAATAAAAGCAAAGTCTTCACCAAAACACATTTAAAAGCATATTAATCAAATGTACATACAAGAGAGATTATGATAATTATTAATACATAAAGTTGGTGTGATTTTAAATACTACTAAAAAGAAAATGCAGTGTATAGCTAATACATTACTCATTAACATGTTCTCTTATTAGATCCTTAAAAATAAAGTGAAGCACTTTCCAAACTCCAAATTTATTTTTTAATTGAGATTAACATAAATTCAAATTAATCAAAGCTATTAAGGTTTCTATTATCAATAAAAGAATCTAATAAACATGGGCAACTATTTAATTCATTTAAACATATTAACATTTATATTAATATTGATTACCTAAGTGTCAGCCCCTCTTCTAAGAGATTGGGGTCTATCAGTGAATAAAAGTCAAAGAAACCCTGCTCTCATAGAGCTTACATTCTAATGCTAAACTTCTTTTTTTCTCCTTCTGATTCTCTATTTTTAATGTCCAAAAAAAAGACGGGGAAACACTGTACCTCTCTTTGTGTTCTCAGTCACTCAGTCATATCTGACTCTTTGTGACCACATGGACTGCAGCCCGCCAGGCTCCTCTGTCTGGGGAATTTTCCAAGCAAGAATACTGGAGCCGGTTACCATTTCCTACTCCAGAGGATCTTCTCAACCCAGAGTCTCTTGGGTCTCCTGCACTGGCAGGCAGATTCTTTACCACTGTGCCACCTGGGAAGCCCCAGACTTCTCTTTACAAATACATAAACAGCTAAGATCTTTCACCATTCCCTGAAGAATCAACAGAGCCAAAATTTCCTTCCCTAAAGGACTTCAGCTCAAAAACTAAAAACAGGACTTCAGCTTCTTGAAGCTTTGATTCTTAAGTTACGAGCACTATGGGAACTCAGAAAATCTCAATAATTTTAGCATGTCACCAATCGTAAGTTCCACCTTCTCTTTTACATTAATAAAACTTATTTTTAAAAATATAAAAGAAAAGCCAAAAGTTGTTATTAAGCCAGAAGTAAAGTTCATATCTTATCTGAGAACCTATTTCTTAATTTAGTACCTAATTTTTTGGCAATTGCATAAGCTTCATCTGGTGACTTAGCCACATGTCCTTTGGGAATAGAGACGCCAGCTTCCTGCAACAATTCCATACTCAGGTATTCATGCAGCGAGAGATTCCTTTGCTGTTGATGCTGTATTTGGACTCCATGGTTGTTAAACAATCCAAAGCTTCCCAGGACCTAGAGAAATTGGGGACATATTTATATAAAGAGTGATTTAGCAGGAATTCTTGTTAAAAACACTTCAAAATACTTTAGAGTACTTGATTCTTCAAAACTGTAACAAAATTGTCATAGTAAAACATCAAAATATCATATTCAGAGTAAATTACAGCACAAAACTAACAGCTAATCTACTAGCTAAATGTCAAAAGTGACCCTTATAGTTTTAACTATTTCCTCATTATCTCTAGTCTTTAACTTTCACTTGAGCTTTACTACCATATCCCTAATGATCTACGAGCATTTCTACCTCAAAGCCAAATTCTGCAAATCAAAAATCCTTCCCATCTTTCTTCTCTCCATCATTCCTCCAGCACCTAACAAATTGCCTGACACAAGATATGAGGTACCTGTACGATGTGGTACGATCAATCTTTCATACATTCAAGATTCAAACCCCGACTTCATCAGCACTGCACATCGTGGTGTGCCGCCCAGATCCCCCCTCAGGACCAAGGCATTCATAGCCCCAGCTGCTAGGAGGGCTGGCAGCGGACAGGCCTAGGCTGAGTCCCCTCATTGGAGCCTTTCTGCCCAAGTCATACTCCTTTCCCACTGTCAGCCTGCAGCCAATGTCTGGCCAATGGGAATTAAGGTAGGGATGTAAAAACCCAGTGTGCGTGTGCATGCTCAGTCTCTCAGTCAGTCAGGTCCGACTCTTTGTGACCCTATGAACTGAGGTGGCCAGGATCCTCTGTCCATGGGACTCTACTGGCAAGAATACTGGAAAAATTGGGTTGCCATGCCCTCTCCAGGGGATCTTCCCGACCTAGGGATCGAATCCACGTCTCTTATGTCTCCTGCATTAGCAGGTGGGTTCTTTACTGCTAAGGCACCAGGGAAGCTCAAATACCTGGCACCTCACCCCAATTTGGGACAATTCAGGATCATCCTAGTTGCAGACCTCTCATAGGAAGAGCAAAGGTCCCACTGCACTGCACTGGAGTTGCATTCAATCCTCCTTCCTTCACTCTCCCACAGGTATTGATCCTGAGATCACTTTTCAATAAACTTCTTCCATGAAACTCTCCATCGAATACTCGGCAAATTACAATCTGCAATATCATCTTTAATGCATTCCTTCTAAACAATTCCCTTTAAAAACCCCTTTAGGTGTACGTGCTTCACAAACAAACTGTGAAAGCTTCCAAGAAAGAAATGCCCCGCCAACTTCCCTTTTTCAATCTATGTAAAACATTCATTCACTCAAAAACTCACTGAGCACCTGCTGCGGCTGCTAAGTCGCTTCAGTCGTGTCCGACTCTGTGCGACCCCATAGACGGCAGCCCATCGGGCTCCCCCATCCCTGGGATTCTCCAGGCAAGAACACTGGAGTGGGTTGCCATTTCCTTTTCCACTGAGCACCTAGACACTGGAAATAGAGAGGTCAACCCAACAAAACCCTTGCACCTAAAGCTTACAGTCTAGCATGTATTTGTATGTCGGGGGTTCGGGGAGGCACAAACAATAAAGAAAGAAAATGTGCCGAACAGCAATAAGAGTAAAAAGACAGAAAACTGAAAAATAAGAAGTGCTATTTTATACAGTTGCAGGAGTTTTCTCCACTAAAATACTCCTGCGGGTATTTTAACCCCCTGAGTTAAGAATTATCTTTTCAAAAAGAAATAAATAGGAAAGAGAAACAAGATACTCCTCTACAAGCTCACTAAGTCACTGCTGAAAGACAAAGGAGTAAGAGTTGTCAGCGTCTGGTTGCAGGGCCACAACAATGAGAAGTACTGAAAGAAGGATGCAATCAGAAAGACCTCGAGCATCTATGGGTCCCAAACCCCCCTGCTAAGTTAAAGCCTAGTCTTAAACCATCATTAACACTACACAGAAACACTTCTCAACCTTTTTCCAGACTCCTCAGTTCTATCAACTTTATATGGCAATATGCAGAACAAATTAAGTGCTACTGGAATCACACATTTAAATGTCATCCATCCATACATTTCCATTATCTCCACACACAGTGCTGAAACATTGTTCATATGAAACACAGAGTATCATAAGAAATGAATTTAAAGGAATCGCATAGAAAATAGTCTGCTTCTTAAAAGGGGTTCATGAACCACCTGCATCAAGATTCCCTAGGAATGCCTCCAAAATCCAGATCCCAAGGCCCTACTCTCATTTATAAAAGCAGAATCTCTGGACTGTGCCACAAAAAATCTGCATTTGTAAAGTTATTCAAGTTGATTCTTAAGCACTCTACAGTTTTGAGAACGAATAGTCTAACAAATCAATCACATAGAATAGCAAGCTATTTCTGATTCATTTGGTAAGCTAAAACCCTGGATAAAATTTCTCTTGGTAGCTCAATTCCCTGATTTAGTTTCACTTCATTATTAAAACTAACAACCACCTAAACGTCAGTGTACATCTACCTTGTGAAATCCCACTCTTGGGTAAAGCCTCAAGAGAAATGAGTGCTTAGTCTATCAAAAGGCATATATAGCAGGCTTATTCATAATAGACAAAAAAACCGAAACGACCCAACTGCTCATCAGCAGAAGATGGGTAGGAACTTCCTTGGAGGTCCAGTGGTTAAGAATCCACCCTTCAATGCAAGGAACATGGGTTTAATCTCTGGTAAGAGAAATAAGATCCTACATGCCTTGGGGCAACTAAGCACCACAATGAAGACCCAGCACAGCCAAAATAGAAAAACAAATAATTTAAATTGTTTTAAAAATAGAAGAATGGGTAAAATGTACTATATCAATAGAAGGGTACAGAGCAAAAAAGGAAAAATGTATTGCTCACACAGCAATGGATTCATCTCACAAGTACAATTTTAAGGGAAAGAAGCCAGATACAACAATACAAACCTACACAATTTTTTAAAATATAGTGCAAACTCAGAATTAACATACAGTGATGGAAGTCAGAATAAGTGGTTGCTTACCTTCTGTTGGTGAGTACTGATAAAGAGAGTGCCTTCTGAAGGCTAAAAACACTATATATATATACATATATACATATATACACACAGACCACGATTTGAACGGCAGCTACACAGATGGATCCATACATACAAATTAATCTAGCTACTCACATGGGATCACAAAGAGTAGGATACAACTTAGCAACTGAACAGCAAAAACTGAAGTTATACATAAATTATGTACTTTGCTGTATAAAAATTATACCTTAAAATAATAAAAATAAGGGGGCCAAGGGGGAGTACCTAGGATAAGCTTGGTAAAAATAGTCATACACTGAAACATTTCTGGATGCCTATATACCAGACACTGTACTCAGTTCAGTCAGTTCAGTCGCTCAGTCGTGTCCGACTCTTTGCGACCCCATGAACCGCAGCACGCCAGGCCTCCCTGTCCATCACCAACTGCAGGAGTTCACCCAAACCCATGTCTATCGAGTGGGTGATGCCATCCAGCCATCTCATCCTCTGTCTTCCCCTTCTCCTCCTGCCCTCAATCTTTCCCAGCATCAGGGTCTTTTCAAATGAGTCAGCTCTTCACATCAGGTGGCCAAAGTATTGGAGTTTCAGCTTCAACATCAGTCCTTCCAATGAACACCTAGGACTGATCTCCTTTAGGATGGACTGGCTGGATCTCCTTGCAGTCCAAAGGACTCTCAAGAGTCTTCTCCGGTGCCACAATTCAAAAGCATCAATTCTTTGGTGCTCAGCTTTCCTTATAGTCCAACTGTACTAGGAACACTAAAAGAATGAGATCAACTTGGTCCCAACTACAGAGTTCACAGATGTGTAAATAAACAGCTGTAACAAGTGTAAGAGTGAGCATAATCACCAAGTGGTATGTAATTATCTAGACAGACCAGAAAAAAATACTACAGA
Source organism: Oryx dammah (assembly GCF_014754425.2). NCBI lineage: Eukaryota > Metazoa > Chordata > Mammalia > Artiodactyla > Bovidae > Oryx > Oryx dammah. The sequence continues at coordinate 18,007,285 of NW_024070208.1, forward strand.
GGCTTGATCCCAGTTTAAAAAAAAAAAAAAACCAACAGCTAAAAAGGACATTTTGGGGACAACTGGGGAAATACAAGTCTGCCCTACACATTAGATATTATTACGGCAATTTTATATTTCTAAAGTATGATAACTATATTGTGGTTATTTGTAAATCTCATTCTTAAGAGACATACACTGCAATATCTAAGGATGAAGTGCCATGACAGCTGTAACTTATTCTCAAATACTTCAACAAAAATATATGAATATAATTTATACATACACGCATATGTACATAAATTATATATTATATATATATTAATTTATATATTTTAAATGATATAATTTATATAAATTATATTATATAAATTGAATAACATAAATTTTTAAAGAGAAAATGTGGCAGAATGTTAAATGAAGGTGAGGGTAATATGGGTGTTCACTGTATAGTTGAAACATACCTATCAGTTTGAAATTTTTCCAAAAAAGCTTGATGATAAATCCATGACACAAAACTCTATTTTTATGGTTTCTTTCAAATGTCTAAAAGAATTAGTAGTACTCATAAGGTGTTGCTGATAGCTTTTCAGACCACATTAAGGTTTTTTTTTAATATCAGAAATATTTTGATAATCCTTTCCTTGTGCCACTAGAAGCTATAACTTGAAATAGCTTGAAATAACTTGAAAGGGGCTGGGAAGCATGATGGTAATACAAATCCCTGCATAATCACAAAAATTCCCCACACTGATGCATTTTTCTTTCCTGATGTATCACTTAGAAGATTCCTGCTGCCAAAAGGCCACCAACTCCTGACCAAACTCCTACACCACCACCTCTCCAATCCATACTGAGTTTAAGTAATACTAACTCAAATGTGGGGAAATGTAGTTACTAGGGAGTATGATTCACAATGAACAAAAAGATATCTAAAACTGTTTAATATGCTTATAACCTGAACTATTTTTATCAAATATACACTAGGCAAAAGAAACAGAGAAACAAGAAGAGGGTCAGAGCACTAAACAAAATGTTTAAGCGAATTTGCTAAACTCAACGGGTGACCTTGAACAAGATTCCTTAAGCTCTGCACCTCTATGTCCCCACCTACAAAAGCAAGGGGTTAAACCCAACGTTCTTGATAGTATTATTTACAACAGCCAAGATAATGGAAGCAACCTAAATGTCCACTGTCAGAGGACTGGATAAAGAAGATGTGGTACATCTATACAGTAGAATACTACTCAGTCATAAAAAGAATGAGATAATGCCATTTGCATGAATATGGATGGATCTCAAGATTATTATACTAAGTCAGAGAAAGATAAATATATAGTATCACTTACATGCAGAATAAAAAAAAGATACAAACGAACTTATTTACAAAACAGAAACAGACTCAGAGACTTCAAAAACAGTGTTATCAAAGGGGAAACTTGGGGAGGAAGGATAAATTAGGACAAGGGTCCCCAACCTCCGGTATCTAATGCCTGATAATCCGAGGTGGAGCTGGTGTAATAATAACAGAAATAAAGTATACAATAAATATAATACACTTGAATAATCCCAAAACCATCCACGCCCCCCAACCCGTGGAAAAACTGTCTTCCACAAAACTGGTCCGTGGTGCCAGAAAGGTTGGGGAACACTTAATTAGGAGTTTGGGATTAACACATACTCACTACTATGTATAAAATAAATAATCAACTTAGCAGCAGCAGCAGCAGGACCTACTCTATAGCACAAGAAACTCTACTCAATATTCTGTAATAATCTAGATGGGAAAAGAGTCTGAAAAAGAATGAATATATATATATGTATACCACACACATATATGTCCATATATGATTGATATATATAACTAAAATTGAGTATAATATATATATAATTGAATCACCAAGCTATACCTGAAACACAACATTGTAGATCAACTGTACTCCAATACAAATTAAAGATTAAATTAAAAATAAAAGCAAGGGTAGACTAAGGTGAATTCAAATTCCAAAGCTGTATTTCTTAATGTGAGGGTGGAAGAGATGCTTAAGACAATATATTAGGCATTTCTATAAGGAGAAATAAAGACTTTTAAAGGAATTTCCAAAAGTATAAAGACAATGATTAGAAAGGAAACAGATTTGTTCACCAAAGTCTCATTTTCTAAAAATCAGACAGCACCCTTTCAGACCCAAAAGAAGGAAGTTCAAGGTTTAAAAAAAAAAAAAAAATCACCTCCTATTAGGAAGCAAACTCACAGAATTCACTAGATTGAAAGAATGAACAGCTCTAAAAAGAAAAAAAAATGTCTAAATTCATTTACAGCATGTCTGAGGTTACTTCAGAACACAACCAAAAGCTCTAGAAATGACTTATGAAGCCAATCATACCCTTCTACAAGTTTATTAGTGTCAACATATATTGGGAAGAATTGTCTAATTCTTATGCTGTAGAAAAAGACTGTAGAGCAGATTCAAACACAGACTTTGGAGCTACACGCTTCCGGAATGAAGGCTCAGTTCTAATCTCACCCGCTTGGTGATCTAGACCAAATTACTCCTCTTAGCCAGAGTTTCTCCATCAGCAATATGGAGATTAAGAACTTCCTTACAGTGTTGCTCAAAAGCCTAATTAAACACTACATATACAATGCTTGGCACAGTTCCTGGCATACAGCAAATACTCCAACACACAGGAAACCAAGGGCTCCTACCACCAAATTCCCTTACTGAATTTATGATTAACCTCTTTACCAAAACTTTATTCCCTTCCTTGTCCCCTCCTACCTCAATCCTGTGCTATCTGAACACTAATCAACCAGAGTCTGATGACTAAAACTGCTGTGTGGATAACATCATTAATGTCCTAAACCTGCTACTGCAGATACCATCATTAAAGAACAAACTCGGACTGCTTCTCCAGGGCAAGATGAGCTAATAGGCCCCAAGCCTGGGACCATTTGATCAGAGAATCGTAAATCATAGACAACTCAACTGACACCAGAATCAGAAATGTCACAGAAATTACACAAGCCAATGATTAATCCCAGCTTCTTTGTGCTCCCCCTTTAAAAACAACTCCTTAAAAAAAAAAAAAAAAAACGAACTCCTAACTGAAACATCAAGTTGCAGTGGATCTGAGAACTGTCTCCCACTCTCTTGCCTGGCGCCCTGCAAATAAACCCTTATTTTACTGCAAACAACCCCTGTCAGAATTTGGCTTTCTATGCCAGGGACACTCAAGCCCTTGCTCCGTTACTTTTACTTACACACACACACACACACACACACACACACACACACACTTACACACACACACTCTAAGGCTATGATGCTATGGTGTATGCAGAAAAAAAAAAAAGTGATCCAAAAGATTATTTTCCCAATTGATAAGTTGGTGAACATCATCTCATTCTATTAAACAACTACCTGGGGGAAACGGGAAGCTTCCCGACCTCGTCTCAGGAAAGGGCAGTCAGCAAGCAGTGCTGGTTCTGCGAAGCATCCAAGAGACACAAAAGTGTATCTGAAGGGCATGCCCTCCCCCTCAAAGAGCCGCGGAAGCCTCGGCCCACCGCGCGGGAGGCAGGAGCAAGCAGAAGGTGCCCAGCCCCCGCCTCTCCTTTTGGAACCCACCGTGGTTCCCCGCCGCCGCCGCCCTCTCAGTAACAAGGTGAGCAGCCCTGGCCAGATGGCCGGAGCTCCTCGCTGATTTCAGGCTGCAGCAAAAAGGCGCAAACATGAGCCCGTTCGCAGGCCTGGCGGGCAGCACTCCCGGGCAAGCCGCCCGCCACTCCGGCGGGGCACCCCCCTGTCACCCAATGTCACCGACTGCGGAGTGACCCGGAGCCGGGCCCCGGGCCCCCTCACACCTCACCCACAGGAGCCAGCCCTCCACCTCGCCCTTTCTCCTGCCAACCCTCAAAGCGAGCGCGGGCAGGGCCTCAATACCTGGGCGGCGGCCGGCAGCGCCGTCCGGGGTCGGTGGCTCCTCAGGGTGGCGGCAGCCAAGAGCCGGCTGTAGAACACGGAGGCCGCCATTTCTCAGTCCGACCAAGTCCCCTGGGCGCCCCGCGCAGGCGCAGAAGCTCGAGACGGCCGGAGACGCGGTGGCTCCCTACGCGCGCACCGCCCCTAGCCCCGCCCACGGGGCGGGGCCTGGGATTAACTCTGCGTTGGTGGCCCTGGGCAAGTGCAGCAGGCGTTACTGCTGACAAACTCGCGTAGGCGGACCGAGAGCAAACTTTAACCTTTGTAACTGGACACCGCAGCCTGAACATCAGACCTGAGGTCGGCGCTCAGAAACCCGAAGCTTTCCTAGCGAAATGTAATGGAGATGATCAACGCCACCACCTATGTGATCTTAACATCTCCGTCTCAGGTGCCTCATCTGTAAAACGGGGTTCGTTCAGAAAACAAGAACTTGCATTCCTGTTTTTGTGCCAAATACTGCCTTTGGGATACAGCAGTATCCCAAATCCAGTATCCAATACTTTCTCCCAAAATATCCCATACTTTTTCCAGTATCCCAAAGTATCCAATACTTTGGCCACCTGATGCAGAGAACTGACTCTGGAAAAGACTGATGCTGGGAAAGATCGAAGGCGGGAGGAAAAGGGGACAACAAAGGATGAGATGGTTGGATGGCATCACCGACTGGATGAACATGAGTTTGAGTAAACTCCGGGAGTTGGTGATGGACAGGGAAGCCTGGCCGTGCTGCAGTCCATTGGGTGGCAAAGAGTGGAACAGGGCTGAGCGACTGAACTGACTGAATACGTAAAACAGAATGATTCTGTCCTCAAAGGGAAGATGATCAAACACTAGTTACTGAGGACCCTAGCCAGGAGATAACTTCTCAGATAGCTCTGAGGAACTGCTCCCAAAAGGTAAAGAGAAGCCAGGATGTACAGGACTTTTTTGCTGGGGGAAAAGAACATGTAGTTAAACATATAACTGCTGCTCCTGCTGCCAAGTCGCTTCAGTCGTGGCTCCCCCGTCCCTGGGATTCTCCAGGCAAGAACACTGGAGTGGGTTGCCATTTCCTTCTCCAATGCATGAAAGTGAAAAGTGAAAGTGAGGTCGCTCAATTGTGTCCAACTCTTCACGACCCCATGGACTGCAGCCTACCGGGCTCCCCCGTCCATGGGATTTCCCAGGCAAGAGTACTGGAGTGGGGTGCCATTGCCTTCACTGCTAATTAAAGAACAGACATCTCAAGTTAATGATTTTAGAGCTTTTCTAGGTATAGGAAGATGTAAGGATCTCGGTTTATTGAAATTATTCCTCAGAAATGCATATTAACTATCTGTACATACAGTCCATGGAATTTTTCAGGCCAGAATACTGGAGTGGGTAGCCTTTCCCTTTTCAAGGGGAATCTTCTGGACCCAGGGATCAAACCCAGGTCTCCCACATTGCAGGCAGATTCTTTACCAGCTGAGCCACAAGGGAGGCCCAAGAATACTGGAGTGGGTGGCCTATCCCTTCTCCAGGGGATCTTCCCAACCCAGGAACTGAAGGGGGTGGGGGCGAAGGTGGGGGGGGTGGTTCTGCTGCATTGCAGGTGGATTCTTTACCAACTGAGCTATCAGGGAAGCCCCTTAACTATCTAGAGCCAGTATCCAGAGCACAGAATGCTTTGGTTTTTGCCATCCAGATTTCCCCTCAGGGCACACCAAGGAGAGGAGGTGTGTGTGCTTGTGCGAGGCTGCAGTGGTTTAGGATAGCTTAATCCTTTAGAAGTGGAATCGGGGGTGACATTCCACATTATCAACCCAGAAGGCATACCAGAATCACCTGGAAAGCTTTTTTTTTTTTTAATGTGGATTATTTTAAAAGTCTTTATTGAATTTGTTACAGTATTGCTTCTGTTTTATGTTTTGGTTTTTTGGCCCCAGGCATGTGAGATCTTAGCTTCTGACCAGGGCTTGAATCTGCACCCCATGCACTGGAAGGCGAAGTCCTAACACTGGACCACCAGGAAGTCCCTGGGGACTTTTGTGAAAAACACCTTCACCAGAACCCATCTCTGGAGTGGAGTCAGGACATCTGTATTTCTTGGAATCGGATGCACACACTGTGCACGGAAACCCTGAGAGGGCGTGTGCCCCACCAGAGAGTTGACCACTGGACAAACGACTGGATGTCTATTCTGCTCTGAGCACTGAGCTTTGAAATATGTCAGAGCGATTTCTGTGGGCAAGAGCTTAACCTAAGAGCAAGTGGGCACCGGTGACAGGCATCAACCAGGCTCTGGTGCCTACCTCTGATGCGTAGTGACCCAATCCACTGAATGGCACTATGTAAAGAAAAAGTGAATCCAAATCAAAGAGCCTATCGATTTAGAGAATGGAGAGGAGCTTTTTGCATCCCCCAAAGCTCTTCAGTTCTTAAAGGCAGGGACGGTCTTAAGGACTTTACTGTTTCATTGACACTCTTGGGGGACTGACCTCAAGGCTCAGCACTAATTGATAGTCTTTGCAATTAGAAACAGGGAAACGGGAAACAGACATTAGTAGTTCAGATGTCTCTTGCTCCTCCTTTCCACTGCCCAATCTAACCAATCAAATAAAATCTGGATAATCAGTCCCCAAAATTGGCATTGAGACCTGCCAGTTTCTGTTAGGAACATGTATCCCATTAGATATGTATATAGCATACTTACTGGGGCTTCCCCGGTGGCTCAGCAGTAAAGAATCCACCTGGAGTGCAGGAGTCACAGGAGACATTGGTTCTATCCCTGGGTCGGGAAGATCCCCTGAAGGAGGGCAGGGCAACCCGCTCAAGTATTCTTGCCTGGAGAATCCCATGGACAGAGGAACCTGGAGGGCTACAGTACATAGGGTCGCAAAGAGTTGGACATGACTGAAGCGACTTCGCACATTGTCAAACCAGCTCTTTTTAACTGTTAGTAGACAGAGAAGTTGAGCTACCAAGTGCCACCCATCATCTGAGCCCAAGGCCAGTTATTTAAAGGGCACCATGGGAAAACCAGAATAAGTCAGCATACTAAAATAAGATGTAATGCTGTAGCCCTGTTAGGATCCTGACTAGGTTAACTTTGCTTCACAAGCTTCAAGTCGGTCATAGTTGATTCATTAAAGGAAATATCTCCACTGCCATGCCCTCTGTAATACTGGATCAAAAGCAAGAACAGCAACAGCAGAAGTAACCAATAGGAGCAGGAGTGAGAAAGAAAACACGTAGGTCCCCTGGGGTCCAGCTCTTTCAGAAGCCTACACAAGGCAGGGGGAGGGGGCAGACTCCTCCCACAGCACTTCTTGGCTCTGCTCAGAGCTCTCTACTTCTGGATACCTCCTTAAAGAACTGAGTAGGTAACGTGATGGTGGGCCTCCTACCTAAGTGCTTCACCACCACACAACCAGCCTTAAAAAAGGAAATCACTTTATCAAGAAACTACTTTTTGCACAGCAAAAACTTTTGCAGTCCTTATCTGCAAGGATTTTAGAAACCAGTAGACATGGGTTTGATCCCTGGGTGGTGAAGATCCCCTAGAGGAGGGCATGGCAATCCACTCCAGTATTCTTGCCTGGAGAATCCCACGGACAGAGGAACCTGGTGGGCTACAGTCCATAGCATCGCAAAGAGTTGGACACGATTGAAGCAACTTAGCACGCACACAGTGGGCAGTAAAGGATAGCAGAATATGATTAAGTAAAATAGATGCTAAGGGGTTTTGGTTTGCTTTTTTCTTAGCAAAGCAAACTTAGGGGAGGTAGGAGGAAGAATATTTGAGGAACAGGGGAAAGAAAGAATTGTTCTTCAGGTACAGTGGCATTACAATCCTCAAAGTTTAGTCTCCCACTTTGTCTCTTTTTTCTACTAGGAAATTAATGGTAGGATGGTATGCAGGGGAAAAAAGGGAAAATAAATTTCCTGAGAGAGAGAGTGGCTTTAATTTTTTAACAGTGCTTTAAAAACATTAAAGTTATATACCCTCCACATCTTGATGCCCAGAGCAAAGCCTTGGCTAAACTGTTCTGTTAACTATAGAAGTAATAGAATTACAAAGTGCCATAGAAACAACTTGCAATATATCTACTTACCTCAACCCTTCTGAGGGCTGAGATGAATAAAAGCCATCTACTGAACACTTGGCTCAGATATTAAAGTGTCTGCCTGCAATGTGGAAGACCCAGGTTCGATCCCTAGGTCAGGAAGATCCCTTGGAGAAGGAAATGGCAACCCACTCCAGTACTCTTGCCTGGAAAATCCCATGGATGGAGGAGCCTGGTAGGCTGCAGTCCAAAGAGGAGTCAGACACGACTGAGCAACTTCACTTTCACTGAACACTTAGTTTTAAAGCCAGATCTTTTGTTGTTGTTCCCTGACCAGAGATGGAACCCATGGCCTCTGCAGTGTTAGCACAGAGTCTTAACCATGGGATCACCAGGTAAGTCCCTAATGCCAGATTCTTTTATATATTTTCTTTCTCTTTTCTTTTTTCTTCTATCCTTCATTTTGCCATGAGATATTTCCAGAATTCTCTGGTTTTCATCTTACTCCATTTTACCCGTCCAGCCTCTGCAAGAGAAAAAAACTAACCAGATATACACAACCTCTTGAACTAAAGTCTGGGGATGAAGGAAGATCAGTAACACAACGTGAGACAGTTGGATATTTACACAAGGTTTCTCTTAGTTCTCTTGAAGTCTCAGAAATTAGAAGCAGGAACACTCATCTAGACCACCTTTGAATGGCAATGCCAACAGAGCAAGATACATACATTTGCACATTAATCCTCACAACAAATCCTGCATTTTGCAGAAGGGAAAATTGAGGCTCATAAACAATAAGTAACTTGCCCAGTGTCATAGTTTTTACTCAGCTGTTCCAGCACAATATTCAAACCCAGTTCTCGGTGGCAGGATGAGTATTTGAGAGAACAACTGAGATTTATACTGTCCTATTTTCTTTAATCCTTTACTACTTACACCATTTAGCTAAAAGTATTCATCATCTAAAGAAAAGGATGATAGTGCAGACCAGCAGAGAATAGGTTTTGAACTGCAAGTTCAAGAGCTTTGAACTGCAAGAGACTGAACTTAACTCAAAGTCCAGTAGGACTCAGGGAAAGTTTATGCCTCAGAAATGGAATTGGAAGGATCCTGCCCCCCAAGAAAATGGAGACGAGCGTAGAAGGAAAGAAAGACACTCTCTGGTGGTTCCTTAAGGAAGGTCCCCTTGCTGTGTACTCGCCAAGGCCATCATCTCCAGGCTAAAATTTAATTCTGTCCCCATAGAGATTCAGGAATCTAAAACAAGGAGCACTAGAGGGAGACTGAAATTCCTTGACTCGAGGGATAGCACGAGGGTGGGAACCTCTGGCAAGCGAGTGCCTCCCTGTAGATGGAGCTGAGTCATATTCTCAGTATTTGGGAGAGTCTGCCAGGGCTTTCTGAACCCTTTTCCAGCTTCCAGTGGATGCTAGCTCTCCGTAGCCTGTAGCCACGTGACTTCAACTTCTGCCTCCTTCTCTTCAATCTGTGTCAAATCTCCTTCTGCTCTTTTCTTACAAAGATACAGGTACATTGAGAACAAACCATAGTCCAAGGTGATCTCATCTCAAAACCCTAGTTTAATCATACTGGCCAAGTACTTTTTGCCGTATAAGGTAAAAAAATATACATATATGTAAGGTAAAGGTAGTTAGGAGCAAACTAAAACAAATATGTGAAAGTTCCTTTAAAATGTTAGACAAATATTGTACAACCTATAATCATTATCCAGTTTCCATGACTTGGCTTTTAAAAGCTCCAGGGACGTGTACTATGCCCCTGGCAACCTCCCAGCTCCTCTCCTGGGACATCTTCCCTGGAGGTCAAACCAGCATCACCCCATGTCTATAGTCTCCTATGGAATTAGAAAGCAAAGTGACCCCATTCTCAGGACACTTCGTTTCTGCCTGTTGGAAAATTAACAAAATACATACTACCATCTCTCAAAGACTTGTAAGAGGAATTAAAGAAAATAAGTGAATATATTAAAAATAGTGGGATCCAGGTTTTTCTGTATCAAAGAAGGAAGTTAAAATATAGAAGGAAAGAGTTTTCTCTCAATTGGAGTTAATTGTTAGCATAAACTCATGGTTTTTGATATACAGATATATAAATAAGTATAAATATGTGTTAGGAGTATACTGTTAGGAGTCTCCAGAGATATAATGTTAGGAGTCTCCAGAGAAACAGAAGCAATAGGAATGAATATATATAGAGAGATTCATTTTGGTAAATTGAAAGTGTTAGTCACTCAGTCATGTCTGACTCTCTGTGACCCCATGGACTGTAGCCCACCAGTCTCCTCTGTCCATGGAATTCTCTAGGCAAGAATATTGGAGTGGGTAGCCTTTCCGTTCTTCAGGGGATCTTCCCAACACAGGGATAGAACCCAGGTCTCCTGCACTGCAGGCACGTTCTTTACCATTTGAGCTAGCTCATTCAATAATGGAGCTAGATTCTGGATTTGACCAGAATCTACAGAGTGAGATATCAGGCAGGAAACCCAAGCAAGAGCTGATGCGGTGGCTCAAGATCAAAGGCCATCAGACAGCAGACACATGAAAGAGAGAGTTTCGTTCGAGTCCAAAGTCCATCAAGTTGGAGAATTTCCTTTTTCTTGGAAGTGGTGAGTCTTTTGTTCTAGTCACGCCTTTAGATAGTGGGGTAAGGCCCACCCACACTATGGAGGACAGTCTGCTTTTCTCAAAGCCCACTGAGTTACATGTAAATCTCATACAAAAACACCCTCATAGACACATCTAGAATAGTTGTTGACCCAGTATCTGGGCACCATTGCCCAGCCAAATTGACACGTAAGACTGACCATCACAGATACAAATATGTATGTGTGCTCTGTTCACAGAGAAGACCTGGGAGCAGCAATAACCGCACTAATACAGCAATAACCACCAATAACAGCAAGCACATCTAGTGCCCATGTATAACTACCCTTCTCCATTGGAGGGAAGTCGGATTTCTTAAAGAAATGGCTGCTTAAGGATTGAGCAGGGAAAGTATATGATGAGCCTGGAATATTTTGTTAGCCCAGAAAGTTAGGGTGTATTCAAAGAATGATGGAAATGCATCAGAAATATACAGAAGCCAGTTTGAAGGCTTCCCCCAGTAGCCAGTTATGAGACAATTTGAACAACAAACTAAATAACAGTGGGGAATATGGAGTGTAAGTACTTTTCTATTTTTCCCAATTAGTTTGACTAGAAACTGTAGGCATTAGATATAAAACAATCAAAACAAGACTCTGAGAGCAGGAGAGAAGACAAGCCAGCCAGGGATCCCCAGAACCAAGGAACAACATGGCGGTGAGTTCCCTGGATTTTCTTCTCTGTCCTGTATATCCCAAATTGGTGCTAAAGAAGCTAGCAGGCCAGAAATGCCATTGGGTACAGACCAAAAATAAAAAAAGAACCCCCACCAAAGTCTGTTCTCTGTAACTAAAAGGCAGTGTACAGCCTAACAAGATAGAAAAATTTCAGACAACAACATTCTGCTCTGGTCAAACACCACAAGAAAAACCGTGGCCCCGCGTCCATCAATGCCAACAAAGTCTGAGTACAGCTTCAAGAATTCTATCATTGGGACTTTTCTGGCCATCCAGTGGCTAAGACTCCACCATGCTCCCAATGCAGGGGGCCTGGGTTCGATCCCACATGCTGCAACTAAGACCTGGCACAGCCAACTAAATAAAGAAATATGGGGGTGAGGGGGAGGATTCCATCCTTGCAAACTATAGCTAAGCACTCCAGCACCCCACTAAGGGTGGTGTCAGAAAAGAACACTGAGAACTGTAATTTCACTGACACTGAGCCCCCTCACCCCTCAGTTTCAGTGGAGATCATATGGGGAACCTGGTCTTCTGCCCCAACCCAAAAGTAATGAGGTTCTTCCCTCCCTCCCCACCTGGGTGGTGTCAGAAGAGACCCGACAGAGAATCAGTACTTTCATCCTTGTAGAGTGGTAACAAAACCACCTCCTCTCTGGTGCTGGTGGAAATCAGGACTCCCATTCCCACCCAGCAATAATAAGGAGCTCCCATACCTTGGGGGTCAGTGAAGGCCAAGAGGAGAACTTGGTCTCCTCCCTTAACCTGGCAGTATCTAGGCAGCACCCCCTTTTCCTCGACAGAGCAGTGTCAAAAAAAAAAAAAACAGCTGAACAAAAGGTTTTAATAAAATCCAGAATCTCATAACATCATACAAAATGTCCAGATTTCCATATGAAAGAACCACACAATCTCAAACTGAATGAATAAAAGACAATTAATACATGCCAGGAGAAATATCAGTAACCTCAGATATGCAGATGACACTACCCTTATGGCAGAAAGTGAAGAGGAGCTAAAAAGCTTTTTGATGAAAGTAAAAGAGGAGAGCAAAAAAGTTGGCTTAAAGCTCAACATTCAGAAAACGAAGATCATGGCATCCGGTCCCATCACTTCATGGGAAATAGATGGGGAAACAGTGGAAACAGTGTCAGACTTTATTTTGGGGGGCTCCAAAATCACTGCAGATGGTGACTACAGCCATGACATTAAAAGACGCTTACTCCTTGAAAGAAAAGTTATGACCAACCTATATAGCATATTGAAAAGCAGAGACATTACTTTGCCGACTAAGGTCCGTCTAGTCAAGGCTATGGTTTTTCCAGTGGTCATGTATGGATGTGAGAGTTGGACTGTGAAGAAGGCTGAGCGCCAAAGAATTGATGCTTTTGAACTGTGGTGTTGGAGGAGACTCTTGAGAGTCCCTTGGACTGCAAGGAGATCCAACCAGTCCATTCTGAAGGAGATCAGCCCTGAGACTTCTTTGGAAGGAATGATGCTAAAGCTGAAACTCCAGTACTTTGGCCACCTCATGTGAAGAGTTGACTCATTGGAAAAGACTCTGATGCTGGGAGGGATTGGGGGCAGGAGGAGAAGGGGACAACCGAGGATGAGATGGCTGGACGGCATCACGGACTCAATGGACGTGAGTCTGAGTGAACTCCGGGAGATGGTGATGGACAGGGAGGCCTGGCGTGCTGCGATTCACGGGGTCGCAAAGAGTCGGACACGGCTGAGCGACTGAACTGAACTGAACTGAACACAGAGTTGATACCGACATTAGATTACCTGACAAAGATTTTAAGCAGCCATGATAAGTGCTTCAGTGAGCAACTATAGACATGCTCGAAGCAGACGAGAAAATCAAAACCCTCAGCAAGCCATCGGAGATAAAAGGAGGAACCAAATGGAAACTTTAGGAGTGAAAAATACAGTAACTGAAATAAGGAAGTTCGGTGGTAGGCTCAACAGCAGAATGGGAGCAGAGCAAAGACTTTGTGAACTGGAAGAACCGGCCTCCCCACTGCATTTTTGTCTGCCTGCACTGTGATGACTCCAGGATAATTTCAGTTTGTCTTCTGAACATGCACCTTTTGTCAGTGCATGAATTACACACGTGTGATATAATGAAAAGAAGACAATCATATGGTGCATCTATCAGGGGGATAAGAGCATGGGATGTAGAACTAGACTGCCTGGAACCAAATCCTGGCTCTACGATTTGCCTGCTCTATAACTATGAGAAATTTCTTCAGCTGTTCATGCCTCAGTTTCTCTACTGTTTATTCATTTATTCTGCCCATGTGGCATGTGGAATCCTAGTTTCCTGACCAGGAATAAACCTGTGAGTCCTGCACAGGAGCATGGAGTCTTAACCACTGGACTGCCAGAGAAGTCCAATTTCTCTGCCTTTGAAATAGAGGTACATCAAAACCAGCCCTAAAGTCATCATGCGTAGAAAATGAGTTAAATTGTATAAAAGTGCTTGAAACAGTGGCTGGAATAAGTGCTCGACAAATGTTAGCCCAAATTGTGAAGGAACATAAAGAAAATATGAAGTTAATAGTTCTAGAATCCAGATTTATTTCCATTAGGATGGTTTCCATTGAAAAATGGATTATATTTTAGTTCCTCCCCAGAAACAGAAGACTGGTATGGTACCAGGATACTACAAGATTAAACAATGCTGCGTTTCTCTGTGTTTAGTTATTAAGTGGAGCTGCCTGTTACAAACAACCCTACTCCCATTGTCTTGAGAGCTCTTTGCCCTTCCCCTAGGCAGTACTAAGAGCAATTTAATTGGGGGTTTCCTGTAATAGAGAAACCCAAGGAGCCAGGTGACTAGTAAAACCAGAAATGTGAGTTCATGGTGAAGAACATACAATACCACAAATTACCAAGAAGAAAGTAAATAGGGAATCTAGTCTCCCTCCTTTCCAACCCCTGCCAAACACACACACACACATACATATACATACAAGGTAAATGGTAGAAGTCACAGCAAGAAGTCCACGGGGTCAGACTCAGATAGTCGGACTCAGATACAGTTTAGCAACTGAACAACAATAGCAGCAAGAAGTTGCTGTCTTTCCTCCATTCTCCACCCTAATATAATGAGGGTGTTACTTTAGAAAGAGGCTGAAACTAGGAGAGTGCAGTGATGTGTTAGAAGAATTTCCTTGTCAGAAATACATAGTATTTAGAACAGTGCCTGGTACATGGCTCTCAAAACATATTACTTATTACTGTTGTCATTATTCTCATTTATAGTTCTTCAGTTTCCAAATAAATACCCCACTTAGGAATTACATGATTATACTTAGAATATAGAAAATAAGCATAAGAATTTTATCTTTTCATTACGCTGGGAGCTTTAACAGGGCTTCTCAAATGGTGCAGTGGTAAAGAAACTGCTTGCCAAGCAGGAGATGCAGGTTCGATCCTTGGGTTGGGAAGATTCCCTGGAGAAGCAAATGGTTACCCACTCCAGTATTCTTATTTGCGAAATCCCATGGACAGAGGAACTTGGCAGGCTACAGTCCATGGGGTAGCGAAGAGTTGGACACAACTGAGCAACTGAGCATGCCTGTCTGCACAAAGGACCTTTAACAGTCAATTACGTATTTTAGACACTCAATAAATGTTCACTGAATAAGTCAATGACTTAATTAATGAAATTAATCTACACAGCAGGTTAGCTAGGTTGCGTGGGTAATTTTCAGATTGTTGATTTGAACGTAAATATCAGTTTTGAGTTTATGAATTTTATCATGAAACTGGTAACGGAAATTTGTCATTTTAATTTCTTGTCTTTTTATTATCTGAGCAAGAATTTTTATAAAGTTTATTCCAATAAGTAGTAGGACATTTCAGCATGGGGATGTTGACGTGATAGCTCAGTTGGTAGAAAATCTGCCTGCAATGCAGGAGATCCTGGTTCAATTCCTGGGTCAGGAAGATCCGCTGGAGAAGGGATAGGCTACCCACTCCAGTATTCTTGGGCTTCCCTTGTGGCTCAGCTGGTAAAGAATCTGCCTGCAATGAGGGAGACCTGGGTTCGATCCCTGGGTTGGAAAGATCCCCTGGAGAAGGGAAAGGCTATCAACACAGGCATTCTGGCCTGGAGAATTCCATGGACTGTATAGTCCATGGGATTAGAGTCAGACATGACTGAGCAACTTTCACTTTCAGCATGGAATTACAAAACCTTGGGCAAGCGCATTATAACCAAAGTATTTCAGAGTGGGATCCAAGCATTGTGAAAAACTGTTAAGAAATGGTTTGCAGCCATCCTGTATATTGCTCAAGAACTGATCATAGAATTTACGCATCAAATGAAACAGAAGTATCATTTCTATGACAAATCTACACAAGATAGTATATGCCTGAATTAATTGTTGCATCTCCTGTGTTACTTTTCTGAGGTTGTATCTAACTTGATAAATGAATTAATTTGTCTCCTGTACAGTTGATATAGCAAGCATTTGAAAATAAATCCATTCAGACCTTAAATTTAACTTTAATTATTGTAGATTGACCTGTAGAAACATAACACATTTATATTACAAACTATAAAGGGACTTATGTGACAATTACCAATATTATAGGTAATTAATGCACTAAAAGAAAAAGACAACTAAGTTGAAAAATGGACAAAAGAGGTTTACTTAATTCTCAGTGGAGTATAGGATATTAAAATTGTACGTATATCCTATTCTAAATGAGCCTTTAATTCTCTGTTTAGGAAACTTTATCTAAAATTACTTCATAAGACAATTCCAAATGGTTTTAAGATTTGAAATCCATCTCATAAACATGAAGAATGGCTTCCCTTTGGCTTCTGGTCATGATAAGTGCTGTTGTATTCTTTGGTCCACTGAACCCTAAGTGAAGGATACAGAAGTGAAGGCAAAGTCTCTAATGTCCACTCTGTCGCCTATGAATAGTAACAGAGCCAGCTGGTGTGAGCCCTAACTCTTTGGCTCTGGTCCTGATAAGGACTAAGAATTCCAAAGGAGATAAGTTTACAATCATTATAAGAATCTAGGCTAGCTATGCAAAGCAGACAAAACCAGCAGTTCTCAAAACTTTCTGCTTTTACACCCTGAGACTTGTTGAGGATCCCAAAGAATTTTTGTTTGTGTGGTTTTATCTCTCAATGTTGTGTACCATCTTAATTTGAATTGAGAAAATTTAGATTTGCTTTAAAAATAACTAAAATAACCTATCACATGTTAACATAAATAGTATGCTTTTATGAAAAATAATTATTTCCAAAATAAAAAGCATTAATGAGAAGAGTGGCAATGTTTTACATTTTTGCAAATCTCTTTAATGTCTGGCTTAACAGTAGATGTTAAACAGTAAGATTCTCATATATATTTCTGCATTCAATCTACTGCAACATGTGTTTTGGTTCAAGTGTATGAAGAAAACATGTACAGATATGTAATTGGGAAAAGAGGGGAATATTTTGTTATTTTTATTATTTTCAGATAATTATGAATATTTGTCTTTGACACTACCCTGAAACTCAAAGGATGATAGTTCCTTAAAGATGTGCTGCAATGTAGAATCTGAAACTATGTCAGTGAATTTCTCAGACTGTAATTTTGAAATCCATTGATCTATTGTGACTGTTGAATGAATCTTTACCTATGCATGATTTTGTACAGGCATGTATTGGTCATCTGAAAAAAAGTACTGGCTCACTGAGTTATGTAGCATTTGCCACATCCAAAACTTAGCTCCTGGGTTTCTTTCCCAAGCCTGCTCCTCCTGAAAGTTAGTATCATGTATACTTTTCTAGTTACTCACATCCCATATTTTCTTGCATATCCAATCCATCAGCAAATTCTATTGACTCCCCGTTCGAAATACATCTAGAATCCCACCACTTCTCAATCCTTCCATTAATACCACTGTTGGGCTTCTTTGGTGTCAAGTGATAAAGAATCTACCTGCCAATGCAGGAGACACAGGTTCGAACCCGGGTCTGGGAAAATTCCACATGCCATGGGGCAACTAAGCCCGTGCACCGCAACTACTGAGCCAACACTCTAGAGCCCAGGGGGCAGTAACTACTGAGTCCATAGCACCACAGCTACTGAAGCCCAAATGCTTTAGAGCCTGTGCTTTGCCACAAAAGAAGCACCACAACGAGGAGTCTGCACACCGCAACTAGAGAGTATCCCCCGCTTGCTGCAACTAGAGAAAAGTCAATGTGGCAACAAAGACCCAGCACAGACAGATAACTAAAATTTAAAAAAGAAATTCCACTGCTTTCAAAGTCACCATCATCTCTTACCTGCCTTATTGCAACAGCCTCTTAACTAATAACCCAGCTCCACCCTTGCTCCCGGCAGCCAAAGTGGTCCTATGAAAATACAAGTTAGACTGTGCCACTTTGCACATCTTAGGGTAAAAGCCAGACTTCTTCGAAATGGCCTGCAAAGCCATGGTCCAGACCTACTAACCACTAAGACTGAATCTCCTGTTACTCTCCCTTGCTTTTTCCACTCCAAGCATGCCAGCCTCCAGGCTCTTCCTGAAACACATCAGGCATGCTTCTGCCTTGACCTTTAGACAGTTGTCATTCCTTCCAACGAGAATGCTCTTCACCCATAAGCTGCCTGACTCACTCTCTCACCTTAAAGTGAAATGTAAAAAGAGGAGGGGAAAGGTCAACATTTAGGCCAGGAATAGCACTGAAAGTATGTTGGCAATAATAATCCCTATTAAGAAAGGACCCAAACCAGATCCATAAGCCTTTCTGTAGGCAACCAGTGAGTTATGTAATTTGATTGTAGATACATAAATAGGTCATTGCTCAGGGTCTTTACATTTGATATTAAGATCAGGCAAGAGTTTCTTACCGGGATCACTGTAAGGTCACATGGGACATAATGGGAAACATATTTTTCAGTTCTACTGAGAAATAGATATACATCACTATATAAGTTTAAGTGTAGAGCATGGTGGTTTGATTTACATATATTATGAAATGATATCACAAAAGGTCTAGCTAACATCCATCATCCCATATAGATACCATAAAAAGAAAAAACAGCCACTATAATAAGAACCCTTAAGATCTACCCTCTTAATGACTTTCCTATACACCATACAGCACGGTTAACTATAGTCATCATATGGTGTATTATAGCCCTAGTACTTATTTAACATTAACTGGAAGTTTGTAGCTTTCAACCACCTTCCTCTAATTCCCCCTACCCTGGCTCTATCCCACTGCTCACCTCTGAAAATCACAACACTGATCTCTTTTTCTATGAGTTTGGTGTGTATGTGTGTGTGAAGTGGGGGGTGGTGGTTGTTTCTGAAATGAATTTTTTACAATATTATTCAGTCGTGTCCGACTCTTTGTGACCCTGTGGACTGTAGCCTACCAGGCTTCTCCTGGGATTCTCCAGGCAAGAATACTGAAGTGATTTACCATTTCCTTCTCCAGGGGACCTTCCCGACCCAGGGATCGAACCCAGGTCTCCCACATTGGAGGCAGACGCTTTAACCTCTGAGCCACCAGGGAAGATGTACAATATCCTTAGAGTAAGTAAAAAAAGCAAACTGGCTATCTGAGGAGGCCTTACAAATAGCTGTGAAAAGAAGAGAAGTGAAAGGCAAAGGAGAAAAGGAAAGATATACACATTTGAATGCAGAGTTCCAAAGAATAGCAAGGAGAGACAAGAAAGACTTCCTCAGTGATCAATGCAAAGAAATAAGAGGAAAACAATAGAATGGGAAAGACTAGAGATTTCTTCAAGAAAATTAGAGATACCAAGGGAACATTTCATGCAAAGATGGGCTTGATAAAGGACAGAAATGGTATGGACCTAACCGAAGCAGAAGATATTAAGAAGAGGTGGCAAGAATACACAGAAGAACTGTACAAAAAAGATCTTTACGATCCAGATAATGACGATGGTGTGATCACTCACCTAGAGCCAGACATCCTGGAATGTGAAGTCAAGTGGGCCTTAGGAAGCATCACCATGAGCAAAGCTAGTGGAGGTGGTGGAATTCCAGTGGAGCTATTTCAAATCCTCAAAGATGACACTGTGAAAGTGCTGCACTCAATATGCCAGCAAATTTGGAAAACTCAGCAGTGGCCACAGGACTGGAAAAGGTCAGTTTTCATTCCAATCCCAAAGAAAGGCAATGCCAAAGAATGCTCAAACTACCACACAGTTGCACTCATCTCACACACTAGTAAAGTAATGCTCAAAATTCTTCAAGCTAAGCTTCAACAGTACGTGAACGGTGAACTTCCAGATGTTCAAGCTGGATTTAGAAAAGGCAGAAGAACCAGAGATCAAATTGCCAACATCTTCTAGATCAGAGAAAAAGCAAGAGTTCCAGAAAAACATCTATTTCTGCTTTATTGACTATGCCAAAGCCTTTGACTGTGTGAATCACAACAAACTGTGGAAAATTGTTCAAGAGATGGGAATACCAGACCACCTGACCTGCCTCCAGAGAAATCTGTATGCAGGTCAAGAAGCAACAGTTAGAACTGGACATGGAACAACAGACTGGTTCCAAATAGGGAAAGAAGTATATCAAGGCTGTATATTGTTACCCTACTTATTTAACTTACATGCAGAGTACATCATGAGAAATGCTTGGCTGGATGAAGCGCAAGCTGGAATCAAGATTGCTGGGAGAAATATCAATAACCTCGGATATGCAGATGAAACCACCTTTATGGCAGAAAGCGAAGAAGAACTAAAGAGCCTCTTGATGAGAGTGAAAGAGGAGAGTGAAAAAGTTGACTTAAAGCTCAACATTCAGAAAACCAAGATCAAGGCATCTGGCCCCATCACTTCATGGCAAATAGATGGGGAATCAATGGAAACAGTGACAGACTTTTATTTGGGGGGGCTCCCAAATCACTGCAGATGGTGACTGCAGCCATAAAATTAAAAGACGCTTACTCCTTGGAAGAAAAGTTATGACCAACCTAGACAGCATATTAAAAAGCAGAGACATTATTTTGCCAACAAAGGTCCGTCTACTCAAGGCTATGTTTTTTCCAGTAGTCATGTATGGATGTGAGAGTTGGACTATAAAGAAAGCTGAGCACCAAAGAATTGATGCTTTTGAACCGTGGTGTTAGAGAAGACTCTTGAGAGTCCCTTGGACCACAAGGAGATCCAACCAGTCCATCCTATAGGAAATCAGTCCTGAATATTCATTGGAAGGACTGATGCTGAAGCTGAAACTCCAATACTTTGGCCACTTGATGCAAAGAACTGACTCATTTGAAAAGACCCTGATGTTGGGTAAGATTGAAGGCGGGAGGAGAAGGGGATGATAGAGGATGAGATGGTTGGATGGAATCACCAGCTCAACAGACATGAGTAAACTCCGGGAGTTGGTGATGGACAGGGAGGCCTGGCGTGCTGTAGTCCATGGGGTCGCAGAGAGTCGGACATGACTGAGCGACTGAACTGAACTGAACTAGAGTAAGTGTAGTGTTAATACTCGCATGGAGCTATTTCATGTAGCCCTCAATTCAAAGGTCAATTTAACTTAAGAAATAAGAACAAAACAGAGCAAAAAATAAATAGACATTGGAGAGGTGGGGAGAATAATACACTGATAACCCAAATACCCAGGATAGTACAGAGATTTACTTTGGAGCCTGGATTAGGAGCTGAACTTAATGTAGGTCTTTTTATCTCTTGACCTGGAACATCATTTATCTCTCATTTAATAAATTTTAAAAGATGGCAAGCTGAAGGTTTAATTGTGACCTTGAAAGAAGCTAGTCTGATATTGCCAGTTAAAGATCAACTTAGGGCTTCCCCGGTGGCCCAGTGGCTAAGACTCCATGCTCCCAAAGCAGGGCACCCGCATTCCATCCCTGGTCAAGGAATGATTAAGATATCAAACAGGCCGCACCTGAGTTCTCATGTCACAACCAGCTAAGACCGGCCACAGTCACATACATAAATAAATTTAAAAAGAAGAAGAGGAACCCGAAAGGTGTCTCCAGATTCTCCCAGTCACTCTTCAGTCCATCCTCCATAGAGGAGTAATCAATGCAGATGTTGTTGTTGTTGTTTAGTTGCTAAGTCATGTCTGACTCTTTTTTGACGCCATGGACTGTAGCCCAACAAGCTCCTCTGTCCATGAGATTTCCCAGGCAAGAATACTGAAGCGGGTTGCCATTTCACTCTCCAGGGGATCTTCCCAACCCAGAGATTGAACCTGCGTTTCCTGCTTGGCAGGCAGATCCCTTACCACTGAGCCACCTGGGAAGCCCAAATATAGCAAATACAGCATCACAATAGCTTTTAGAGGTACGGTTGTGTTTCCAAGTTTAAAGACCATCAGTGGTTCCTTGGCATTCCAAATCTCTTCATCTCCCAGCTCCTTCCACATTCTTCCACAGTCTGGAGACTCTGGACTCCTTACAGTTGGAGGTCTTTTGCAATTAAAGGCCATGGCCCTGAGGCCAGTGTACATGCTGTTCCCTGTCTTCCTCATCACTCGCTGGGTACCTGCCACCTCACTGGCTCTTAGGACCTAACACAGTTCTTCTTGGAACCCTTTCTCAACTTCCTTCACCTGCTTTTTCTCACTCTCCGCTCCCAACCAGGCTGAAGTTGAAGCTGCTGTGCTGTGTATGACTTTTCACGGTACATATCACATTATACTGAAATCACTCAAGGGTTTGATCTTTTTTCCTCACTGAACTTGAGTTCTTTGAGGCAAGACAAATTTTTATCTTTGGTGCTTAATTCAGTGCCTGGCAGCTGGTCAAAAATTAACTTTTGAATGGATGAAGGAATTCAACACAAAATATCTATTGATTGAATGTCAACTCTGTTCAAGCAGCTGTGGATCTGGGCACCTGGGAAGACAATGGAAAGCAAAAAATTAACACAGCATCACCTCTCATATGGTTTATACTCTATTGGAGGAACAGGCATGAGCTAAATACCCACAGTAATGAATAAATAACTGAAACTAAACTGTGTGTTTTGAAGATGAGGAACACAGTTTAACAAGAGCAGTTAAAAAGGACCCTGATCTAGACTATTATGTTCTGTTCATATTTGTTTGTATGGTTTTAGATGGAAAAGATGTGACTATATTTAGGTTGGATGGGAACAATTCAGCTGAGTGAAAGAGGTGAAATAATATACAGGAGAGAAGACAATTAAATAACATCACACCTCTGGAGAGGGTATCTTACAACCCTCGTGGAGGGACTGGCCTCTTCTGAAGCCACAAGAGGGAGCATTGAGAGTGGATATGGAATTAGCAGGGTGGCAGGTTTTGTACCAGAAAACTGAATGAGGTTTGATCCAAAAGCTTGGATTTTCTGAGGGAGAGGAGTCACAGCTGTCTACTGGAAAAAAAGGCAGAAGGTGAGAAAGTCAGAGATCTGAAGAGAAGGGAGAGGCTTTGAAGCTTTCATCATGGACTGTAGGAAAGCAAGTCAAGTGAGAAGCCCCAGGATGGTTGGGCTGTGTTAAGAAGAACCCATCTGAAGGAAGTGATGCTGACTATATACTGACAACAGTCTGCCTATTATGGCATTTTCTCCAGCAGACACGGAGGCTCAGGGGCAAACACAGAGACAGCACACAGTTGGTTTCACTCCGGGCTGGGTTTTTGTCACATGGAGATGAGAAAGTGCGAATGGGTGAAGGGAGTTTAGTATAATGTTAAGAATGTTATGGAACTAAGAAACCATGGAACCCAAGAAGAGAAGCATGATGGATTAGAAAGTGGGAGGGGAGTCAGTGGACCAGAAGTCCCAAGGAGGAAGAAGAACAATTATAGTGAGAGTGGATGAACAGAAGGCGGGAAGGAAGGATGGGGCAGAGCTGGAAGACGGTGGGATGGAGCAGCTACCCTTGATCACATCCTCCAAACACAGAACCTCTTCCACAAAACATAGATACTAAGAGATAATGAAACAATACTAGAGGAAACAGCATGAAAACGAGGCAGAGAACCAAGCCATCAATAAAGTGGTTAAGAGTTGTACTTATTTAGCTTCCATTTTGCTTCTCTGTCAACCATGAGCATAATAAGCCCCAGACCTCAGCCCACACACTACCCTTTCCCAGGTTTCTTCTCCCCAGTGTTGAGCCTGACTAGGCTGTTGAAGAGGGAAGGACACAATTACAGGTCCTTACACATTTATCAGGGGCCTTCCCTGGTGGCTCAGGAGTAAAGAATCTGCCTGCAATGCAGGATTCGCAGGAAACCCAAGTTCAATCCCTGGGTCAGGAAGATCCCCTGGAGGACGGCATGGCAACCCACCCCAGTATTCTTGCCTGGAGAATCCCATGGACAGAGGAGCCTGGTGTCGGACATGACTGAAGTGACTTAGAATGCACACATTTATCAGTACTTAAATTTGTTACTTTGGAAATAGTTTCAAATGATGGTAAGAGTTGGGGTATGGCTATAGGAGCTTGTGACAGAAGTGGAGAAAAGGCCACTGAAAATGAGGAAGCCAGAGTCTTGGAGGGTCATCCACGGAGGGAGATGGCATATGTGGTAGAGAAGGCCGTGAGTTGAGCATCAAAGTCTTCACTGAATGACAGAGTACAACCACAAGGTGGGTATACGACAGGGACTTGAAGACAGATGGGAGAGCAGATCAAAACGCATGAACCTTAATAAAGGAGAATTTTTTTTTGCAGGAGAGTGAGGGAGTAATGGCAGTGAATAGAAGGCAGACAGAAACTTAGTCACTCAGTGGGTCCAACTCTTTGCGACCCCACGAACTGTAACCCACCAGGCTCCTCTGTCCATGGGATTCTCCAGGCAACAGTACTGGAGTGGGGTGCCATTTCCTTCTCCAGGGATCAAACCAGGGATCTTAACTCAGGGATTGAACTGGTGTCTCCTGCATTGGCAGGTGGATTCTTTAGCACTGGGAATGCTGATTCCTGAGGCCAGTGGAGTCTAAGGGCATAAACAGCCAACATTTAATCTAGGCAAAGGGACACATGAGAAGAACATTCCCTAAACTGTGACCCAGTGGACTGTATTAGCCCAAAAGGCATGAGGTTCAGGTCTGCCAAATGCACCCTCCAGGTTCCTTGAGACCTTGGCTGGGAAAGTGCTGACCCAAGGAAGAGTCAGATTTCAGTTAAGACAAGGAGATGGAAGGGATGGCAGAGAAACGCTGATTAGGGTTTAGCCCAGGATACAGTCTAATAAATAGTCACTCACTCACTTAAGAGAAAACTTAAGACTAGCTCTCTCTAAGGTTTTCTCTCTCGATGGAAACCTGGATGGACAGGCTGCATCTTGTTAAACACAGGGCCCAGCACTATCTCTAGCAGATGGCAAGTTCCTGAAATATGTTTGTTAAACGTAGGAATGAATTTCCTGTTACTACAGTTGTAGTATGGAAGGGAATGAGGGACTTCCCTGGTGGTCCAGTGGCTAAGACTCCAAGCTCGCAGTGCAGGAGGCCCGGGATTTGATCCCTGGTCAGGGAACTACCTCCCACATGCCACAACTAAGAGTTCATGTGCCACAACTCAAGATCCCTTGTGCCACAAAGAAGACTCAACACAGCCAAATGAACAAATAAATATTTAAAAAAGGAAGGGAAATGGGTGAGCAAAAATAGTGATACACACGTTACACCTCCATCAATAGAAATAAGGTGTGGATGTGACTGGTGATAGAAGCAAGGTCCGATGCTGTAAAGAGCAGTATTGCATAGGAACCTGGAATGTCAAGTCCATGAATCAAGGCAAAATGGAAGTGGTCAAACAAGAGATGGCAAGAGTGAATGT
The DNA here is from genome assembly GCF_014754425.2 of Oryx dammah. NCBI lineage: Eukaryota > Metazoa > Chordata > Mammalia > Artiodactyla > Bovidae > Oryx > Oryx dammah. Next base: position 18,032,417 of record NW_024070208.1, read on the forward strand.
CGACATTCAAGGAATCAGCGAACTACAATGGATTGGAATGGGTGAATTTAACTCAGATGACCATTACATCTACTACTGCAGGCAGGAATCCCTCAGAAGAAATGGAGTAGCCATCATGGTCAACAAAATAATCTGAAAAGAAGTACTTGGATGCAATCTCAAAAACGACACAATGATCTCTGTTCATCTCCAAGGCAAACCATTCAATATCACAGGAATCCAAGTCTATGCCCCAACCAGTAACGCTGAAGAAGCTGAAGGTGAACGGTTCTATGAAGATCTACAAGACCTTTTAGAACTACCACCCAAAAAAGATGCCTTTTTCATTATAGGGGACTGGAATGCAAAAGTAGGAAGTCAAGAAACACCTGGAGTAACAGGCAAATTTGCCCTTGGAATGCAGAATGAAGCAGGGCAAAGGCTAATAGAGTTTTACCAAGAAAATGCACTGATCACAGCAAAAACCCTCTTCCAACAACACAAGAGAAGACTCTACACGTGGACATCACCAGATGGTCAACACAGAAATCAGATTGATTATATTCTCTGCAGCAAAAGATGGAGAAGCTCTATACAGTCAACAAAAACAAGACCAGGAGCTGACTGGCTCAGATCATGAACTCCTTATTACCAAATTCAGACTCAAATTGAAGAAAGTAGGGAAAACCGCTAGACCATTCAGGTATGACCTAAATCAGATCTCTTATGATTATACAGTGGGGTCTTGATCTGATAGATAGAGTGCCTGATGAACTATGGAATGAGGTTCGTGACATTGTACAGGAGACAGGGATCAAGACCATCCCCATGGAAAAGAAATGCAAAAAAGCAAAATGGCTGTCTGGGGAGGCCTTACAAATAGCTGTGAAAAGAAGAGAGGCAAAAAGCAAAGGAGAAAAGGAAAGATATAAGCATCTGAATGCAGAGTTCCAAAGAATAGCAAGGAAAGATAAGAAAGCCTTCTTCAGCAATCAATGCAAAGAAATAGAGGAAAACAATAGAATGGGAAAGACTAGAGATCTCTTCAAGAAAATTAGAGATACCAAGGGAACATTTCATGCAAAGATGGGCTTGATAAAGGACAGAAACGGTCTGGACCTAACCGAAGCAGAAGATATTAAGAAGAGGTGGCAAGAATACACAGAAGAACTGTACAAAAAAGATCTTCATGACCCAGATATTCATGATGGTGTGATCACTCATCTAGAGCCAGACACCTTGGAAAGTGAAGTCAAGTGGGCCTTAGAAAGCATCACTATGAACAAAGCTAGTGGAGGTGATGGAATTCCAGTTGAGCTGTTTCAAATCCTGAAAGATGATGCTGTGAAAGTGCTGCACTCACTATGCCAGCAAATTTGGAAAACTCAGCAGTGGCCACAGGACTGGAAAAGGTCAGTTTTCATTCCAATCCCAAAGAAAGGCAATGCCAAAGAATGCTCAAACTACCACACAATTGCACTCATCTCACACGCTAGCAAAGTAATGCTCAAAATTCTCCAAGCCAGGCTTCAGCAATACGTGAACCATGAACTTTCTGATGTTCAAGCTGGTTTTAGAAAAGGCAGAGGAATCAGAGATCAAATTGCCAACATCCGCTGGACCATGGAAAAAGCAAGAGAGTTCCAGAAAAACATCTATTTCTGCTTTATTGACTATGCCAAAGCCTTTGACTGTGTGGATCACAATAAACTGTGGAAAATTCTGAAAGAGATGGGAATACCAGACCACCTGACCTGCCTCTTGAGAAACCTGTATGCAGATCAGGAAGCAACAGTTAGAACTGGACATGGAACAACAGACTGGTTCCAAATAGAAAAAGGAGTACGTTAAGGCTGTATATTGTCACCCTGCTTATTTAACATATATGCAGAGTACATCATGAGAAATGCTGGACTGGAAGAAACACAAGCTGGAATCAAGATTGCCAGGAGAAATATCAATAACCTCAGATATGCAGATGATATCAATCTTATGGCAGAAAGTGAAGAGGAACTCAAAAGCCTCTTGATGAAAGTGAAAGTGGAGAGTGAAAACGTTGGCTTAAAGCTCCACATTCAGAAAACGAAGATCATGGCATCCAGTCCCATCACTTCATGGGAAATAGATGGGGAAACAGTGGAAACAATGTCAGACTTTATTTTGGGGGGCCCCAAAATCACTGCAGATGGTGACTGCAGCCATGAAATTAAAAGATACTTACTCCTTGGAAGAAAAGTTATGACCAACCTAGACAGTATATTCAAAAGCAGAGACATTACTTTGCCAACAAAGGTCCGTCCAGTCCAGGCTATGGCTTTTCCTGTGTTCATGTATGGATGTGAGAGTTGGACGGTGAAGAAGGCTGAGCGCCAAAGAATTGATGCTTTTGAACTGTGGTGTTGGAGAAGACTCTTGAGAGTCCCTTGGACTGCAAGGAGATCCAACCAGTCCATTCTGAAGGAGATCAGCCCTGGGATTTCTTTAGAAGGAATGATGCTAAAGCTGAAACTCCAGTACTTTGGCCACCTCATGCAAAGAGTTGACTCATTGGAAAAGACTCTGATGCTGGGAGGGATTGGGGGCAGGAGGAGAAGGGGACAACCGAGGATGAGATGGCTGGATGGCATCACAGACTGGATGGACGTGAGTTTGTGTGAACTCCAGGAGTTGGTGATGGACAGGGAGGCCTGGTGTGCTGCGATTCATGGGGTCGCAAAGAGTCAGACACAACTGAGCGACTGAACTGAACTGATAGACCACAAAGGAAATGGAAAGTCTCTGCCCTCAAGAGAAGCTCTGCCTAGTGCCCTTGTTCCAGGCCAAAGTCATTGTTCCAGAAGTGGGCTGTACCCCGGGATACCTCCACCCAAGATGAGTTTTCAAGTACTACAGTAGAGGCTGAGCAGTAGTTAAAGTTGGGGAGAGGGAGGAAGGGTAGAGGGAAAAGGAGGGAGAGTTGGATCTATTAGAAGAGGGTATATTCAAGACCCAATTGATTTTACCCTGTTTTATATGAAGGAAGGAGAATAGATAGATAAGATGCTTATTAATTTTCCAGTGGTGTCTTAGGAGAGGAACTGGAGATATACAGCATAAATGCTATCCATAGTCATCTCTGGCTGGTATATTTGGTTTTCCTCTTTGTACATTTCTTCATGGCTACATTTTCTATATTGAATATACCTGACTGATTTTTTTTTAGAAAAACTGTAGAAAAATATTATGCCTCTTCTAAATTTCTCACAGGCTCAGACTATCTACTCTTAGGGCAAAATTGGCTGCCAACTGAAGGGATTATAAGACTTCAAAAGAAATAATCTCTAGTCATTTCAGCAGTGGTGCAATTGTGAAGAATCAATAGATACCCATTTAATAAAATGAAACGTGTTAGAAAAGTAAACAACTTGTAAAACACCAGCTGTGTGGCTTAATATTGATATTGATCTACAGTATAGAAGAAGGAAAATTCAAGGCTACAAGAAAGTTTGCTACTCATAATGGGAGAAAGACACATTTTTAGTTAATCTCAGGCAATGACAAGTTACCCAAGGGAAAATAACTAAACTGTTATTATAAATAGTCTGAGTGATACAAGTTTGAAACTAGATGAGAAATTCTGAAATTAAACAGAAGTTTTTCTTACTTGAAGTATCTACAGGGATACATCCTTTATTCCAACTAAGAACAAGAAACACGTACTTGATTTCGCTAGATCATGCTGCAGTAACAGCCCCGCAAATCTCAATGGCTTACAACAAGTGTATTTCTCATTCATATTACATGCGAAGGGCTGCACGCCGGCTACGGCTCTCATCCATTTTGCTTCTCGTTCTAGGACTGGTGCCGAAGGAATAGCCTTTATCCGGACCTGACATTCTCATGGCAGAGGAAAATATTAAGTGAGTTAGTAGAAAACAGCAATGGTTCTTTAAGTTTCTCCTAAGAACTAGCACACTGTAATCTCCTTTTGGTTTGGTTTTGGTTTTGGTGGAGTTTTGTTGTTATGTTGTTGTCGTTAAAGAAAGTGACAAGGCTAAGCCTAGTGACAGGGCACCTATACTCCGTCCAGAGGATGCAGTGCAGTAGACAGGCGTGTGTAATCATTTTACAAGGAAGGGATCTGTGGATATTTGGGAATAACAATACAACCTCTCACAAAACGTATTCACTTACACATGCCATGAGGACGCAAACATTCTTGTATCCTTAGGAGCACAAGGCAGAGCTACAGAAGAGTGCCTGCTGTGGGGCGTTTGTTGTTGATGTTTAGTTGCTAAGTCATGCCTGACTCTTTCCAACCCCAAAGGTTGCAGCCCACCAAGCTCCTCTGTCCATGGGATTTCCCAGGCAAGAATACTGGCGTGAGTTGCCATTTCCTTCTCCAGGGGATCTTGCCGACCCAGGGATTGAACCCGCGTTTCCTGCATTGGCAGGGGGTAATTCTTTACCCCTGAGCTACCAGGGAAGCCCCACTGTGAGGCATATACCACAGCAGACCCTCTACTCACTGTGTCCTATGTAAGTCTTTCAATAACCCTTTCAGCTGTCATAGGTACTCGTTATTCTCATTTTACCTAAGAGAAAACTGGAGTTGGCTAACTCTACCAAGGTCTCTCTGGTAGATTATGAAAATGGCCACAGTCTTCTCTTGGCATCCACACCTCACAATGTCAGTTGGCAGACGCTCCCATTGAGGAGCCGAGGCTATTTTCTCCACTCTTAGATCAGGTTGGCCAGGCACGTGGCTGGCTTTGGCACATGAAACGTTAATAAATGTAAAGAGCTTGAAAAGTGCTTGTGCGCTGGGACTTGCCTTTTTGCTGCTCCTGAATCACTCACCATGAGAACAAGTCCAGGCTGCCCTTCTGAATGATGAGCGACACGTGGCTCACTGCTCCTCTTGTCCCAACCCCAGCCTGCTAATCACAAGTAAGGGAGGCCGCCCTACATCATCTAGTCACCAGACAAACCACCGCCTGACAACAGACCCCCGAAGTGGGTACATAGATTGAGTTGGCAGTGCTGAAGCTTTATTGATGCTTCTTAAGAAACAGTGAGGGAAAAAGATTGAGCAGGGGAGCCATCAAACAATAACCGGACAAGACTGCTAACCCAGTAGGGAGCTCTGGAGCAAAATCGGCGTGTTAGATAAATTCTATGTGGGATAAAAGTGCCTTGCACCTCTGCCTCTAACCGTGATCTCAGTCACTGGCTGAGGAACACCACAAGAAGGTGACCTCAGTCGAAACACTGAGGGTGGGAGGACCTGAAGGAGCTAATAGCTGGACAATGCTGGTTACCCACACAAGGGTTTATATCTTGGTTCTCTGTTCTGTTCCTTTGGTCTACGCATGTGTGCTAGGTCGCTTCAGTAGTGTCTGACTCTTTGCAACCCTATGCACCGTAGCCCGCCAGGCTCCTCTGTCCGTGGGATTCTCCAGGCAAGCATACTGGAGTGGGTTGCCACGCCCTTCTCCAGGGGATCTTCTTGACCCATGGATTGAACCTGGGTCTCCTGCATTGCAGGCAGATTCTTTACCATCTGAGCCACTGGGGAAGATCAGATAACCTTCTGGTAAAAAGCTGACTCAATTATAGTAAATAAATAGAAAATGTATAGAAGATAAACAGGCTTTCATTAAAATAACGATGTATTGAAGTTGGACAAAATAGTCAGTCTGGGGGATTTCCAGCACCCTCCATGGTGGGCATTCAATATTTTTGCCTGGATGGGTGGGAGGAGAAGTGTGCCCTCCCAGGAAAGTCCTGGAACTGGGCATGGGAATCCCCTGTGCCTGAGAGCCTGACCCTTCAGCTGAGAATCTAGGTAAACTAAGAAGAGATGCAGTGATAAGATCTGTCGGGTTCTAATGCTGCAGTAACTACTGGTATGCCCTGTTCAATGGGTTGGCGGTCTGCAGAAAGGAACTGTGGTATGTGGATCGTCTAATTAGAGTAAGTAACATCCATGTGGGCTGATTTACACTTCTCTTGTAGGATCCCTAAACATGAGGTCGGTGCCTTTTTCCTTTCATAACCATTTGTATTTCATGTCAATCAGCATGAAGATTTTGAGAAAAATTTTTTCTAGTTTCCTTAAATGATAATGTGGACAGTAGCTTTTGTTCAAATATTCAAGTATAGGGCACTTATGTGTGAAGTACAGCTCTGAGTATATAGTGCAGTGAGATCAAAGACTTTGATCAAATGGCTTTGACATTTGATGCTCTCTCAAAGCTCTCTGGCCTGATGCCCTTCTTTTTTCTTTATTCCTTCATAGGAGGGTAACTCAGGCCCATCCTAACTCTTCAAGGCAAGTCAAGATCAGGCTGTAACGTATAACCAGACTTTATTGAAGGCTTCAGGATAGTAAAACGAAATTACAGCGTAGTAAGGGAAAACTTTGGGCTTCCCAGGTAGCACAGTGGTAAAGAATCCGGCTGCCAATGCAGGAAACAAAAGAGCCGTTTGATCCCTGGGTCAGGAAGACCCCCTGGAGGAGGAAATGACAACCCACTCCAGCATTCTTGCCTGGACAGTTCCATGGACAGAGAAGCCAGGCAGGCAGGCTATAGTCTATGGGGCTGCAAAGAGTTGGACACAACTGGGCACAGAACAAAGGAAAACTTCAAACTGGCTACTAAATGTGACTTCTTCTGAATCTCCTTATCTACCCACTCCTATTAGCCCCAGGCTTCCCACTGTGTTTTAGGAGTAGGCTACCCTCCTTACCAAGAACCATGAACATCACCACCAGAGCTCAGGCTCTCTGAATCTTCTAAGGCCCAGTGAGCAGAGGAAACTGCCTCCCCTATCTCCAGTGTTAACGCTAGCTTTCCAGGAGATGTCATCACTTCCACAACTCCATCCACAAGGATGACAACTTCAGGTATTGTTAATAGAGCAGTTTAACTCTGAAATGTCTTTTTTTTTTTTTTGGCTAAGCCGCCAGCATCTGGGATCTTAGTTCCCCAACCAGGGATCGAACCCATGCCCCTTGCACTGAAAGTGCAGAGTTTACCACCAGGGAAGTCCCAAGCTCTGTAAGATCTTGACTCTTACCATTGCTAAATTGCATCTTGACTTTTCCTTTCTTCGACTTCCCTGGTGGCTCAGACAGTAAAGCGTCTGTCTACCATGCGGGAGACTCGGGTTCGAGCCCTGGGTTGGGAAGATCCCCTGGAGAAGGAATTGGCAATCCACTCCAGTACTATTGCCGGGAAAATCCCATGGACAGAGGAGCCTGGTAGGCTACAGTCTATGGGGTCGCAAAGAGTCGGACACGACTGAGTGACTTCACTTCACTTTCCTTTCTTCAAGTCCAAAGTGCACTATGCTTTTTTGGGTTTTTTTTTTAAGTCAGATTGAATGAGATTTAATGTACATAAAATAAAATTCACCTATTTTAGTGTATAGTTCTGAGCTTTGCCAAACACATAGCCATGTTACCACCACCACAATCAGGACACAGGACAGTTGCTTCAAGCCCCAAAATCCCTCAGGTCCCGTTGTGCTCAACCTCTTTACACCCTCAGCCCCAGGCCAAGAGTGACCTGTTTTATGTGTCTATAGCTTTGCCTCTTTCAGAGTGTTGTATAAATGGATCCAAGCAGCAGGCAGCTTTTTATATATGATTTTTTTCACCTGAGACCCATCCATGTTGTTTGCTCCTTGTATTGCTGAGTCATTTTCCACTGTATGAACATACTATAGTAGATTTATCCATTCACAGTTGAAGAACATTTGAGTTATTTCCAGTTTCTGATGATTACGAATAAAGCTTCTGCAACATTTGCATACAAGTCTTTGAATGAACATAAGTTTTCATTTCTCTTGGGTATACATCCAAGAATGGAACTTCTGGGTTGTGTGATAAGCATATGCTCAACATTATATGAAATAATAAGTTGTCTGCCAAACTGTTCATACCATTTTGCATTCCTACCAACAATGTATGAGAGGTCTAATTAGTCTGTATGCTTACCAGTACTTGGTAATACCAGGGTTTTTTTTGTATTTTTTAAAAAATCTTATTCATTGTAATAGATACGTACAGGTACTTCAGTGTAGTTTAGTTTTTAATGACTTGAGCATCTTTTTATGTTCTTATGTGCTACCCATATTTCTTTTTGGTGAAATATTTTCAATTCTTTTCAAATATTTTCAATTCTTTTGACTATTTACTTATTGACTTGTTTGCTTTATTGTTGGGTTTTGAGGATTCCTTACATATTCTTGTTCAGTCCTTTAGCAGAAATATGCTTTGCAAATATTTTCTCCGAAGCCTATATTTAGTCTTTTCGTTTTCTTAAACAATTTGTATTAGCAGACCAGCCTCTATAATCCAATATCATAGACTGGGTGGTTTAAACAGCAGACAGTTATTTCTCACAATTCTGGAGCCTGAGAAGTCCAAGATGGGGATGCCAGCAGCATCAGTATCTGGTGAGAGCTCTCTTTCTGGCTTGCAGACTGCCACCTTCTGGCTGTGTCTGCACATGGTGTGGAGAGAGAGCTCAAGCTCTCTGGTGGCCTTGCTGCTGCTAAGTCACTTCAGTCGTGTCCGACTCTGTGCGACCCCACAGACGGCAGCCCATTTACATAAAGGTACTAATCCCATCATGAGGATCCCACCTTTATGACCTCATCTAAGCCTCCTAAGTGAGTGAATCATAGTCACTCAGTCACGTACCGACTTTTTTCAACCCCATGGACTGCAGCCTGCCAGGCTCCTCTGTCCGTGAAATTCTGGAATTCTGGCCAGAATACTGGAGTGGGTTGCCATTTCCTCACCCAGGGGATCTTCCGACCCACGGGTTGAATGAACATAGGTCTCCAGAATTGCAGGCGGATTCTTTACCATCCGAGTTACCAGGGAATCCAAGCCTCCTAAAGCCTCCACAATCAGATAATTGAGGGGGCGAGCCTCCAGTGTATGTCTGTGGGGAGATACAATTCAGTCCATAGCAATGTCTCACAGAGTAAATTTTAAAGTTTGATGAAGTCCAAATTAACAGTTTTTCTTTTATGGATCATGTCTTTGGTGTCACATCTAAGAAGTTTATGCCTAGTTCAAAATCACAAAAATTTTCTCTTATATTTTCTTCTAGAAAGTTTATACTTTCAGCTGTTTCTATGTAGGTCTAATCCATGCAGATGGTGATTGCAGCCATGAAATTAAAAGATGCTTACTCGTTGGAAGGAAAGTTATGACCAACCTAGATAGCATATTCAAAAGCAGAGACATTACTTTGCCAACAAAGGTCTGTCTAGTCAAGGCTATGGTTTTTCCAGTGGTCACGTATGGATGTGAGACTTGGATTGTGAAGAAGGCTGAGCACCGAAGAATTGATGCTTTTGAACTGTGGTGTTGGAGAAGACTCTTGAGAGTCCCTTGGACTGCAAGGAGATCCAACCAGTCCATTCTGAAGGAGATCAGTCCTGGGTGTTCTTTGTAAGGACTGATGCTAAAGCTGAAACTCCAATACTTTGGCCACCTCACGCAAAGAGTTGACTCATTGGAAAAGACTCTGATGCTGGGAGGGATTGGAGGCAGAAGGGGACAACAGAGGATGAGATGGCTGGATGGCATCACCAAATCAATGGACATGAGTTTGGGTGAACTCCAGGAGTTGGTGATGGACAGGGAGGCCTGGCGTGCTGCGATTCGTGGGGCCGCAAAGAGTCGGACACAACTGAACTGAACTGAATCCATTTTGTTATGTGTGCTTAGTCGCTCAGTCGTGTCCAACTCTTTATGACCCCATGCACTGCAGCACGCCAGGCTCCTCTGTCTTGCCTGGGATTCTCCAGGCAAGAATACTGGAGTGGGTTGCCATGCCCTCCTCCAGGGGGATTTTCCTGACCCAGAGATCGAACCCAGGTCTCCTGCACTGCAGTGGATTCTTTACAGACTGAGCTACCAGGGAAACCCAAGTATACAGGAGTGGGTAGCCTTTCCTTTCTCCGGGGGGAACTTCCTGACCCAGGAATCCAACCAGGGTCTCCTGCATTGCAGGGGGATTCTTTACCAGATGAGCTACCAGGGAAGCCCTGGTATGACTTGTTAGATATGGTGCCAGATATAGATCAAGGCTCTTTCTTTTAACATTTGTATGTCACATTGTTCTACCGCCATTTTTGTTATTATTATTATTATTTTTAATATCTTGTCTGGGACTTCCCTAGTGGTCCAATGGTTAAGGCTCCGGATCCCAATGCAGGGTATCCGGGCTTAATCTCTGATCAGGGAACTAGATCCCACCTGCCACAACTAAAAGATCCTGCATGCTGTCACAACCAAATAAATAAATTTTTTTTTAAACCCATATAACATAAAATTTATCATCTTAACCATTTTTAAGCATATAGTTCAGTAAGTGGCACCCTTTTAATGGTTCCCGTTTGCTCGTTTCTTAAATCTTGAATGAGTACTGAACTTTATCAGATTTTTTCTATTAAGATGATTATATTTGTTTCCTTTTTTCCCTTTTTTAGAATGGTGAATTACATTGAGTTTTCAAATATTAAGCCAGACTTGTATTTCTGGAAATAACCCCATTATGGCAACCCACTCCAGTGTTCTTGCCTGGAGAATCCCAGGGACGGCGGAGCCTGGGGGGGCTGCTGTCTATGGGGTCGCACAGAGTCGGACACGACTGAAGTGACTTAGCAGCAGCAGCAGCAGCAGCAGTTGTGATATATCAATAGTCTCTTTTTTATGTTGCCAATTTTTATTTGGGAAAGTATCATGGAGTATCTTTATGGACACAACACACTGAAGGCTGCTGAGTTTCTGGGTGGAAGGAGTGATGCTTTAAAAATGTTTAATCAGTTCATTTACCATAACATGAAGTGTAAGCATATTACTTAAAAATATGTAAGCAAGTGTCAGAAATAACAGCTCAGAATTAAAAGTGAATGGAAGCAGGAGTAGAAAATGAGGTTATTCTTCCACTTTTTGTACCACCTGTTAAAATTCTGTGCACATTATTTTAGAAGTAAAACAATTTAAGAAAAAGATCCTCCCCAACCAGAAACCAAACAACTCTGATTCAGCTGAGATTTTTTTATTGGTGCATGCCATGCAAACTGGAAAGGTAAATAGAAAACTAATTTGTCCCAGCATAACTGATTAATTAGTCCTTAATTGTCTTCCCATGATTTGTTAATACTCTTGCATCACGGTGTTTCTGTACTATTTGTCCTTGCTCGGATACTACACTGATTAGAAATACAGTAGCATGAGTCTGGGCTTCCGTGATGGCTCAGACAGTAAAAGAATCCGTCTGCAGTGTGGGAGACTGAGTTCGATCCCTGGGTTGGGAAAATCCCCTGGAGGAGGGCATGGCAACCCACTCCAGTATTCTTCCCTGGAGAATCCCACGGATAGGGCTACAGTCTAGGGGTCGCAGAGTCGGACACGACTGAGCGATCAAACATAGCATGAGTTAACTGTAGTGAAGCTTACTTAAAAAAAAAAAAAAAGTATGTGCAAAGGCACAGAGGTTTATAAAAAAGTAAGTGGCTGGTAAGCGCGTGGAGGAATCTGAGAGTAAATAAATAATGCACGTTGAAACATCCACAGTAAACGGCACTCGTTTAAACGAAAAACTCCGGCCCTGGGAGGAAACAAATATCACAATTTGAAAGCCGTAAACGAAGCAGAGACATAGAGACACAAACCGCCGAGGCCAGGTTTGCAGGCCCTCACCTGCTCAGGCTGATTGGCAGCGGCGGCAGGGGCGGGGGCGGGGGGCCGAACGTCACTTCCCGTCGCGGCCGGCCCGGTCCTCTCGCGCGATGACGGCCAGCGTGGAGCCGCGGGGGCGGCGCCCGGGGGTCGGAGTGGGCGTCGTGGTGACCAGCGGCAGGCATCCTCGCTGCGTCCTCCTGGGAAGGAGGAAAGGGTCGTTCGGAGCCGGCAGTTTCCAACTTCCCGGGGGCCACTTGGAGTTCGGGTAAGCAGCCGCCTGGCTGAGTGGGAAAACGAATCGGGCGCGCCAAGGACGACGTCGCCTCCTGCGTGCATCTGTGCGTGCGTGCGCGCTGACGCTGCGTCCTTTCTCGCGCGTTTGTCTGTCTCGCCTGGGGCCGGCAGGGGGCGCTGCTCTGCGCGAGGCGGGCGCAGGAGTCGCCACGTCCGCGTGCGAGCTGCCCTCGAGCGGGTCAGCTCCTCTCGAGCCCTGACGCGGCTGGATGTTGTGAGTTGTCTTTTCCTGCTGCTTGCGCTTGAAAGGCCGGAAGTGCGTATTTACAGGCCTCGAATAGTGTAGTTGTCCCTTCAGACGTTTGCACGGTTTGCTGGAGATTTAAACGCAGGCGGTATGTTATTTTCCTGCTCCCGTAAGTCTCGTAGCGCTCCAACCAAGCGAATGGTTGACGGAAACCCTGGGCCTCTCTGCCTCCCTCGTTAAAACGGGGAAATCGCCCGAAGTACTCCCTGTGGTCTCCCTCTCTGCTTTGACTTTCTGTGAATTGAGGTGTCAGACCGACAGAGAAAGTTTAGTTCTACACAAGGGTGAAGCAAGGCTGAGACTGACCTAGAAGGTGGGTTCACCCGGGCTCTTGGACTCTTTAATCGATAGAAATTGGTAAGATGCCAGAGGAGGAATTTAGGCAGAGCTTTGTCGGGGCTCGTGCTGTAGCCGGAGGGAGGGAGCGAGAACAAGAAACAGGTGCCCTTGCTCGCTCCTGGAGCGGGAGGTGGTGGTGAGCTGGTTTCTTAAATGGAGTGGGGCGTGGGCATGGGTCTGCAGGTTGCGCAGAAGGTGCAGCTTAGGTGGTCTGCCTGCTCCTTTGGTGCTTCTGTGCGCGGAAATCATACCTGGTAACCCTGCTTCGCTCTGAAGTGAAGTGAAGTCGCTCAGTCGTGTCCGACTCTTTGCGACCCCATGGACTGTAGCCTACCAGGCTTCTCCATCCATGGGATTTTCCAGGCAGTAGTACTGAGCAACTCACAAATGACTGTAGATTTGTGGCCTTTTTTGTAGTTTGTCTTTAATTGCCCCAACTGTGCATGCGTTAGTTTTAGTCTCTAACTTTGTCCAGGTGCGAGCACCCCGGGAAAGGGTCCCATCCTGTCTCAAAGTGAGAATAAGGATGACGTCTGCTGCAGATAAACAACATCAGAAACGTTCAAGGGGCTTCCCAGGTGGCGCAGTGGTAAAGAATCCGCCTGTGATACCCAGTCCAGCATTTTTTGCAACTGGCTTGAAAATGTCTTGTTACTGTTTTGTACCAATTTAGATCAAAGAGAGGGTATATATTGCATGTGATTAGGACTTCCCCGGTGCCACTAGTGGTAAAGAACCCGCCTGCCAATGCAGGAGATATAACAGAAGCAGGTCGGGAAGATCTCATTAAGGAGGAAATGGCAACCCAGTATTCTTGCCTGGAGAATCCCATGGACAGAGGGAGCGTGGCGGGCTACAGTCCATAGGGTCGCACAGAGTCGGACACAACTGAAGCGACTTAGCAGCAGCAGCAAGCTATCACTTAATAAATAATAAAATTACTAGGTTAAAAATCAGATTACACAGACAAGCACACCCCTTGACGGCGCTGGGTGCAGAGGTCACGTGAGGTGCCCTGGTTTTGCTCCTGGCAGCTCACAAGTGGCAGTTGGGTTTTTGAATCTTGTTCATAATTTATGGCAGCTGTGCGCTGGTCTAGTTATTTTTGGTCCCTCATTGTTTCTTTTTGTTCTGCGGGATACAGAGGAGAGGAGACGTAACCGGCCCCAGGTCCCAGCCTGTCCCACCATCAACGGGATGGAGGGAGGGGGAATGTACAATTATGGCTGATGGCGTTGTTGTGTGGCAGAAACCAACACAACATCGTAAAAATTGAAAAAGAAAAAAGTAGTATTTTGGCATTCGGGTCCTCTTCCTTCCAGGCGTCTGTCTCCTTTGTGGTGGGGAGAGGAGGTGCGGGCCCTTGTTTTGCGCTCTCGGCCGCCGCCGCTTCTCGGTGTTTCTGATTTCTTTCTGGGTCGGAGGGGAGGGCGCAGAGCTTTCCCTGGGTAGTGCTGCTGCTCCGTGTGCCCTCTGGGTGCAGTATTCACCTGTGCGCTCTTCCTGAGGGTGTGTTTGGTGGCTGGTTGGAAGTCCTCCAGTCCTGCAAGGATTTCTGCATTGCACAGTTCCTGACACAGGGGACCAAAAACTTCTGATGCTGGCCGCCAGCTCCTGGTGCTGGCACACCGCGCTACATTTTCTTCTGCCGGGTCCCCAGTAGTCTCACAGCATCTGCTTGGCCCGAGAAAACGTGCTGCTTTCTCTGCCGCTCGTTTTCTCTGCTCAGCTATCGTGGGCTGCTTTCGCCAGGCTCCTACCGTGCAAATGCCTAAAGTGGGGACGAGCTGCTGTGTTCACGTGCGTCCCTGACACCACGGGACACACTTCAGACTTCCCCAGCTCGTTCCCTGCTGGTCCTCTGCTCTGAGGGACCAGGCAGCCCTGTATGCTTCCACAGCTCAGCCCTTTAAGTGGGGGTGGCGCACCGGTGCCTCCTTGAGAGCCCGTGGTCACCCCGTCTCCGTGAGCGTTTCTCTCTCTCGGAGCGCCTCTTGGTTGGTTTGGGGGCAGAGGTGGCCCCCCATCAGGAAGAAAGGGAACATTCCTACAGCCTGAAAATTCACAACTTTCCTCCCTCCACAAAGATCTGTCTAACGGGTAGAGAGGGTAGATTAGATAATTAGAGAAATAGTCAAGGTGGAAAAGATAGAGAAACGGTATTCTTTTTTGCTGAATATCTCACATACTAAAGTGCTTCATAAATATAAGGAAATTTAATCTAAAAGTCAGTGAACCACACAGATTTCTTTTCATACTTGTTTTCACTTTTCATGTACTTTATCTGACTATAAAATTCCATTTGGAACCATTTCTAAAGGGAGATACTATATATTTTTAATCTTGTTTCATGTATGAAAACTGTATAGTGAAATGTTTTAATTTATATGCAGGTTTTGGTAACTTTTAGAGTATCAGTTCTTGTCAATATCTAGTTATTATGGATCATATGTTGAAGGTGAACTAATCACATCAGTGTATTTTAATATTTTGTGAATGCCTTTTGTTCTCAATTTTGAGGCATAAACTGAAATTCTGAAACTACTGGAAAAGACTACTTACTTCTTGATACACTTAAAACAAGCCTGTGAGAAAGTAGCATTATCTTTTTACTTATCCAAGGTGGAAAGTAATGGACTTTGAACTCAAACCTAGGTCTAGTTAACTACAAGGCCTGTGCTCGTAACTGATATATCAGACCACCTCCTGGTTGCATGCTGCTTCCAGGCAAGTGAACTAGTGCTGAATTGGCTAAATGTTCATTTTTTGTTGTTCAATGTGAAGTCCTTTTGGTCTTCAGATAACTAGATACAGGATAAACAGTATCCAAGGAGGGTTGTTGATTTATTGTTTTAAAGTATGAATCAATTACAGCTCTTTTGGGGTTACACTGGAAATTTCTAGCCATGAATTTCATGGCTAAAAAAAAAAAGGAATAGAATTGAATATGGTGGTGTGTTTCTGTTTTCCAGTGAAAGCTGGGAAGAATGTGCTCAAAGGGAAACCTGGGAAGAAGCAGCTCTTCACCTGAAAAATGTTCGCTTTGCCTCGGTTGTGAATTCTTTCATTGAGAAAGAGAATTACCATTATGTCACTATTTTAATGAAAGGAGAGGTGGACCTGACTCATGATTCAGAACCAAAGAATGTAGAGCCTGAAAAGAATGAAAGTAAGAGAATTATATACAATAGTGCATTTTCTACGAGAGCAAATGTCTGAAGGAAGATTACTTTATGTCACCATATGAAGAGAGTTAGAATGTGATTATACTTTAATTAGAGCTTAAATCTACTGAAGTTCTGAAGACATAAGGACAGAACAGGAAAGAGAATGGGTGGAGAGCCAGACTGCTTGGTTTGCATCCTGGTTCTTCTGCTTAGAGGTTGTGACCTCGAGCCAGGTTCTTTAGGTCTCTGGGCCTCTCTTCTCATTTGTTACAACAGTAGCTACTTCAGATGGGTTGTTGTAAGGATGAAATGAGTTATTACCTACAGTGGGCCCATCCTAATGAACAGTGTTAGTTTTATTGCTAGTGTTTAATTTTGTTTCAAACTGATTTTTTTAAGCAAAACATTTAATGTGTTTTCCTCAGTTTTCTCACCTGTGCAAGAGAGATAATAACTTTCTTTTATAGAAAATGATTAACTTGCAAAACACCTAATCTGTTACCTTCTGTGTTGAATTGAGTGCTCTGAAAGCTTTAATGACAGTAATTGATAACCTTTTATTTACTGTGTACTACACTTTGTCTCTGGGGCTTCCCTGCTGGCTCAGAGGTAAAGAATCCACCTGCCAGTGCAGGAGATGGGATTTCAATCTGTGGTTCAGGAAGATCCCCTGGAGGAGGAAATGGCAACCCACTCCAATATTCTTGCCTAGGTAATCCCATGGACAGAGAAGCCTGATGGGCTACAGCCCATGGGGTTGCAGAAGAGTCAGACAGGGTTTAAACAACAACACGGGAAGGTGTGGGGACAGGGGCATGGATGCACCACCCTCCCAGGAGCTTGACGTGTTCAGCTCTGAAGCTTTCTGAACCCAGTTGTGTGGAGTTTTTATGAAGCATCATTACGTTATGGGATTATTATTATTGTGATTGACTAAACCATTGCCTATTGATTAACTCAAACCTCCAGCCCCTCTCTCCGCCCCTAAGGTGGAGTATGGGGGTCAGCGGTGGGCTGAAAGTTCCAACCCTGTGATCATGCCTCTGTCTCTCTGGTCAGCACCCACTTCCCGAAACTGTATAGGAGCCACCAGCCATCTCATCAGCATTGACTCAGCCTTGGTTGAAAGGGGCTTATTATGGAAAACAGAAAGATGCTCCTCTGATCCCTGTCACTCAGGAAATTCTTAATGCAAAGGTTTTAGGAATCCTGCCAGGAAACAGGGATGAAGACCAAATACATATTTCTTATTTCATGATATCACATGAAGAAAAACACAAGAAGGATCCAGAGGCCTTCAGCTGGCCTAGGGTATAAGAAAAATTATTCACGCCTTAAGAATGGGAAGGCAGGATTGTACCAAATTAACTAGGGGAGCTGATGACTGGCCAAGGTACAGTGGCTCGGGGGTCCTTGTTTTATTTATAATACAGGCATGCAGACTTTGCCCCGTGTTCATCAGGCCCTGGATCTGAACAGCCTGCTTCAGTCTTCTAGTCACCACATCTTTCCTCCAGCCGACAGATTATAATTAGAGGGATTATCCAAATGCTTCCTTCTCTAGGAGACAGGGTAGAGGCTACTTCAGGTCTCTGGAGACTCAGTTAAGGGAGCATCTTGCAACACATGGTTAGTGTGTGCCTCCCCTCTTCCTCCCCACCTCTCCTCCCCCCCCACCCCCCCACACTGTGTGGTCACAGGTGCTGATCAGCCCTTCCAGAACTTGTTCCAGGTCCATGGATTCTTTGTCCCCTGCCTTCCCAGAGTGAAACTACATATCTGTATTTTATAGGCAGAGAGATGCTTAATGGAAGAAACAGTAATTACACACAGATATATACATGTAATCATAAACTAATTTAGAACATAGAATTCTTAATAATCATTATATTTTTGTTGTTACTATCATAATATTTAAACATTCACCTGTTGTGAGCATCTGTGCACGCTCAGTCATGTCTCTTTGCGCCCCCATGGACTGTAGCCCACCAGGCTCCTCTGTCCATGAGATTATCCAGGCAAGAATACTGGAGTGGGTTGCCATGCCCTCCAAGGAATCTTCCTGACCCACAGCTCCTGCCACATACCCTGCATCGCAGGCAGATTCTTTACTGCTGAGCCACTGAAAATTATGTTTGTATAGCCGAGATAATGCATAGCATCACTCTTGCGCTTCGTTTTATTAGTAGCAAATCACTTTTAAAATTAATTTTTCTTAGTACAGGTTAACTAGCCAAAATGAATATGCTTTGTTTCAACTGAAGAAATTGCTTTAATGTCTTTCTTTTCTAGGTTGGGAGTGGGTTCCTTGGGAAGAATTTCCTCCCCTGGACCAGCTTTTCTGGGCACTACGTTGTTTAAGAGAACAAGGCTACGATCCTTTTAAAGAAGATTTGGATCATCTGGTAGGATATAAAGGAAGTCACCTGGAGGTGAACAAGGAGATTCACTGAGTTGTGTTTTTTTTTTTAATGGATTGGCCCAAAAGTTCACTTAGGTTTTTTTTTTGTATGATGACTACTGTCGTGCTTAGTTGTCTCTAACTGCATTTACTAACTCAAAACAATTTTGTGAGATTGTATCGTGATACCTGTCACAGCAATGTGCATTCTTTAAAAGAAAGTTATCAAAATTGGTGAATTTGGGGGTAGCCATTTTAATATCGAAGATGGAAGAAAAAAAGCAACAATTTCGGCATATTATGCTTGATTATTTCAAGAAAGGTAAAAATGCAACGGATACAAAAAAAAAGATTTGTGCAGAGTATGGAGAAGGTGCTGTGACCGAGCGGACATGTCAAAAGTGGTTTGCCAAGTTTCGTGCTGGAGATTTCTCTCTCTATGATGCTCCGCGGTCAGGCAGACCAGTTGAAGTGGATAGCAATCAAATTGAGACATTAATTGAGAGCAATCAACATTATACCACACGGGAGATAGCCGACATACTCAAAATATCCAAATCGAGTGTGGAAAACCATTTGCACCAGCTTGGTTACGTTAATCGCTTTGATGTTTGGGTTCCACTTAAGTTAAGCCAGAAAATCCTTCTTGATCGTATTTCCACATGTGATTCTCTACTGAAACGTAATGAAAGTGTTCCGTTTTTAAAACAAATTGTGACAGGCAATGAGAAATGGATACTGTTCAATAATGTGGAACGGAAGAGATCATGGGACAAGCGAAATGAACCACCGCCAGCCACACCAAAGGCCGGTCTTCATCCAAAGAGGGTGATGTTGTGTATATGGTGGGATTGGATGGGAGTCCTTTATTATGAGCTCCTTCCAGAAAACCAGTCAATCAATTCCAAAAAGTACTGCTCCCAGTTAGACCAACTGAAAGCAGCACTCAATGAAAAGCGTCCAGAATCAGTCGACAGAAAGTGCATAATCTTTCATCAGGATAACGCAAGACCACATGTTTCTTTGATGACCAGGCAAAAATTGTTACAGCTTGGCTGGGAAGTTCTGATTCCTCCACCGTATTCCCCAGACATTGCACCTTCAGATTACCATTTATTTCGGTCTTTACAAAATTCTCTCAATGGAAAAAATTTCAGTTCCCTGGAAGACTGCAAAAGGCACCTGGAACAGTTCTTTGCTCAAAAAGATAAAAAGTTTTGGGAAGATGGCATTATGAAGTTGCCTGAAAAATGGCAGAAGGTAGTGGAACAGAATGGTGAATATGTTGTTCAGTTCAGTTCTTGGTGAAAGTGAAAAATGTGTTTTTTATTTTTGCTTAAAAATCAAAAGAACTTTTGGGCCAACCCAATACATAAAAGGCAAAATAAGGTCCTGTTAAAGAACAAAAAATATCTACATTTCAGAACAACTCCATTTTACTTGAAAAGTCCCACATGATGGACAGTTTATTTGTAGTCTCTTAATATACCCAACACCTTTTCATTCAGTACTTGTGAAAAATTTTCAGAGATTGTGTCATGAATTGTTTCAGAAAATGTGATAATTGGTGATGTTATAAATGGCAATTCCGCTTTCTGTATTTCTCTGGTATTGATGTGTGTGGAGGAGAGTGCAGTAGAATTTGTCTTAGTGTTTCAGTTCTAGTAGAGATCCTAATTCAAGTGCTAACACAGAATTTATCACATTGGTTGGTTTTCCTTTCCTGGTTGTTGTTGTTGTTGTTGATATATTTTGACAGTTCCTACAACTAGAGCAGACAGGACAGGTCATTAGGGTGTACTTCTGATTAGGAATGTAGACCCAGGGAAGCAAGTTAAACCATCCAGGATCTGTATCCCATTGTTAACAGGCCTTAGCATTTTGGATCTCAGTTGATCTCTCTCAAGATTCGATTTCCTTGTATGTGAATTGTGACTAGACTAGGGCAGCGGTTCTCAGGATGGTCCGGAGAAGTCCTCAAGACCCTTTCAAGGGTCCTCGGGGTCAGAGTCGCTTTTGTCACATCCTCATTCTTTGCTGAGTGTACAGAGGAATTTTCCAGAAACTGCGTGTTATAGGTTACTCTAGTAGAGTGAATGCAAAGCAGGTAAGAAAATCTGGCTCTCTCCTAGTAAGCTAGATGTGGAAGAAATTGACAAAAATGTAAAACAATGCCATGCTTCTCACTTTTTTTTTTTTTTTAAGAAAAACATCTATATTTTTTATAAAAATTATGTTAACATATAAGTTTTGTGTTATGGGTTTTTGTTATTTGTAAATAAATAAAAGAATTCTTAAAATTTATCAGTTTTAATTCCTAGTATGATACTAGATAACATCCTACAAAAACTCTTTGGGGCCTCAGTTTTTTTTTGTTTTTTTTTTTTTGATGAAGTATAGTTGTTTACAATGTAGTGTTTCAGGTATATACCAAAGTGATTTAGATATGTATTAATGCGCACACATTTTCAGATTCTTTTCCTTTACAGATTGTTGTAAGATAAATATAGTTCCATGTATTATCCAGTATGTCCTTATTGTTTATCTGTTTTATACACATACAGTGTGTATTTGTTAATCCCAAAGTCCTAATTTGTCCCTCCCCATCTCCTTTCCCTTCTGGTAAATCATGCCTTTTCCCTGCATCTGTGAGTCTGTTTGTTTTGTAAATAAGTTCTTTTGTGTCATTTGTTTAGAGTCCACGAATTAGTGATACCGTGATGTTTATCTTTCTCTGACTGACTGAGTCCCCCCATGTTGCTGCAGGTGGCATTATTTCACTGTTTGTGTGGCTGAGTGATACTCCATTGTATATGTGCGCTACGTCTTTATCCATTCATCTGTTGATGGATGCCTAGGTCGTTTTCACGTCTCCGCTGTTGTAAATAGTGCTGCTGTGAACATTGGGGGTGTGTGAATTTTTTCAAATTCCTTTCCATCTTTTCTGAGTATCTGCCCAGAAGGGGGATTTCTGGATAATATGGCATCTTTTTTAGTTTTTTTTTTTTTAAGGAACCTCCTTACTGTCCTCTTCAGTGGCTGCACAATGTACATTCCCACCAACAGTGTAGTAGCTTCCGCTGCCTTCCCTACCCTCCTCAGCATTTATTATTTGTAGACTTTTCGATGATGACCGTTCTGACTGGTACAAAGTAGAACCTCATCGTAGTTTTGATTTGTGATATCGAGCATCTTTTCTTATGGCTCTTGGCCACCTGTATGTCTTTGGAGAAATGATATTTAGGTCTTCTCACTGTTATGATTTTTTTATGTTGAGCTGCATGTCAGTTGCATAATTTGCAGATATTCTCTCCCATTCTGTTAGGTTGTCATTTTGTTGTGTTTACGGTTTCCCTTACTGTGCAAAAGCTTACAAGTTTGACTTAAGTCCCATCTGTTTATTTTTGCTTTTATTTCTTTGGCCTTGGTTGGGAAACTGACCTAAGAAAACATTGGTACAATTTTATGTCAGAGTTTTGCCTGTGTTCTTTTCTAGAAGTTTTATAATGTCACATCTTATTGAAGTCTTTAAGCCATTTTCAGTTTATTTTTGTGTTTAGTAAAAGGAGTGTTCTAACTTCATTGATTTTCATGCAACTTTCAAACTTTTCCAACACCACTTGCTGAAGAGACTGTCTTCTCTGCATCTTTAATCTCCTTTGTCAAAGATTAACTGGTGTGGGTTTATTTCTGGGCTCTCTCTTCTGTTCCATTGATCCAGATGTCTGTTTTCGTTATTAGTATCAGCTGTTAGTATTAGCTGTTTTGATACTCTAGTGTTGTCAGAGAAAGTCTGGGAAGGTTATACCTCCAGCTTTGCTCTTTTTCCTTAGAATTGCTTTGGCAATTCTGGGTTTTCTGTGGCTCCATATACATTTCAGGATCATTTTTTTCTGATTCTGTGAAAAATGTTTGGGCAATTTGATAGAAATTGCATTAAATATGTAGATTTGCTTTGGGTAATATGGCCACATTAATAATATTCTTCCAGTCTGGGAGCGTAGGATAGCTTTACATTTTTTTAAAATCATCTTCAGTTTCCTTTATCAATGTTTTATAGTTGTCAGCATATAAGCCTTTCTCCTCCTTGCTCAGGTTTATTCCTTTTTTTTTTTTTAATGTGATTTTTTTTTCATTTGATGAAGCTTTAGCATTTATTCTTTCATTTTTTTTTAAGATTCTAATTTGATTTTATGTGATTTTAAAAGGGATTATTTTTCACTCTTTCTGATACTCTGTTTTTAGTGTAAAGAAATACAACAGATTTATGTAATTAATCTTGTATCCTGCTACCTTGCTAAATTCATTTATCAATTCTAATATTTTTTGTTTAGTGACAACCCACTGCAGTATTCTTGCCTGGGAAGCCCCATGGACAGAGCCTGACAGAGTTGGTCATGCCTGAGCACACACATACACACCCTACTAATTTTATCAGTTTGAATATTTTTGAATCTTTAGGTCCTCAGTAATTTTTAGGAGTGTAATAAGATTCAAAACCAAAGTTTGAGAACTGCTGAATTAGACCATAAACTCATCTTTTTTCATCATGAACCCATTTCTATAAAATCCCTTGCTTCTTCTAGAGCTGGTTATATTTGAATTTTGCCCTTTCAGAAGACTCAAGTACTGTTGTAATACATGCTACAAAAGAATCTTTCTCCAGTGAATGAAGATCATTTTTAAAGTTGTTTTAATTGCTTGCTTTTTCTAAATTATATGTGCACATTGTAGAGTTTACCATTTACAAATCTTTTTCTATTTTGACAAACTTTAGAGTGAGCTCAAGTAAAATTAGTGTATGTTCCTTGAACTAATGAATTTCAGTTTTTCCTAGTCCTGTTTGATTATTCACATCCTCCTTTTGCCTGCTTATTAGTTTTACTCCCTTCAACTGACTTAACCCCTTTCTGTCCCTGAAAGTGAAGTGACAGTGTTAGTTGCTCAGTCGTGTCTGACTCTTTGCCACTCCATGGACTGCAGCCCACAAGACTCCTCTGTCCATGAATTCTCCAGGCAGGAATACTGGAGTGAGTTGCCATGCCCTTCTTCAGGGGATCTTCCCAATCCAGGGATCAAACTTGGGTCTCCCACATTGCAGGCAGATTCTTTACTGTCTGAGCCACCAGGGAAGCCTCCTCCTTGAATGGCAGATATGGGAGGCTTGATAAGAACCCAGGCAAGCCTTGTGGATGAAACTCAATAACTTAATCCCAAGTACAGTTGATTGGGAATTCATTGAGATATATCTTTATGCTAGCTAGTACTTATATAAACAGGTGTTTTATAGTTTCAGAAACTTAACTACAAGTTTCTTCCGTTACCTCCTTTTAAAAATTTTTAGTAGACTTTAAAAAATTTTTAATTTTCAAATTAATTAGGAGCTTGTGAGGTTTTCCATTTGTTTTAAATTCACCGAACTAGACATGAGGGTTTACTGCAATGGAAAGAGAAAAACCAATCTGGGCTCTTTATTTATAGCAAAAAGTAAAAAGGTAGAGGGGGATTGTACTTTCTCAGCATCTGACATGTGCAGTGGCATCCAGTAATCACTCTGTAAATAATTTCTCTAAAAGAGCGAATGGCCATAGTAGGATTTAGAGCTCTTGAGTAAGCAGTTAATTCTTAAATGGTTGAGAATTGCTTTTAATAGAAAAAACTAATACACTGACTACTAGCAATATTCTCCCAAAATGAAATGTCTACCTCACTCTGCCAGGATGCTGGCAAGTGTGAAATAGCTCTTCATGTGTTTGTTAAATCAAGCCCCAAGTTGTCCTCGCAAGTCCCAGGCAAGTCCTCCTACACTGATCCTTGAAACATCTGAGGGACATAAACGAGAGCTGTTTCTGTTAAGTGTAGAGAGAGGAGCTAAAGTCTGAAATAGAGGTGCCCTGAAGGTTAAAGACCTGTACAAAAGCCAAAACCAGGCGGGAGAGTGGAAATCCAATCATTAGTTTAACAGGAATAATGAGGACAAGTTCCTGTGTTGAGGAAATTGCTAAATAATGTGTGTGTGTGTGTGTGTGTATGAAATGTGCCTAAAACAAAGGTTTAATATGCATAATTTATAAGATGCCTCTTCAGTTCTTGCTGGGGGTTTATTCTATAATATTCAATATTTAAGTCCTGCTAACTTTCTAGAATACTTTTTAAAAATCCAAGTTCTGAGGTAATTTTAGACCTAAGGGTTTTGGGTGAAAGGTTGTAGAGCTGTACAGATAAACACCAAATGAGCATGTACACAGCAGTTTGATTTGAGGTACACATGGAACTCCCTTTTATTTTCCAATCCACTGGTCCACCAACACTCAAGAGAATCTAGGTATTCCTTGAGTCCTATTTTTCCATTTCGGTTTATTTTTTTGTTGTGTTGTTTGTGTTGGTTTATAAGTGAAAACCCCTCAAGGGAAGAGGTGCTAAGATTCTTGGGTTGTGAATGGCAGTGACTGGCAGGGAGCCTAAGGGCTTTAGGGCCCCAGTACTTAGATTTGGATGTGGAGGCTTCACACAGATACTGTTTCAGCAGGTTAAGAAGCAGATCCTCAATCTGCCTTCTAACAGCACCCAAGGGATTTTCATACGCTTGGCTTGTGGCCACACTTTGAGAAATACCACTTTGGAGATAAAAGTGTAACTAGTTACATTTATTGTCCTCTGCACAAATCTAACATCGGTAATACGGGCTTTTTTTTTTTTTTTTTTTTTTTTTTTTTTTTTTTTTACAAAATGTACATAGTGTGCCTTTTTTTTTAAAGATAAGAGTCTACACCAGGAAAAATAGTAAACGATGCAGTACTGTCTAAAACTGACAAATCAAAATGTAGCTGTATAAGCGTATTATTTAAACAAGAAGGTTAACCACCAAAAAAAGTTAAAAGTGATTCTAGGAGCTGCAGTAAGAGGGAAGGTGAAGCCTGAGAGTGTTTTCCATTCTAAAACCCTTCCTACAATTTATGTTTGTTATGACGTTTCTATGGTAAGTTGTCAGAAAAAAAACCTACCTCATTTTGTTTCTTCTAAGAACGACAGTCTATGCCTCTGAGAAACCTAAACCAAATTTGGGATTCCTAGTTCGGATGTATGCACTGCATCGTATTTGTTCATCTTCCAGATTCTAAAGTATGTACAAAATGCAACTGGATGTACAGACGTATCTTACCTACACTGAAAGTACATTTAAAAAATTTTAAAAACATACAAGAATACAAACAAGAATAAGTTTATTTACAAAAAATACAATAAAGTATAAACTGAGATGATTTCTCCTCTTCTGTGACAGACATTAACAGCCTTTACTTTCAAATGAAGGTTTCTGGTATACAATGCACACTGAGTGACGTGCTGCTCTTGTTTATGCTTTTCCAAATAATCCCAGGAGGCCTATTAGTGATATGCACATGGGTCATTCCCCTCAAATCTTATTTCCAGTACTATGCACTAGTCCAATATAACCGGAACAGAACAAGGTAAGACAGCATTGAACTGAAAAAGCTGTACCCCAACAGTAAAGTGTGATTTTTCTTAAAGTATTAACCTAGTGGTTTAGAACTGAAACCATAATTTTTGGCTTTAAAAAGAAAGTCCGCTATGATTTTTAATGGCAGAACAATTCTACTACAGCCAACATCACCTGGCTAGCTTTCCACATTTGCCATTTAAGAAACAGATTTCTATAGTATTCAATTCTGTATGCTTTTTGTCTCACGGTCTCTAATCAGAGTCACTGCTGCTGCTTGAGGAGTCTGTTGACATAACCTCTACATCGTCCTCATTTTCTTTGTTGTGCCCTGGAGGTTCCAACAGAAAGTCATGGCTGTGGTTTGGTGGTAACATGTTCATCGCCATGTCATTTGACTGCCATGGATACTGTGGAGCAAGGACATCTGGAGAAAAAGACGCACACATGAGAACATTTCAACTAGTAATTCATTTACTTCTTATTCTTTCCTTCATGCAAATACTTCGAAAAATTTTTTAAAGGTTAAAAATCAAAATATACATTTGACCAAATTAATGATCAAACTTATCAAGGAAAAATGTGATGTTTTAGTAACCAGAATCTATGATTTATTTTTTAAAATCATACTTTCCTACAGTAACTATTCAAGACGGTCCCAATTTCAAATCAAATGTCTCATCTGTATATGTATTTTATGCACGTATATTAACAATATGTAATAGGTCATGGATAGTACTTTCTATACACATTATGAATAGCTAATGTGTACTATACTAGGTATTCCAGTTTAAGCTGCCTCTAAGCCTCCACTCTTCTCCCTGGACCCTAAACACGGTTCTCCGCCAGCAGCGACAGTGCTCAGCTCTGCCTGTAGAGGGCGCTGCAGGGGCTCCACAGGTGGCGGTGGTGGTGTAGTCACCAAGTCGTGTGTCCAACTCTTGCAACCCCATGACTGTAGGCCACCAGGCTCCTCTGTCCATGGGATTCTCCAGGCAAGAATATTGGAGTGGGTTGCCAATTTCCTTCTCCAGGGGATTTTCCCAATCCAGGAATCGAACCCAGGTCTGCACTGCAAGCAGACGCTACTGACTAAGCTATGAGGAATGCCCATAAGAGGAAAAGGCTTCTTCCCCTACTGGGGCCTGCATTCCCTCCTGTGGTGCCTGGCTGGTGTGCAGGATGTCAGTGGCATCCCAGTTGGATGGGATGGTGTACTTCAGCCTTCTGCTGGGACTGTACTGACATATGATATGGTACAATCACAGTGAGAAAAATGAGGTGATACTAAGGGAAACTAATGCACAGTGAACTCCCAGTTCACAAAAGCATTTTTAGTAACACAGGGACAGCCTGACAACGAAACGTTAAACATTAAAAAAGCATTATCTAGAGTACATTTTTAGCAATGTAAGAAATACAGGGTGGGCTTCCCAGTGGCTAGGACTGCCTGCCAATGCCAGTAACGAGGGTTCAATCCCCAGTCCAGGAACTGGGACTACACATGTTGCAGGACAGCTGGGCCCGTGCGGCACAACTACTGAGGCTGCTCTGTGCTCTGCAACGAGAGAAGCCACCTCAATGGGAAGTTGGCCTGCCGTAACTAAAGACGGCCCATGAACCACAACAAAGACCCAGTGGAGCTGAATAAATGAATGAATAAATTTAAAATAGGTATTTTAAAAAATACACGGAATATCATGAGATATGTAAAATATTAAGTGACTGCCCAAAAAGAGTAATTTTTTTCCTTTCTTATGCCTTTTAGAAAACTTTTAAAAAGTTCCACCAGATGAAAACAAGTAGACTTCTATGTGAAACCTGAGGTGGGCTGAAGTTCAGAATGAGCTCTCATAAAAAACATACTCTATTTAGATACTAAAAAGTCCATTAGAAGCTTTGTTATTCACTTAATTTGGGGGGGTTTTAACATGTTCATGTGGTATCCTTTAATCTGAATACATCTTACTCTGTTTATAAAGTATGGTTCATTAAAAAAAGAAAACTAAGTCTGGAGCTTAAGTTAATGAGAGGCCTGAGGAAAATGGCACAATATCACTTTATTCTAATTTCATAGGGCTTTTCCGGTAAGCGGCCTGAGGTGACCCCTAAAAATGGTGTGCTATTCACTTGACCCAGAAAACCCCACAAAATCATGCAAATCAAGAGGTTCAAATCTTCGTGTACACTTTAAGAACACTCGTGAAACTGCCCAGGCCATAAAGGGTATGCATATCCGAAAAGCCACCAAGTATCTGAAGGATGTCACATTAAAGCAGCAGTGTGTGCCGTTCCGTCGATACAACCGTGGAGTTGGTAGGTGTGCACAGGCCAAACAGTGGGGCTGGACTCCGGGTTGGTGGCCCAAAAAGAGTGCTGAATTTTTACTACACATGCTCAAAAATGCAGAGAGTAATGCTGAACTTAAGGGCTTAGATGTAGATTCTCTGGTCATTGAGCACATCCAAGTGAACAAAGCCCCCAAGATGCGGCGCAGGACTTACAGAGCTCACGGTCGGATCAACCCCTACATGAGCTCTCCCTGCCACATTGAGATGATCCTTACTGAAAAAGAACTGATTGTTCCTAAACCAGAAGAGGAGGTTGCACAGAAGAAAAAGATATCCCAGAAGAAACTGAAGAAACAAAAACTTATGGCCTGGGAATAACTGCTGCAAAAAATAAATGCAAATAAAAGTAAAAAAAATAATAATTTCATGGGGCTTCCCTTATGGCTCAGCTGGTAAAGAATCCACCTGCAATGCAGGAGACCCAGGTTCAATCCATGGGTCAGGAAGATCCCCTGGAGAAGGGCATGGCAACTCACTCTGGCCTGGAGAATACATGGACTCTCTAGTCCGTGGGGTCGCAAACAGTTGGACACGCCTGAGTGACTTTCACATCACACAGATTCTAATTTCATAGCCTCCACCTAGACCGGTCTTAAATGAGAAGCAGAGCGCAGGACAAACTGGTAAAGTTAACTCTAGCAACTAAAATAAGATGTGTCCAGACCCTCAAACTTGTTCAACAGCCAGACATTTGTCTTCATCATCATGTCTGAAAAAAAGCCTTTATCTGGAAGTACTCTTCTGATTAACACATACCTGGCAGTCTGCCGGCTGCAAGTGCGTCCCCTGGGAGATGACCGTTTACTCCATTAGTGGAAGGATTGTTCATCTGACCCAGTAATCCACTTCTCATCTCCAAATCAGTTGGGTATGGTCTCCGTGGGTCCCCTAAAAAATACAGCCTGCTTTTAATTCAATCACATATGGAAATATGCTTAAATACCTTATTTGAAATATTGATTTTCCTTGGTTCACTTTGAAAAACTCAAGCCACATTTTAAATTTTAGAATATTAAAGTCATTTTATCAACTGCTATTAAAAACATGTTAAAATTTTAATTACATGTATTTTTATATCTTTAGATCTTCACAATAACACTATATGAAAATTGTCATTTCAGCAACCATTTCAAATGACAAAATTATAATCCTGATTCCTCTAAATTAAAACCTTTTCCTCATCAACCTCTTTAATCATGTCATTTAAAGACTAATTCCTGGGGACTTCCCTGGTAGTGCACTGATTAAGGCTCTGAGCTTCCACTGCAGGGCCCTCAGGTTCGACCCCTGGTCAGGGAAGTAAGAGCCCACATGCCACACAGGGCGGCAAAAAAGACTAATTCCTGTAACTTTCAGGTGGAGAATCAGAAGCCAATGATGTTCGTTTCCAAACATGAAGGCACACTCTTTAGTTCTGGGTTGATGAAAAGTTGGCCAGATTTGAACCAATACTGGGGTATTTTCTCACCAACTCTAAATTATTTACCCTCCAAAACTGCAGCTACCCTTAATGTTTCAAGGTATGGCAAAATACCACTGTTAGGAGTGACCAAAAATAACTACTTCCCATCCTCCCAAAAGGCTGGAGCTCCACCTGAGGTCTCTGGCTTATAAGTGTTTTATCTGTCAATACATGTTGCAGTTTCTCTCTCTGCTGTTCCTTAGTGACTCCAGCTTTCTGCAGCCCTGTGCACCTGCTGCCTGGTGTCCAGTGCTTCATCTTTATACCCTAAGAGTGGGGACTGTCTCTCAGGCTGGAGCCCTTGTGGAAATCACTTGAAAAAGTTGGCTCCTGGCCAGCCAGGGTTTTCCAGGTATATAAATAATACAGCTTTAGAATCATCACATATTACCTTGTATTTTAAAATATATACATTCTATATTTAAATCTTTTTTCCTATTTTTATGTACAGTTACCTAAGAATTTTCAAAACCAAATGTATCTAGTAAAAAGAGAATCATTTTTACCTGGGACCCAGGTCAGTGGGGCACACACAGCATTACTTGCACTAATCCTATGTGCATACTTAATTATTTCTTCAGAAGAAATAGCACCTAGGAGAGTGGAGAGGAGAGTTTAACATTTCAGTCTACTAACATGCAAGTTTATCAGTGCACATGTCACACTTACACTCCATACTTCTATTCATTAGGTTACAAAAGTGCACATTAGTAGTAATCTGTATAGCATGACCTGGTTTTACACATTATTATTATCACATATGTATTACACATAGAAGAATCTGGAAGAACACACATCAAACATTAACAGCAGTTAATCTAAAATAGGAAAAGAGGGAATTTAGATGTAAATCATACCTATATATCATGAAAAGCAAACAACCAAGGTTTTCATTGCAATTCTGACTTTTAGTATCCAAACTAAAAGATCCAAAATGGAAGCCTTTTAAAGAGAAAAGCAGGACAGGACAAGAAGGCAGACTGAGCGTCTCCCAGCACCACTAAATGGGCGCACACCCCAAGGGCTTACTCAGCTCTGACTTCATGGTGCTCTAGTCCTACTCGAGTTGTCCACTGCATGCCCTCTCTCATCCTCCATCCCATCTTGCAAGGTCCACCTCAAATCACATTGCTTCCAGCCCATATTCTGGTCTCCCAACAATGTAAAAAACCCATTGTCTTTATTACACATTTAAGTAAAAGCCTTAACTTCTTTATCTCATTTTGTAACCTGCAAAAGGATGTGACACCTCCCTAACAATGCCCGGCGCAGGGCTGTATCATGGCAGACACTTCACAATGAAAGTTTAACAGCATGATGTGATTACCATTAATACTCTCATCAGTTTCTTGAAATCAAAACTTGAATCTTTCAGAAAGTCATTTAATGTTCCCACATTACTAACCTTTCCTTGCTTTTTCTATTGACTTGAGTTTTTCTTTTGCTTGGTAAACAGCTGTTGCCTAATTTAAACGACATTTTAAAAAGAAATACAGATTATTCAGAACTATACCAAGTCCAGTTTTTGGCCTAATTCACAAAACCATTTATCCCATAGAAACAATATATAAAACTTGGAAATCCCCACAATTTATTTGTAGTATTCTGAAATACCGCTTGGGTATCATTTACATCAGCTATAATCAATGAGAAAAAACCATATTTATGTATTTATGAATTAGCCTCCATTCACAAATTAGTTGTTGGAAACAAAACATAAATTGGATTGCTCGCTACCATTTTTGCTTTATGTCCATCATATGAATGTAGAAAACAGACCAGGTACTACTCCCAAAACAATCCTCACATCTGGTTCAAGGATAAAACACCAAAACTATTTTTTTTCTAGTTTACAAGATAAGTTTGTGGATTGAGAGTGTCATTCATTTATACATTATCAATGCATAATGACTATTACAATGAACTCCTCCTCGTACCCACCCTGGGCAAATACAAACTGAGGGCAGAATGAAACTGACCCTAGCATATGCATCCTCAGCGATAACACAGTGGGTAAAAGTAGGCAGGCAGAGAGATCTAGGTTTAAGTTCCATCTCTCTATTTTCACCCTCTTGGGCAAGGTAAGTATTCATTTAAAGTCATGGTTTCATCTGTGAAAATAGAAAAATGGTACTGACCTCATTAAATTGTTAAGATTAAGCTAATGCAATACACTACCAGGGTGCACTAGTAAAACTGTTAGTTGCCATTATCTAACTCATAAGATTTATTCTTTTTCTAGCCCTCATGTTCACTGTCTTTAGAGAAGAGCCTGCAAAGTCTGGTCCAAATGAGAATCAAACTCAGCTCTTCCTGCAATACCACCACATAACAATTACATTGGTCAGCATTGAGAGAAATAACTGAACAAATAAACTGTCTCTTTGAAACAGAAGAACAAGAAAAACTAAGAGTCCTTGACATATCCAAATCCCACCTCATTTAAGATGGAAGATGACATAAATTAATGTAAATTTTAATCAATTTATAAAAGTGGTATATATTTTTACTGACTGCAAAATTTCTAAAACTGAAGATTTAGATTATTAATAAATGAAACTTATATTGAGGACAGGATAAAAGTAAAATGTCATACTTCTGTGAATTCAATCTTGTGAAATCTTTAAATAATGAAAATACGGTTCTAAAGAAATGGAGAGTATCTGAAAACAATAATTAAAAAGTGAATGACATGGTGTTTCATCTAATGAAAGTGACAAGTTTGGTTAGATTTTAGACCTGGAAATTCAAGTTTTCTGCCACTTCAAAATTCTGAAAATAGGTTTATTTTTTGTAAAGAGAGTAAATAATAGCCCTTTTTACATTAAGAGCCAGCCTCTCTCAGCTTACCAGTATCTGTTCTGCTTCCTTTAGCTGTTTTTGTAGTTGCTGAATATCACTGTCTCTCTTTTCTACTTCTTTTTCTAAAACTTGCATTTCATGATGGATTTTTCCCTGATTAAGTGCCAATTTCATTAGTTCCTGAAATTCCCCATCTCTGTGAATTAACAACTCCAGGACCTGTGAGATAATAGTTGGTTAAAACAGACAACAGAATACTGAAGAACTACATTTCCAATGAAACAAGCCACACGTGAACTGGCTAGTCCTCAAAATTTTAACACCTTCAAAGTATTATTTTCTTATCATTATTAGAAATAGCCTATCTATGATTATTTTAGAAAAGAGATTAATCAAGATTTTCTACTTTTTCTAATTATATGCTATTCTTTCATACAAAAGAAATCTTTCAGAACTAGCAATATGCCAAAATGAGCAGGCTTATTCATTTCTCAGGGAAGGCAAAATTTATTTGAGATGATTTTAGTTGACAGCCCTGGCAACCCACTCCAGTATGCTTGCCTGGAAAATCCCATGGACAGAGGAGCCTGGCAGGTTGTCCATGGGGTTCGAAGAGTCAGACACGACTAAGCAACTAAGCATGTATGTATGTTAGTTGACACCGGGAACAGAACAGACATTTCTCCAAAAATACACAAATGAACAAAATCAGAAGAAAAGGCACCCAATATCACTAAAAATCAGGGAAATGCAAATCAAAATCACAACTGGATATTACCTTGCACCAGCTAGGTGCTATCATCAGAAAGACAAAACATAACAAGTGTTGGCAAGA
Source organism: Oryx dammah (assembly GCF_014754425.2). Taxonomy (NCBI): domain Eukaryota; kingdom Metazoa; phylum Chordata; class Mammalia; order Artiodactyla; family Bovidae; genus Oryx; species Oryx dammah. The sequence continues at coordinate 18,065,448 of NW_024070208.1, forward strand.
ATGTGGAGAAAGAGGAACCCTTAGTACACTGTTGGCAGGGATCTAAATTAGTCCAACTGCGGAAAACATTCCACTAACTGTGGAGGATACTTAGAAAGTTAAAAAAAGAGAACCACCCGCAATTCTATTTCTGGGTATTTATCCAAAAGACATGAAATCACTACTTGCAAAAAGATACCTGCACTTGTATGTCCACTGCAGCATTATTCACAATGGCCAATACATGGAAGCAATCTAAGTGTCCACGGATGGATGAATGGAGAAAGAAAATGTGAGGCCCATCTATACACATGCACACACACAAAGGAGTATCACTCATCCACAAAAAGGAAACCTTGGCATCTGTGATAACATGGGTGGACCTTACAGAACATCACATTAAAGCAAGTAAAGTCAGAAACACATGGTATCGTCTCAGTTACCCGAGAAATGCTAAAAAAGCCAAACACACAGGAAAAGAGCTCAGGTTGGTGGCTGCCAGAGGCCAGAGGGAAGGGAGTAAAATGGGTGAAGGTGGTCAAAAGGTACAAACTTCCAGCTATCAGACAAGTAAATTCTGGAAATGTAACATACAGCATGGTGACTGTAATTAAGAATACAGCACTGTAGATCTGAAAGTTGCAAAGAGTACAGCTCAGCAACATAAAGTTCTTAAAAAATGTGCAGAATGCAACAGTTATTTTCCAAGCACAAACTGCCAACAGGTACACAGGTACAAAATGTACCACCTCTGCCTTCCTTGCGATTATCTTAAATGGTCTTATCATAAAAAAGACCTCCTTGGAAATCCAGTGATTAAGACTCTGTACTTCCACTGCAGAAGGTGCAGGCTGGATCCCTGGTCAGGGAACTAAGATCTCACATGTTAACTAAACTTGTAATCATTTTGCAATTTGCATATGTATCAAATCATCATGATATACATATCAAGCTAATCCAGTTTAATGTATTAAATATATTTGTATCAAATATTTATTAACATTAAATATAATGTATAATTATAAATAAAATGCTAAATATATTAAATAATATATTAAATATAACAATTATATGTCAACTATATCTCACCTAAATGGTGCAAAAAAATCCACTTAAAAACTGCAATTAATAATTTAATAGTCTGATCTTCCTGTTCTCACAAAGTAAACATAAACGGGAAACTGAAGAAATGATGGAGGTTTTTTGTTTTTAATTCAAAAAGAAACCACTTACCTGGTTCTCCTCTCCAGACTGTAGCAACTTTTGGTTTCTTGAAATTGCCAGCATTTCTATAAGTTCTCTATAAAACAAAAACAAAGTCTGCAAAGTAAACACAACAGAGGCTCTCTTATCTGACCTCCACCGAACTGATGTGCTGGACTGATGGTCCTCACAGCAAGCTGACTCAGAGCTACTGCCCCACAGGCCCTTTGACTGGACTTCAGCTCTCACCAGCACAGTGCATTCTCACCAAGACTCAGCTGTGTTCATTACCAGCCCCATTTATTCAAGTTTTACTATTACTATAATTATATAAATCAATATGGAGTATATAAACACAAATGAAGTATGACTGTGAACAGGAAGAACTGTTTCTATAAAAACCTAAGCTCGGAAATACTCAACAGAGGTGTTACAAAGGAAAACTGTATCGAACCAAGAGAAGTCAAGTCATAAAAACTCAGCAAGAGTCTGCCCTAAGACTGCCTGATGAGTGGCCAAGGGCTCATTTCACTTTAAAGAAACTGACAGAGAAAACGCAGATGATGAATTACGGGTGGTTTATCCAAGAAAAACTCCTACTCCATCAGTTCAGTTCAGTTCAGTCGCTCAGTTGTGTCCGACTCTTTGCGACCCCATGAATCGCAGCACACCAGGCCTCCCTGTCCATCACCAACTCCCAGAGTTCATACAAACTCACATCCATCGAGTCTGTGATGCCATCCAGCCATCTCATCCTCTGTTGTCCCCTTCTCCTCCTGCCCCCAATCCCTCCCAGCATCAGAGTCTTTTCCAATGAGTCAACTCTTTGCATGAGGTGGCCAAAGTACTGGAGTTTCAGCTTTAGCATCATTCCTTCCAAAGAAATCCCAGGGCTGATCTCCTTTAGAATGGACTGGTTGGATCTCCTTGCAGTCCAAGGGACTCGCAGGAGTCTTCTCCAACACCACAGTTCAAAAGCGTCAATTCTTTGGCGCTCAGCCTTCTTCACAGTCCAACTCTCACATCCATACATGACCACTGGAAAAACCATAGCCTTGACTAGACAGACCTTTGTTGGCAAAGTAATGTCTCTGCTTTTCAATATGCTATCTAGGTTGGTCATAACTTTTCTTCCAAGGAGGAAGCGTCTTTTAATTTCATGGCTGCAATCACCATCTGCAGTGATTTTGGAGCCCCAAAAAATAAAGTCTGACACTGTTTCCCCATCTATTTCCCATGAAGTGATGGGACCAGATGCCATGATCTTAGTTTTCTGAATGTTGAGCTTTAAGCCAACTTTTTCACTCTCCTCTTTCACTTTCATCAAGAGGCTTTTTAGTTCCTATTCACTTTCTGCCATAAGGGTGGTGTCATCTGCATATCTGAGGTTATTGCTATTTCTCCCAGCAATCTTGATTCCAGCTTGTGCTTCTTCCAGCCCAGCGTTTCTCATGATGTACTCTGCATATAAGTTAAATAAGTAGGGTCTACAAATCCAGCCCATCTGTGGTTTAGGTAAGTAGCTCTTTTAGGAAGATAGCCAGGCCTCTCCATTTATATATTGCCAAAAGCTGCTTTCCCATGACAAAGGTAGAACAGAGTAGTTGTGACGGAGAACTTCTGGCCTGCACATTTTTAAATTAACCAAACAGCTATCAACTAAGAGGGATTCTTACACATAATAAATCATACATTTCTAAAATGCTTCTCTGTTAAATATGTTAACTTTCCTGTATGAAAAATAGTAGAATGATTGGGAGGAAATGTGCAGCAGGCATTTTCTATCTATACATTAATTTCAAAATCGATGATAGACGGGACAGTTCAGAAATTATCCAGGCAAGGGCAGCTTCCCAGTGAGCCACCCGACACTACTGGTCAGCCCAGGGTTGCACCCTTGTATCTTCACCTTCCATTTCACCTTCATATTCCCACCATCCACCGTCCTCTCACTAGCCTCAGGCTGTTCTAATGGATGGTACCAACTGGACTCGGTATTCCCCACTACTACCTCCCTCCCAGACACCATTATGTATGAAGTAATTAAAACTAATTAATGAAAAAAGTGGATAAGGGGGTAAAAAGTCTTCATACATTCAAATATTTCTTGAGTGCCTATTATGGGTCAGGCACTTTCTAGATGACTTGAGTTATAAAAGTGAATTAAATTCTAATACAGAAGTCAAGACAATATATAAGTAAAACCAGAGTTGACAAGGATTAGGAAGAAAATTAAGCGGAGTGTTATACCAGAAAGTGTCAGGCTACTTACACTGTGTGGTCAGGGGAGGTTTCCCTACAGGGTTATCTCTGGAGTAAAGCATGAACTAGAGAAGCCAGCCAGCAGATGTGGGAGGAAAGAATGCTTGTCAAAGACACAGCCAGTTCATCAGCACAAAGACGGGCTTGAGGAAGCACACAGGAGGTGCCAGGGAGGGCACAGAGCAAGGATGCGAGGGCTGCACTGTGTGGAGCAGGAGTCCCCAGCCCGGGGAGAACTCCGAGGTCACCACAAAACGGAAAGTAAAATGCACAATACGTGTAGTGCCCTCGAGCTATCCCGAAACCATACCCCTCTCCTTCCCCACCCTGTCCCAGGAAAAACTCTTCCAGAAAACCGGTCCCTGGTGCCGCAAAGGTTGGCGCCTGCTGGTGCAGGGCCTTGTAGGTCAGGTTAAAGGATCAGTCTTTCACCGAGTGCAAAGAGAAGTTACTAAATTGTTTTAAACAGGAAAAGGACACGACCTGATTCATGTTTTTAGACAACTACTGAGCTATCTGGAGACAAGAATGTAAGAGAGCTAGAGTGCAAATCAGGTTAGGTGGTCTTTGTAGGAACTCAGGCAACAGAACGACACTGGCTTTGACTAGGTCCTAGGCATGAGGATTTAGTCACGGAAATGGGGAAACCTGGACAGATTTAGGGTATATTTTGGAGGCAGAGCTGACAGGACTTGCGAAGATGACCAACTATTTTAGCCCATTTCTGTACCCCATTGATGAGATGAGAGAGTTGAGAACTCCTGGCCTAAATGCAAGCTGGCCTCTGGGGGCCGGGCTGGGGGTGGCTGCAGGGAGTCTGGTGGGAGATGCAGAGAAAGGAAGTACACGGGGCTGAGCAGGAACTCAGGCACGGACGTCAGAGTGTGGATTCAAGTCCTCTACTCCTTTCTTCTTGTGCGACCTGGAGAAGATGCTGGGATTGTCTGCACTGTGGGTCCCTCATCAGCCAAATGTAAGAAATCATAGCGCTACCATACAGAGTGATTTTAAGGAGGTGATGTCCGTATGTATCCAAAGGACTTAAAACAGCACCCTGGCTGTTGGCTGGAATGTAAATTGATATAACCACTATGGAGAACAGTATCGAAGCTCCTTAAAAACTAAAACGGGATTTCCCTGGTGGTCTGGTCTGCCTGCCAATGCAGAGGACACGGATCTGATCCCTAGTCAGGGAACTAGGATCCTACACGTGTGTGTTAGTCGCTCAGTCGTGTCCAACTCTTTGCGAACCCAGGGACTGTAGCCCACTAGGCTCCTCTGTCCATGGGATTCTCCAGGCAAGAATACTGGAGTGAGTTGCCATGCCATTCTCCAGGGGATCTTCCCAACCCAGGGATTGAACCCAGGTGTCCCACACTGCAGGCAGCATGATGCCAATATAATTTTCATCAGGAGTCAAAGTAACCAGAGAGAATGTAAGGTGGGAAACTGCGGCCAATGGCGTTGGAGTGGAATTGTTATAATAAATCAGATAGCCGTTTCAAGACCCAGGGGCCATACACTACTCCCTAAAGCTAAAAACAGGCCCCTGAAGGAAGAAAACAGGATTAAAAATTAGAACTATGCCTCAATATACACCTGAAATATGCAACAAGCATGCTAGTTCTATTTGATACAAATTATTTGGATTTCCCTCCAATGGCTCAGATGGTAAAGAATCTGCCTGCATTGCAGGAGACCGGGTTTCGATCCTTGGGTCAGAAAGATCCAAATTAACAGGAATCAGAATTCGGGGACAAATTATTATAGCCCTTAGTTGAAACACTAACACGTTCCTGATACTACATCTTAACCAAATTCCAATTTAATAATCCATGACAAATAGTATACTGGAAATAGTAGTGAACTGAGAGTACAGGACACCACAGTTCTCATCTCAATTCAGCCACTAACTAGTCACACATCCTGAACCAGGATCACAGTAAATACCCAGCAAATGGGATGTTAAATCCATAAACCTATCTTCTTTGAATCTCTACTTCATTCGTAATAGAGATCACTGGATTAAAAGATCCTACATGTCACAGGGCAACTAAACTCATGTGCCACAACTACTGAGCCCATAAGCATGGAACTCACCATGCTTTGCACAAGAAACCACAGCAATTTGAAGCCTGTGAACCACAACTAGAGAGCGATCCCCGCTCACCATAACTATTAATACAAATAAGTAAGTTAATTTTTTAATAAAACTAAAACTACCATGTGATGCAGCAATGCCACTCCTGGGCATATATCCAGAGAAAACCGTAATTCAAAATGATACATGCACCCCAGTGTTCACTGCAGCACTATTGACAACTGCCAAGGAAATGGAAGCCACCTAACTGTCCACTGACAGAGGAATGGACAAAGAAGATGTGACAACTGAATATTACTCAGCCATAAAATAGAATGAAATAACGCCACTACAGCAACAAGGATGGAACAAGACATTATCATACTAAGTTGGACAGAAAAAGGTAAGTATCATATGATATCGCTTATATGCGGAATCTAAGAACAATGAAACAAATGAACTCATTTACAAAACAAAAACAGACTCGGAAAACAAATTTAGGGTTACCAAAGGGGGAAAGTGGGAGGGAGGAGGGATAAATCAGGAGGTTGGGATTAGCATATACATACTACTCCATATAAAACAAATCATCAACAAGGATCTACTGTATAGAATAAGGAGCTCTACTCAATACTCTGTAATAACCTATCCTATATGGGAAAAGAATCTGAAAAAGAATAGATATGTAATAGGTTAAAAAAAAAATCTTGGTATTCTTCTAAAAGTTAAATCTTTAAAGACACGTTGCCTGTAAGCTTAAATTATACAAAATATCCCATCTCTGGACTAGGAAGCCTGCCTCCCAGGTAATGAGCATTAAGCTAAAATACCTTGTTTAACTCACAGGAAACATCCTGACCAGGCCCACCCCTGAACGACTGCAGGGAGGAAGAAATTAACAATTCCCCTCCAGAAGCTATGGGAAACATTTGCCTCCCCTTCTAGTATAAAAGAAGGTTGAATCCTATCTCAGACAGCTGGCTCTTTAGGGCACAACCCTCCCATCTTCTTGGTTTGCTGGCTCTCTGAATAAAGTCGCTATTCCTCTGCCCCAACAATGCATCTATTGGTCTGTCAGGTGGCAAACAGTGGGAGTTAGGACTGGATAAATGATATATATATATACACACACACACATAACTGAATCACTCTGCTGTACACGTCTGTGTGAGTGTGTGTGTGTTAGTTGCTTAGTCGTGTCCGACTCTTTGCAACCCCATAGACTGTGCCCACCAGGCCCCTCTGTCCATGGGACTCTCCAGGCAAGAACACTGGAGTGGGTTGCCATTTCCTTCTCCAAAAGGAACTATAGAAAGAAAGTGAAGTCGCCCAGTTGTGTCCGACTCTTTGCGACCCCATGGACTGTAGCCTACCAGGTTCCTCCATCCATGGAATTTTCCAGGCAAGAGTAGTGGAGTGGGGTGCCAGTTCCTTCTCCACTGTACACCTTGAACTAACACAATATCCGATTACACCGAGGACAGGCCTTGGGGAGGCTCCGCGCCACAATCACTGTTGACACAGACGTTCCTCTGGGTCAGTGGGCTCTCCCCCATGACACCAGGCTCCTCCTCGCAGTCGGCACCGACTCTCCCCGCTGGGGACCGTCTCCCAGCGCGCAGCACCCACGGCAGTTCCTTGTATGTCTCTCGAGTGTCGGTGGACGAAGGGACCCACACCCGGCGACCTCTAACGTCCGCTAAGATTCCCAAATTCTGGAGATCCAGGGTCACTGTCAGTATTAAGATGGACGTGAGTCTGAGCAAGCTCCAGGGGATGGTAAAGGACAGGGAAGCCCGGCCTGCTGCAGTCCATGGGGTCGCAAACAGTCGGACACGACTGAGCGACTGAACGATAACAACAAAGAGGGCTCGTGACGCCGAGTCCCTGAGGGTTGCAGACCCACTTCCACGGCGCTCGGGCACTGTCCCTCGGGGCGCAGCCCTCCCCTTCTAGCCCCGGGGAACCAGCCCAAGGCAGGCCGGGGGTCCCGACTCAGTCCGCCCGGCCCAGCCGCAGCAAAGGCCTCGGGCCGACGGCCTCACCTCGACAAAACCTCCAGATCTTCCAGCGCTGACAGCAGCCGCTCTCGCGTGCTGTTACCGCCGGCCGCTCCTAAGCCGCCGCCCAGCCGCTCCTTCTTCTCCTCGCCGCTCGACGCCGCCGCCATGGTGCCCACGGGCAGGCGTGCGCGCAGCTGCGCACTGGCGCCGAGAGGCGGGCTCGGCCGGCGGAAGGAAGGATCGCCTAGGCGGGGAGGAGCGACGGGCCAGAGCGCCCCCTGCGCGCCAGGCGCTACGCTGAGGGCGCCAGCGCCCCCTGCTGGTCAGTAAGGGCTTCTCCTTCCACCCCCTGATTCAGTTCAGTTCAGTCGCTCAGTCGTGTCCGACTGGTTGCCACCCCATGGACTGCAGCACGCCAGGCCTCCCTGTCCATCGCCAACTCCCGGAGCTTGCTCAAACTTGTGTCCATTGAGTCGGTGACGCCATCCAACCATCTCATCCTCTGTCGTCCCCTTCTCCTCCTGCCTTCAGTCTTCCCCAGCATCAGGGTCTTTTCCAATGAGTCAGTTCTTCGCATCAGGTGGCCAAAGTATTGGGGATTCAGCTTCAGTTCCACCCCCTGGAGGCAGAGCCAAACCGAGAACTGCGGGCCAGCGCGGTCAGAGTCTCCTAGCCTGTGCTTGCTTAGTCGCTCAGCCCTGTCCAACTCAGAGTCTCCTAAGCCTTATTATTCAAGCAGGATTGGGAAGCTTCCGCTCAACGGATTGTCAGCATTCTAAGGACTTGCTTAATGGCCCGCCTCTGTGTCAGTTTCTTCGTGAAATGGGCGGGCGGGGGGTGGGAGCGGTGGGGGGCTCCTCATTAACTTCTCTCTAGTCTGCATTCCCATAACGCTATTCCCATTCTCCTGTTTGGGCTTTCAGGAAGGCTGTAAGAAGTTTAGGGCAGGAACCGAAATCTATCATATTTTCTTCCTTTTTTTCTTGGTGGTAAAATACGCTTAGCATAAAATGTACCATTTAACCCTGTTTAAGCGCACAGTTCAGTGACATCGAGTGCGTTCATATTGCGCTACCGTCACCATCGTCCTTCTCTCAGTTCAGTTCAGTTCTGTCCCTCAGTCCTGTCCGACTTCTTGCGACCCCATGGACCTTTGTTGGCAAAGTAATGGCTCTGCTTTTTAATATGCTGTCTAGCTTTGTCATAGCTTTTCTTCCAAGGAGTAAGCGTCTTTTAATTTCATGGCTGCAGTCACCACCTGCAGTGACTTAGGAGCCCAAGAAATAAAGTCTCTCACTGTTTCCATTTTTTCCCCATCTATTTGCCATGAAGTGATGGGACCAGATGCCATGATCTTAGTTTTCTGAATGTTGAGTTTTAAGCCAGCTTTTTCACTCTCCTCTTTCACTTTCATCAAGAGGCTTTTGAGTTCCTCTTCACTTTCTGCCATAAGGGTGGTGTCATCTGCATATCTGAGATTATTGATATTCCTCGCAGCAGTCTTGATTCCAGCTTGTGCTTCTTCTAGCCCAGCGTTTCTCATGATGTACTCTGCATATAAGATAAATAAGCAGGGTGACAATATATAGCCTGACGTACTCCTTTCCCAATTCGGAACCAGTCTGTTGTTCCATGTCCAGTTCTAACTGTTGCTTCCTGACCTGCATACAGATTTCTCAAGAGGCAGGTCAAGTGGTCTGGTATTCCCACCTCTTGAACAATTTTCCACAGTTTGTTGTGATTCACACAGTCAAAGGCTTTGGCATAGTCAATAAAGCAGAAATAGATGTTTTTCTGGAACTCTCTTGCTTTTTCCATGACCCAGTGGATGTTGGCAATTTGATCTCTGGTTCCTCTGCCTTTTCTAAATCCAGCTTGAACATCTGAAAGTTCACAGTTCGTGTATTGCTGAAGCCTGGCTTGGAGAGTTTTGAGCATTACTTTGCTAGCTTGTGAGATAAGTGCAGTTGTGTGGTAGTTTGAGCATTTGGGTGCATTGCCTTTCTTTGGGATTGGAATGAAAACTGACCTTTTCCAGTCCTGTGGCCACTGCTGAGTTTTCCAAATTTGCTGGCATATTGAGTGCAGCACTTTCACAGCACTGTCTTTTAGGATTTGAAATAGCTCAACTGGCATTCCATCACTTCCACTAGCTTTGTTTGTAGTGATGCTTCCTAAGGCACACTTGACTTTGCATTCCAGGATGTCTGGCTCTAGATTAGTGATCACACCATCATGATTATCTGGGTCGTGAAGATCTTTTTTGTACAGTTCTTCTGTGTATTCTTGCCACCTCTTCTTAATATCTTCTGCTTCTGTTAGGTCCATACCATTTCTGTCCTTTATCGAGCCCATCTTTGCATGAAATGTTCCCTTGGTATCTCTAATTTTCTTGAAGAGATCTCTAGTCTTTCCCATTCTGTTCTTTTCCTCTATTTCTTTGCATTGATCTCTGAGGAAGGCTTTCTTATCTCTCCTTGCTATTCTTTGGAATTCTGTGTTCAAATGAGTATATCTTTCCATTTCTGCTTTGCCTTTAGCTTCTCTTCTCTTCTCAGCTATTTGTAATCCCATTTGTAAGCTCTTTGTAATCCCATTTGTAAGCTATTTGTAATCCTTCTCTAGAGCTCTTTGTATCTTGCAAAACTGAAACTCCATATCTATTAAATAATAGTTTCCCATTCCTCCCTCCCTTCTTGTTTATCCATTCATCTGTCAGAGACACTTGGGTTGCTTCCACAATGTTATAGTCCATCTTTATAATCATATATCTCCCACCAAAATGTTTTGTTCACTGTTCAAGATGACCAGTGAACTGAATCAAAGAATGTGGTATGTAAGTGCTGGGTGTGTGTGGTTAGTTGATCAGTCTTGTCAGGCTCTTTGCAACCCCATGGTCTGTAGACTGCCAGGCTCCTCTGTCATGGGGTTCTTCAGGCAATAATACTGGAGTGGGTAGCCATTCCCTTTTCCAGAGGATCTTTGTGACCCAGGGATCAAACCTGCATCTCATGTATCACAGGCAGATTCTTTACCGACTGAGCAACCATGTAAGTGGTAGTTGTTGAAAATAGTTCGTTTGGGCTTTTCTTTTATTTTTTTGATCTGTTCTCCGAGGCATGTGCAATCTTAATTCCCTGAACAGGGCTTGAACACACACCCCCTGGGCTGGAAGTGTGAAGTCTTAAACCACTGGACCACGAGGGACGCCCCTGAAAACAGTTTAAACAGTTGATGTCGTTTAAATAATTTTAAAGTTCAACAATTTAAATAACAATTCCAAATCAACCAAAAATGTGATTTAACTCACTTTTCAGCAGGGAAAACAATGTAGCAGAAGACCTTCCTTACTAGGAAAACCCAAGGTTAGACAGCCCTGAGTGTGGGAGCCCTGCATCTGACCCAAGCTGCTGTCACAGAGAGTGAGCTGCAAAGATGTCACTTCCAGACAACAGCTGGAAGGGAGCCAGAAGTACTTGTGGTCCTGTCCTCTGGCCTGTCCTTTCTGGAGTGCCAAACCTGATTCCTGCTGGAGGATTTCCTCAGGATTCATGCTAAATAAATTCATTCATTGCAACTGCTGAATAATAATAATCCAGAATGGCATTTTATTATCTTAAGTTGAGCACAATTATATAGACAAACCCACACTGAAAGCCACAAATTATCACCAGAATGTTGACTGCTAAACCTGGATCAGAACGAATGAAGATAAACACAGATTTAATTAAGGCAATCATCAGGACTTACACCACCATGGTGTAGGGATATCTGTGTTAAGGAGATTGGCGTGTTTGTGTTCATCAGTCAGAGTTGCCTTCTTCCCTACACAGGACAAGAGACTTACGGACACCTTTTATTGTCCTACCACCCCCTACTTCTGCTGTGGGCTCACCTCTTCATTTCATACAGTCAATTCTCAGGCAATGGACTTAATTAGATTTAGGCTTTCTTAATTACAATTGCATTCTAAGCATGCCTCCCAGTAGCTGTAGTCAATAATTTCTTATATTAAGTTTCCAAGGGGCTAAACTCCTTCAATTTATGTGGATTTTGTTTGTCTTGGGCCAAGATTCTGGTGGGGGGATGAGGTAGATCATATTAGTGCAGCTTCCACATAAAAATCCTGGGAGGAGTCTAATTAGTTAAAAATGGCCAGTTATAAATCCTCCTTTACAGATAACCAGGGTCAACACGTGGACTGTCTGTGTGATGTGAGGGCTTCTCTGATGGCTCAGTGGTAAAGAATCCGCCTGCAGTGTAGTAACTGCAGGAGACATGGGTTCAATCCCTGAGTTGGAAAGATCCTCTGGATGAGGGCATGGCAACCCAATCCAGTATTCTCGTCTGGAGAATCCCATGGAGCTGGTGGGCTACAGTCCATAGTGTCGTACAGAGTCAGACACGACTAAAGTGACTTAGCGTGCTCGCATGCCCTTGTGTGTTGTAAACTCCATACCTCCTCAGATTTGTGCAAATTCACATGTACACTGAATATTCTCTATAGACTAATAAGCAATGGTACTTCCTACTGATACACTCTTTTGCAAACTGTAAAGATCCAAGTATGGTAACCAAAATATGAGCTATTTTATAATATGTTATAGAGTTGGCCATTGAGCAACATGGTGGGTAGGGGTGCTAATTGGAGTACTGCTACCTTTGCCTTAAAACAAAGAAACTGATAAGTGATTCACCCAAGGCAAAATTGAACAGAAAGTGAAAGTGAAGTTGCTGAGTTTTGTTCGACTCTTTTCAACCCCTTGGACTGTAGCCCGCCAGGCTCCTCCGTCCATGGGATTATCCAGGCAAGAATACTAGAGTGGATTGATATTTCCTTCTCACCAAAGGCAGAATTGAACAGAATCAGGACTCAAATCCTAGTTTTTTTATTCCATATGTTGTGACCTATAATCAAACACAAGCTTTTCCCCACACTCATTTAACTTAAAGATCCACACTCATTTAACCTAAAGATCTACACTCTAACTTAAAGGTCTACACTCATTTAACTTAAAGGTCTTTAAAAGGAAAATGCAGTTTCTATATTTATTGAAAAATACCACATGTAAGGGGACCCCTGCAGTTCAAATCTGTGTCATTTAAGGGTCAACTGTAACTAAGTGCGGGGTAGCTCCTCCCGGCCACCACTGACCTCGGACACAGGGTAGCTCCTCTCGGCCGTTCCTGCGCCGTCGCAGCCTGGCACTCTAGGCTGCTGCCCCTGCCCTTGGACGTGGGGTAGCTCCTCTCTCAGCCACCTGCGCTTAGTGGCCGGGAGGAGACACCCCGCGTCCGAGGTCAGGGGCGGCGGCCGAGAGGAGCTACCCCGTGTCCGAGGTCACTGGTGGTCGGGAGGAGACACCCCGCATCCAAGGTCAGGGGTGGCCGGGAGAAGCCACCTCGTGCCCGAGGCCAAGGCCGGTGACCCTGAGGATTTACCCCAAGCCCGAGGCCAAGGGCGGCGGCTGGGAGGAGCCAGCCCAGGAGTGGTGGCTGTGCAGGCGCAGGAGGGCCTAGAGGAGCTATCCCATGTTGAAGGTCAGGAACGGCAGCGGTAAGGAGATACCCCTGGTCCAAGGTAAGGAGCAGCGGCTGTGCTTTGCTGGAGCAGCCGTGAAGAGATACCCCACGCCCAAGGTAAGAGAAACCCAGGTAAGATGGTAGGTGTTGCAAGAGGGCATCAGAGGGCAGACACACTGAAACCATACTCACAAAAAACTAGTCAGTCTAATCACACTAGGACCACAGCCTTGTCTAACTCAATGAAATCAAGCCATGCCTGCAGGGCAACCCAAGACGGGCGGGTCATGGTGGAGAGGTCTGACAGAATGTGGTCCACTGGAGAAGGGAATGGCAAGCCACTTCAGTATTCTTGCCTTGAGAACCCCATGAAGAGTATGAAATGGCAAAATGATAGGATACTGAAAGAGGAACTCCCCAGGTCATTAGGTACCCAATATGCTACTGGTGATCAGTGGAGAAATAACTCCAGAAAGACTGAAGGGATGGAGCCAAAGCAAAAATAGTACCCAGCTGTGGATGTGACTGGTGATAGAAGCAAGATCTAATGCTGTAAAGAGCAATAGAAACCTGGAATGTCAGGTCGATGAATCAAGGCAAATTGGAAGTGGTCAAACAAGAGATGGCAAGGGTGAACGTCGACATTCTAGGAATCAGCAAACTAAAATGGATTGGAATGGGTGAATTTAACTCAGAACACCATTACATCTACTACTGCGGGCAGGAATCCCTCAGAAGAAATGGAGTAGCCATCATGGTCAACAAAAGAGTCCGAAATGCAGTACTTGGATGCAATCTCAAAAATGAGAGAATGATCTCTGTTCGTCTCCAAGGCAAACCATTCAATATCACAGTTATCCAAGCCTATGCCCCAACCAGTAATGCTGAAGAAGCTGAAGTTGAATGGTTTTATGAAGACCTACAAGACCTTTTAGAACTAACACCCAGTGCACGTAGACAGCGCGTGATCACCATAGGAAAAAAAGAAAAAAGAAAAAAAAGAAAAAAAAAAAAAAGAACTAACACCCAAAGAAGATATCCTTTTCATTATAGGGGACTGGAATGCAAAAGTAGGAAGTCAAGAAACACCTGGAGGAACAGGCAAATTTAGCCTTGGAATGCAGAATGAAGCAGGGCAAAGACTATTAGAGTTTTGACAAGAAAATGCACTGGTCATAGCAAACACCCTCTTCCAACAACACAAGAGAAGACTCTACACGTGGACATCACCAGATGGTCAACACAGAAATCAGATTGATTATAGTCTTTGCAGCCAAAGATGGAGAAGCTCTATACAGTCAACAAAAACAAGACCAGGAGCTGACTGTGGCTCAGATCACGAACTCCTTATTACCAAATTCAGACTTAAATTGAAGAAAGTAGGGAAAACTGCTAGGCCATTTAGGTATGACCTAAATCAAATCTCTTATGATTATACAGTGGAAGTGAGAAATATATTTAAGGGCCTAGATCTGATAGATAGAGTGCCTGATGAACTATGGAATGAGGTTCGTGACATTGTAGAGGAGACAGGGATCAAGACCATCCCCATGGAAAAGAAATGCAAAAAAGCAAAATGGCTGTCTGGGGAGGCCTTACAAATAGCTGTGAAAAGAAGAGAGGTGAAAAGCCAAGGAGAAAAGGAAAGATATAAGCATCTGAATGCAGAGTTCCAAAGAATAGCAAGGAGAGATAAGAAAGCCTTCTTCAGCGATCAATGCAAAGAAATAGAGGAAAACAATAGAATGGGAAAGACTAGAGATCTCTTCAAGAAAATTAGAGATACCGAGGGAACATTTCATGCAAAGATGGGCTCGATAAAGGACAGAAATGGTATGGACCTAACAGAAGCAGAAGATATTAAGAAGAGGTGGCGAGAATACACAGAAGAACTGTACAAAAAAGATCTTCATGACCCAGATAATCATGATGATGTGATCACTAATCTAGAGCCAGACACCTTGGAAAGTGAAGTCAAGTGGGCCTTAGGAAGCATCACTACGAACAAAGCTAGTGGAGGTGATGGCATTCCAGTTGAGCTGTTTCAAATCCTGAAAGATGATGCTGTGAAAGTGCTGCACTCAATATGCCAGCAAATTTGGAAAACTCAGCAGTGGCCACAGGACTAGAAAAGGTCAGTTTTCATTCCAATTCCAAAGAAAGACAATGCCAAAGAATGCTCAAACTACCGCACAATTGCACTCATCTCACATGCTAGTAAAGTAATGCTCAAAATTCTCCGAGCCAGGCTTCAGCAGTACGTGAACTGTGAACTCCCTAATGTTCAAGCTGGTTTTAGAAAAGGCAGAGGAACCAGAGATCAAATTGCCAACATCTGCTGGGTCATCGAAAAAGCAAGAGAGTTCCAGAAAAACATCTATTTCTGCTTTGTTGACTATGCCAAAGCCTTTGACTGTGTGGATCACAATAAACTGTGGAAAATCCTGAAAGAGATGGAAATACCAGACCATCTAACCTGCCTCTTGAGAAATCTGTATGCAGGTCAGGAAGCAACAGTTAGAACTGGACATGGAACAACAGACTAGTTCCAAATAGGAAAAGGAGTACGTCAAGGCTGTATATTGTCAACCTGCTTATTTAACTTCTATGCAGAGTACATCATGAGAAACGCTGGACTGGAAGAAGCACAAGCTGGAATCAAGATTGCTGGGAGAAATATCAATAACCTGAGATATGCAGATGACACCACCCTTATGGCAGAAAGTGAAGAGGAGCTAAAAAGCCTCTCAATGAAAGTGAAAGAGGAGAGTGAAAAAGTTGGCTTAAAGCTCAACATTCAGAAAACTAAGATCATGGCATCTGGTCCCATCACTTCATGGGAAATAGATGGGGAAACAGTGGAAACAGTGTCAGACTTTATTTTTGGGGGCTCCAAAATTACTGCAGATGGTGATTGCTGCCATGAAATTAAAAGATGCTTACTCCTTGGAAGAAAAGTTATGACCAACCTAGATAGTATATTCAAAAGCAGAGACATTACTTTGCCATCTAAGGTCCGTCTAGTCAAGGATATGGTTTTTCCTGTGGTCATGTATGGATGTGAGAGTTGGACTGTGAAGAAGGCTGAGCGCCAAAGAATTGATGCTTTTGAAGTGTGGTGTTGGAGAAGACTCTTGAGAGTCCCTTGGACTGCAAGGAGATCCAACCAGTCCATTCTGAAGGAGATCAACCCTGGGATTTCTTTGGAAGGAATGATGCTAAAGCTGAAAGTCCAGTACTTTGGCCACCTCATGCAAAGTGTTGACTCATTGGAAAAGACTCTGATGCTGGGAGGATTGGGGGCAGGAGGAGAAGGGGATGACCGAGGATGAGATGGCTGGATGGCATCACCCACTCGATGGACATGAGTTTGGGTGAACTCCAGGAGTTGGTGATGGACAGGGAGGCCTGGCGTGCTGGGATTCACGGGGTCGCAAAGAGTCGGACACGACTGAGCGACTGAACTGAACTGTAACTAAATATGAATATTTTATATATTTACACTGTTCTTATGATAACTGTTCATGGGGTAGATAACATATTGAAAAGCAGAGACATTACTTTGCCAACAAAGGTCCATCTAGTCAAGGCTATGGTTTTTCAAGTGGTCACGTATGGATGTGAGAGTTGGACTGTGAAGAAAGCTGAGCGCCGAAGAACTGATGCTTTTGAACTGTGGTGTTGGAGAAGACACTTGAGAGTCCCCTGGACTGCAAGGAGATCCAACCAGTCCATCCCAAAGGAGATCAGTCCTGGATGTTCATTGGAAGGATTGATGTTGAAGCTGAAACTCCAATACTTTGGCCACCTCATGCAAAGAGTTGACTCATTGGAAACGATCCTGATGCTGAGAGAGATTGGGGGCAGGAGGAGAAGGGGACGACAGAGGATGAGATGGCTGGATGACATCACCAACTGGATAGACTTGGGTTTGAGTGAACTCCGGGAGTCAGTGATAGACAGGGAGGTCTGGCATGCTGCGATTCATAGGGTCGCAGAGTCGTACACGACTGAGCGACTGAACAGAACTGAACTGAACTATGATAACTGAATTCATAGGAACTTTGAGTGTAAAGTATTTTCTCAATCTATTGATTCCAAAAGGATAAATACTACACTGCTGTATTTAAAATGGATAGCCAACAAAGTCCTACTCTATAGCACAGGGAACTCTCCTCAATATCATATGGCAGCCTGGATGGGAGGGGAGTTTGGGGGAGAATGGATGCATGTATTTGTATGACTGAGTCCCTTTGCCTTTAAAGGTAGGGCCTTTAATGAGGTAGTTAAGTTAAAATGAAACTGTTAGGGTCATATCTAATCCCATCTGACTGGTGTCCTTATAAGGAGAGGACGTGAGGACACACTGAGACCAGGGATGTGCAAGTGCAGAGCAAAGATGGTGTGAGGATGCTGCCGTTCACAGCCGGAAGGCAGCTGCAGAGGAAGGTAGCCGTCTGCAAGCCAAGAACAGGCTGCAGAAAAAACTAACCTGCTGCCACATTGGTCTTGGACTTCTTGTTTGTGTGTGTGTGTGTGTGAGGGCACACACACCCTCAGTCGTATCCAACTCTTTGCAACCAGGCTCCTCTGGCCATGGGATTTCCCAGGCAAGAATACTGGAATGGGTTGCCATTTCCTCCTCCAGGGACTTTTCCTGACCCAGGGCTCAAACCGACATCTCCTCTATCTCTTGCATTGGCAGGTGGATTCTTTACTAGCTGAGCCACTGGAGAAGTCCCTTGGACTTTCAGTTTGCATAACAGTGAGAAATTTTTCTATTGTTTAAGCAACCCAGTTTGTGGTAATTTCCATCCTGTACTCACCCTCCTTATCATACCCACTGCTATTTTTCCTGTTGAGAAAATCTTCTCTTGAGCCCACTTCCCTCACCAGCAACTGCTTGGCTTCTTTGCTCCCCGGAGCAGCAAAGAGATCAGATTATTTTGTTACCAAGTTTAGCCCTTCCTGGTGTCAATTTCAGTTTGTTTTTCAGCCCTAATTCCCCATCTAAACTCAGTCTGTAAAGGTTGTCAAAGACCTCTGTGCTGCTGAATGTAAAGGTCAGTGCTCCCTGTGCTTGATCTCTCAGCCGCCTGGACACAGTCCATTGCCCGCTTCTACTTGATAACCCTTTCTTCACTTGATTTCTAAGATGCCAGACTCTCTTCGTTTTTCTATTTCCTCACTGATCTCTCTTCTACGTCTCTCTGGCTGCTTCCTCCTGGTTCCTCCTGACCTCTATGAAAGTGAAAGAACGTGTCAGCCGCTCAGTCATGTTCGACTCTTTGCGACCCCGTGGACGGTAGCCCTCCAGGCTCCTCTGTCCATGGGATTCTCCAGCCAAGAATACTGGAGTAGGTTGCCATGCCCTCCTCCAGGGGATCTTCCCAACCCAGGGATCGAACCTGGGTCTCTTGCATTGCAGGCAGGTTCTTTACCATCTGAGTCACTAGGGAAGCCCAATGGGCCTATGTACAGAAGAGCATTTTAGGGCCACTTCTAGGTTCTCATCTCCATCTGGCTCACTTCAGATCACGTCATTCAGTCCAGTGGCTTTAAGTGCTACTTGTAAACTGACTCCTAAATTTTTATTTCCTGCCCAGATCTGTCCTCTGCACTCAGACTTGCAAATCCAGCTCCTCCCGGATACTTGAGAGTCCTCCACTTGGGTGTCTAAAAAGACATTAACAAGCTGGGATTCCTCATCCACACCCCCACCCACCCAGCCACACTGCCTGCAGCTTCCCTCAACTCAGTTCAGTTCAGTTCAGTTACTCACTCATGTCTGACTCTTTGCGACCCCAAGACTGCAGCACGCCAGGCCTCCCTGTCCATCACCGACTCCCGGAGTTTACTCAAACTCATGCCCATTGAGTCAGTGATAGCATCCAACCATCTCATCCTCTGTCATCCCCTTCTCCTCCTGCCCTCAATTTTTCCCAGCATCAGGGTCTTTTCAAATGAGTCAGCTCTCCGCATCAGGTGGCCAAAGGATTGGAGCTTCAGCATCAGTCCTTCCAGTGAATACTCCAATGAATAATCAGTCCTGAGTATTCCTTCAGAATGGACTGGTTGGACTTCCTTGCAGTCCAAGGGACTCTCAAGAGTCTTCTCCAACATCACAGTTCAAAAGCATCAATTCTTCGGCGCTCAGCCTTCTTCACAGTCCAACTCTCACATCCGTACATGACCACTGGAAAACCATAGCCTTGACTAGTCGGACCTTAGTCGGCAAAGTAATGTCTCTGCTTTTGAATATGCTGTCTAGGTTGGTCATAACTTTCCTTCAAAGCAGTAAGTGTCTTTTAATTTCATGGCTGCAGTCACCATCTGCAGTGATTTTAGAGCCCCCCAAAATAAAGTCTGCTACTATTTCCACTGTTTCCCCATCTATTTGCCATGAAGCGATGGGCCCGGATGCCATGATCTTAGTTTTCTGAATGTTGAGCTTTAAGCCAACTTTTTCGCTCTCCTCTTTCACTTTCATTAAGAGGCTCTTTAGTTCCTCTTTGCTTTCTGCCATAAGGGTGGTGTCATCTGCATATCTGAGATTATTGATATTTCTCCCAGCAATCCAGCTTGCAATTCATACGGCCCAGCGTTTCTCATGTTGTACTCTGCATATAAGTTAAATAAGCAGGGTGACAATATACAGCCTTGATGTACTCCTTTTCCTATTTGGAACCAGTCTGTTGTTCCATGTCCAGTTCTAATTGTTGCTTCCTGACCTGCAAACAGATTTCTCAAGAGGCAGGTCAGGTGGTCTGGTATTCCCACCTCTTGAACAATTTTCCACAGTTTGTTGTGATTCACACAGTCAAAGGCTTTGGCACAGTCAACAAAGCAGAAATAGATGTTTTTCTGGAACTCTCTTGCTTTTTCGATGACCCAGCGGATGTTGGCAATTTGATCTCTGGTTCCTCTGCCTTTTCTAAATCCAGCTTGAACATCTGAAAGTTCACAGTTCGTGTATTGCTGAAGCCTGACTTGGAGAATTTTGAGCATTACTTTGCTAGCATGTGTGGAGGTAATGAGGATTATGGTGACCTCCTTCAAAAGGTCCTGCACACGGGCTGCTGCGCTCTGTGCCCAACCCTGCAGCAGTCTACCATCCACCCACACCCCCACCAGACACCTGGACACTCACAGGCAAGGCTAGGTCAGTCTTTTGTGGGGCAATGACAAAGAATCACAAAGAAAGGCAATGCCAAAGAATGTTCAAACTACTACACAATTGCACTCATCTCACACGCTAGCAAAGTAATGCTCAAAATTCTCCAAGTCAGGCTTCAACAGTACGTGAACTGTGAACTTCCAGATGTTCAAGCTGGATTTAGAAAAGGCAGAGGAACCAGAGATCAAATTGCCAACATCTGCTGGATCATCAAAAAAGCAAGAGAGTTCCAGAAAAACATCTACTTCTGCTTTATTGACTACACCAAAGCCTTTGGCTGGGTGAATCACAACAAACTGTGGAAAATTGTTCAAGAGATGAGAATACCAGACCACCTGACCTGCCTCCAGAGAAAGAAGGAAGCAACAGTTAGAACTGGACACGGAACAACAGACTGGTTCCAAATCAGGAAAGGAGTACGTCAAGGCTGTATACTGTCACCCTGCTTATTTAACTTACATGCAGAGTACATCATGCAAAATGCTGGACTGGATGAAGCACAAACTGGAATTAAGATTGACAGGAGAAATATCAATAACCTCAGATAAGCAGATGACACCACCCTTATGGCAGAAAGCAAAGAGGAACTGAAGAGCCTTTTGATAAAAGTGAAAGAGGAGAGTGAAAAACCTGGCTTAAAACTCAACATTCAGAAGACTAAGATCATGGCATCCGGTCCCATCACTTCATGGCAAATAGGGAAACAGTGGAAACAGTGGCAGACTTTATTTTTTGAGGCTCCAAAATCACTGTAGATGGTGACTGAAGCTATGAAATTAAAAGACGCCTTGCTCCTTGGAAGAAAATCTATGACCACCCTAGACAGCATATTAAAAAGCAGAGACATCACTTTGCCCTAAAGGTCTGTCTAGTCAAAGCTATGGTTTTTCCGGTAGTCATGTGTGGATGTGAGCGTTGGAATATAAACAAAGCTGAGCACTGAAGAACTGATGCTTTTGAACTGTGGTGTTGGAGAAAACTCTTGAGAGTCCCTTGGACTGCAAGGAGATCCAACCAGTCAATCCTAAAGGAAATCAGTCCTGAATATTCATTGGTAGGACTGATGCTGAAGCTGAAACTCCAATACTTTGGCCACCTGATGCAAAGCACTAACTCATTGGAAAAGACCCTGGGAAAGATGCTGGGAAAAATCGAAGGCGGGAGGAGAAGGGGAAGACATAGGATGAGATTGGATGGTATCACCAACTCGATGGACATGAGTTTGAATAAGCTCCGGGAGTTGGTGATGGATAGGGAAGCCTGACGTGCTGCAGTCCTTGGGGTCGCAAAGAGTTGGACACGACTGAGCGACTGAACTGAACTGATAGTTGAGTTACAGTGTTGTGTTGGCAACTTCACTTTTCTTTATTTAAAAAAAATGTTCTGGATTTATTTATTTATTTTTGGCAGTGCTGGGTCTTCCTTGGCGCGCGGGGTTTTCTCTAGTCGTGGCAGACAGGGGCTCCTCTCTAGCTGTTGTGCGCAGCCTTCGCACTGCAGTGGCGTCTCTTTCTGCAGAGCATGGGCCCTAGGGTGCGGGCTTCAGTGGTTGTTGCTCCTGGACTCTGGAGTGCAGGCTTTGTGGTTGTGATGCACGGTTTTGTTGCTCCACAGGCTTAGTTGCTCCACACAGGTGGGATCTTCTGGAACCAGGGTTCGAACCCATGTCTTCTGCATTAGCAGGAGGATTCTTTACCACTAAGCCACCAGGGAAGCCCCTAGCAGGTGGATTCTTTCCTGCGCCACCAGGAAAGTCCAGCAACTTCAATTTTTAAATCAACTACAAAGCCTCAGAATGTGCCATTTTAACTGCTTTTAATAAGCCGAGTTCTCTCTACTCAATCCAACTGGCGTTGCTCTACATCAGGAAAAGTTTTACAGGCTGAACAAGGCCCCTTATCTTCCTTGTCCTGGTTACAATGGGAAGCTTTCATCAGAAGAACCTTATCCTCCTCTTTCCAAAACACAACATGGCAAAAAACTCCCACTGTCCAAAATTGCTCAGTGTTAATTAAAGTCATTAGCCCGGTGGAAAGGTAAGCAATTTGTCTTTTAACTCCCTACATTCTTGGGCCTTGAGAATAAAAAGGAGTTTAGGTTAAACATCTGCTTCTCTTTAAATATTCATTGTGTGGTTTCAATGGAAAGGTTTTCTAGAATTAACACACCTTCTAATAATAGTCTCATCTCCTGCTAGAAATTCTCCAGGCATCACTGAAAACTTACCACTTCTCAGTAACTCCAGAGAAGGTGGGCATCATCACTGGCCTGGTTTGATAGTTTCATTTGTTCTCTCAACAGGTATTTATTGAGCTCTTTATGTGCCAGGGATCACACTGAATGCTGGGCCTGCAGTGGTCAGGGAAGACTTCCTGGAAGAGGTGCACTCAGAAACTCCTAAGAAGGTAGAAATTGGCTGGGCTAAGTGTTGGACATGGGGCAGGAAGGTAGGCAGGGATAGAAGGAAGAACTAGAGTAAGAAATCAACGTCAGAAAGAGAATGGTTCAGATATCTCACCATTCTTGATTCAAACATGCAGTGAATTAAATGAAGAATTCCGTCCATTTATATGGAGGATTAAATAGTGAATTCACTACACATTTGAATCTCTTTGAACCTCCAAAGAGATATGTCCATGTCCCAGAACCTGTGAATGTGTATTCGGAGATGTGTGATATTCCAGTTAGCCCAGTAGCCTTGATGTCTTCACGAATTTTCTGGGACACAACAGCCATCAATTAATAAATCAGTGCTGTTGGTATATGAACTATTAACCATAAAAATCCACCTACTCTACCATCACCCTGTCCATATTTCTTTGTTTGGTACTCAAGGAATTCACGATAGACTCTGCCAAATTCAAGAACTTCACTTATGATAATTTTTATTTTTTCTCCATTTAACATTCCTAAACAACAATAACAGCAACTAAACGGGGTTTGAGGAAATGGAACATGCTTTTGTATAATACCCATTTTTGACAGAATACGTTTAAATTTGTCCTTACATTTAAGGACATGTATTTTTAATTTCATAAAACCAGTACCTACCACAGAGCAAATGTTTAGTATTTTTACTGAAGCTTTTTGACTTATCTAGCATCTGAATGTGAAGGTCAGTGTTACATTCATTTTAACTTTTGTTTTCTCCCAGATCAAAATATTTGTTTTGGCTATATTGAGGGAGCTTTCCCAGAAAAATTCTCCTTTTTGGCTGTTAGTAAGTTAGTTCACTTCCTGTCTCTAACTGTGGAGACAATTCAGAGAAGATTAACTATAATCTCCAGGCTGCCGGTTTGTTTTTCATTTCCTCGCGTTTCAAATCCTGTTCATTTTTGCGTATCAGCTTTTCACATGATAGGCAGATCCTCAATCAATGTTTACTAACTTAATTGAGGAAAACACCTCGTGAGCTAAACACTATAGTTCAATTGGCAAAATTGGCTTCAGATTGCTTTCATCCATCGTCTCTCTGAATGTTTCACAATCCGGAATGAACCACAGGACCATGTAGGCAAATGTGTAACACCTCCCCACAAAAGCAAAGAGATAAACACTCAAGTGTGAGGAGATGAAGCACTGATGAAGAATGCTCAAAACCACCACATTTCGAGGCCGTTTAGCCGTCTGGATACAACAACATCATCATTGTTTCCCATTGTTCTGGTAACTTTCAAATACATCTGCATTCGTGTCATCTGCTTCTGATACTGGCCAGACTTTTACCCTTAAAGCCATACAGATGAGTTTGCTGCTAATTGTTTGAGTAAAAAGCTTGAGGTCGAAGGCGGTTTCTTGGCCCTGGTCAGGGAGAACAGTGGTCCCTTTGTGTTTCCAGACTCTCTGGGGCTTGGCCCTTGCCTCTTCTTGGATAACTCGTTGCTCTTGGACATGCTGGGCTTCGGCCAGCTCTGGTCGCAACCCTCCCCTCGAGTCGTTCCCCGGGGGCCGCCCGGCCAGCAGTGAACACACTGACTCGCTGTCCTCCAGGGCTAGGCTTCCAGAATGTGCCCTGCCCATTTTGTGAACCTAACACCTGATATAAAACTTCTAATTACAGACCCCAAATTCTCTCTCCTAGGAGATCTGAAACTGCAAGCCGCTCTTCGTTAAGAACTTGTATTTTCACTGGAAAGCCCGTTCCAAACATTGGCCACGGTTCACTCCATCTGATGCATGCTTTTTATCTCTTCTCAACCAGACAAATGCATAATAAAGCTTCATTGGCTGCATAATCAGGCAATCCATTTTCAAGACTGGATATACACAAGCCCCTGCCGGGCCAGTGGGCTGTACAAAGTGCCCCAAAGGTATTTCTCCGGTTTTGCCTCGGGTTCTGGCAGAACAGCCATGACGTTCCTCAACAAAGGCTTTACAGTTTCAAAGGGAGCTTAGATACTTTGATTTTCGTAGTGTCAGTGGTTCTTTTCTGAGTCTTCAGACATCCAGCCTGCTGTGTGTTTAGTGCTGGATTTTGATGTGAAGTGGTGGAATTATGAAACACAAATATCACTTGGCAAGGGACCATTCTAACAGATTTTTGCATATTTCAGTCTCTTCACAGCCTATGCCTTTTGGATTACTCGCAGCCTGGCGTATTGGTCAGAAAACTTTACAGCCCTAGCGTGAGTGAAGGGCCCATCCCCAGTCTTGCACCAAGGACAGTGAGGTGGGGAGAAGTCCAGGGTTATAAAGCTCCAATCAGCCCTCTTTCTTATTCCAAGTCACACTTGATGTACATGCATTTTCTATTTGGCACACACCGCAGGGGCCCAGGCAGGCTCAGTTCAGTTCAGTCGCTCACTCATGTCCATCTCTTTGCGACCCCATGAATTGCAGCACGCCAAGCCTCCCTGTCCATCACCAACTCCCGGAGTTCACTCAGACTCACGGTGGCCCAAAATATTAGCGGAAAGAAAGGCTGCTGAAGTCTGGCACTGCCCTGAATTACCAGAAGAAAAGGTCAAGTCAGAAACGGGGATGGGGGCAGGATGAGGGAGCCTGGGGGAGCCCCCAGGGGACAGCAGATGACACAGGGGCCTTGGTAGGGATAGTCGGCATATATTTGGCTAGACTGTCCCCTTTTTGCATTTCTCTCAGGAAACTGTATTGCAGTAAAAAATCTGAAGAGGGTCCAAATAGAAGAAATCTTGTGCCAACTTTGGGCGCAAGTCTTCCTGTTCATTCCTTCTTTCAGCAACTTATTGAGCAGCTATGATCCTAATTACTGTTCCAGATTCTGATGACTCAGTAGAGGATGAGTCCGATGAATTCTCTGCCCTCTCAGAGCTTGCCTTCTAATGGGGAAGGCAGAGAATTAATAAGCAAATATATCTAATAATTTTGTTTTTGTTGTTTCTGTTTAGTCACTAAGTCGTATCTGACTCTGCAACCCCCTGGACTATAGCTGCCAGGCTCCTCTGTCCATGAGATTTCCCAGGCAAGAATACAGAAGTGGACTGTTATTTCCTCCCGCAGGGCTCTTCCCAACCCAGGTATTGAACCACCCGAATCTCCTGCATTAGCAGGAATATTCTTTACCACTCAGATTTTAATTTTAGTTTATGATAAATGTTATGAAGGGGTGGGTGACACGTTATATGGGGTGGGTGACATGTTATACAGGGTGGCCAAGGAGGGCATCACTGAGGAGGTTGATTTTTAGCTAAGACCCAAAAGATGAAAAGGAAGTTCTCACTGTTTGATGATCTAGGGATCATTCTGTTCATTCCAAGCAGAATGAACAGGAAACGCAAAGGCCCTGAGACAGAGACTACCTGGGAGTGTTTGAGGAAGCCTGCAGGCTGGAGCACAGTGAATGAGGCAGAGTGTATGGGATGAGGTGAGTGTCAGACAGAGGCCCCATCATGTGAAACCTTGTAGGTCACAGCAAGGAGTTGGTATTCTAATTTTGTTACAATGGGAGTGGAGAGGGTAATCAGTAGGTGGCTTTGGGTTGAACTTCATGGGGTCCCTACATCCTGATAAAGTCATGTAATACTCAGGGTCATAAAAAGAGATCAGATTTTGTGTGTTTACTATTGTTGTTGAGCCACTAAGTCATGTCCAACTTTTTTGGGGACCCCATGGACTGAATGGTACCCCACTCCAGTATCTTGCCTGGAAAATCCCATGGATGGAGGAGTCTAGTGGGCTGCAGTCCATGGGGTCGTGAAGAGTTGGACACAACTGAGCAACTTCACATTCAGTTTTCACTTGCATGCACTGGAGAAGGAAATGGCAACCCACTCCAGTGTTCTTGCCTGGAGAATCCCAGGGACGGGGGAGCCTGGTGGGCTGCCGTCTAGGGGGTCGCACAGAGTCGGACACGACTGAAGCGACTTAGCAGCAGCAGCAGCAGCATGGACTGTAGCCCACCTGGCTCCTCTGCCCATGGTATCTTCCAGGCAAGAATACTGAACTGGGTTGCCATTCCCTTCTCCAGGGGATCGTCCCAACCCAAGGATTAAGCCTGGGTCTCCTGCATTGCAGGCAGATTCTTTACTGCTGAGCCACCAGGGTGCTGAATATTTCAACCATGTTGCCTATCAGGACTGTAGTCCCTACCAAGGGCCGCTTTTCTTCTCACCAACCTACTTCAGATCTGTCTATTAGAATTAAGGTGCATCCGCTTGTCACGAACTGTTCACACCCCCCAGTGCCTAATAGCACCAGTGACTTATGGTGGGGCCCTCACTCATTTATTAAGTATTTATTGAGTGCCTGTTATGTCCTAGGGATACAGTGGTGAGCAAAATACACATGTTCCTTGCTTATTATGGAACTTAATGATAGGGAAAGTGCAGTGCTAGGGGAGCATACAGCAGCGTAGTCAAGTAACCTAGTCAAGGAAGACTTCCTAGAGGAAGCGACGTTTAGGCTGAGAGCTGAAGATTAAGTAGGAAAAGACCAGTTGTAGAAGTTTTCCAGTTGGAAGGAATGGCATATAGCCAGAGGTAAGAGAGAATGTGGTGCATTTTAAGAAATATTTTCAAAAAGATGAGAGGCAGAGTAAAACATTGAGAAGTGGGAAGAACTGAGGCTGAAATGTACTTAAGGATCCAGGTCATGAGGCTAAATCATAGAGTCACATCAGGGTGTTAAAGCATCTGTACTTTATCGTGAAGGTGATAGGAATTCTCTGAAGGGTATGGAAGATGGATTGGGAATGAGGGAAGACGGTGGTAGGAAAAGTCATTATACTAATTTGGGGGGATATTTGTGATTTAACTAAAATAGTAGCCATGGAAATGAGCAAATTTGACTGATTACAGATATATTCATCCACAGCTTAAAAAGATAACTCGGGGCCAACTCTCTCTAAGGAAATGAAGCCAAAAAAAATATGGGGAAAATGAAATTGATGCGGAGAAAGAATGAAGAGAACATGATGGGTTATATAAGCTGAATTTATAAAGGAGCAAAACCCAAGCATATGTAGATGCTATGAAGAAGATGAACTATATTCAGAGAATAGGGAGAGAAAAGGATAGTGGGAAGAAAGAGATGATATGGCCCCTGAGAGAGGGATGGGGGCGAGTGGTTGTCCCTGGGGCCAGCCCACTTCCTGGCAACTTTCTAGGTTCAGTTCCCATAAGCTTCAGCTTTATCACGTGTTCCAGTCATGAATTCTCATGACCCTGTCTCTCATATTGCTCCATATGGAGGAGCTTCTCCCCCTCCACATGCAGGCTAGCTTGACTGAGTTTTGCTCCTTGCAACTTAAAAGAATCTGAATCAACCATTATGTTATACAAACTCCTCAAAAAAGTCATTAATTAAAGCAAGGCAAACTGATGCAGTTATAATGAGAACTATAACTTCTGAGTGTTTGTAGATGTCCCTGTCCATGGATCAACTGTTTTTCAATTCGATGAGTCCAACTGTGATCAAAAAGTGCCTTGGAGAACAAAAAGCGTTGAATGGTCGTGATGTCTGATCTCTCTCCAACTCCTTCTCCAGGGGTTGAATCACAAGAAACCACTTCTGAGGCCAGAGACCACAAACCCGGGGGTGGTGGCCCAAGGAAGGATGAGGAAAAAGAACAGGGGAGAGAAGCTGACTCTTGCCAAGAAGCACTCATGAATATTCTGGAGAAGTCAGGTCAAACAGCAAAAGGGAGTGAAGGCTTGACGGAAACCCAAGATGATAATCATATCGGACATGATGAGGATGGGATAGGATGAGATAAGGCTCAGATTGAGCTGGTGGATGGAAATTGTTTGGTGAGGTACAGCGTGAGAAAACTGAACAACCTACCAAGTTTCAGAACTTGTGAGGGGACAAAAAGAGAGGATGGCCTGCTCCATGTTCTTAAGGACTTAAAGTCTGGTGAGGAACCCAGACGTATACACAGATAACATAATGTGGTGAGAAGCAGGTTAGCACGGGTGCTATGAGTTTACAAAGTGCATTTAGATTAAGCTAGGGGTTCAAGTTATCACAGCTGGACACAGTTATGTTCGGTTATAACAGTTACATAAGATATAAACCTGAAACATAGTTATGCAGGGAATTTTAGGACCAGCAAAATTTTAGGTGTATCTGAAAAGTTCTGAAGCACTTGTAGCAGGTTGTACAATTAATATCAGAATATAAAGTGGTCACAGCAGAAGAGAAGGCTGGGGATTTAAAGAGAAGCCATTCCATGAAGGGCATTTTTATTTCCAAGATAAAAATCTTAGACTTATTCTTTTTTATAGATAAATATTGGTAAAAGTTTTAGTCACAAGAAGATGCAAAAATTATGCAACAGTGTATATTCCAACTTTAAAAAAAAATTGGAAATGGAAATTTTTACAAAACTGTTAAATTGTAGCTGTAAATACTTAGCTTTTAAAATTCCAAATATCAAACAAAAAGTGACCAACCAGACATTGAAGAATATAATCATGAAATCAATTTAGCATAAACAGGGTTAGGATATGAACACTGTAAATAGGGAATATATACTTTTCTTTCTGTAAATCAGAAACAGAAAATACACATCCTTTCCTATGTTGTTGGAGAATCTTCTAATACAGATCATGCGTTTAGGTACAAAGAGAATCTTAACAGAATATCCTAAAAGAGATTTTATAGATCATTATTTTCTGATTAGATTCTAAGCTAGAAATCAGCAATAAAATCAGATGTGGTTTTATCAATCACTGAAAGATGTTTAGCAAGAGGGTGACACAACCATGTGAGGAATGGGTTTGGAACAGGAGTTGGGAGACACAGGAGGAGGGAAACCAGTTAAAGAGATATTGCAACAGTCTAAGAAAGCAAGACAGTAAGTCCCCTGCCTATGAACCTTCAAGTTGCAAACTTTCAAAAATGCAAACGTGTGTTCACATGTCCAATAATGTAAGTCAGTTCACACTGTCTCACGTGCATGCACGCTCTACAGGTGGTTGTGCTTTTGTGTACTTTACTCTGCAGTACTGTGTAGGGTACAGTGGTGCAGGACCTTTATTTCAAGCCCAGGAAGTCCAGAAGCAAGTGTAAAAGCAGCAGTGATGTAGTGGGTACTGCTAAGAAGTTCTTTTACAGTTGTACTGTACTACTGCCCTTTTCCAGGTTCTATACTGTAAGATTCAGAATATTTTCTTTACTGTTTTTGTGTTTGTTTTTTACGTATTATTTGTGTGAAAAGTATTATAAACCTATTACATTACAGTACTATACAGCCCATTGTGTTAGCTGGGTTCCTAGACTAACTTTGTTAGACTTAATGAAAAAAAATTAGACTTATGAACATGCTCTTGCAACAGAACTTATACATATGTAGGCGACTTAGTGTAATGTGAGTCTGGACCAAGACAGGAGATGTAGGGAATAAAAAGGAATAAACAATTTCAGAAGTATTTAGTAGATAAAATAAAAAAGGCCTGGCTGACTGGATTTAGGGGAGAGAGAGAGAGACGGAGAGGGAAGGGAGAGGAGGAGGAGGGAAAGAGAGAGAAAAGAGAGAGGTGAGGGGATGGAGAAAAGGTGAATGAGGAGGTTGGGTGGTGACCCAGTGGAGGCAGTGTCATTGACTCAGGCGAGCGACACAGGAGAAGGGAGAGGTCTTGGGGAAACAGGCAGCGCTCATCTTTGGGCTGGTTCGGTTAGCGGAATACAGGGTGTACTGCAGTTTGTGGAAAGAAAGCCGTAAACATTGCCACTGGCAGCAAGATTCTTCTTTTGTGCAGGGGAAATTCAGAACTCAGGCCATGAAAGGGGAGAGCGTGTCAGGGCTCCTCTTTTATTTGGTGCTTGGTTGGGGACGGGTGTGTTTATCAGAAGTACTTAATAGGACTTTATACCACCTGCCTGTTATGCTCACTACTTACCTGGTATGTTTAGGAGAATGAGGGGGTGATAATTGTCCAAGCCAGCTGGACTCTACAACAAGTGTCACAAGGGCCGACTCATGCTATAGTGAATCCAGAAAAGGAGACAGGACTGTGGGTGAAATCAAGAGAGTGGCCTTGCTTTTTTCCATAAGTCCGGAGGAGGCACACAAGTCTTTTCGGTGCTGGGATGGATCACAGGCAGTGACCCACAGATAGGAATAAGCTTTGGGTGGAAGGATCAGGACTCAGAGGGTACACTGGGAGGGAGGGGGAAAGGAGATGGGTCCTGAAGCCCAGACAAGGGTTAGGACTCCGCAAGGCAGACCAACGGCAGAGATCTGGCAGAGATTTGGGGTCTGTAGACTACAGTTATTTCACGGGCTCTTATGTAAATGGACTTCCCTGGTGGCTCAGATGGTAAAATGTCTGTCTACAATGCGAGAGACCTGGGTTCTATCCCTGGGTTGGGAAGATTCCCTGGAGAAGGAAATGGCAACCCACTCCAGTACTCTTGCCTAGAAAATCCCATGGATGGAGGAGCTTGGTGCAGGCTACTGTCCATGGGGTCGCCAAGAGTCGGGCATGACTGAGCGACTTCAGTTCAGTTCACTTCACTTCTATGTAAATTGAAGTCATTAAAATTAATTTTGCCCTGTGAATTTTCTGAAGAGTTTCTCTACATCTTTGGATGGTTGATATCCAAGACCAAGGAGATTGAGCAGAGACCTTTATCTAACAAAGATAAAGCCTTGCTTTATGTCTTTACAGTTGAGGATTAAAGGACTTTTGACTACTTGAAGGGGCTTAGTAAGTGTTGACTACAATGACTTAGAAAATCCTTAGGGCCTCAGATGGTGATGCAGCCTAAGTCTTCCAGAACACATTCCACTTTGAAGCACGCGGTCCAGGGGGACTGGAGAACGAGGAGGCAGGAATCTCAAGCAAAGGGCGTGACCTTTTTTATCTGCAGTTTTCTAGTCTGTAAAATGGGAATTATAATTTCTTCCTTCACTCAGTGAATGCTCTATGGGCATCTTCTGTGTGCCAAGCAAGATTCTACCCATGTTATAGAGTTATTTTGAGAATTAAATGAAGCAACATAAGTGAAAGTGCTTAGTATAGGGTCTGGAATCTACCAAGTGTGAACTGTATTCACTTTTTTATCCAAAAGAATTTTTTTTTTTTTTACTACAACATGAATGGGCATTTGAGCCAATATTGGGTCAGGCCAACAATGGGCCAAGCATAATCAGAGTGCTTGTTATAAATATCAGGATGTCTTACAGGGGGAAAGGATTGACTGCATTGGGGATCCAAGAAGGAGATGACTTCTAATTTCAAGGTACATTTTAGAAGCAGTAGGATGAAGGGCAAAATGTTGCTCTTGGGAAAGCGAACCCTATGTCAAGGTCATTCTGGGAAGTCTACATAGGATGTAATGAAGAAGCACAGATGTTCCGAGTTAAGACCCGTTGGAAATATGACTGTCCTGCTGGGTCTAGAACATTGAGAAAGAACTATCAGGTAGCTTGCTTCATCAGCATGTTTAGAGTTAAGGTGCATGACAAAATAATTGTTCTTCTGAGACATCTTAACTGTAAACACTGCAATGCACTCACTGAAGCCTGGGAAGTGAGTTTGCAATTCAGAATAAATATTTGGAATTAACTGGTAAGGACCCTGATGATTTCCCAGTGCTCTGGGTAATTCATTTTAAAGAGTAAAGGAAGAAAACCTGACTCAAGCTGGAAAACATTTTTTCTCTCAGTATTACTTTCGCTTCCAAAATGAGTTGATTCATTATCAAAGGGTGTGGGGTTTTCCATTTTCCTTTTATAAACTGGACTTTAGCCCAGATTGTGATGAGCCTAATGAGGTTGGTCAGAAGTCACAGTGAGATGGAATATACCTGATACTCAAAGAGAGAAGGGGAAGACCAAGGCTGCTTGCACATGCGCCCGCCCTGGTACTCTGAAAAACAGTAACATCACTTGCTACATTGTGATAACTGTAACTGCCAGATTATTTTTCAACCTTTCCAATAGACCTCTAGCCCCTCAAGGACAAGGACTGTGTATTATTTTTTTTAATTTTAAAAATTTATTTATTTTTGGCTGTGCTGGGTCTTCTTTGCTGCAAGCAGGCTTTCTCTAGTTGTGGGGAGCGGGGCTGCTCTCTAGTTGCCATGCAGCGGCTTCTCACTGCGGCAGCTTCTCTTATTGTGGAGCGCAGGCTCTAGCCACCTGGGCTTCAGGAGTTGTATGCAGGGGCTTAGTTGCCCCGTGGCATGTGGGATCTTCCTGGACCGGGGATCGAGCCCACGTCCCCTGCATTGGCAGGTGGATTCTTAACCACTGGACCACCAGGGAAGTCCAAGGACTGTGTATTATTAATCATTGTAACTCCAGTTGCTTGAATACCCCTCATAGGAGAGGCTCAGTAAATGCCTTATAGTGAGCAAGGGGTTCAGTGAATTAGAGGGGTGGATGGACAGATAGAAGGGTAGACAGATAAATCTTGGGTTCCTGACATTAAAGAAATAAATGACATAACAATGCAGAAATGGTGCTCAGGTTAAAGGGAAAAAGAGATTGATTGATTGGGGCCCAAAAGAGTCACTGAGGAGGGATCCGATTTTAGTCTTTTAAGAAAAAGCAAAGAAGAGCCTGGTGGGCTGCCGTCTATGGGGTCGCACAAAGTCGGACACGACTGAAGTGATTTGGCAGCAGCAATAAGAAAAAGCAAACATGGACTGGTTTCACCACAGTTCCTCCTAATCCGTCCTGCTGGGACTCCAGAAAGAAAGCTGCTGTGGGGTAAATGAGGCTGCCTTGTGGCGATCAAGAACTAGGAAGGGCTCTAGGGCTTTCCAGAGGGACAGAAGGCACTTCTCCTTGACTATGGATTTGTAATCCTGAGAGGCAAGTCTCCATCAGCCTGTGGTGGGAGGGTTACAGGGTTCTAGCGCCCACTGAACAGTCATCGAGATGACAGCCTCCAAATGGTCACTATAATGGATGGACAATGGTGCAGTGAGGGGTGGAGGGGCTTTGGGAGTGGAGGCCGTGGGGGTTGGCTTGAAGACTTCAGGGTGGCAGTGTGAGTGTCAGGGGACTGTATTTCATACCGAGGGATTTGGTCAGGTCAGCAGCTGCAGGGCACCAGAAGCATAAACCTTTCACCTCCAGGGCATCTCAGACTGAGCCGGTCCACCTAGAGTAATAAAAAAAACCGCAATCTGCCGGACCTGGAAACAGCCAGGAGAGGGCGCCTCCAGGGACAACTCACTAGTCTGCAGAGCAGGGAAAGGTGAAAATGTTAATTGAGACCCCATGGACTGTAGCCCCCCAGGTTCCTCTGTCCATGGAATTCTCCAGGCAAGAATACTGAAGTGGATTGTCATTCCCTTCTCCAGGGGATCTTCCCAACCCAGGGATCGAACACAGGTCTCCTGCATTGTAGGCAGATTCTTTTCCATCTGAACTGCCAGGAGCTAAAAAGCTGTGGGGAGGGAGGGACTGCAGGGTCCCCTCCCTGGGCAGCACTGACCCAAGGCCCTTTGAGAGAAGGTTGTGCCACTAGAATGGTCATTAGAGAACGTAGTCTCTGCCTTTCTACTGGCCGGTGGAACTTGAAAAAATAGATCGGCTCTCAACTAACTGCATGGAAAGCAGCAGATACAAATACATCTGTACAAGGGAAACCTCCCCACTCCCCATGTTTTACATGGTTCACATCAAGATCTGAAATTTCAAATTTATAATCTACACATTCAACAGGGTGGCAGATATTGGAGAGGCGGGGTCAAACCTACTGTACAAAGGGAAAGCTTGAATTTATAGATTATTCTACTGCTGTCAGCTCTAACCATTAAGGATGTAGCAAATCACCATTTTTAAGAGCATGTGAGCCAAATGCTAGGGTTTCAATCCAGGCTTAGATGCCTTTTACTCTGAGACCGTGAGCAAGTCTCTTCACCTCCTAAGTCTCTGCTTCTTCTATAGAAGAACACCAATCACAGAATTGTTAAGATTAATGAAAGTAATCCAAGTAACTGCTGGCACATAATAAGAACTCAGGCTTCCCTGGGAGCTCAGCTGGTAAAGAATCCCCCTGCAGTGAGGGAGACCTGGGTTCGATCCCTGGGCTGGGAAGATCCCCTGGAGAAGGGAATGGATACCCACTCCAGTATTCTGGCCTGGAGAATTCCATGGGGTCACAAAGAGTTGGACACAACTGAGTGACTTTCACTTTCACAATAAGAACTCAGGAAATTAGCATTCATATAAAATATGACTTGAATGATAAAATTTGGATTGCATCACATTTGGCCAAACATTCCCAAGTTTTCTGGGCTTCCCTGGTGACTCAGTGGTAAAGAATCCACCTGCCAATGCAGGAGACCAAAGTTCAATCCCTGGGTCATGGAAAGGGCATGGAAATCCACCCCAGTTATTCTTGCCTGGAGAATCCCCATGGACAGAGGAGCCTGACGGGCTACAGTCCACGGGGTCACAAAGAGTCACACACAACTTAGTGACTAAGCCACCACCGCCACCATCACCACTAGCTATTTTTCCTACATAATTACCGGTAGCATGAACTCGTGAGACAAATCAAAAACATATATTCAGGTACACTCTTTTCCTTCTAAGATACTTAAGAATCTCTTGTTGAGCCTCCAAAGTTTTTACAGAATGTAGTTTGGAAACAATTGCTTTATTCGGCCAAAACTAAAAGCCAGTCGTCCTAACCTGATTATAGTGAGCTCAATACTTTACTTCTGGCCCACTCATGCTGTATTAACCATAGATAACCTCTGAAGTTGGCTCCACTGAAGCTCCTTCTAATATTTGGCATCTGTCTGAGCCGGTATGATCCTGAACCTATGTGAAGGGTACATAATTGACACTCCCAAGGAAAACAGTTTAGGAGGAGACCTTAGCTTAGAGGAAATAAAATCTGTTACGTGCAGTCACTGTGAATAGACACAGAAGCTTTTAAAACATATATTATAGGATGTGAGAGTTGGACCATGAAGAAGGCTGAGTGCCAAAGAATTGATGCTTCCCAACTGTGGTGCTAGAGAAGACTCTTAAGAGTCCCTTGGACAGCACGGAGATCTAACCAGTCCCTCCTAAAGGAGATCAACCCTGAATATTCATTGGAAGGACTGATGCTGAAGCTAAAGCTCCAATCCTTTGGCTACCCGATGTGAAGAGCTGACTCTTTGAAAAAGACCCTGATGCTGGGAAAGATTTAAGGCAAAAGGAGAAGAAGGTGGCAGAGGATGAGATGGTTAGGTACCATCACCGACTCAATGGATGTGAATTTAGGCAAACTCAGGGAGACAGTGAAGGACAGGGGAGCCTGGTGTGCTGCAGTCCATGTGGTCGCAAAGAGTCAGACACAATTTAGCAACTGAACAACAACAATGGAATGTTGGTAAGATGCTCAGTAAAAAATCTGGGTGCCTGTGAACTTCACATAAAAAGTACACTGGCACAGCCCTGTAAAGCAATTATACTCCAATAAAATTTTAAAAAATACAAATAATGGGGCTTTAACAAAGGACATAGAAAGAGTGATGAGCAGATATGAAAACAGACTAAGAGATCAACAACCTTGTCAAATTTGCTCAGAGGTCTAAAGAAAAATTAGTCACTGTTTCTGTTAACTTATTTATGTCATTTAGAACAGTGACATGAAGTGTAATCTCTATTTGTGTTAAAAAAGAAAAAGACTTTGGAATTAGATTGTCACTTAAAGATGACTGAAACTTAAGTCTGTGAATCACTGGCTTCTTTTAAACCTTGTGTTTTAAAAATATTAACTCTGGGTGGTAAAGTTAAGGGCAAGGCCTGGGGAAATTTTTGTTTCATACCCTCCCCTCTGTTCTCTTCTCCTTTCCATTCCTTACCCTATGTCTCTTCCATGTAGCAAATAGCTGGGAGTTGAATTTCAGACTGGTTCCAAATAGGAAAAGGAGTACGTCAAGGCTGTATATTGTCACCCTGCTTATTTAACTTATATGCAGAGTACATCATGAGAAATGCTGGACTGGAAGAAACAGAAGCTGGAATCAAGATTGCCAGGAGAAATATCAATAACCTCAGATATGCAGATGACACCACCCTTATGGCAGAAAGTGAAGAGGAACTAAAAAGCCTCTTGATGAAAGTGAAAGAGGAGAGTGACAAAGTTGGCTTAAAGCTCAACTTTCAGAAAACTAAGATCATGGCATCCAGTCCCATCACTTCATGGGAAATAGATGGGGAATCAGTGGAAACAGTGTCAGACTTTATTTTTGGGGGCTCCAAAATCACTGCAGATGGTGATTGCTGCCATGAAATTAAAAGACGCCTACTCCTTGGAAGAAAAGTTATGACCAACCTAGATAGTATATTCAAAAGCAGAGACATTACTTTGCCATCTAAGGTCCGTCTAGTCAAGGCTATGGTTTTTCCTGTGGTCATGTATGGATGTGAGAGTTGGACTGTGAAGAAGGCTGAGCACCAAAGAATTGATGCTTTTGAAGTGTGGTGTTGGAGAAGACTCTTGAGAGTCCCTTGGACTGCAAGGAGATCCAACCAGTCCATTCTGAAGGAGATCAACTCTGGGATTTTGTTGGAAGGAATGATGCTAAAGCTGAAAGTCCAGTACTTTGGCCACCTCATGCGAAGAGTTGACTCATTGGAAAAGCCTCTGATGCTGGGAGGGATTGGGGGCAGGAGGAGTAGGGGACGACAGAGGATGAGATGGCTGGATGGCATCACGGACTCAATGGACGTGAGTCTGAGTGAACTCCAGGAGTTGGTGATGGACAGGGAGGCCTGGCGTGCTGCGATTCATGGGGTCACAAAGAGTCGGACACAACTGAGCGACTGAACTGAACTGAATTACATGAAATAATTACCTAAATTTTTTGTTTTGCCTGGAAGCAAAACCACAATGGACAAGGCTATAATCAAATGATAAGGTTATGACAGCAACTAATTAGGAAAGCCCAATATACGTGAAGAGAGTTTTGCCATTTCCAAATAAAGACTAATGAAGTTAATATTATTAGGACTTAATAATACAGAGCTATATTATTATGCTGGTAGACAATTAGGCTTAATTGGTAAGTAATCATATATGTAACCTGTGTTCCTTGTATGTATGCAAATTATACTTCTACAGGTGAAGTCTTCTCATTTTAGGTCCATACAACAGCATTATCTCAGCAAAGCGGGGCTGGGGTGAAGAGAAC
Organism: Oryx dammah; assembly: GCF_014754425.2. Taxonomy (NCBI): domain Eukaryota; kingdom Metazoa; phylum Chordata; class Mammalia; order Artiodactyla; family Bovidae; genus Oryx; species Oryx dammah. The sequence goes on from NW_024070208.1 coordinate 18,103,249, forward strand.
TAGACCAGAAGTAACTGACAAAGCAGAGGACCCATGAAAACAGACCCTGCATTCCTGGCAATTGGAGGTCTTGGATAAAATACTAGGGTGAGTGAAGGGAAAGCGATTCATGATAAGGCAGGAAGGAACACGATAAGGATGGAGAAGGGATTTAGGTGTTTTTTTTTTTTTTTAAAGAGAGGGTTTTGGTCAAGGGTAATTGAGATTTTTCCTGTTCTCATCACCCACCTTTCAGCACTCCCTCAAAACATTTATGGTATCCAGAAAGCCATAAACAGTAATTATCTCCACAATTAGAGACAAAGCTTGATAAGCAAGCCAGCTGGCAGAGGTAACATGAAACTCTTTCTCACTAAAATGTTAATGGCTGATACTGGATCCTCTGCTATTTCCATAGGAAGAAAAAGTAAGAGTATGAGAGGGCTCTGGCACCAGAGGTCTTCCCAAGGAAGGAAAGCATATTAAATGGTAACAAGAGAGATAACTAACATTTACTGAGTACATGTGGCCAGGTTCTGTTCTAAATGTCCTCATGGATTAACTCATTCCCTCCCAAAGTGCTTTGTCTGAGGAAGGTACTCTTACTAATCCCTATTTTTCAGATGAGAAAGCTGAGTCACAGAGAGATTAGGTACTTGCTCAGGGCAACGGCACCCCACTCCAGTACTCTTGCCTGGAAAATCCCATGGA